>NW_027507788.1:24913777-25513777 GCF_037356315.1 Lithobates pipiens
GTTACTTAAAGTGGAGTTCCCCTTAAAAAAAAATTTAAATGAAAAAATTTAAAATTAAATACTGCAGCCACTGATTTTTAATAATCAGACACTTACCTGTCCCAGGGTCCAGCGATGCGGGTGAAAAGTTCCCCCCTCCTCTCGGTGGCGCCGGCATTCTAATTGTGTGCACCCGGCTGTGGCTTCACACTGCGCATGCACGAGCGGTGCCGCATGCCGTGATTGGCCGCGCAGTCATCTGGGACTTGTCACGTGTCCCAGATGATTGACAGGAGGGAGGGGGCGGAGCTGAGCCCTTCCTGCGCCGAGGGGAAGTGATGTCGCCAGCCCAGGCACTGAAGGAGGCAGACTAGGAGGGACCCCCTAGCAACAGCCATTTAGCCACTCATCTGTGCCCATTAGTGCAGCCTCATCAGTGCAGCCTCATCAGTGCCCATCAGTGCAGCCTCATCAGTGCCCATCGGTGCAGCCTCATCAGTTCCCATCAGTGCAGCCTCATCAGTTCCCATCAGTACCGCCTCACCAGTGCCCATCAGTGCAGCCTCATGAGTGCCCATCAGTGCAGCTTATCAGTGCCCATCAATGCAACTTATCAGTGCCCATCGGTGCAGCTTCATCAGTGCCCATCAGTTTAGCTTCATCAGTGCCCATCAGTGCAGCCTCATGAGTTCCCATCAGTGCAGCTTATCAGCGCCCGTCAGTGCAGCATCATCAGCGCACATTAGTGAAGAAGAAACAACATTATTATTATTTGCAAAATTGTATAACAGAAAGAAAAAAAATTTTTTTTTCCCCAAAATGTCTTTCTTTTTTTGTTTGTTTAGCAAAAAACAAAACAAAAAAAAACCCCTCAGTGGTGATTAAATACCATCAAATGAAAGCTCCATCTGTCTCAAAAAATGATAAAAATGTAGTTTGTGTACAGTGTTACATGATTGCGCAATTGCCATTCAAAATGTGACAGCACTAAAAGCTGAAAATTGCCCTGGGCAGGAAGGGGTGAAAGTGCCCGGTATTGAAGTGGTTAAAAAAAAAATTGTTTCTGATTTTTTATTCTTGGCCAAATGTTGCTGTTTAATGTTTGTTGCTATTAAATAGAGTTAAAAAAAATATATAACATATCGGTTTTCACTTGTTGCTTTTCAGTGCTGCCGATCTCCTGCCCTTCTTGTCTAGATGCCCTCCTAAATGGCTACAAGGCATTTGTAGGGCTCATTCACATAAGCTTTGCTCTCTGAGGAGTGATCAATGTTCAGATCGCTCTTTAGAGAGCATTTGACAGGCGGTGGGGAGGCTTTTTGTTGCCTCCTCACTGTCTGCTTTAACCCCTTGAACCCTGCTCTAGCATGCATTACACACAGCTGTGGGGCGTTTGCAGAGTGGCCAAATTCTTTAGAATAGATCCTTTTTGGTGGGTTGTAGCAGACGGTAAAACTCCTGCCATCTCCATGAAGCAAAGCATCTGCACACCCTCTGCCGCAGCCTCTGCATCTAAAGAGGGTAACGGTTGGGGTGGGGGGTGGGGGGTGTTGTAAAAGCACGGCTCAACCACTGGGTTTTTCCTCCCCCCAACCGCTAGTGTGTGAATGAGTTCTTAGGACGGGTTTCTTGATGGTGCAACAGTAAGCCAAAAAAAGTGGATGTGAGGTGCTGGATTCAGATCTTTCACCCGTCAAAAAAGAAAAAGCAGGGAGTGCCCCACAAAGCTGGGAACACCCTAACCCATGTGAAATCAACAAATAGAGTGCCAAACACTTACGAGCCCTCCAACTCTTATGGCTGATTACATTGTGACAGCAGAAAGATATATGCCAACGCGTTTTGGGGGGGAGCCCACTTCATCAGGGCTTGAGCAAAGTAACTGGCCTTCCTAATGGATCTGTAATGAGGATACTAGTGTCTTCATTACATGTCCATGGATGTGATTTGTTCTTTGCTCCTAACAGAAAATATCCTAGGAGTTTTTAGACAGAGTTGAATGAATGGGAAGCCCTCTTACTTTCGCCAAACCCTGATGAAGGGGGATTTATGGCCATCAAAACGCATCGAATATCGTTTATCTTTATCTTCTGACAAGTTTTCCTAACACCAAGAGACAAAAAGGTGACTGGGGAGGAATCTCCAGCACACAATCTCTGATAGACAGCCCCACATAGGTATGTGCAGCCTATTGCATTAGAGTGTACGCCCCAAAGCTCAAACACCAAAAACAGGGCTTTTTCTGCAGCCTAAGCTTGGACAGGGAATGAATGGGAAAAACTCTGTGCTGAGCAGCTTCCTATTCCTTCACAAACTGAAGCATAGTAAACTAGTAAACAGTTTACTATGCATCCGTTAGGAATGAACACAGTGAGTGAGTGTGTTCACTGTGTTCATTTAAAAAAAGGAAGATACAGGTAAAGTACATATTTACTAGCCCCTTCCCCCACTCTTCATCCTGAAACATTCCCCACAGCAGCCAGGGGGGAGGAGAGGAGGGATGCAAGCAGCACTGCGGGGCAGGGGGGGCCAACACAGGGGTAAGCCCGGGCAGTAGGGGGAATCGGCACCACACATAGTGATTAGGGTGTGCCCCTTGCACACACCTCTTCAGCTTCAGCTCTGTTCCTGTGTGCTCTGTGAAGTGGGGTGTGTCCGTTCCCTCCAATCAGCTCTCAGAGCTCTCCTCACTGAGCTCTGCAGAGTGTAATCTCAGCTCTCCACTTACTGTTTTCTGACAGCTCAGACAAGCTTTATAAATTCTGGACTTCTGGATCTATAGAAGAGAAGACGGCAGATAAACAGGTACATCTTATGTAGGAGGATTTGTGTCAGCTCTGTGTATCACCCGAGGCCAGTCACTTCACTGGGTATATGTAAGGTTTTATGACCATTTTAAAGTTTAAATGAGATTTTAGTGATGGGGTGGATGTTTTCTTTAATAGCGGACTGGCGTTTGCAGTTTCCCCTCAATTGACCATTGCACAGGCCTTCTGTTATTTTAGATGATTAGGAAAAGAGAGTAAAATACGCCTCCCTTTTCAATAGAAGAGATGAGACGTGGTGCAATGGGCATTTCCAGGATCTCCGGCATGGAAATCATGCTCTTTAACCTCATAAGATGTATACAATGCCAGTAGATGATTCGGCCAACCAGCATTCCAGAAAAAGATAACCGCACATGAAAATTAACATTACAGTAATAACAGCAGCTTACAATATTTGCCCTTTGAGAAAAGCTCAAAAACATTTTATAAAGTATTCAGCTGCAAAAATTACATAAGGAGGTCTAGGCTTTATCGGCTGTAAAAGATCTGGGGCCTCATGTCTCCTTCAATTCATATTCTTTAAGCCCTTGTACATACGATCGGAGATTCCGACAACCAAATCCGTCGGATTTTGCCCGTCGGATCTTGTCCGAAACTGTTGCATACACACGGTCGGACAAAGTTGTCGGAAAATCCGATCGTTCAGAACGTGATGACGTCATTTCGTTACGATGGGACTACGTTCAGGCTAGTAGCCAATAGCTTTGATGTAGGAATTTAATCTGAGCATGCGTGGCACTTGATCCGATCAGAATTCTCTACACTTGATCGGAGTATGTCCGATCGGACCAGTTTGTCGGAAAATATTTCCAGCAAGTTGGAAAATTTGGTCTGACGGATATTCCGACGGAAACAGTCCGATGCAGACCACACACAGTCGGATTATCCGACAAAACGGTCCGATAGGACACATTCCGACAGATTCTCCGATCGTGTCTACAAGGGCTTACTCCAGGCAGAAAAAAAAGACACAAATTAATACAGCTCTTTAATCATTAATAAATCAGTAAATGTATTTCCTAAATACAAGCAATGCACATACCTATATTTGACCTGGTATCAGCCTCTTGCAGTCCCTGTACAGCAGGGCTAGTATGTGAGAGGAAGAAGCAGCCAACCAGTTCATGTGCTGATAGGAGGAGAGCACAGAGTGACAGAGGTGAAACCATCACTGTGCTGCTTCTCCTTTCACTGTCCAGTCACAGGCTGGGGGGTGGGTCCAGGACAACCTGGGCTCAGACGAAGTGGGTTGCATATTACTGGTCATCAGACTGAGGACATCTACTGGTAGAAAAAAAATACTGCAGGGGAAATCTCTTGATTAAAAGTGAATATTGCAGCAAAAGCTTTTTTAATTTTTCTTCTTTTTTTTCTTTTAGCAGGCTATTTGTTTTAAAATCTCTGTACTGAAGGTAATCATTGCTGCAAAATGTAATTGCCATCATCCCTATGGTAATAGAAATAATTGAAAAACCTCTAGTTTGGGATTTTTAAGGCAATAAATTAATGGATTAGAAAGAAAGTCTATAGATAAGAAAATGTATTTTGACAAAATAAATAGATAAAGAAATAAGTAGAAAAATGCAACATGTTACATGATAGATCTCCATCCGGTTTCCACTGGTAGTAGTTCAGCAAGTAGTTGGGAAATGCCGCTTCCAACTCAATTCAATACATCATGCAATGTTTTTCATTTTCTTAAAATCATGCAACATGTTGACATTTTCTATTAATTTCTTTATCTATTTATAAGTGAAAATACATTTTCTTATACATAGAATTTCTTTCTAATCCATTATTTTATTGCCTTAAAAATCCCAAACGAGAGGTTTTTCAATTATTTCTATATGGAAAGAAAGAAGGAAAAGAAGGAAGGAAAGGAAGGAAAGAAAGCAAGGAAAAAAAGGAAGGGGGGGAAAGGGAGGATGGAAAGGAAGGAAAGGAGTAAGGAAAAGGAAAGGAAAGGAGAACAAAAAGAAAGAAGAAAGGACAGAAAGAATGGAAAGAAGGAAAGAAAGGAAGGAAATAACAGAAAGGATGGAAAGGGAGAAAGGAAGCAAAGGAAGGAAGGAATGAATGGAAAGCATAAAGGGAAAAAAGGAAGGAAAGGATGGAAAAAAAGAAAGGAAGGAAGGAAAGGATGGCAAGAAAGGAAGGATGGAATGGACAGAATGAAAGGAAGGCAGGAATTGATGGAAAGAAAGGAAGGAAGGAAGAAAGGAAGGAAAGGATGACAAGAAAGGAAGGATGGAGTGGACAGAATGAAAGGAAGGAACGAATGGATGGCAAGAAAGGAAGGAAGGAAAGGATGGCAAGAAAGGAAGGATGGAGTGGACAGAATGAAAGGAAGGAAGGAATTGATGGAAAGAAAGGAAGGAAGGAAGGAAAGGATGGCAAGAAAGGAAGGATGGAATGGACGGAATGAAAGGAAGGAAGGAATGGACGGAAATAAAGGAAGGAAGGACGGAAAGAAAGGAAAGACGGGAATGGAAGGTAAAGGAAAGGAAGTCTCAGTATCGCAGTCTCTGTGCCCTATAAGTCCTGGTACCCCATGATGATGAGTAGGGATCTTTGGAATGGGTGTCAGCACAGAACAGTTTGGCACCTACCTGCCCATATTGTGGGCCAGAATAGGTGGTCACCCTCCGTCTGGTGCACTGGTTTGCACCCCTTACCAGTTCATCCATGGAATTTCACAGCATTAGCTGCTGAGAGAAAGGGATGGACAGAAAGTTTGACGAGACCAAACTGGTCCTTGACCCTCTATATTCCATCAACTCATGGCCATGTACAGGTATATCGATCAGCACCATACAACGTAAATAACAGAGCATCAATCCAAGAACAGATACCACATTAGTTAGGCCTTGTCTCATATTGACCCCATCAATCGTACTTGGAATGGACAGACACCTGGGGTATTGAATTACTGTCTGGTGCTCACTGTGCTGTTCCGGCTCACCGCCCTGGAATCTCTGTATATGGATCCACTGGAGGGCATGGCTGATGGGCTGTTCAGTGAGACATTTATGGCGGCCATAGTGGGCAACTTTCATTGATTTCCATTGACAGGCCAGTTCTTAAAGACATAGTCACAGCTGTTTTGTCCTTGAAAAGATTCCTGTTTTGATGAAGACCAGTCACAGAGTATAAGTGTTTTTATTAGGCAAGTGTGGAAAATGCATATTACAGGTCGTCTTGTTCTGTATACAGTGCATGCAAGCATTACCTTCTGGGCATTGTGTATTAAAGCTCAGCTCAAACCAGTTCAGTACCAGTAGTAGGTAAGAGTCCAAATGTTTGTAAATTTTTTATTGTTTCATGTGTTCTCACTGTTGAGACCCCCCACTGTTTTCCTGTCCTAGTGACACCAGCACAAAAATGGAGGGTGTGGGTGTCACTGGGACTGGAAGGCCAGACATCAATCAAAACCCAACCCAGTGTTTAAAAATCTCCTCCACTTCACCAGGGCTGGACTGGGAAAGAAATTTGGCCCTGGACTTCATCCTTAGACCGGCCCACTTACATTTTGAGTGTCTCAACAGCACCCCCTTACATCAGAGTGTCTGATCAGCACCCCCTTACATCAGAGTGTCTCAACAGCACCCCCTTACATCAGAGTGTCTGATCAGCGCCCCCTTACATCAGAGTGTCCCCTGAGCAGCCCCCTTACATCAGAGTGTCCCATCAGCACCCCTTACATCAGAGTGTCCCATCAGCACCCCTTACATCAGAGTGTCTCATCAGCGCCCCCTTACATCAGAGTGTCCCATCAGCGCCCCCTTACATCAGAGTGTCTCATTAGCAGCCCCCTTACATCAGAGTGTCTCATTAGCAGCCCCCTTACATCAGAGTGTCTCATTAGCAGCCCCCGTACATCAGAGTGTCCCATCACCATCCCCCTTGCATCAGAGTGGCCCACTGAGCCATCGGCCCACCGGGAAACTCCCTGTAGTCCCAATGGCCAGTACATGCCTGCACTTCACTAACCAAACATACCGGGGGTCATTTACTATAGCGCCAGGAAGTACTGGGCACTATTACATAAAACAGCGTCCACTTTAAGCAATTAAGATTTCAACAGGCGAACGTGCGAATGAAAAAGATCGCTATTAGTATATGCAAATGCCAATTTCCACTAAGTTATTATAAAGCACTGCACCCATGATCCATTCATGTGAAAGAAACATTTTTATGTGAGATGTGCTCTACCCCGTGTGCATCTATTGATGTATATTGCAATTAGTATTCATAGCTTTTCCTTCTTTTGCAGTTATGAATGATTATTACAGAGTTACATGTATTGAACATTTAGGTTACCTATTTGTTGTATGTTGTTTTTTTCATGTTTTTATTTAGGTGACTATAAAGCGGTAATTATTTATGTTCATTCTTTAATCATACTACACTATTATGCAGGTCTCAGCGTACTTAGCACAATGGCTTGGTGGTCTGCTCAGATGTCTCCACAGCACTCATGGTATGAGTTCAATTCCCCAACATGCTAATGCTTGTGTTGAAGATTATATGTTGTCACTGTGTGGGTTTCTCACCACAAGCCTAAGACATGCTGGCAGCTTATTTGTCTCCTGTCGAAAATAGTCTCTAATGTAAGAAAGCATAGCTCTCAATTGTCCCTGATTTCGAGGGACTGTCCTTCATTCAGAACAATGTCCCTCTCTCCCTCTTTCGTCCTCATTTGTCCCTCATTTTGGTCTGATCTATATAGTTGTATATAAAATGCACTATTTACCTTTCAAAAACTGTTTGCCAGCGCTAAACATTTCATCCAATTTCTAAATTGCTACATTTGTAAATTCCAAAGGCGGAATAGTAGGGGTAAAAAAGCACTTGTGGGTTTAACCAATCATTTTTTTTATACAATTCTCCTTTAAGGGAGGCGTGGCGGGGGGCATGTCCTATGCCTACATACTTTTGCTAATAGGTGTCCCTCATTCCCATCTCAGAAAGTTGGGAGGTATGAGAAAGTTAGTTTTGGACTTTAGATTGGAAGCTCATTGCAGCCAGGGACTGATGTTAAAGTTTGTTAGCACTAATCATGCCCAGGGACTTGGACATTTAAAATTGTAGGGTTTACACTGCACAGGTACATATGCTTAGAAAACTGTTGCTTTTTTTATGTGCATGCAAATGGCCTTCGATCTTTGGCCTGTAGTTGGAGATTTGATGCACATAGCCAAGGGCTAACACATTTGCAAATAGTATTTTGTGTTCCTGCTCATCAGGTAAAATCACTTTAGACATACATGAAGAGACAGATTGAAAGATACTGGTGGGAGTGTACTTCTATTGGGCATGTGTCAGCGTGCTAACAATACAACCTATCTTCTATAAAGGGCTGCAGTAGGAGGCCAGAGAAGCAGCCAGGTTTTTTGCTGTGATTTGTGGGGGAGAAGGAATGATATTGTGCCTATTGACAAAAGCTCAACTAGGGCTGTTTATTTGCTGAAATTCTTGTGCATTTTTTCTATCAAAAGTGGGTTAATGTGGCCATGCTGTCAGTGTTTTGTGTGTATTCCTGTCTGACCATGGTTTGGGAGCATGTGCTGAGCTTCTATTCTTTGATCTCATTGCTTAATCGTGTACACAGAAATGCAGCTTTCAGCAGAACATACACACATATGTATGTGTGTAGATTGTGGGGTGGTGGTGGGTGTTTGAATATGTTTTACAGTAAAAAGTGTAACTGCGCTGACTCTAAATGGTATACATATCTTACCACATAACTAAAGCAGTGAATAATGTTTATCAATAATTCATTAAAAATGTATCATAAACTCAATCAAGTGCATATTTAGTGGACTATATATATATATATATATATATATATATATATATATATATATATATATATATATATATAAAATAACATAGGGAAAATATTTTTTCTTAATAAGCAATGGGAGCTAACAATGAGAGCTGTCTGAGCATGCTCAGTTGTGTTGGCACCTAGTTGTACAGAGACTGGGAATTTATCTCTTTTCAGACTTTTAAAGATATTTCAGTGTAGAAATCATTTTTTTCGCACAGGTTAAAAGCAGATTATCGTTTAAACAATATAATGCACATTTCGGTACCATTAAGGCAATTATATCATGCTCTAAACATTTCCATGTGCACTACTCCAGATTTTAGCAGAGTAAAGGTTTGGGCACTATTTGTTTTGAGGGAACTATAGTAAATTCGATATTAGGAGTATTTTTTTATCAGCACTATAGTAAATACAGTTTTTTAGCGCTAATTAGCGCTGCGGCACTATAGTAAATGACCACCACTGTTGCTATATCTGTCCCCATCAGAGAAGCATCTAATTACATCCCATCCTTGGGACACACTATTACTGTGTTGCACCCTCCTAATGTAAAGTAGGTTGCTGGGTAAATTTAGTTTAGCTCCTCTTTAATCAGTGGAACCGGGGTTGATTGTTTAGGTCTGCTGAGTGCCTCATTGCTGTTGCTCTGATTGCTTCCCCCGTCTTCTAGAGGATTATAGAATTATAGTGGAAGGATAACAGAGCAGGCTGCCAGAATATTTATGACCCTCCAGCCATTCCCTGGGTAGGTGTGCCCAGAAGGTGGTGGAAGAGCCTATAAATAGTTTGAAGCGGGAATGCAGTGTTCCTGGGTCCAGTCCTGCTGGAGGAGACCTCTGGGGCAGGAGTGTTAGCGAGGCCTTTAAGATCCCAGTCGGGGAGTCCATTCACAAGTTCAAGTCCAGGGATCAAGTTGGTTCTGGAGAAGCTCACTGGAGAGAGCCGGGAAGAAGTTGGTTTGAAAGAGTCCAGCTGTCTATAGTGGTGTGAGTCTACATCTCAGGAGGCAGCTGATAATCCTGTGGCTATGTGAATAAATGACCCCAGTGCTGGAGAATAATGACTGTTGTGGCTTTTAACTCTGGAAGAACCACAGGTCACCAATAGCATAGCGATCCTGTGGGACATTCAAATATGCATGTCCCCTTCGGATCTACAGCGACGGCAATACAAGGAAATTTCAAGTGCACTTGTAGTGCAAAGTGGATTTGCCTTTCGTAAACAATCCTCTATATATTTTTTAGCGGAGACCCTAGAGCAGTGATGGTGAACCTTGGCACCCCAGATGTTTTGGAACTACATTTCCCATGATGCTCATGGCCTCTGCAGAGCAGTTGAGCATCATGGGAAATGTAGTTCCAAAACATCTGGGGTGCCAAGGTTCGCCATCACTGCCCTAGAGTATAAAATGGTGGCTGTTGCAATTTTTTATGTCTCATGATATATGCACAGTATTTTTTTTTTGTTGGAAGAAATAAACTTTAATGAATTTTAATACAAAAAAAAAAAAACACAAAATATAACCCAATTTTTTGGTAACATATAAAAGATGATGTTACGCCACGTAAATAGATACCAAACATGTCACGCTTTAAAATTGCGCACGCAGAGGAGGTCAAGCGCTAGAATTATTGGTCTCGCTCTAACATCCCTAGTGGTATCTCCCATGTGTGGTGCGAACATCGTTTACCTATGCGTGCGACCAAGAAAAAGTCAACATTTTTTTTCATTTTTACATTGTTCCTTTTACGTTTTTTTTTTAATCACTTTAATTGGTGGCACGAGAAATGTAAACATTCCTTGTGATAACAATAAAGCATGACAGGTCCTCTTTATGGAGAAGATTCTCTTCTATCACAATTCAGAGAAATGTAGAATTAAAGAGAGAAATAAACTAAAGGCCACCGTTATGGTGGACGGGCATGTAGGCACCTGACCACCAGCGTGGTCCAAGCACAAATGATTGCATCTCTAATTAGTTCATATTTAGGTCCATGGAGAATAGAGGGAGCCTCAGACAACCCTGGCGCTGGCTTATCGGGGGGAAACAGATATGACAACCTTGGCTGATTATGTCCCCCTTAGACTTGGCTGGCATTATCTGCAGGTACTCAATGGACACAGAACTGTCATGCCCTATCTATAAGCTTGTTTCCACCAGATGCTTTGTCATGCGTTTTGCTGCATTTTAAAGCAAAAACAATATACACGGAGATCAGAAAAATCCATTGTGTGCCAGCGATTGTGTTCCCATCAATGTGTTGTGTTGCAGTGCACTGGAAGAAGATCCTTATGCTGCATTTAAATGCTCTGACCTTCAATTTACCATTCAAGTCAACTCCCTGAAAAATAGAACACACAGTGATTTGCAACAATACAAGATGAGATAATCCATATGTCATGGAGGGAAACCACATGGGTTCCATAAAGCCCAACTTCTAAAAACTTAAAGGGACTGTAAAACTCAGACATGAAATATGAACAAAGCATAGCCCTCTATACTGTGTACTTGTCCTGATCCAGAGTACTAAGAGTCATGTCTGTCTGCTGCCTCGTTCATGAGTCACCTCTGACATGGTTTTTCTGACACCATGAGAAAAAAGGTGACAGGGTGGGGGGCTCCAGCACACAGCCTGTGATTGACAGCCCCAGCTCTGTTGCTGTGTGTTTTCTGAAGAAGGGGGGGGGGGGGGGGGAATCCCTTCCCTCCGATCAGCTCCCAGAATTCTCCTTACTAAGCTCTGCAGAGTGTAACTTTAGCTCTCTGCCCCTGACTTCGGAATCTCAGACAAGTTGTATAAATTCTGGACTTTGAACAGAAGTAGAGTAGAAGACTGCAGATAAAGATGTTCAACTTACAGTATGTAGGAGGATTTGTTTAATTTATGTCCATCATCTATGGCCAGTCTTGGATATATGTAAAGGTTTACAACCACTTTAAAATTGATCCTGTGTATTGGGGCTGTACCTGTTTAATTCCAGGGACATAAAAAAAAATCTACTCACCCGATCCAGCCTCCTTCGTACTGCTACACCGGTCCTTGCAGCATTCCCCTTCCCCCATGCTTCAGTGGTCTAAGGTCCCGACTTCATCAAGACCAATGAAGGGTCCGTAGCCCTGCACTGGTTATGATGATGATAAAGGACAATCCATCACAGGAGTGTGGGGGAGCGCCATCTGCTGGGGGAGTGAAGGATCAGGTAAACCCTTATAGTGCAGGTGCAGCACCACTGCATGGGATCATTTTTACATTTCCCGGTGTTGTCCTTTAAAGGAGACCTGTCATGAGAGATATAGAAAGCTGCTATTGCTGGCCTCACTTTCTGAAAATGCCAGTTGCCTGGCTTGGCATGCTGATTGGCTTTGTACCACTGACCTAGAACAAGTACTAATAAGGGCTTCTCATTTCTCTTTGAATTCCCTGATCTGAATGCATGACAGCCAAGCAATTAGCCAGTGACGACCCATAATGCAAGGCGCAAGGATAGCCCCCCTAATCCATGCATCTGGCCCCCTAATCTACATGCGGGGGGTAGCCCGATGCATGGACTCCAGTGGGGTTTTTTTTTTTGAAGCACGTGATTAGAGCTTGAGGATCTAATAAGCTTAGAAAAACAGTGGCACTGCACCCTGAGCCCATACGGATGTGTGACATTAGCGAAGTAATACCCGTCACCTGAGAGGAGAAGCGATCCTATTGGCCACCGAGGAGAAGGAGGGAGGAGACGTAGGAGAAGTCGCCGTGAAGCACACGAAGAAAGCGATGCCCACAACCTAGATGGGGTAAACGTGGAGCTGGTGACCGACCAACCGACTGGTTGGGGTGGGGGCGGGGTGCCTGTGACCCGACCGACCGGGGGTGTGTTGTTGGGTTTTTTGTCGCCGCCCCCAAAAAATGTACCACCAGCCGACCACTGCAGTTAACATGCTTAAAAGGAAATCTTTGTGTCAGCCAAACTATGTTTTTTTTTTTAAAGGACAGTAAACGTAAAATAAATAGGAAAAAAAAAGAAAAATAATTAAAGCGCACCGTCCCACGAGCTTGCGTGCAGAAGCGAGCGCATACGTAAGTTGCGCCCGCATATGTAACCAGTGTTCAAACCACACATGTGAGGTATCACTGCAATCGTTAGAGCAAGAGAAATAATTCTAGACATAGACCTCCTCTAACTCAAAACTGGTAACCTGTACAAATTTTTAAACGTCGCCTATGGAGATTCTTAAGAGTAAAAGTTTGTCGCCATATCATGAGCAGGGTCGATTTTGAAGCGTGACATTGTTGGATATCAATTTACTCTACATAACATTATTTTTCACAATATAAAAATAAATTGGGCTAACTTTACTGTTGTCTTATTTTTTCATAAAAATTTTTATTTTTTTTTCCAAAAACAGCACGCTTGTAAGAGCGCTGCGCAAATACGGTCTGACATAAAGTATTGCAAAGACTGTCATTTTATTCTCTAGGGCAGGGATCTCCAAACGATGGCCCTCCAATTGTTCAGGAACTACAATTCCCATCATGCCTAGTTATGTCTGTGAATGTTAGAGTTTTACAATGCCTCATGGTATGTGTAGTTCTGCAACAGTTGGAGGGCCATAGTTTGGAGATCCCTGCTCTAGGGTGTCTGAAAAAATTATATATAATGTTTGGGGATTCTAAGTAATTTTCTGGCAAAAAAATAATAATGATTAACACAGTGTCTGAAAAATAGGCCAGGTCCTTAGGAACTGCAGTCTGCTCACATAATTTGTAATAAAAACATATTTGCCATTCAGAGGCTTCCCTCCAACCACTTTGGATATTATTTTATATATACTGTGATCCTGTACTTGGCAAATATGTTGCAAAAATCTCCCTCCACTGAGTCTGGCTGCAGCCATTTTAACTGTGGGCAGCTGAAGCTGCTGCCTGTTCACTTCCTGGATTTACACAGACACACAGAGGCACACCTCCAGCTCTGCAGCCATTGTCCTTTTAAAAACAAAAAAAATTGGGTCACTTTTATTCCTATTTCAAGGAATGTAAAGATCCCTTGTAATAGAAAAAAACATGACAGGACCTCTTATGACTCAACCTCCTTCCCTTCCTGGCAAACTCTCACGACAGTGAGAGAGAGAGAGCTGTGCATGATGTCATAAGCCTAGGCATTTTTCCAGACAGGAAACAGGAAGTGGGCTGTATAAGGTATTTACTGGCAGAAAAAAAATGTTTTACTATCTAAAGTTAAAGCAACAAGGGCAGAAGATTTAATAGATGGAAAGTTGAAAAAATGACTGAAGTTCCGCTTTAAGTGGTTAACCACTTCAATACAGGGCACTTAAAGCGGGAGTCCGCCGGGACTCCACGTTTTTTTTTTTTTTTAAAAGCCAGCAGCTACAAATACTGCAGCTGCTGACTTTTAAAATAGTGACACTTACCTGTCCAGCGCGCCCGCGATGTCGGCACCTGAAGCCGATCTCTAGATCGTCTCTCGGGTGCTGCCGCCGCCATCTTGGATATGGGAATCAGGAAATGGAGCCTTTCGGCTTCATTTCCCGGTTCCCTACTGCGCATGCGCGAGTCGCGCTGCGCAATAAGGACGGTCCCCGCTGCCTCTGGGATCTGTGTGTTTCCCAGCAGGCAGCGGGGCACTTGCGGAAAGGGGCGGGCACTTGCGGAAAGGGGCGTAATCTACGCCCCTTTCCGCAGAGAGCTATCCCGGAAGTGGGTGCAGATACCTGTACTGTACAGGTATCTGCACCCCCCTCCCCCCTGAAAGGTGCCAATTGTGGCGCCAGAGAGGGGGAGGGTTCCAATAAGCGGAAGGTCCACTTTAGGGTGGACCTCCGCTTTAAACACCTTCCTGCCCAGACCAATTTTGAGCTTTCAACGCTGTCGCACTTTGAATGACAATTGCGCCGTCATGCTACACTGTACCCAAACAAAATTTTTATCATTTTTTCCCCACAAATAGAGCTTTCTTTTGGTGGTATTTGATCACCTCTACGGTTTTTATTTTTTGCGCTACAAATAAAAAAAATACCGAACATTTTGAAAAAAAAAAAGTTTTTTTTGTTTCAGTTTCAAAACTTTGTAAATAAGTACGTTTTCTCCTTCACTGATGGGCACTGATGGGGCTACACTGATGGGCACTGATAAGGCGGCACTGATGGGCACCAATGATGTGGCACCAATGAAGTGGCACTGATGAGGTGGCATTGATGGACACTGATATGTGGCACTGATAGGCGGCACGGATGGGCGGCACGGATGGGCGACACGGATGGACACTGATGGGCGACACGGGTGGACACTGATGGGCGACACGGATGGACACTGATAGGCGGCACAGGTGGGCACTCATAGACGGCATTGGTGTTATACTGTACTAATGGATGCCAATCAGTGCCAAACAATAATGCATGCCAATCAGTGATGCCCATTGTGGGCACTGATTGGCATCCATTATGGGCACTGATTGGCATCCATTGTGCTGACTGGCATCCCTGGTGGTCTAGGGAGGATTACCTTTTCCCTGGTGGTCTGGTGGCGTCCCTGGTGGTCCAGTGTGGGCATCCTCGGGGGGGCTGTGCTGATAATCGATCAGCACAGACCCCCCCTGTCAGAGGAGCAGCCGATCGGCTCTCCTCTACTCGCGTCTGACAGATGCGAGTGAGGAAAAGCCGATCACCGGCTCTTCCTATTTACACTGTGATCAGCCGTGATTGGACACGGCTGATCACGTGGTAAAGAGTCTCCGTCGGAGACTCTTTACCGAGATCGTAGTTGCCGGGTGTCAGACTGACACCCCAGAACAACGATCGCCGCGATGCGCGCCCCTGGGGGCGTGCAGCGGCTCATAATCCTGATCACGTCATATGATGTCCAATCAGGATTATGCAACCACTTTGCCACCGTCAATTGTCTATAGGGCGGGCGGCAAGTGGTTAAGGAGAGGAAAGAAAGTGTGCTGTAGACCTAACACATTTCCTGTTCTAGGGTGACAACTCTGCTTCACCATGTATACAGGACAATGAGTAAGCATTGTCACCCTAGGACAGGAAGCGTGTTTACGGGCGGGATCACCGGGTGAAAGCGCAGGAAAAAAAGCCTAAAAAGAAAGCGAATGCAGCCACCACATCTAAGAACTGGTAAGCAGCAATATATGATTTTTTTTCTTGGGTTTAGATAAGCTTTAAGAATAGTGGCAGTTTTTCTCACCGCAATACTTACGTGTACGGCACTTAAGCAGAATCATAGAAAAGAAGATTATCGGATTAGGTGAGTTAGGTGAAGAAAAAAACCTGACACGAGCTGTCAGCAATTTAGCAAATAATGTATACAGCAAATTGTTGGTAAATGTTTTTAAAAAGCAAAGAACATGATAATAGTTAATTATAATAGAAGAATCAAAAGTCTTCATGAAGGAGAAAAATAATAGTTTAAATGAAATGAAAGTATTTCACTGAATAATACACATTCTTCATAGCAGCACTCTGTATAGAATTAAGATTAATGACTGAAATGATCTTATAGTAATGCAATGTTTTCATAATGTGAGGAATTCAATTGTAAAGCGATTATTGTTAAGTGCAAGTGTCTGCATTTTAAAGGTAAACTCCAGTCAAATTTGAAATTGAAATCTTGAGATGCATTCAAGAAGCACAATCTAGCTGTTGACCAGTTCAGTTGCTGATCCAGAGCTGTCTTTACTGCAGCAGCCTACTTAAAACCCTTTTGTAATCCGGGGATGCTGAAACCACTTGCTAGGAATGCTCTAATCCAGTGGTCATCAACCCTGTCCTCAGGGCCCATTCACAGGCCAGGTTTTATGTATTACCTTGGGGGAGATGAAGACTAGAATACTGCAATCACTGAGCAGCAAATGCTAACACCTGTGATGTATTTCAGTTATCTTGCAAACCTGGCCTGTTAGTGGGACCTGAGGACAGGGTTGACGACCACTGCGTCTAATCCACTTGCTGTTGATGCTGGAACACACCTGCTCTGTATGCCAGAATCACCCTGCTGGGGATGCTGGAACATATCTGCAGGGGGTGCTGGAACACACCTTGTGTCAGAATCACCCTGCTGGGGATGCTGGAACATATCTGCTAGGGATGCTGGAACATATCTGCTAGGGATGCTGGAACATATCTGCTGGAGATGCTGGGACATATCTGCTTGGGATGCTGGAATATATCTGCTGGGGATGCTGGAACACACTTGGTGTCAGAAGCACCCTGCTGAGGATACTGGAACATATCTGCTGGGGATGCTGGAACATATCTGCTGGGGATGCTGGAACACACTTGGTGTCAGAATCACCCTGCTGGGGATGCTGGAACATACTTCGTGTCAGAATCACCCTGCTGGGGATGCTGGAATATATCCGTCTCTTTCAGCATGCTTGTAGTCTCTAACAGAATCACCCTGCTGGGGATGCTGGAACATACTTTGTGTCAGAATCACCCGGCTGGGGATGCTGGAACATATCTGCTGGGGATGCTGGAACATACTTGGTGTCAGAATCACCCAGCTGGGGATGCTGGAACATATCTGCTGGGGATGCTGGAACTTATCTGATTGGGATACTGGAACATATCTGCTGGGGATGCGGAAACACACTTGGTGTCAGAATCATCCTGCTGAGGATGCTGGAACATATCTGCTGGGGATGCTGGAACATATCTGCTGGGAATGCTGGAACACACCTGCTAGGAATACTCTAACACACCTGCTATTGATGCTGAAACACACCAACTGAATATGTTGGGACCACCCTGCTGAGGATTCTGGAATATAACTTCTGGGAATGCTGGCACACACCCTCTGGGAATGCTAGAACACACCTGCTAGGTATGTCAGAACCAGCTTGCTGAGGATGCTGGAACTTGTCTTCTGGGGGTGCTGGAACTTGTCTTCTGGGGGTGCTGGAACACACTTGCTAGGAATGCTGTATGTGCAAGTGTTTGCATGTTAAAGGTACTTTCCAGTCAACTTTGAAATTGAAATCAAGAGATGCATACACAAAGCACAATCTAGCTGTTGACCAGTTCAGTTTTTAATCCAGTGCTATCTTTACTGCAGCAGCCTACTTCACACCCTTTTGTAAACTGGGGATACTGGAACACACCTACTTGAGATGCTGAAACCCATTTGCTTGGAATGCTTTAATACAGTGTTTCTCAACTCCAGTCCTCAAGGCGGCGGCGACCCAACGGGTCATATGTTCAGGATTTTCATTGTTTTACATAGGTGATTTGATCAGTTTCACTGCTTTAGTACTTACCACAGCCATTTCATCTGAGGGAAATCCTGAAAACATGACCTGTTGGGGCGTCTTGAGGACTGGAGTTGAGAAACACTTCTCTAATACACTTGCTGTTGATGCTGGAACACACCTGCTCTGTCAGAATCACCCTGCTGAGGATGCTGGAACATATCTGCTGGGGATGCTGGAACTCACCTGCTAGAAATGCTCTAACACACCTGCTGTTGATGCTGAAATACACCTACTGGGTATTTGGGACCCCCCTGCTGAGGATGTTGGAACATAACTGCTGGGAATGCTGGAACACGCCTGCTGGGTATGTCAGAACCAACCTACTGAGGTTGCTAGATAATTGCTCCATTGTTGGAGTCTCTGACCATCTCTTGCAGCACGTCCATTGTTTCTAATCATCTCCTGTCTTTATGTCTCCTGTCATGTTTGCAGTCTGTGACCATCTTTTGTAGGATGTTTGTAGTCTTTAACCGTCTCCTGTTCCATTTCTGTAGTCGATAACCACCTTTATAGCATGTCTGCACTCTCTGACCATCTCTAGTAGCATGCCATAGCCTCTAACCATTTCCTGTTCCATGTCTGCCATCTATGAACACCTCTTTCAGCATGCTTGTAGTCTCTAACAATCTCCTATTCCATGTTGGCAGTCACCGATCATCTCTTGTAGCATGCCTGCAATCCATGACCATCTCTTGTAGCACACCCATAGCCTAGCCTCTTTCTCCTGTTCCATTTCTGCAGTCTTTGACCTTCTCTTGTAAGCCGATTAATAGTCCCTAATGTTCTATGTCTGCAGTCTCATACCATCACTTGAAGCATGTTTGAAGTTTCTAACTATCTCCTCTTTTATATCTGTAGTCTCTGACCCCCCCCCCCCCCTCCCATAGCATGTTTGCAGTCTCTGACCATCTCTTGTAGCACATCCATAGCTTCTAATTTTCTCATGTCTGTATGTCCCCTATCACGTTTGAATTCTCTGACCATCTCTTGTAGCATGTTTGTAGTCTCTATCTCCTGTTTTATATCTGCAGTCTCTGACCCCCCCCCCCCCACCCCCCCGTAGCATGTTTGCAGTCTCTAACCATCTCTTGTAGCACATCCATAGTTTCTAATCTTCTCATGTCTCCTATCATGTTTGAAGTCTCTGACCATCTCTTGTAGCATGTTTGTAGTCTCTAACCATCTCCTGTTCCATATCTGTAGTCTCTGACCACCTCTATGGTATGCCTGCAGTCTCTAACCAACTCTTGACTCTTGTAGCATGCCGGTAACCTTTAACCACCACCTTTCCACGTCTGCCATCTCTGAATGTCTCCTTTAACATGCTTGTGGTCTCTTACAATCTCCTGTTCCTTGTTTGCAGTCCCTGATCGTCGATTGTAGGATGCCTACAGTCTCTGACCATCTCTTGTAGCATGTCCATGGCATAGCCTCTAACCATCTCCTGTTCCATGTCTGTAGTCTCTGACCATCTCATGTATCATGTCCATATTCTCTAATCATCTCCTGTTTTTCGTCTGCAGTCCATGACCATCTCTTTTAGCAGGCTTGTACTCTGAACAATTACCTGTTCCATGTTTGAAGTCTCTGACTGTCTCTGTAGCATGCCTGCAGTCTCTGACCATCTCTTGTGGCACACTCATAGTCCCTAGCCAGTTTCTGTTCCATTTCTACAGTCTCTGACCATCTCTTATGGCACATCCATCGTTTCTAATTACCTCCTGTTCCATGTCTGCTGTCTCTGACATCTTTCTGTAGCATTACATGCAATGAATATTATGTGCAACCTTTCAGTGATGTCAGGGGCACTTAAGGCTCCTGATATCAGATAAGTTGACCACAACTGAGCTTGATTCCTCCTCCTAGGCTGCATCTTCTGAAATAAGAAGAAGGCCGATGTGTAACGTGACCTGATTTTAGAAGAAGATTTTAAGGTACCTTCATCATTTATTTTTGTCATGGAAGGTTTTTTAATGCCATGTCCCATCTCTGCTGACCTGTGTCTTCATTCTGGTGCCTTGGCTTCCACTGTAAAATACATTTGTACTGAAAAGACATTCTAGATCTTCTCTGAGACGCTATTTAGAATAAAGTCTGTGATATGTTTACCATGTAAGTAAATGAGCTCCAAAAATGTATTCTGAACCTACAGCTCCAGCTGATTCATACACAGACTGTGCAAGGGAGCAAAATGCTGCCACAAACCGGTTAAGAGTAATGCATATTTCAATAGTACATGTCTCTATACCACCGCTGTGCACAGTCCAATTTCTGTGATGACGCACACTCCATGCAATCTGCCTGCACACTGATTAAACTTCACCTGCAAACAGACTAGGTGCATAGGAAGGATGGCACAGGTCAGTGATGTAGCCCAGGAGGATGCCAGCAGTCATAGTGCTTGAAATGAAGACATGAAGGTTTTGCCCAATATTTTTACATTTTTAAAAGTTTACAAATTTGCAAAATAAAAAAACAAAACTGTGTGTATATATATATATATATATATATATATATATATATATATATATATATATATATATATATATATATATATATATATATTATACAGTATCTCACAAAAGTGAGTACACTCTTCACATTTTTGTAAATGATTTATTATATCTTTTCATGTGACAACACCGAAGAAATGACACTTTACTACAACGTAAAGTAGTGAGTGTACAGCTTGTATAATAGAGTAAAATTGCTGTCCCCTCAAATAATTCATCACACAGCCATTAATGTCTAAACTGCTGGCAACAAAAGGTGAGTACACCTCTAAGATAAAATATCCAAATTGGGCCCAAAGTTTCAAAATTTTGTGTGGCCACCATTATTTTCCAGCACTGCCTTAACCCTCTTGGGCATGGAGGTCACCAGAGCTTCACAGGTTGCCACTGGAGTCCTCTTCCACTCCTCCATGAGGACATCACGGAGCTGGTGGATGTTAGAGACCTTGCGCTCCTCCACCTTCGGTTTGACGATGCCCCACAGATGCCCCTTTAGGTCTGGAGACATGTATGGCTAGTCCATCACCTTTATCCTCAGCTTCTTTAGCAAGGCAGTGGTTGTCTTGGAGGTGTGTTTGGGGTCATTATGTTGGAATACTGCCCTGCGGCCCAGTCTCTGAAGAGAGGGGATCATGCTCTGCTTCAGTATGTCACAGTACATGTTGGCATTCATGGTTCCCTCAGTGAACTGTAGCTCCCCAGTGCCGGCAGCACTCATGCAGCCACAGACCATGACACTCCCACCACCATGCTTGACTGTAGGTAACACACACTTGTCTTTGTACCCTCACCTGGTTGCCACCACGCACGTTTGACACCATCTGAACTAATTAAGTTTATCTTGGTCTCATCAGACCACAGGACATGGTTCCAGTAATCTATGTCCTAGTCTGCTAGGACATGGACATGGTGACCCCGCTCCTTATGACGTCACAATCTTGGGGCATGCTGGGGCTATGACGTCATAAGGGGTGGGGTCACCATGTGACATCACCGGGTGATCCCGCCCCTTATGCCTATATTAGTTGCCGCACACTGTGTCCACGGCATTACAGCGAGAGAGAGCGACGGCGATGACGAAGGAGAAAACCGGGCCCCGGCGAGAACAACTGGAAAGCGCAGAGAAGTCAGAAGAAGACCTCCGGAGCTGCCTAATAAACTACTTTAAAAACCTGTGTGGTGTGTTTTTTTTATTGACACTTTTTCCCTCAGGTGAATGGGTAGGGGTACGATGTACCCCATACTCATTCACATAGGGTGGGGGGCTGGGATCTGGGGCCTGGTACGGTTCAGGAGGGGGGTTGCTCGCTCGTCCCCACCCCCTTTCCTGACTGGCCGGGCTGCATGCTCGGATAAGGATCTGGTATGGACCTTGGGGGGACCCCCGCGCTGTTTTCTCAGCATAGGGGGTTACCCTTAAAACCCATACCAGGCGACGGGGCTCGCAAGGTGTCAATCTCGCCAATGAAAGCAACAACATTGACTTCCTTCTCTAGTCCCGTCGTACCTGAAGTTCAAAATGAACAGACTTTGGTCCATGTGGGGGCAAGTCCATTAATTTGGAAATTCCATCGGACCAGCATACAGACGAGCAGACTTCCCGACAGGAGCTAGGTCCGGCAGACAATTTAGAAGCAAGTCTTCTTTCTAATGCCGCATACACACGATCAGACTATCCGGCGGACATAGAAAGTAGTTTTGATTCAAAAATTCAATCCAGCCATCTGTGTGCTAGTCCACCGGACTTTTGAAATGAACTGACTTTCCCACACATGGAGAAAAGTCAGTTCATTTTGAACGTGACTCCAGGTAGCTGGGACTAGCGAAGGAAGTTGACATGTTGCTGGCCCCGTCACATGGTATGGACTTAAAGGGGAAGCCCTTCGTCGAAAAAACAGCATGGGGGTCCCCCCAAGGTCCATATAAGACCCTTATCCGAGCACACAGACGGCCGGTCAGGAAAGGGGGTGGGGACGAGCTAGTGCCCCCCCTCGAGCCGTACCAGGCCGCCTGCCCTCAACATGGGGGGGTGCTTTGTCGGGAGTCTGTGGGCGGGGGGCTTATCGGAATCCGGGAGCCCCCTTTAATAAGGGGGCCCCCAGATACCGGCCCCCCACCCTATGTGAATGAGTATGGGGTAAAATGTACCCCTACCCATTCACCTGGTGAAAAAAATAAAAAAAAAAGCACAATACAAGGTTTTAAAATAATTTATTGCACAGCTCCGGGGGGTTTTCTTCCGTGTTGGGGGGTCTTTTCGCCGGACTCCTCCGCTATTTTCTGCTAGCTCTTTTAGTAGCGGAGGAGCCCGGCTTTCTTCTTCGTCGCCGCCCGGGGGTCTTCTTCTGACTTTGGGGGTCTTGTCCCCCTCTTTGTGGGTCTTGTCCCCCTCTTCTGTTCTTCTTGCCGGGCCTCCGCTTTCTTCTTCCAGCTCTTTAACTAGCGGAGGCCCGGTCTTCTGTCGCTGCCGCCTCTTCTTCTGACTTCGGAGGTCTTGTCCCCCTCTTCGGTTCCTCTTGCTGGGCCTCCGCTCCTTCTTCCAGCTCTTTTACTAGCGGTGGCCCGGTCTTCTGTTGTCGTCACCGTTGCCTTCTCTTTTCTTCTTCTTCCTTGAGATGTTGACTCAACGCTCTCTCTGGCTGCAATGACAGGGACGCGTTGTGCGGCGACTTATATAGGGACAATGGGCAGGGTCACCGGGTGATGTCCCCGCCCCCTTATGATGTCACAGTCCCAGCATCCTCTGGCACACACTAATTTTGGTGACATAATGTGGAATGCATGTTCCTAGTTAAAGAACATTATTTTTGTTGTTATTATTAATGTTACAGTTTAAGAACTGAAGTTCCCCATTAAGATACCTAGGGGTTAAAATACTAAAGCATAGCTGTACAGTATTTACATCACTGTGCATTATTTTCTGATTTTTACGATTCAAAATGATGTTTTTCAATTCACTTAAGGCTTTATTACATGGATCAGTTGAATTTACAACATATACAATAACATCGATTTTTTGCTGTATTTTTGTATGTGAAAGTCAATTAAAAAATGATTGCTGTTATAAAAAAAACACTAGCTTCTTGATGGTTTTAATTGCCAGTTTCCATAAGGTGTCTGTTGAGGAGAAGAAAATTGAGATGTTGAGGTGGAGCTGACACTTAGAAATGTATTCTTCTAGGTTTTTTTTTTGTGTTTTTGTTTTTTGTAGAATTTTGATAACTGGATTAATGCCAAAGCCATTTTTGAATTTTTTCACACAAATGTAACCACTTCCATACCGGGCAAAATTTTGGCACTTCCCACCTATATGTAAAAATCATATTTTTTTTACTAGAAAATTACTCAGAACTCCCAAACATTATATATGTTTTTTTTTTTAAG
Organism: Lithobates pipiens; assembly: GCF_037356315.1. Classification (NCBI taxonomy): domain Eukaryota; kingdom Metazoa; phylum Chordata; class Amphibia; order Anura; family Ranidae; genus Lithobates; species Lithobates pipiens. The sequence goes on from NW_027507788.1 coordinate 24,937,585, forward strand.
CAGAGACCCTAAGACAGACTTTCTCAACCTTTTAACCCTAGAGGAACCCCAAAAATAATTTTCATGTCTCGAGGAACCCTTACTAAAACCAAATCATCAGGGCTCAATAGGAACAATGCTCCTTATATTAATGGTCAATAGGAATAATGTCCCCCTTAAAGTGGTGTTTAGAATGCCACCCTTAAAGACAGCTAAAAAGATACTTGGTGTCATGCTGATGGCTTTGCTAAGTGGTGCTGAACCTTGAACTCTGTAGGCATCATCAAATAGGTGGTTCATCGGCCACAGCTCAAGGAACCCCTAGCAACCTCTGGAGGAACCCCAGGGTTCCACGGAACCCTGGTTGAGAATAGCTGCCCTAAGGAATAAAATAGTGGTCGTTGCAACTCCATTAGGGAGTGGAAAAGTTCCCGACATCAGTGGGAAAAAACAATGCCCCTTGTTTGTTGTCAGTAGGAGGAGTTGCGCCCCATCTTTGGTGCCATTGGGCACAATTGTTTGCGGTATTGTGCCCCTTTATTGGTGCCATTGAGCCCAGTTGTTGATGTCATTGGGAGGAATTGTGCCCTATCATTGGTATCAGTGGGAGGAATTGTGCCCCATTGTTCGTGTCAGTAGAAGGAATAGTGCCTCATCATTGGTTCAAATTGTTGGTGTCATTGTTATGAATTGTGCCCCTTCATTCGGGTCAGTAGATGAAATAGCGCTCAAAGGACCGGATAAAAGAAAGCAAAGGGCCACAGCACAGTTTGGAGACCACTGCTTTAAAGTTTGAGTTGTTCACACTATTTATTTTGCAATTTTGAGATTTATTGGGATATCTTCAGCAGCGCAGACCAGGTGCTGAGTTATTATTTGATTTATTACTATGTTTTCTATAGGTGACACAATTTAAAGTGGAAGTAAAGCCCACTTTTTAACTTGTACCTATGGGTAAGCCTTTAATAAGTAAAAAAAAAAAGGAAATGTAGAAGGGAAAACTGCCCATCAAAAAGGGGATCAGTAGACCCCTCTCTACACACTGGGGAAAGGGGGATGTCTTTCTTATATAAAGTCACATATTAGTCCACCCTTGATACCTGATTGAACCTTGATATCTCACCTGCCTTCCACTGAAGCACAGATTTCTCTCCTTTAGCTTCTCTCCTGGCTTTTTATATGTCTCAGATATTGCAACACTGAGATCTCCCTGCTGTAATTCCCATCTCCGTTCCTGCCAACCTGGTAGTTCTGGGTGTTCCAGCCCACCATTGTGTGTTCCAGCTCCTCTTGTTACATCCTTTATAATATAAAATAAATAAAAAAAATCCAGCGGGAAGAGTGCAAGACCCTCACAATGGGCACAGCAGGCGTGCTGAACTGGAAGCCTAGGTAGCCATAATATTCTATAGTCCCAGAGATATAAAAGACATTGGCAGATGGCTTTACTCTCCGGCATCAAAAGCTTCAATATCAGATTTTTTTCTTGACAAATGAATTTAAACAACTGCTAGCGGGATACGTCAAGCTTCTTTCTTTTGCTAGCCTTTCATACAGGTGCGATTCCCGCACCCACAACCACCCGCACAAGTGTGAACCAAGCTTAAAGGGAGACAATATAGTTACAACACGATAAAATACAAGAGGGTTAAGAGGGTCCTGCTCAGAAGAGCTTACAATCTAATGGGGTGGGGCAAGTGGTGCAAAATGTAATAAATGTGAGGTATGAGCTGCTGGAAGAAATAAAAGATTCAGTTTTCAGTTGTTAGGCTTCCCTGAAGAGATGAGTTTTTTAAGCAATCGCCTAAAAGTGGCCAGAGTAGGCGATAGCTGGACAGATGGTGATAGAGCGTTCCAGAGGATGGGAGAGGGTCTGGAGAAGTCCTGGAGACGAGTATGGGAGGAGGCGGGGCAGACTGACAACTCATAGGAGATTATGGGGCCCCCGGGCAATAGGAGAAGATTATGGGGCCCCCGAGCAATAGGAGATTATGGGGCCCCCAGGCAATAGGAGATTATGGGGCACCCAGGCAATAGATTATGGAGCCACACAGTATACACACACACAAATACAGTATACACACACAAACACACAATATACACACATAGAATACACATACACACACTGAAAAGGTACTGGAGAGGCAGGGCAGCTATAATCTTGGGATTAAAAAAAAAACAGATTTTTACACACTGTCCCTGGTTTTATTGAGGCTGGCAACCCTGATGTGGCCCCTTAGTGACATGGGCAGTGGCAGTGCCCGAGTGCCCGAATGGTCAGTCCGCCCCTGGGAGGAGGAGACAAGAGAGCTGGAGGTCTTGGTAGGAGCAGAGAGGGTGGTTTGGAAGGGATGATCACTAGTACAATGCAATGTGGTGAAATGTACCTACTGAAATACAACACGTCAGCCCATCTGGTGTGAATAGACTCTTAGACCCCTTTCACACGTGCGTTTTGCAGGCGCTATAGCGTTAAAAATAGCGCCCTAAAACAGCTGTTCCATTCACTCCAGTGTGAAAGCCCAAGGGCTTTCACATTGGAGCGTTGCCCTGGCAGGGCGTCAAAAAAAGTCCAGCCAGCAGCTTCTTTGGAGTGGTGAAGGAGCGGTGAACTCACCGCTCCTCCACCGCTCCTTCCCATTGAAATCAATGGGGCAGCGCTATCATAACGCTGGCAAAATGCCGCTGCGGCAGCGTTTTGTGGGCATATTTAACCCCTTTTCGGCCACTATCTGGGGTTAAAACAGCCCGCTATTGGCTGAATAGCGCAGCTAAAACGACAGTAAAATGGAGCTAAATGTAGCGCCGCTTTACTGCTGACGCAGGTGGTGGCACAGTGTGAAAGGGGTCTTAAAGTGATTGTAAACAATCACCTTGTAAAACAACCATTTCCGTTTTAAAAGAAATGAATGGAAAAACATTTTTGTTAGAATAAAAAATTTCCCTTTTTTAGAAGTGGTCACCTTCCCTCAGTTGTATAAGAGCTGGGGGAGGAGAAGCAACAGCACACTGAGCTTGCCAGTAAATGGCTGTGCAGGGATTTGTGTGTCAGGACAAGTCTAATCATTGGGGGAGAGCAGGCTCAGTTCCCAGCACAGCTAGAGAACTGACCACAGTGTGTTCTGCTTAGTGTGGTCAGTTTTTATAGGAAAGCAGAGAGACTAACAGGAACACCAGGGATTTCACACAAAGGAAGCAATACAAAGAGAACAGGAATATGAAGTGTTGGGGTAACAAACGCTTTAAGGCTCAGTTGATATTGCTGTGACCTCAAAGTCACGTGACTTCCGTGGAAATTTACATTGCAATTTGCTCGTGACTTGATATGATTTCAATGTGACTTTCATGTGAGTTTGATCAGTGGGGGTGTGGACCGCACCTGGGTGACACTCTCTAGAGGGGTGACACCATCAATTAGGAAGTGATATCCGACTACAATGGTGTCACCCCCATCCGCGACAGAGCATGGATCGGCATGCAACACCGACCACATCATTTACAGCGACGAGTTTGGGGTATGCACCATGAGCGTGCATTGCAGGCCCAAAACTAGGCTGCCCATTGCCCTGCAGGGCACTATGGCAGGCTCAGGCTGGACAGAAGAAAGTCCGATGGGGGGGGGGGATAGGGGCCCCCTTGTTTTACCGCATCAGGTGACCCCCAACCCTAGTGACGCCACTGATTTTGATGTTTTGCAAATTTTGGCTTTGGCAAATCATACCAATACAGAGTGTGACACATATTATTGAACTTACAAGGTCTAAAGTTGCAACCAAAGTCGCAAAGATAGGACAAAAACAAGTTGCTTACAATTTTAGTGGTTTTATCATTGCAGTCTATGGCACTTATGTTGCAAGGAAGACGCAGAATAGTAGTGCAGGAACAATTTTTTTTTTGTTGTTGCTGCAAATTGTTGTCGCAATTAAGTAGCAATTCAGATGCCACCCATTGATATGAATGTGTTTTGGCATGTCATGAAATTTTCTGTGTCACATGTTGCATCTAGGGTTGCCACCTCATCTCTTTAAACCTAAACACATATTAACCACTTCAATACGGAGCACTTTCCCCCCTTTGCCCAGGCCATTTTTCAGCTTTCAGCACTGTTGCACTTTGAATGACAATTGTGCGGTCATACAACACTGTACCCAAAAATAATTTTTATAATTTAAAAAAAAATTTCTTCCCACAAATAGAGCTTTCTTTTGGTGGTATTTGATCACCGCTGGGGGTTTTATTTTTTACTAAACAAACTATAAAAGATCAACATTTTGGAAAAAAACTTTTTCTTTGTTTCGCTTATAAAATGTAGTTTTCTCCTTCACTGACAGGCACTGATGTGGCTGCACTAATGGGCATTTATGAGGTGGCCCTGACAAGGTGGCACTGTTGGGCACTAATAGGCGGCATTGATGGGCACTGATAAGCGGTACTGATGGGCACTAATAGGTGGCACTGATAGGTGGCACTAATAGGCAGCACTGTTGGGCACTAATAGGCAGCATTGATGGGCACTGATAGGCGGCACTGATGGGCACTAATAGGTGGCACTGAAAGGCGGCACTGATGAGCACTAATAGGTGGCTCTGAAAGACGGCACTGATGGGCACTGATAGGCAGCACTGATGGCCACTGGTAGGGGACACTGATGGACACTAATAGATGGCACTGATAGGCAACACTGATGAGGAGGTACTGACAGGCATTACCATTGGGCACTCATCGGCATCTGTGAAGGGCACTGACAGGCGTTACTGATGGGCACTGATTGGCGATGTGGGTGGGCACTTATTTGGATTTGGGTGGGCACTGATTGGCATTGTGGTGGGCACCTCTGATGGGGAAAGCGCTGATAATCAATGTGCCGATTATCAGTGCACACCCCCCTCTGATAGGAGAGCCAGCGATCGTCTCTCCCCGTCAGTGCGAACCGAGGAAAGCCGATTACTGGCACTTCCTGGTTCATGCTGTTGGTCACAGTTGATCATGTGGTAAAGATCCTACGTCATAGGCTCTTTACCACAATCAGAGATGTGGCATGTCAGAGTGACATACCACACCACCAATCGCGGTGCTGCACGCGCGTGCTGGCTTGTTTTCCTGCTGGACGTCATATGACGCCCAGTCAGGATAACTGAACCACATCCCGGCTGTCAATCTGCTATAGGCCGAGTGGTTAATCACTAGAGATGGCCTCGGACGTGTTTGAAATCCCATGTGCCGATCCTGCCAGGAAGCCGACACTGCCCACGGCTAATCACAGGCAGTGAGACGTTTCCCGATCCGCAGCTGCACAGATTGAGAAATGTCTCACTGCCTGTGATTAGCGGGGTGTAGTGTTGGCTTCCTGGCAGGATCAGGCAGGTGGGATTTCGAACACGCCTGAGCCTTCTATTACTTACACAGGTTCTGGGGCTAATTAAATCCAAAGACATGCAGGTAGGTTAATTGGCTTCTGTCCAAAATTGGCCTTAGTATATGGGGACCTTGGATTGTGTGCTCCTTGAGGGTAGGGACCGATGTGAGTGTGCAATGTACAGGGATAGGGACAATTGTAGACACTCGCTCAGGTTGAGTGAGTTTTATTACCACCTTAATCAGCCACAGAACCTGTGTAATTAACATGTGTGTCTTTTAAAGGGATAAGGTGGCAACCCTAGTTGCAGCAAGTCGCATGAGTAGACGTAGCAGTGTGAGCCAGGGCTAAGCGAGGGACACTCCAGTTTAGGGCAAGCTCCCTACATAGGATTGGCTAACGATGACTTCCGATTGGCCGATACAAGTTCACACCATCATTGTACTTGTGGGTTAAGCCGAATGTAGTGAACGTTCCAATCTTCGGACTGTAAAATCATTTCTCCGTACAGCAGAAAAGAGCCAGAACGCTGCACTGGAAAATGGCTCAAAACCGAGCTATAAAAATGCCGAGTCCATTATTCTCAACTAACTCAACTAGTTGATCTGTTTGCCTCTTTCCGGCTATTGAAGTTATATTGCAGCTCGAGGCGCTGTCCTCGCTCCAAGAGAATGATTTATTCCTCCTCTATCTTTCACTTGCCTCCCGGAATATTTCACTTTACATGGGGAAAAATGTGCTCCCCTGTCTGCGCGGTACGTATCACCAATCACCCGAGCCGTTTACGATACCACCTAACCTCATGAATTGTTAACCGTTTTGATGATCCATTTGTCCCGCAGAGCCAAGTTAGAACAAAACGGATTGCGCTGCATTTCAAGGACGTGTAAGACCGCAAGCCAATAGCGGGGGATGGTATTATTACTCGCTTGCAGGCGGTGTCCCTTTAAACCCGGCATGGTACCCCTCCGGGGCGTGTGTGATGATCGCTGTAGGAACACCAACTATGGAGATCAAGAAGGGTTAATTACCAGACCAGCTCCTTCCCAGCAGACTGCCGGGTCCTGTGATTCCATCGGGCGTGGAATACTCCTTTATAAGAGCTAAATCAGAGCTATTTCATGGGTTCATCCACCCTTGGCTTTGTACGATAATTTGGCCTATATTGAAGAGCACTCCAGGCAACGAGGAAAATTAATCAGCGAATTGGTTTTTGCTAACCCAGAAATACCGCAGAGCTGCGAAAGTCAAAAAAGTCTACTTATTTACCTTAAAGCTGAACTCTAAGCAGATATGGAAGACACTGAAAACTCCAAATACAGGCAATCATGGCAGCACTAAAAAAAATTAAAATATAAAAATATGATCTTATAAATAAAAGTAAAGACAATCCTTTTAAATTCAGTCCAAGGATTAAATTTGATATATCTTCTAATATTCTATGACTTCCACCATGTACAAGTGAACAGAACTCAGCACAAGTCAACAAAGCTTGCAAATAGGGGACTCAGCAGCTAAAATGGTGGCCATGTAGGAGATGGGGCCTCTGGAGGAGGCTAGGGGGGTCTCTCCAGGAGATTGGGGACTTTGCAAGGGCACTGTGAGAGATTGGTTTCCACCTCATCCCTTTAAAACTGAACAAGACATAATTACACAGGTTCTGAGGCTGATTAAGGTGGTAATTAAACTCACTTGGTGCCATATCTGTATTTAATTAGCCTCAGAACCTCTGTAATTAATATATGTTCGGTTTTAAGGGGATGGGGTAGAGTTGCAACCTCATCCCTTCCTTTAAATTTGAAGACCTTTGAATTATACGGGTTTTGAGGCTAATTAAACACAGATAAGGCACCAAGTGAGTTTAATTACCACCTTAATCAGCCACAGAACCTGTGTAATTAATATGTGTTCGGGTTTAAAGGGATGAGGTGGCAACCATAGGATGAGGTGGCAATAGGGTTGCCACCTCATCCCTTTAATCCAGAACACATATGAATTACACAGGTTGTGAGGCTAATTTACTGCAAATAAGGCATCAAGTGAGTTTAATTACCACCTTAATTAGTGACAGAACCTGTGTAATCAAAAGGTATTCGGTTTTAAAGGGATGAGGTGGCAACCCTACTGGGGCCTCTGGAGGGGCTAGAGGTCTCTTCAGGAGGCCGTGGACTTTCCAGGGCCACTCCGAGAGATTTGAGGGTTCTGCAGGGTCTGGGTGTCACTGTGGGGGGTGTTGGGGATCCTGGAGGGGGTTAGAGGACTTTGCAGCTGACTTGGTGGCCCTGCAAGGAATGGAGCCTCTGGAGGGGACTGGGGTCAGCACCACTGTGAGATATTGGATGGTGCTGCAGGGGCTAGGTGTAACTGTGGGGGGGGGGGATGGGGGTTCTGGAGGGGGTTAGGGGACTCTGCAGCTGACTTTGTGGCCTTGTAGAGGATAGGGCCTCCAGATGGGGCTATGGGTGTCTTCTGGAGGCCGGGGATTTTTCAGGGCCACTGTGAGAGATTTGAGGGTTCTGCAGGGTCTGGGTGTCACTGTGGGGGGATGGGGGTCCTAGAGGGGGTTAGGGGACTCTGCAGTTGTTTGGGAGGCCCTGTAGGGGATGGGGCCTCTGGAGGGAGACTGGGGTCTCTCCATGAGGCTGGGGATTTTGCAGGGGCACTGTGGGAGATTGGATGGTGCTGCAGGGTCTGGGTGTCACTGTGGTGGGGGTCCTGGAGGGGGTTAGGGGACTCTGTAGCTGACTGGTTGGCCCTGTAGAGGATGGAACCTCTAGAGGGGGGTTAGGGGTCTCTCCAGGAAGCCGGAGACTTTGCAGAGGCACTGTGGGAGATTGGCGGGTGCTGTAGGGGCTGGGTGTCACTGTGGGGGCATGAGAATTCTGAAGGGGGTTGGGGGACTCTACAGCTGACTTGGTTGACCCTGTAGAGGATGGGGCCTCTGGAGGGGGCTAGGGGTCTCTTTAGGAGGTCGGGCACTTTGCAGGGGCAAACAAAATGGCAACCACCCCAACCTATAACTGGCCTAAGCAGCAAGGTGCACATGGAAATGTGACGCATATAAAAAAAATAACAGAAAAATTCCCAGCTCACTTACCAACCAGCCTGCAACAAACCAAATTGTCCTGTCTAACAGTTCAAAATTCCCACTCCTCCTTAAAGGTACAGGGATGCACTAGACACCCAGAAATAGCACAATGGCAGCGAAGGCATCCAGTGTGTCCCCTCACCAATTCACCAACAGTACAAACAGGCACTGTAAGGCCGCGTACACACGCGCGGACTGTTCGCCCAACTTTGTCCGCTGAACAGTGTTTGGGCGGACAGTCCGCTCGTGTGTGGGCTTTCAGCGGACAGTTTCAGCGGACAGTTTGACGAACAAGGTTTTACGGAATTTCCGAAAAACAGTCCGCTCGTGTGTAGGCTTGTTCGTCAAACTAAGTTCCGCGCATGCTCAGAAAGGATTTACACGCCGAAAGTTATAATGCAGTGTATAGGACGTCGTATTTTTCGTCCCGTCGTACGTGCCGTTCACGTCATCGCGCACGGTTTCAGCAAACTGTTCGTCCGTCGTGTGTGGCCATGTCCGTCCATGCTAATTTTGAGCGGACTGTTTGCCGAAACTGTTTGACGGACAAAGTTGGGCGAACAGTCCGCGCGTGTGTACGCGGCCTAAGAGATTTGAGGGTTCTGCGGGGGCTGGGTGTCACTTTGGTGGGGGTTCTGGAGGGGGGTTAGGGAACTCTGCAGCTGACTGGTTTGACTGGGCTGGGGGTCTCTCCAGCAGGCCAAGGATGTTGCAGGGGCACTACAGGAGATTGGAGGGTGTGGCAGGGGCTGAGGAACACTGTTGGAAGTGAGGGGGATAGTGTGGGACACTATGGGATGTAAAAGGAAAAATAAAAAACAATGAATGCAAATAGGTATTTATAAAAAAATATATATATTATAATGAAACTAGTATAAGTGAAGTTGACTTGATTTCAGTCTCACATCTAACCCTCCTTTGTACAGCAGAACTAGAAGAGGGAGAAGCGGCACTGTAAGCCAATGTACTAAGTATAAAGACAAACTTGCTGACAGGAGGAGAGAGCAAAGAGATGAACTCATCTGTCTTTTGCTGCTCCATCACCTTTGCTAGAACATGGGTTTTGAAAAGTATGGAAGCCACTGGATCAGAAAAACAGCTGGTCCTCCATGTTTCTCTAATGACTGTTTTTCTTTAGTATACAAAACCTGCACTGTAAAGGTTATGTGTATCGCTCTCCACCTCTCTCTGTCTGATTTTTATTTTTTACTATGTCTAAATCGCTACCAAAACATTGTAGTACTAATCGTTGTCGGTGTATTACAGCAAAGCCCAACTGTTGTATCAAACTACAGAAGAACAAGAAAGACATTGGTTAATATTGATCTGACAGTATCATGGGGAATCTATGAAATGCCTCGCCGTCCATGTACTCGTCTTACCGCTGTATTCCATAGCCATAACCAGGGTACCAGCTGAACAAATTACAGGCAAGAGACTCAGTTGACAAAGCTTGACCCATTGATAAGGACCTACGTTTTCAGCCATTTGACTATATTGACTATATATTGACTATATATTTCAGATTTCATTGGACTTAGCTGAAAATAGATGTCACTTTTTTTGGAAATAGGAATCCTTATCCTGGTTTGTTAGCTTTTGTGAATTGATCCTAAGGCCTCATTAATACAAGCTACAGCCCTTGTCAACCCTCTGAAAGTGGATTCCTATTTCAGATTGTGGTCGGCAGGTGGCTAGAAGGTGATATGTTCCCTCATCACTACCTGTTTTAAACTTTAAAAGGCTGCACCACATCCAATGAACGGTGGTTGTGGCACGACCCCCTTCTCTTGAATGGTCCAGTGAAATATTCTCAACTTGCACATTGGCCAGAGTACACCAGTGAAACATTCTCAATGTACACAATGGCTTCCTGGAAATGGCTATATATGGTAAGTGGGTGCTGCAGTGACCACCTGCCGGGACCCGGTATTGACCAAGGGCTAAGGGAGCTATCTATAGCAGTGGCGGCTGGTGCTCAAAATGATTGGGCGGGAGGCTGCAAACAAACTGAAAAATTCTGATAAATACTGAAAAAAACAACAATTGCAGCCTCACTGACTGTGCCCATCAAATGCAGCCACTGTCCCCATCAAATACAGCCACCGTGCCATCAAATGCAGCTACTGTGCCCATCAAATGCAGCTACTGTGCCCCATCAAATGCCGCCATTGTGCCCCATCAAATGCAGCCACTGTGACCCATAAAATGCCACCATTGTGCCCCTCAAATGCCGCCTCTGTGCCCATCAAATGCCACCATTGTGCCTCATCAAATGCAGCCACTGTGACCCATCAAATGCCGCTATTGTGCCCCATCAAATGTAGCCACTGTCTGTGACCCATTAAATGCCACCATTGTGCCCCATCAAATGCAGCCACTGTGACCCATCAAATTCCGCCTTGTGCCCAAATGCCACCATTGTGCCCATCAAATGCCGCCACTGTGCCCCATCAAATGCAGCTACTGTGACCCATAAAATGCAGCCATTGTGCCCCATCAAATGCAGCCACTGTGACCCATCAAATGCTGCCATTGTGCCCTATCAAATGCAGCCACTGTGACCCCCGCCCGCTCTCTGACCTGCACTTACCCCATCTTGGTGGCGAGTCAGGCAGTGGCGAGCTGTGTCCTCCATGTGTCTAGCCTTCCTGCTAGGTGTTCAAAGACAGCCCCTGTCCTTTCAGCCAATCGAGTGACGGGTATCAGACCTGCGCTACCTGATTGGCAGAGAGGTGGTTCGATGTTAGAAAAGCTAATATTCATTTGCTTTTCTAACACATCTGGGTGGACTCCGAGGGCAATGCTCTGCTCTCTGAGTCCACCCTTTTTTAAGCCTATTAGAGCCTATGGCTCTAATCAGGTGCTTCAAAAAAACACCCAATGCATGAATCTTTCCATTAACCAAATTGGGAGGTGGCTGGAGAGAGGGGGAGGCGCCTGTGCTCCCTGAATGGACACACCAAGGATCTTGGAAATAGCATCCAGGGCCCTATTAAAGCCATAACATCACAGCATGGAGTTGTGACATTTCATGACCGCGCAGGACCCCTTCTTCAAGCATGGTCACATAAAATATACTTATCACATTGTATGTGTATGGCCAACTTTACCAGACTCGGGCTCCCTCCCCCTTTAAAATCACCTACCTTAAAGAAATGAGTTGGATTTAGGCTTACCTCCCTCTTCCCGTCTCTGGGTGTGATGTCATCGCCTTTCCTGGAAGATTCCAGGGGAATGCAGAGCAGAGAAATCTCACAAGAAGGCACCCAGTCCATTGCAAAATCATCTTCTCACGAGATATGGCTGTTCAGTATTCTCTGGGATCTAGCTGGAAGGAACACGATGTGATCCTCACCTAGGCGCCATGGGAGGAAGAAGAGGGAGAGGAAACTGTGCAGTGTAAGCAGACCTTGCTTTTTACGGTAGGGTCTGCTTTACCTAACGAGTACTAGACCTGTCACTTTGATAGGAGGTGGGTGCAGTTAGGTTTTGTGTACACAACACGGAAGTTGACAGCTCTATGCGTTTCGCGTTTCGTGACCTTTTTGTCACTCGTCAGGAGCAAGACCGTGATGGTAACCTATGAATAGAGAGAACAACCATATTTGGGATGGTCTGGGAAAAAGTGAACAAATATACAAAATGATCGAACTAACAAGAAAAAAAGAAAGAAAGAAAAAAAAAAAAAGGGGGGGGGGGGGAGTATAGTATCCAATTGATTATTGGTATACAAAAAACAAACAATCAAAATTAACAATAGAATAAATCAAAATTAAAATTAGAAAGGAGAAATAAATTAATTGTTAATGCGACCGTGTGCCTCCATCCCTAATTAAATGATTAAGAAAAAGAGCAACAATATTTGGGACTTTAAATGAGGTAGTAGGGGGGGTTCAGATACGGGTTCAATATTTAGACGAACACTGAATTTGTGTCACATTCTACACTTTGACCTGCTTGGGGTGTCATTTGTGCTTTTCGGGTGTCGCTTGGGTTTTACCCCCTCAACCCCGGTCTATGGCATTTTTGCCCGGCCTGACTACCAATGTGCCGCACCACCTCTGCACAGGTATATATGTAAGTTTATGGGTCAAGTGTACATATGAGTTTCTTCATATTGTATATTTGTCCACTTTTTCCCAGACCATCCCAAATATGGTTGTTCTCTCTATTCATATGTTACCATCACAGTCTTTCTCCTGACGAGTGACAAAAAGGTCACGAAACGCGTAGAGCTGTCAACTTCTGTGTTGTGTACATAATTTTTAACAAAGAATGGACGTTTTCGTTTTTATTTATCACTTTTTTTGTTTTTATTTTTTCCTAAGTGACACTTCAGTGTGTCACATACCCATATATAACTGGTGCTTACTGAATGTGAAGTTTCTCATGTATTTACTATTAAGTCCTTGTTGGAATGTATATTTTGATGAAATTGAAAATATTAATGTATGGTTATGTGCAATAATATGTAAATATATGACTATTCGAATTTATTAAAACCTGATTTTTACGAAAAATATATTTTTCTGCTTCCGTGTGCCTCATACAAAGTCCCGCGCGTTGCTCCCCCTTTTTTTCTAAATATTGAACCCGGGATGGAGGAGGGGATCTGAGCGGCCCCTACTACCTAATTTAAAGTCCCAAATATTGTTGCTCTTTTTCTTAATCACATTAAAGCAATGCCTGGATCAGAAGGTTAAATATGGTGAAATACGGAGTAGGTAGGCTTTCCCCCTTTAGTGGACAAAGCAGAAGTACTCTGAGCCTTTCAGTTCTACACCAGTCATTGTCCCAAAGACTACCCACCACCAGGTATGCCGTGCAATGTGGTGAATACAGGGGCATCATAGTGTTAAACAGCGAAAGATGGAATAAATCCACCAAAGATGAGGCTCACTGGTGCAGGACACTGTCTGTATGAATCCTCCATCAATGATTTCACTGACAAGGCAAAGTTTCCAGCATGGACTCATATATTCAGTCGTAGCTACATACCATGCCTTGTCATCTTATCACAGGGGCTCCATGATTATTGCATCTACTCAGCGTTTGTGTATGACATATCTTCCATCTCCGATCAGTCATCAGCTTTCATTATCAGAGGCTCTCCCGCTAAGTGCAGTCACTGATATTCTACACAGATCCCCATAAATGACACTCTGTAAGAAGACTGCTGTACAAAGTACAAGAGCAAACGACAAAAGACAGCATAGGCTGCCAAGGCTTTCTGTAGACGCAATGCTATTCTACCTCTGCATTCTGTACACACAATACAGCACATACAATGTACGACCTCTACTAGAGCTGAATGGACATCAATTAGGCACCCACCCTGGGGGTCACTTTAGAGGTGCCTATGACCACAAATTTTAATGGTTCCTGTTTTACTTTGTCTTTGAGTGTTCTTTGCAGTAAAAGCAAGGAAGCATAACAAAAACTCTTTAGTGTATTATTGTTTTACTAAACAAAAAATGCTACACATACAATTGTAGGAAAAACAATTCACAGTAAACAAAGTTTTACAAATTATACTTACAATATGCACATGCACAAGCCATCTATCCTTCCCAGCAAATAAGCATGAACAATGTATGTGTACCGCTGGCTCCTGAAGAGCACGCACTATGTGTTTTTTCTATTTAAAATTCCTAAAGCTACAATTGGGTTTTAGGGTCAATGATACCAAATTATGGTTTCAGCACCAGTCTAGCTGGATTGCAGTGGGTTCTGCTTGGCCACAGGTGTCGCTGTCACCACTGGCAAGTGTGAGAACGCGGTTTAGCTAGGTGCATTGAGTGCCATTCTTTCTCGAAACCAGCCCAGTGGGAGTGTCATCTTGCTGTGCATTCTGAGAGAGGGTACTTAAGGTACTGCGATCATGTGCTTCTGGGTTCCGGTCCAGAAGATCTTTCTGTCTGTTTGGTCCTGGTCCTCCTGACCAGCCCCCATGGCCCTCCTGGCCTGGGGTGCGGATCCATGCAAATACAAGTTTCGGGGCTGGCTAGCCGGAGGCCAAGTAACTGGAAGGAGGATTCAAAGGTGATCCGGTGCCGTCTCATCTCTGGAGAAGCCCAGCAACTGGGGGAGGACTCTTTGGGAGAAGGCCACGCATAAGGCTGGCTTCTCAGAAAGAGCCTGGAGGCTCAGTTGGAAGACACCAAGTGAATCTACACTCATACGGTATCGCCGGACCGGCTGCAAGATACTGGTACCGTATGATAGCTCTCTAAATTTACCTACGTCCTTCAGTTACATCCGAGTCTGTGGCAGAGACTTTGTTCAAGTGTTCTACATGCAAGTCTGCGGCATAGGCTTTGCTTTACTCAAACACTCTATCGACTGCTAGGCCTAGTGAGAGGAAGTCTATCCGGTAGCTGTGAGAATCCAGTTGTGAGTGGCCATTCTCTGGATTTCTAGTGAGAGACTTCCTATCTTTTGCAGTTCCAAGAGTACCTGAACTCCCTACCTAACCCTCTACCCTTCGTTGAGAGACTGTTCTGTCAAATAAATATCCTAAAAGTGGATCCAGTGTCAATTTCTGCAGTGCTTTGGGCTGTCTACCTCAGGAAACTCCTAGACGTACACCAGGTCAAGAAGGTAATGGTAAGCCCAATTAAACCAGCTGCTCCTTCAGGGGTCAGTGCTACATATGTAATAGGTATACACTAAATCAGGGGTCTCAAACTGGCGTCCCTCCAGCTGTTGCAAAACTACAAGTCCCATGAGGCATTGCAAGGCTGACAGTTACAAGCATGACTCCCACAGTCAGAGGCATGATGGGAGTTTCGCAACAGCTGGAGGGTTGCCAATTTGAGACCCCTGCACTAAACAGTTACCGTATATACTCGAGTATAAGCCGAGATTTTCAGCCTCTTTTTTGAGGCTGAAAGTGCCCCCCTCGGCTTATACTCGAGTCATCGCCGTCTGTCTGCCCGAACAGCGTGTCGAGCAGACAGACAGCGGCCATTCTAACTTTCAAAAGCCGCGCCTCCCTGTCTGTGATAGGCGGAACACAATTTCCCAGCAGTCTGTGTTCCGCCTATCACGGACATCCGCTCATCATCATACTACGGACGAGGATAAGAGGATGTCCGTGATAGGCGGAACACAGACTGCTGGGAAATTGTGTTCCGCCTATCACAGACAGGGAGGCGTGGCATTTGAACAGGGGAATGGGCGCCGACGAAGAGCGGTGATCCTGGGACGGGACCGGACGGAGGCTCGGCTCGGGACGGGACGGGACCGGACGGAGTCTCGGGACGGGACGGGACCGGACGGAGTCTCGGGACGGGACGGGACCGGACGGAGGCTCGGGACCGGACGGAGGCTCGGGACACAGGTAGGCTGGACACACAAGGCCACACACACACATTATGTGCCATCTGCATACTTTGATCACTACCACACCTGTTTGGCAAGTGCTGCTGACATTCCTACTTCCTCCAGTTCCACAGTCCACTGCCTTAATGTCCCAGGAACTCTCAACTTCATGCATCCTCCCCCTATGCAATGCTTTATTTGCATGTTCTCTCTTTTAGGGAATGTAGAAAATGTACACACACACACACACACACACACACACACACACACACACACACACACACACACACACACACACACACATATGGATGGATGGACACACACACAGGGATGGATGGATGGATGGACACACACACACACACACAGGGATGGATGGATGAATGGACACACACACACACAGGGATGGATGGACACACACACACACAGGGATGGATGGATGGATGGACACACACACACAGGGATGGACAGGCATATCTCACCCTCGGCTTATACACGAGTCAATAGGTTTCCCAGTTTTTTGGGGGTAAATTGGGGGCCTCGGCTTATACTCGGGTCGGCCTATACTCGAGTATATACGGTACTTAACTTGATGCAACCTTAAAAGGTTTGTAGAGCCGCTCTGCCAGGAATCAGGAAAAGGGAGCAGGCGTCCAATTCCACTGATCCAGAAGTGCCAATAAGAGAAGCATGGGACGCCAGTCTCCTTCCTTTTATCCATGATCTCCCTAGACTGCTCCTTGTTTCTTGGAGTCCTGCAAAACTGCTTCCTTTGTTCAGCAGAGGGCTGTGTTCAAGTCTACCTCCCCCACTTCCTGCCAACCTTATGTCCTCTCCTAAGTTTCACAAACCAGTCCAACAAGTTCCTTAGCATATAAATAGGGGGATCCTAGCTTATATTTATATTTATGCTATAAAAGATCACTAAAATAGCCATAGCAACACAGAGTATAGAGTATAAAGATGTAGTAGGCTTTCTGACTTTAACACAGTTGCATTTTATTTCCTGGATAGCATCTAATTGATATTACCTGTTCCCTACGGTTGCTTTAAAGCCAAATTCTTCATTCTGCTTTTTTTAAAAGCTTAAAGCTGAATTCTGAGATAAACCAATATTGACTAAAAACAAAAGGCAGGACATCAAAGGTTTAAAGGTGGGCAACACAGAACATAAGCTCTCAGCTTATGCTGATAATGTACTATTCCACCTAACAGACTGATCTCGTTGCCTTTCCTGATGCGAGAACTTCCCGGGACGCTCTCGAACTTCAAAATGAATCTTACAAAATCTGAAAAAAAATTGCCTATCTGGGTACTCCCTGCCAGGACCAATAGAGAGCATTCCTTTTAACGTGACCATCAGCCTCCTTGAGATACAGTATCTGGGCATCCAGCTAGCAGACCGCCTTGACACATTGTACGCGACTAATTACCCTTAGTTGATGACTGCAGTTAGGCAAGATCTTTTGCAGTGGACAAAGACTGCTTTCATTTGGCTGGGGAGGGTGAATATCTTAAAAAAACGTCTCTCCTCCCTAGGATACAATTTTTTTCTTTTTCCAGATGCTCCCTGTCCCCCTGCCCAGAAGCTTCTTTACCCAATTATCTAGCAGGTTTACTAGTTTTATCTGGAACTCATGGAAATTAATTATAGCCCTGAGAGTATTGAAATGCTCAAAATGTTCAGGGGGTTTGGGAATCCAGGACATACAGCGATACTATTGGGCTATAGTTCTCCAGAGGATCCTGAACTGGCGCTTCCATAACCATTCTAAATTCTGGGTCTCTATGAAGAATTATATGGCAGGCCCCGTGGCTCTCTCGGGAACACAGGGGGCTACCAGATGATACATCCCCATTGACGACCCATGCACTTAAAATATGGGATCGTGTCAACCGAGTGCTAGATCGGGCTCCCTCTGAGTCCCCGTTGGTGCCATTGGGAGGGTTTCTCTGGTTCCCTCAGGGAGAACAAATGGCTTTCTTTGGGCCCTGGGTGGATGATGGAAATGCTAGCTGTGGGAAACTATTGAGGAACGGTAAGCTACTACCCTTTGAGTCACTGACCTGGGGGGATCTCAAATGAAATTTTGGAGGTATAGACAACTACACCACTTTTTTGAGGCACCTGGCAGCTCCATAAGAGACATTACATCTCTTACATATTTTGAAGGCCTTTTTATAGCAGATGAACCCGTACCACACATGGTTTCAGAACTTTAGCAACTGTTGGGGTCTTCCTCTTCGGCTGCTAAACCTGTATATATCCAGCTTGGCAGAGAGACTTGGGACTGGAGGTTACTGACATTCAGCTGACACACCTGTACAAGTTCCCCCATTCAAGTTCTCTTGACTTTAAAATGCAAGAGATGAATTACAAGATCTTGTAATGCTGGTATAGCGTGCCTACTGACCTGGGCCAGATATATCCCTCTATCTTTGAGTCATATTGACGAGGCTGTGGAGGCCAAGGAACACTTTTACACTTATGGTGGGATTGCCCAGTGATTATACCTTTCTGGAAGGGTGTTAGAGAACAGGTTAAAGAAATTCTGGGGTTAGACATTCCTTCCTCTCTCCGGTTTATTTTCTTCTGCCCATTCCTCCCATGCCGATTAGTCAGTATAAAAAGAGTGTGCTGCCTCACTTGTTGAATGCAACCAAAAGGCTGCTTCCTATTTACTGGAAGCAAGCTCAGGTCCCGAGCTGGGAGGAGTGGGTGCGCAGAGTGAATGAGATCAGAAAGGCGGAAGACTGGATTGCTACATGTAGGGGTTCCAGAGATCGGTTTACCAACATATGGTCCTTGTGGTTGGATCACACTTCTGACTCTGACCAAGTGTCCTCAAGTCTAGATGTAGCACTGCTAGAGTTGGCAGAACCAACTCTTAGACAGCGCAAACAACCTCAGTAGTAGTGGGAGTGGATTTACCCTTGATTAGAGCATTGACTAAGAACATTGCCTCTCTTTGTCCTGGAGGACATCACAAATGACAAATGCCATGCAGGTGGGAGCCTGGTGCCAGAGACGACAGCTATCAAGAGCTTTTAGATACGATCCTGATTCTGTCTCCCTTACATTTTTCTATCTTTTCTGGAGGCATTTAGTTCCCCCCTCTCCTGGTGTAAGGCCCGGTTTGGACCCTTGCACTGGCTGCTGCCAGTGAGATGCACAAGGTTGGGTTCTGTGTTAAGTAGCCTACTCTGGATGGCGAGTACCTGATTGAGGACTGTCACCCTGAACTTATTTTAAGCAGTAGGCAAACAGCACCACTAGAGACATGTAACCGTTTTATAAGTGATACTCTCCTCACATTTTATATAAAAAGTTTTACAAAAATAAAACAAAAGGCATGTGTATTCTTTTTTGAATATTGGTGTACTTTGTATATTTCTTCCAGATCTGTGCAGTAATCCAGTTTGACTTTTCCTCCCTGTAATAAAGACCGGTCACTGCTGCTCTCTCTCCTTGTGCAGGGTGACTGGTCTTCTCTCCGCCCCCACCTGTAGTTTATCTGCAGGCAGCCTGTAGTGGGTGGAGCCTGCTGGGCCCCTCCTACAGCTCTGCTCTCTGGCTTACAAGGTAATAATTGAGTTTTCAAAGGAATTTAGTGTGCACAAAGTGGATTTAAATCCTTTGTAGCTATGGAGGAGTAAATTTAAATGAAAATATTTGTACCAGCCACCTTTCATAATTGTGTCCCCCAAAAATACTAAGATTTGGCTGCCATGAACAGATACATTTCTTCCCACTGATTCTGATGCTTTGTTATCAGAGGAGCCATAATGACATGCACTTAAATATTATCGCTATTATTGACCTTTCCTAGGTCCCTCAGCCCCCCCGCTGTCAGAAACCATGAATCAGACTGAGACACAAGTACAGTTAAATCTCAAAAAAGGTAAACATAGTCAAAACATAACCAGAGTTCAGGAACCGGAAGGAATAGTCAAACAAGCCAAAATGTCAGGGAGCCAGAGATGAGCGTAGTAGAACAGTAAGTAGGATCTGGAGCCGGAAGGAATGTCATCCAAACAAATCTTTAACAGGAACACAGGAGAGCGTCTCTAGAGATGTGACCAAGGCAATGGCAGAGATCACCTGGGCTGGACAGCTTAAGTAGGCAGGACTGGCGAGCAGGATATCATCAACAGGTGAGTCACTGTGGAGAGATAGGAGCTGACAATTAGCCAACAGCTCCCTCAGAGAAGGGAGGGCTGAGCCCAGCCCCGACACCCGCCCACCCCTGTTTCGCTTTGTCTTCTGTACCTACCCACTACCTTAATGGCCTTTTCATTTTTCTACTGTTTTGTAAAGGACACCATTTTTCTGCATAAATGCCCATTGCAGTTCTTGCTGATTTCTGCATTCTATCTGTACAGCAATATTCTCTGGTCCAGATTCAGGGTCCTTATTTACTGTATTCAGTTGCTGTTTTTCATTGTGTCCTACTTTTTTGATGGCTGAACATCAACTTAAAAAGCAGAATAAAATCTTTTCTTTTATTATTATTTTGCAGTTCACTAATTCTTAGATATGATGTCTGCATTAGTTTTAATTTTTAGGCTTTCCTTTCTTCTATTTTCATCTGGGGATCCAGTCAGCAAGTCTGTTTTTCAAAACCCCAACCTCTCCAGCAAAATGTATCAGTATACATGGCTGAGAACACCATTTACCACCAGGATTGATTAAAATTATCATCTTGTATTTATTTATGTAAAACCTTTATCCCAAACAAAAAAAAAATCTGTTTGCTGTAACTGCTTATGAAGCGTGAGCTAGAGTTTGACTTCAATTTTGTTAGTGTATTTAAATTTGCTGATACATTTAACACTCCCCTCCCTTCCAAACTGACAATGCTGCTGTCTGTTGTTCCTCCTGTGCTCATTCTTCCAGAGTTGTATCTCACTAATACCAGAGGTGTGTTACTGGCCAGATCACCAGGATAAAACCGAGCAGAAAAGACGAAAGAAAACCAATGCAGCCACCACATCCAATAGTGAGCTACAATATATTAACTTTTTGGTCTTGGTTTTAATACCGCTGTAAAGTAGAAGAAAAGCTCGCTTCAGAAAATTCTTAAAAATGTTCCTTACCCCCATTTTCTACCTATCCTGTATAGAAAAGATCTCTGAAATTATCTATTTTTAATTCACTCTGGTCCAGTCTTGTGGTCCAGCAGCTCTGGCTCAGCGCTCAACATTGGCTGGAACTTCAGGAATGCATGATACCACCCATAGGCTCCCATGGCTCATCTATTGTTGGTTCTGCCTCCTTTCCTCTGCAGCAGCTGCTTACTGACACAGGAGAGCTGGAGCTGCAGGATCAACGGGCCAAAGCGGATTAACATCTTTTACCCCTTTCATGACCAGGCCATTTTTTGCTATTTAGCACTGCTCTAAAACTGGCAATTGCTCGGTCACAAAGGTATTTGATCATCACTGTTTTTTTTTGTGTTTTATTATACAGTGAGGGGAAAAAGTATTTAATCCCCTGCTGATTTTGTACGTTTGCCCACTGACAAAGAAATGATCAGTCTATATAATTTTAATGGTCAGTTTATTTTAACAGTGAGAGACAGAGCAACAACAAACATATCCAGAAAAACGCATTTCAAAAAAGTTATGAATTGATTTGCATTTTAATGAGTGAAATAAGTATTTGACACCCCATCAATCAGCAAGATTTCTGGCTCCCAGGTGTCTTCTTTACAGGTAATGAGCTGAGATTAGGAGCACTCTCTTAAAGGGACGCAGTGATCCGTGCTAATACTATATACTGTCACTGCACTGACGACACTGGTTGGCAAAGGGTTAACATCTAGGGCGATTAAGGGGTTAAATGTGTGCCTAACACTGTGTAATGTGTGCTGCTTTTACTAAAATATCTTTTGTTTCCTATCCCTACTTTGCAGGGATGAGAAACAGAGAGATCGTTCCCTCTGTACAGAGCCCTGTGTTGATTGTCAGCAGGTCCCGGCCACG
Organism: Lithobates pipiens; assembly: GCF_037356315.1. Taxonomy (NCBI): domain Eukaryota; kingdom Metazoa; phylum Chordata; class Amphibia; order Anura; family Ranidae; genus Lithobates; species Lithobates pipiens. The sequence continues at coordinate 24,959,316 of NW_027507788.1, forward strand.
AATCATTGGCTGGGACTTGCTGACAGACTTCTACTGTGTACAATCACACTTTCAAAAAGCTGTACTTTTGCTTCCCACAATGAAAAACACTCTATGAATGGAAGAGGCGGAGCTTTCATTTATCTGTGCATCCTCTATTCACTGATCGGCATCTCTAATAAATACTTCCCATGTAAAAATGGCGCTCCTTGGCCTAAGTCATAGCCTAGTATGCTGCAAACAGTTAAAAGGCTGTCAGCAGACTCACCAGGGGGCCAAGCGGTATCACCATCTGCATCCACGGTTAGCGCCTTTTTATATAACGCAATAGCAGTACCTTCGTAATCCGCTCCATCAACCGGTTCAAACATGCACCTTCTTTCCCCCGAAAACATGCACTCTAAGCAGACCAAATAGAACTAATACTCATATGCAAATGTTGACTTTTTGTCAAAAAGTCAATAGCTACAGTAATTCTTCACCTTTGATATTTAATTTCTCTCCCCAGGTGCTGGTGTATGCAGAGAGCAGTGACACATGACTGTCACAGGAACGGCAGCGGTGTCCTTGACACGCGGGCTGCGATTGACAGCTCTGCTTCTCCTCTGTGCCGTGCCAGACACAAGATCCCCTTCCAACGAGGAAACGACGGGTCCCGAGGGAGACTTAAGCAGAGTTTTTATTTTATGATTATGCATCGGTGAATTGTTTATGAGCTGAATAGTTCATATTTGGTAGCAGTTTCTGTAAACATTAGCAAAGGAAAGGATTTTTCGCTGTCAGCACTTAGCAAATATGCCGGCTTACACTATGCGTCTTTCTAAGTAAATCTGGTATTCAATAGAGACTTGTGCCATCATCGCTGAATCTCAACTCTCCCAAACCAAAGACATATGACTAGTGACTAGTGGATTTTTTGTTGCTTAAATATTGACAGCCGCTGGCTTGTTAGCTGCCTGACCTCACGCTGTCTCCTGTTTTCAGAGTGTCCTTAACAATTTTGCTAATGCATCAGACTAGGATAAAGTAGTACAGGTAAATAGGAGGAAATATAAAACCTTAATAAATAAACTTAAAGGCTAATTATACCTGTGTATAACCATGTGTGTCATGTATTGAATAGAACTGTTACAGATTTTTTTCCAGCCCTATTTAAACACACACTTCTGTATTAAATTTTTTAATTCTTTTAAGTAAAACTATAATGGTTTGGTGTTAATTTTATTTTAGTAATTTTGTTTTTTAAATGCGTATATATAGCCGATAGTGGACTACAATTATCTGGCATTGCAGACATCCCTCCTGACACTACTGGGTGGGTCACTAAGTTATTACTGGCCTGTCCTCAAAATAATATAACTTTGTCCAATGGTGTATATAGTTAACTGTTAGAAAATCCATCTATTAGCCAGTTGTTTGCTACTGTTGATAGTGGTTAGTGGAATCATTTGTTGTTTATCTTTAAGTGTACTACTCAATAGATAAATTAATGATATTGTATCCTGTATTCGGGGACCAAAGACTTTAAAGTGGGGGGGTGTAGCCGACAGTGTACTACAATTATCTGGCATTGCATACATCCCTCACCTTTCTTAGACCGTCTCTGTGTTCCTCTAGTGTTGGGCTCAAAAATACTTGCATCATCTTCCGGAGCCCAGCAGAGAGCAGTGTGGGGACTGAAGTCTCCTCAACAGCCATCCTGGATCTGCAGAACCATCCCTGGACTACATATCCCAGCATACCATCTGGTCCAGAGAAAAAACTCTGAGAGAGGCTTTAAAAGGGCCAGTCAACTAGGCCCAAGCTCTCTTGCTTCCCTGGTTCCATCAAGTAAACATCCCTCTGCAGCTGTTCGAGATTACTGCAGCCTACCACGCGATTCCAGATCTGGCCCAGGCTGGTCCAGCGTCGCTTGCTACACAAAGAGCATCCCGCAGCATTGCTGTAACCAGCCAGATCAGACCACTCACGGTCCCAGCAGCCGGTCCGGCCTCTCTGCTAGTTCCACAGAAGGACTGACTTGGATCGCTCTTCAGGAGGTTTGTTGAGAGAGCATCAGTCCGCCAATACAATCTCTACTTTACTCTAGTTCACAGAAAACTGTATATAGACACCTTATACCTGGAATTGCTTAACCTTATCTCACAGAACACTGTATACAGACATCTTACACCTTGAATTATTCTAAGGATTACAACTAGCCAGGCACAGCTGTTTTGCTTTGATTATACCTCACTGTGCCACACTCAGGATCCTTGTTCTATGAGCTCCAACTTGCCGGTGAAGATCACTGTGAGGCCTTGCATCCTGGACACTGTTATCTTTTTGCTATTTAACCACTGGGCACTTAAACACCCTTAATAACTAGACCAATTTTCAGCTTTCAGTGCTCTCACAATTTGAATGACAATTACTCAGTCATGCAACACTGTACCCATATGAAATTTTTGTACTTTTTTTCACACAAATAGAGCTTTCTTTTGGTGGTATTTGATCACCTCTGGGTTTTTTTTTTTTTGTGCTATAAATGAAAAAAATACAGAGAATTTTGTAAAAAAAAAAAAATGCATTTTTCTTCATTTCTATTAACATTTTTAGCAAATAAGTAATTTTTCTTCATAAATTTGGCCAAAAATTTATATTGCTAAATATCTTTAGTAAAAATAACCCAAATTAGTGGATATTATTTATTCTGCGTGAAAGTTATAGGGTCTACAAGCTATGGTGCCAATCGCTGAAACTGTATCAATTTGATCACACCTGATGTACTGACAGCCTATCTCATTTCTTGAGACCCTAACAAGCCAGTAAAGTACAAAAACACCCCAAATGACCCCTTTTTGGAAAGTAGACATTCCAAGGTATTTAGTCTGAGGCACAGTTAGTTTTTTGAAGTTGTCATTTTTTCCCACAATTCTTTGCAATATGAAGATTTTTTTTATTTAAATTTTTTTTCACACCAAATTGTCATTATACCAGGTTATTTCTCTCACACGGCATGTACATTCCACAAATGAAACCCCAAAATATATTCTGCTGCTCCTCCTGATTATGGCGATACCACATTTGTGAGACTTTTACACAGCCTGGCCACATACACAGGTCCAACATTGAAGTAGCAACTTCAGGTGTTCTAGGAGCATAAATTACACATCTAATATCTCAACCACCTATTACACTTTTGAAGGCCCTGGTGTACCAGGACAATGGAAACGCCCACAAAGTGACCCCATTTTGGAAAGCAAACACCCCAATGTATAAACTATGAGGCATAATGAGTCTTTGGAACGGTTCATTTTTTTCCCAAAGTTTTTGGAAAATGTGGAAAAAAATGAAAATGCTTTTTTTTTTTACAAAAAGTTGTCCATTTATAAGATATTTTCAACACATAGCATGTACATAGCAAAAATTACACCCCAAAATATATTCTGCTACTCCTCCTGAGTATGGCAATACCACATGTGTGAGACTTTTACACAGCCTGGCCACATAGAGGCCCAACATCCAAGAAGCACCATCAGGTGTTCTAGGAACATACATTTTGCATCCAATTTCCTTACAATCTATCATATTTTTGAAGGCCCTTCATATTTCTAACATAGCATGTACATACCAAGAATTACACCCTAAAATACATTCTGCTGAGTAAGGGGTAAACAAAAAAATTACCTGTGGTTTTAGTAGTCCAATTGTCCACAGGAGGAGAGCCCTGATCCTGGTAGCAGGCAGGGACGTGGTCAGCGACAGTGAATGGAATTGTCTAGGTAGCAGGCAGAGATATTGTCCATCCTGGTAGTAAGCAGGAACATGGTCCAAGTAGCAGGCTATGAAATAATGGGGACAGGGGTAGAGGCTTCTCCCGCCCAAATCTCTTTGAAGCCTTGAAGTCTCCAGACCCTAATCCAGGAATGAGAAAACTAAAAAATTAGTTTTCTTCATCCAGAAAACAATTCTGGAGCCCCTCGCATATGTGAGACCCCTTTGTTCCCACTAGCATAGCAGGGTAAAAGATCAATCCAAGAGGCAGCCAAAAAGTGGTCAAACAGTCCATGGTCAGTTCCAGAGCAGGCAGAGGTAGGTACAGTTTAGCGTTAGGCTGCGTACACACGGGCGGATTGTCTGTCCAACTTAGTCCGCTGAACCGTGTTTCAGCGGACAATCCGCTCGTGTGTGGGCTTCAGCGGACTTTTTCAGCGGACTGTCTGACGAACAAAGTCTTACGGAATTTCCGAAATTTTGTCCGTTCAAACTTGGTTTTGTCCGTCCAAACTTGGTTTCAGCGGACAGTCCGCTCGTGTGTAGGCAAGTTGGACGAACTAAGTATGGCGCATGCTCAGAAAGGATTTACACGGCCGAAGTTTGCATTGCAGTGTATAGGACGTCGTTTTTCTAGTCCCGTCGTACGTGCTGTACACGTCATCGCGCACGCTTTCAGCGGACTGTCTGCTCATCGTGTGTGGTCAAGTCCGTTCATGCAAATTTTGAACGGACTGTCTGTCGGATTGTCTGACGAACTTAGTTGGCCAGACAATCCGCCCGTGTGTACGCGGCCTTAGGCAGAAGGGTGGTCGTATAACAGGCCAGGGTCAGTTCCGGAGAAGGCAGAGGTATGTACAGTTCAGTGCAGTGGCATAAGGGGTGTGGAGGAAAACGACAGGAAATGAGAATTACGTTTACCATACTTCCCTAATAATGTAGAGAAGTATGGTAACGGCGGAAACATTCATCTATACAGAGGCCTGGTTGGGAAGAACAATCGGGACAATAAAATGTGGTGTCTCTTCTAATTCCTTTACTGGAGCACATCCGGCATTTCTTCTGATGTCTGTAGCCTGTTTTGGGGGGGGGGGGGGGGGTTTGTCAGGAAAGTGGAGCTCATGGAGTCTGCTCACGCAATCAGAGCGAATAGTTTATGGTTGGCTTTCAGGGTACAAAAGGGCAGAAAGAACTTCTTCTTGGTAGTACAGATAGGATACGGGGTTCTCTGTAGATTTTTGGTAAATAACATAAGTGTTATACATGGCCAAACTGAAAAAATAAATGGACACTTTTTTATACCAGTGGCGGGATTTTCTTGTGGGAAGGTAGGGTTCAATCATCTGATCGTTGAAGTCCACTCCCCCCATAAACAAATTGTAATCATAGATGCAGGCTGGTTTCTGGATTGGGCCGTTTCTTCTGAAGACTTCTATGTAGGTGTCATTATGGATTGTCGTCAGCATGTGGACGTTTCATTTGTCCCTCCACTGGACAGCCAATAGCTCCTGGTTCCGCAAAGATGCCGTCTCCCCTCATTGTAGCCTTTCATTGATGAGTTTTTGCGGGAAGCCCTTTCTATTGGCTTTTACTGTACCACATGCTGGGGTGGCTCTCCGGTGAAGATTGCGGAAGAGGGGCAAGCTAGTATAAAAGTTATCCACATAAAGATGGTATCCCTTTCCAAGGAGTGGATAGACAAGCTGCCAGACCACTCTTCCGCTGGCTCCAACGCACTCTGGGCATTCAGGGGGGGGGGGTGCAGTTGGGAGTCCTTCCCTTCATACACCAGGTAGGAGTAGATGTACCCCGTGGCTCGGTCACAAAGTTTGTACATTTTAACCCTATATCGGGCCCTTTTGCTGGGGATAAACTGTTTGATGCCAAGCCTGCCTGAGATTTTTACAAGGGACTCATCCACGGAAATATTCTGTTCGGGGGTATAAAATTGGGGAAATTTTTCAGAGAAATCATTTAGGAGTGGCGGAATTTTAAATAGTTTGTCAAAAGCTGGGTCATTTCGGGGAGGGCACTGGGTGTTGTCATTGTAGTGGAGGAACCGCATAATCATTAGGTATCGTGATCTTGGCATAAGGGATGAAAAGAGTGGCATGTGGTGGACAGGTTTGGTAGAGCAATAGGAGTACAATTGTTTTTTTTTGTGAGTCCCATAGAAAAAGTTAGGCCTAAGAAAATTTAGAATTCCTCTACGGTTAGTTCTCCCCACTGTAAGGGACGGGCATAACTAGAGCCAGGGTTGCTTACTATGTGCTGCTATGCGTAGAGGTTGCACTGGTCCACAATGGACGATAGTAAGTCTTCAGTGAAAACCAAATGAAAAAAAATCTAGCATGGAAAAATCATCTGTGTTCACCTGGACACCTGGCTGGGTGGTGAAGGGGGGGGGGGATATTTGCTTCTCCGGAATTAGAGGGCAGCCACAGGGGGTTTTGAAGGGCATAGGGAAGGCTGGCATGGCCCCTATTCGAGGTGGATGGCACTGTTCTCGAGGTGGACAGCACTGCTCTCGAGCTGGATGGCTCTGTTCTCGAGGTGGACGGCTCTGCTTTCGAGGTGGACGGCTCTGCGCTGCTGGTAGTAGGCTGCTGCTCCACGCCAGAATGCCTTCTTTTCATGGGCACACATTCCTCTTCTGATTCTGTATGAAGACCCGCTGCTTGTAATGGGTTCATAGGCCGAATCCAAATCGGACTGAGACTCAGAGAGCTCCCCGCTGCTCTCACCGGTCATACTTAGAAGCTGGTAGGCCACCTTGCTAGTAAAATATTTTTTTGTCATACTGGTGGCTGGTGAGGCTGCACTGCAGAGCACTGTGGTGGCACAGGTGGGCACAGGTGGCACTGGTGGGCACAGGCGACACTGATGGACACAGGCAGCCACCTCGGGTCCTCTTTTGACAGTGATAGTGCATACAGCCATTAGCTAGTAGCTTTCCCTTAGATATTAAATTTATTTATTATCTGTTTCTATGTACATTGCTATTTTTTATCTTTTATTCCAAGCTGTTATTTAATTGCCTCAGGGGACCTTTTCAACTGAATTTTGTCTGTTTGCCCTTGACTTAGCTGACTAATACCCTGTTCCATGACTCTTCCTTTGAACAAGTAAAATCAGAGAGAGCTAACCAATCTGCATTGTTTCTGTGTATTATATATATTATACAATATGTCTGAACCTAGAGTGTCAGGAGGGCTGGAAAGTTTACAGGGTCAGAGCGATACAGATGAACATGAAATTCTAAGCAAACCCCAAGGGGGCAGTGCTACACACACACACACATATATCTATATCTATATCTATATATATATATATATACCGTATATACTCGAGTATAGGTCGATCCGAATATAAGCCGAGGCCCCTAATTTACCACAAAAAAACTGGGAAAACTTATTGACTCGTGTATAAGCCGAGGGTGAGACATGCAGCAGCTACTGTTACAGTGTCCATCCCTGTGTCCATCCCTGCCTGTGTCCATCCCTGCCTGTGTCCATCCCTGCCTGTGTCCATCCTTGCCTGTGTCCATCCCTGCCTGTGTCCATCCCTGCCTGTGTCCATCCATGCCTGTGTCCATCCATGCCTGTGTCCATCGCAGCCTACCTGTGCCAATCTGCAGCCTCTTTGTCCTTCTGCCGCCTCTGTGTGCCATTTTGCACCGATCTGCACCTCATCTGTGACAGACGGCGGCCATTCCACTATTCAAAAGCCGCGCCTCCCTGTCTGTGATAGGCGGAACACTCAATTTCCCAGCAGTCAGTGTTCCGCCTATCACGGACATCCTCTCATCCTCGTCCGTAGTATGAGGATGGGCGGATGTCCGTGATAGGCGGAACACTGACTGCTGGGAAATTGAGTGTTCCGCCTATCACAGACAGGGAGGAGCGGCTTTTGAATAGTGGAATGGCCGCCGTCTGTCTGCGCGACACACAGATCGGGTAGGCAGACAGCGGTGACTCGAGTATAAGCCGAGGGGGGCACTTTCAGCCTAAAAAAAGGGGCTGAAAATCTCGGCTTATACTCGAGTATATACGGTATATATATATATATATATATATATATATATATATATATATATATATATATATACACACACACAATGCCTTCAAAAGTATTAATTACCCTTGAAATTTTCCACATTTTTTCATGTTACAACTAAAGACTTTATTTGGTTTTTATTTGATAGACCAACACAAAATGGCACAAAATTGTGAAGTGAAAGGAAAATGATAAAAGGTTTTCATCATTTGTTACAAATAAATATGTGAAAAGTGTGGGGTGCATATACTCAATACTTTGTAGAACCACCTTTTGCTATAATTACAGCTGCAAGTCTTTTTGTGAATGTCTCTAAAGCCCCGTACACACGAGAGGACTTATGTCCGACAGACTTCCGAAGGAGTTCTGCCGGAGTTCTGCCGGAATTCCGACAGTGTTCTGATGGACTTTTCGGCTGAGCGGACTTGGCCACACACAATCACACTAAACTCCGACGGATTCGAACGTGATGACGTACGACTGGATTCGAATAAGGAAGTTCATAGCCAGTAGCCAATAACTGCCCTAGCGTCGGTTTTAGTCCGTCGGAATAGCATACACACGAGCAAATTTTTTGAAGGGACCGGGTCCGGCGGAGTTCCGTCGGAAAAATTTGAAGCATGTTCCATATTCTAAAGTCCGTCAGACTTTGGTGAATCAAAAGTCCGTTGCAACCTACACACGATCGAATAGTCTGATGGAATCAGTCCGTCGGACTTTGGATGTTGAAAAGTCCGCTCGTGTGTACGGGGCATAACAGCTTTGCACATCTAGAGAGTGAAATGTTTGCTCATCCTTCTTTGCAAAAAGATTTTTAATTGGATTTAGGTCTGGACTTTGACTGGGCCATTCTAACACATGAATATGCTTTGATGTAAACCATTCCATTGTAGCTCTGGCTGTACCCATTCACCTGTAAAATAAAAGTACAAAAAAAAAACACAACACACGAGATAAAATACTTTATTGCACAGCTCCGGGGGTCTTCCGTCTTCGGGGGTCTTCTCGCCGGACTCCTCCGCTATCTTCTTGTAGCTCTTTTGCTAGCGGAGGAGTCCGGCTTTCTTCCTCGCCGCCGGCCTCTTCTCCCGACTTCGGGGGTCTTGTCCCCCTCTTCGGTTCTTCTGCCGGGCCACCGCGCCTTCTTATAGCTCTTTTACAGGCGGTGGCCCGGTCTTCTGTCGCTGCTGCCGTCTTCCGTTCTTCTTCTTCTTCTCCTTCTTCTCCTGGAGATGTTGACTCGACGATCTCTCCGGCCGGAATGCCAGGGACGCACTGCGCGGCCACTTATATAGGGACAAGGGGCGGTGTCACATGGCTTTATGTCACATGGGTTGGTCACATGAGTTGATGTCACATGGGGACTATGACGTCTTAAGGGGGCGGGGTCACCATGTGACACCAACCCATGTGACATAAAGACATGTGACACCGCCCCTTGTCCCTATATAAGTGGCCGCGCAGTGCGTCCCTGGCATTCCGGACGGAGAGATCGTCGAGGCAACATCTCCTGGAGAAGAAGAAGAAGAAGAAGAAGAAGAACGGAAGGCGGCGGCGGCGGCGACAGAAGACCGGGCCACCGCCTGTAAAAGAGCTATAAGAAGGCGCGGTGGCCCGGCAGAAGAACCGAAGAGGGGGACAAGACCCCCGAAGTCGGGAGAAGAGGCCGGCGGCGAGGAAGAAAGCCGGACTCCCCCGCTAGCAAAAGAGCTACAAGAAGATAGCGGAGGAGTCCGGCGAGAAGACCCCCGAAGACGGAAGACCCCCGGAGCTGTGCAATAAAGTATTTTATCTCGTGCGTTGTGTTTTTTTTTGTACTTTTATTTTACAGGTGAATGGGTAGGGGTGCATTGTACCTCATACTCATTCACATAGAGTGGGGGGCCGGTATCCGGGGGCCCCCTTATTAAAGGGGGCTCCCGGATTCCGATAAGCCCCCCGCCCGCAGACCCCGACAACCAACGGCCAGGGTTGTCGAGAAGAGACCCTTGTCCTCATCAACATGGGGACAAGGTGCTTTGGGGTGGGGGGCCGCGCGGCCCCCCCTTCCCCAAGGCACCCCCCCCATGTTGAGGGCACGCGGCCTGGTACGGCTCAGGAGGGGGGGCGCTCGCTCGCCCCCCTTTCCTGGCCGGCCGGGTAGCGTGCTCGGACAAGGGTCTGTTGTGTACTTGGGGGGGACCCCCACGCCGATTTTTTTCGGCGTTGGGGTTCCCCTTTAAGTCCATACCAGGCGGCGGGGCCAGCGACGTCTCCTTCGCGGGCCCCGCCTACCTGGATACCCGCTCGAAATGAGCGGACTTTTCTCCGGGCGGGAAAAGTCCGCTCATTTCAAAAGTACGGCGGACTGGCATACACACGGGCGGATTGTCCGCTGAAATGCGAGTACGACGGACAGTATTTCGAAAAATCCGAAATACATAGTACGCCGGACTGCACGCTGAAAAAGTCCGCTGAAGCCCACACACGAGCGGACTGTCCGCTGAAATGTGTTTCGGCGCACTAAGTAGGCCATACAGTCCGCCCGTGTGTACGCGGCATAAGATTGCCCTGTATTTGGCTCCATCCATCTTCCCATCAACTCTCATCAGTTTCCAGGCCCCTGCTAAAGAAAAACATCCCCCCAACATGATGCTGCCACCACCATGTTTCACAGTGGGGATGGTGTGTTCAGAGTGATGTGCAGTGTTTTTTTTCTGCCACATATAGGGTTTTGCTTTTAGGCCAAAGAGTTCAATTTTGGTCTCATCTGACCAGAGCACCTTCTTCCACATGTTTGCTGTGTCCCCCACATGGCTTCTCACAACCTGCAAACGGGACTTCTTATGGCTTTCTTTTAACAATGACTTTCTTCTTGCCTCTCTTCCACAAAGGCCAGATTTGTCGAGTGCACGACTAATAGTTGTCCTGTGGACAGATTCTCCCACCTGGAGGAGCTGTGGATCTCTGCAGCTCCTCCAGAGTTACCATAGGCCTCTTGGCTGCTTCTCTAAATTAATGCTCTCCTTGACCGGCCTGTCAGCTTAGGTGGACGGCCGTGTCTTGGTAGGTTTCCAGTTGTCCCATACTCTTTCCATTTTCGGATGATGGATTGAACAGAGCTCTGTGAGATGTTCAACACTATAATCTAACCTTGCTTTAAAATTCTGCCCAGTTAATTAGTGAGTGTACAGCTTGTATAACAGTATAAATTTGCTGTCCCCTCAAAATAACTCAACACACAGCCATTAATGTCTAAACCGCTGGCAACAAGTGAAAATATCCAAATTGGGCCCAAAGTGTCAATATTTTATGTGGCCACCATTATTTTCCAGCATTGCCTTAACCCTCTTGGGCATGGAGTTTACCAAAGCTTCACTGGAGTCCTCTTCCACTTCTCCATGATAACATCATGGAGCTGGTGGATGTTAGAGACCTTGCGCTCCTTCACCTTCTGGTTGAAGATGCCCCACAGATGCTCAATAGGGTTAAGGTCTGGAGACACGCTTGGCCAGTCCATCATATTAACCCTCAGCTACTTTAGCAAGGCAGTGGTCATCTTGGAGGTGTCTTTGGGGTTATACTGTTGGAATACTGCCCTGCGTCTCTGAAGGGAGGGGATCATGCTCTGCTTCAGTATGTCACAGTATATGTTGACATTCATGGTTCCCTCAATGAACTGTAGCTCCCCAGTGCTGGCAGTACTCATGCAGCCCCCAGACCATGACACTCCCACCACCATGCTTGACTGTAGGCCGAAATGCGAGTACGACGGACAGTATTTCGAAAAATCCGAAATACATAGTACGCCGGACTGCACGCTGAAAAAGTCCGCTAAAGCCCACGCACGAGCGGACTGTCCGCTGAAATGTGTTTCGGCGGACTAAGTAGGCTATACAGTCTGCCCGTGTGTACGCGGCATAAGATTGCCCTGTATTTGGCTCCATCCATCTTCCCATCAACTCTCATCAGTTTCCAGGCGCCTGCTAAAGAAAAGCATCCCCCCAACATGATGCTGCCACCACCATGTTTCACAGTGGGGATGGTGTGTTCAGAGTGATGTGCAGTGTTTTTTTTCTGCCACATATAGGGTTTTGCTTTTAGGCCAAAGAGTTCAATTTTGGTCTCATCTGACCAGAGCACCTTCTTCCACATGTTTGCTGTGTCCCCCACATGGCTTCTCACAACCTGCAAACGGGACTTCTTATGGCTTTCTTTTAACAATGACTTTCTTCTTGCCACTCTTCCACAAAGGCCAGATTTGTTGAGTGCACGACTAATAGTTGTCCTGTGGACAGATTCTCCCACCTGGAGGAGCTGTGGATCTCTGCAGCTCCTCCAGAGTTACCATAGGCCTCTTGGCTGCTTCTCTAAATTAATGCTCTCCTTGACCGGCCTGTCAGCTTAGGTGGACGGCCGTGTCTTGGTAGGTTTCCAGTTGTCCCATACTCTTTCCATTTTCGGATGATGGATTGAACAGAGCTCTGTGAGATGTTCAACACTATAATCTAACCTTGCTTTAAAATTCTGCCCAGTTAATTAGTGAGTGTACAGCTTGTATAACAGTATAAATTTGCTGTCCCCTCAAAATAACTCAACACACAGCCATTAATGTCTAAACTGCTGGCAACAAGTGAAAATATCCAAATTGGGCCCAAAGTGTCAATATTTTGTTTGGCCACCATTATTTTCCAGCACTGCCTTAACCCTCTTGGGCATGGAGTTTACCAAAGCTTCACTGGAGTCCTCTTCCACTTCTCCATGATAACATCACAGAGCTGGTGGATGTTAGAGACCTTGCGCTCCTTTACCTTCTGGTTGAAGATGCCCCACAGATGCTCAATAGGGTTAAGGTCTGGAGACACGCTTGGCCAGTCCATCATATTAACCCTCAGCTACTTTAGCAAGGCAGTGGTCATCTTGGAGGTGTCTTTGGGGTTATACTGTTGGAATACTGCCCTGCATCTCTGAAGGGAGGGGATCATGCTCTGCTTCAGTATGTCACAGTACATGTTGACATTCATGGTTCCCTCAATGAACTGTAGCTCCCCAGTGCTGGCAGCACTCATGCAGCCCCCAGACCATGACACTCCCACCACCATGCTAGACTGTAGGCAAGACACACTTGTCTTTGTACTCCTCGCCTGGTTGCCACCACACACATTTGACACCATCTGAACCAAATAAGTTTATCTTGGTCCAATCAGACCACAGGACATGGTTCCAGTAATCCATGTCCTTAGTCTGCTTGTCTTCAGCAAACTGTTTGTGGGCTTTCTTGTGCATCATCTTTAGAAGAGTGGGACGACAGCCATGCAGACCAATTTGATACAGTGTGCGGCGTATGGTCTGAGCACTGACAGGCTGACCCCCCCCACCCCTTCAACCTCTGCAGCAATTCCGGCAGCACTCATACGTCTATTTCCCAAAGAAGTTGAGTGCACGTGCTCAGTGTCCTATCTAGAGGACACTGAGCACGTGCACTCAACTTCTTTGGTTGAACATGGCGAGACCTGTGTTGAGTGGAACCTGTCCTATTAAACCGCTGTATGGTCTTGGCCACTGTGCTGCAGCTCAGTTTCAGGGTGATAACACCAAATTTAACACACCTGCTCCCCATTCACACCTGAGACCTTGTAACACTGACGAGTCACATGACATCGGGGAGGGAAAATGGCTAATTGGGTACAGCTTGGGGTGTACTCCTTTTCTTGCCAGCGGTTTAGACATTAATGGCTGTGAGTTTAATTATTTTGAGGGGACAGCAAATTTACACTGTTATACAAGCTGTACACTCACTACTTTACATTGTAGCAAAGTGTAATTTCTGCACATAATGATATTATTTGTACTTATTATTGCACTACTTTTTTCATTACTCTTCACCACATTTATTCTTATCAGATGGCTTCCATACAATGGTTATCCCTCTCTGTTTCTCCCGACCCCTACAGTTTATCTGTTGTGGATCACAGCACACTTTTGACTATATAGGATGTGTGTATTTTACATTTATCAATTTATCATGTTGTCTTCTTCTTTTTTTTCATAAGGTAAGATTTATTTTTAGCACTGTTACTCCTCCATTTTTTCTGCCTCTTGTCCCCCCAATAGGATGTTCCAAAACAGTCCTCCACATATGTATGTATATATATATATATATATATATATATATATATATATATGTGTGTGTGTGTTTGTTTTATTCTCTCTCCCCTCATCTCCTCTTTCTACTCACTTTACAACTAGAGTATTTTGAAAAATGTATAGTATATATATTTTTTTGCCCTGTCTCTTCCTCCTTCATTTCTCTAAAAAAAATATTTGTTATTGTTCTTTTTGCATGTGTATATATATATATATATATATATATATATATATATATATATATATATATATATATATATATATATATATATATTGATCTTCTGTACTGATATTTAATTTGTATTATTAACTAGCTATTAGCTTTTTAAAATATAGGAAAAGTGGATCCTGAAGAAGCCCTCATCATGGGCGAAACGCATTGATCCAGATCCATACACCTCCTAGGATTTACACTCATGTGGAATTTGTGTATTGTATTTTTAAATGTAAAAACATTATATGCTTTCCAGAGGATTTGTACCTTTGGTGTTTTTAAGGTTTTGTACAAATAAAATATATTACATTAAACTTCTTTTCTTCTAATTTTAATGAGTGGCCACGAGTCTTGTTAAACTCCCTTCCAAGAAAAAGTTTTATCCCCATCCCCATTGTGGGGTCACCAGTATGTTAGTTGTATATTGAAATCATATTCCCTCTCAAGTGTCTCTTCTTCAGAGAGAGTAAGTTCAGTGCTTACAACCTTTCCTTATAACTAATATCCTCCAGACCCTTTATTAGCTTTGTTGCCCTTCTTTGTATTCATTCATTACCAGTACATTCTTCCTGAGGACTGGTGCCCAGAACTGGACAGCATACTCCAGGTGCGGCTGGACCAGAGTCTTGTAGAGTGGGAGAATTATCGTTTTATCTCTGGAGTTGATCCCCTTTTTAATGCCAATATTCTGTTTGCTTTGTCAGCAGCAGCTTGGCATTGCATGCCATTGCTGAGCCTGTCATCTACTAGGACCCCCAGGTCCTTTACCTTTGCAGGGAATGAAAGAGGAAGTAAACTCATCAGGGTTTACTTCCTCTTTAATGTTTGCTAAGAATATTTAAATACTTGATAGCCCATAGCCTGGCTGCTGGTTCTCTTTAAAAAAAAGCTGAAAACAATGTTTGAAATTGCATCACAGTGTTAAACCTAATATGAGAATTTATTGATTGGGACTAGATCTACTATGAGTTATTTAACTTGATGCCAGCTGTTAAGAAAATAACTCTCCATTGTTCACCCTAGAGGCTTCCAAGAATAGGTAATCAAGGGACCCGATAATATTGACGGCAGAAATCCAATAAACCGCTAATTATTAACCATGCAAATGAGGGACTGTGATATTTGGTGCAGGCTTCTAATACACCGTCAATCGATTTGATTACCTCCACAGTGGCGCACGGCTTGCGTTTTTATCATTGAGATTGATGCTTATGAGTCCCTTTTCCTTACTGTCCGAAAAAAAATGACGCTGCCGAGAAAGCAGGACCTCCCGGAGCTTTGCCTGGTGCTGGCGCTTGGGGGGTGAGACCGTGTCATGTGTGCCATCTGGGCACGGTGCCCGACCGGGGAGGAGGAGAAGTGCTCCCTTTCCAGATTAACATAAAATGCAAGCTCTTGGCATAATGTTGATATAATTGGAAGCTTTGTGTATATAATCACATTATTGGATTTAAGGGAGCGTTTACCGATTCGCTTTTGTAGATTTGGGCATAAAGGCTTATTTAACAGGCCAGCTGGTGTTCTTTTTTTTTTTTTTCATTAAAATTCTGCTTGTGTGGATCTGGTTGTGTGTAATTGTGCCCTGTGTGTATGTTACATGCTTGATTAGTGTTTGTGCTGGGAGGAGTGAGCCTCTTCCTAATGGGGGTCAGTACGCAATTCTGTTGATGAGGAGGAAATGGAGAGGGGTTCTTTCAGTGCAAACAGTGGCTGTGTGTGCGTCATTCTACTATCAGACAAGGAAGGGTAGATCTGACATTCGATAAGACAAAGGATCCAAAATTTGGCATGTAGCTGCGTTTATACATTGCTTATCCAACAAATGGGTTTTTATTTCTTTTTCTGTACCTTCTTGTCTTTTAGGGTCCTGCACACAGCCATAAATAAAATTAAATTTTTATCAGCGTTCTTTTTTTTTTTTTAACGGATCTGACCGCAATTTTTTGTGTTCTATGTGTCCATGAACATGTGAGCTAGGCTGACTCTTTTTGCTCTCTTTCTTTCCTCTCCATGCCCGTCAGTGACCCCTCAGCACTATGGTGGTACCCTGACTTAGAAGCGAGTCGTACACCCCAGCTTCTCTGCATTATAACTTGAAGAAACAGGTGCCTCTCCGTCCCACGATACATACACCTGCTCAGGATGTGGATTGCAGGGTTTTGAAGGAGCCACCACAGAGCACTGTCTTGTTCCACCGGTCCAGCCTAGACTTTGACACCCATCTCCCAATTACAGAACTGGGTCCCACCAAGCACCAGTGCGGACCCCATGCACATGCGTAATTAACTCTCTTCTTTCCCATACCATGCGAGTCCAGTCCCGGTTGCTAGGGCACCGACCATTCACGAGGTAGGCTAGGAACCGCTCCCCACTTTATACATTTGACCCATCACCGGCACCACTCTCCCACACTCTTGCTGTCTTATCATCCTTAAAAAGTGAAACAGTTCATGCTTTTCTTTGTGATAAAAAGAAACAGGTGGTTGCAAATAAAATCTCCTAATAAGTGTCCAATTTAGGTGAACAAAATAAATGCAAGTGCCGGTTAACCAGGTGCCGCTCCACCGTAAATCATATAGAATGCCTCCCTCAGTGGGGGAAGGTGCTCCATTTTTTGGGGTGGGGTTCTGCACTTACCCCATCCAGATCGTGGGGGGCTTTCCCAGCCTTCCTTCTCCTTCCAGCCAATCCGGTCTTAAGACCCGCGTTATGTCCTGATTGGTCAGGAGGAGAAGCAGGAAGACAGTAAGAAGGCAATCCATATGATTTATGTTGGAGGTGCACCTGGGTGACCGGCACTTGCATTTATTTTGCTCATCTAAATTGAACACTTATCAGGAGATTTTATTTGCAACCACCTGTTTCTTTTTATCACGAAGAATAGCATGAACTGTTTCACTTTATGGACATTTGTTTATCCTTTTATTTTTTGAATACCTAGAGTGGCAACTTTTTTTATTTTTTATTTATTCCAATATGGTAACAAAGCACTTACTTTATTGTATACAATACAGAAACCCCATCCACAGCTACATCAAGATTTTTCCATATACACTTTTTGGGGGACTGCGTGTGTGCTCCTGTATCATGCTTGGGTCCTATCCTCAGCTCCCGTGCTGGACATATTTATCTGGCTGACCTCCGGCAGGTGGTATTACATGGCCTAGTATCGGCTCTTATGTGAGTACTTTCCGTTATGGCCTTTTATTTGTTCATCATCATCCTTAATCCCTCTTCCCCCTCCAGTCTGTGGTTATATCAAACTATAAGGGTGTTTTTTTTTTATCCCCTTTTTAGTATATGGATGCACTTTTGATGCATCCATCTCATATTTATGAATCTAGATGTTTTTTACCACCCTGATATAATGTTATGCCTACTGCATTTGGGCGACTGTGATGTATAATATTTACTTTCTGTGTCATGTTGGTGATTATCCTCAATATGTATGTTGTTACTTTGTATTTTATATGCCAACGTGCTATTGATCCATGCCCTATCTTTGGTCTAATAAAGAATATAATTTTTTACATATGTATATGTATATGCACTCCTTTAAGTAACTTCAGACCAGGCATGGCTGATGCTGCATACACACGATCTGATTAACCGGCGGACTTGTGGGCTCTGGCAGACTTTTTGTTCCCAAAAGTCAGACGGACTTAGAAAGAAGTCTTGACTCTAAATTTGTGTAACTGGGGGGTGGGTTGCGCTATGGATCCTTAAAGGTAAATGTAGAAAAGAAAAATTAAAAGGTAAGAGCAGCCTCTATTAATTTCCACCCGCGGGTGGAACGATGTAAAGACAAAGGGGGGGTAATAGATATGGCGCTTATACCTATATGTGGGGACTAGTAGTGTGTTGGTGTATAAAAATGAGTTGTATTGTATAGGTCAATATTTACATGTGTAGAAGTATATAATTCTTGAAGTGCTATCTGATTTTGGGCCTGAGTGTGTGTAGTATATATTTTCCAGCGTGCTGGTTCAAAACCCAAAATTTTAAAAAATTACACGAAAATTAAATAAAAGTACAATAAACTCAAAGTGCACGCCAATAGCAACAGATTACAATATAGCAAAACATATAACTTAAAATAGCAATATGCAGTTATTAAAATATTAGTCTAAATGGCAATATGCAATTATTAAAGTGCGCGTGCAAAATAAATTCCTACTGGCCTATAGGTGAAGACTAATTGTGATGGTTGGTGGATTAGCCGTGGGAATATTAAAGTATATTACATATACTGTGGTGTCAGACTATAATCAATAAACATATATAAAATAACACGGTGATAGCATAAACTGGTCTGATAGTGTTGCTTTACATAAATTAGTATAAAATTAATATAGAAATTAT
Organism: Lithobates pipiens; assembly: GCF_037356315.1. Classification (NCBI taxonomy): domain Eukaryota; kingdom Metazoa; phylum Chordata; class Amphibia; order Anura; family Ranidae; genus Lithobates; species Lithobates pipiens. The sequence goes on from NW_027507788.1 coordinate 24,977,809, forward strand.
AAAAATAAAAATGCCATCTACATGAAGCAAAAATGTGCTAAAATGATAAAACACAGGGAAAATTAAATAAAAGATAAAATATAAAAATATATCCAAACAGCGTGCAAAATTAGTGCAAGAGAATGTGCAAGCAATGCAGGCAAATTATAAACATTGGACGTGATGGAGCAAGTCTCTATTAGGTGGCGGAAAAAACCGCAGGTGCAGAAAAGGAGGGGGGTGATGTTTTCAACTGTGTTCTTCACATTCGGTGGCTTAAAAGGGTATTAAAATTATTATGCTCTCACCAGAAGGGGGACCCCATCCGGGGTGGATCAACATTCACAATATTAGCTATTGTGCGGCTCTCTGGCTTCCTTCCACTTTAAAGATTAGGGATCCCTCGTTCCTCCGTGAGTAGCAATAAGCCCCGTTTATATGAAGTAGAGAAGAGGCACAACCATAGTGTGATACCGTTTATAAACAATTTTATTGCAGAAAATAGTTAAAAAGTTACTCACAAACGAATGTTTTAAAAGTGCGGTGTGTACAGCTTTTAAAATTCCCGCTATTGCAATCTCCGTCAGAGCTCGAGGTGTACGCTGCCTGGCCACGCCCTACGCGTTTCGTCACACGGACGTCATCTGGAGCGGCCATTTTCGTACACCTTACTTGCTTTATAGGGTGTATTGTGCCTGCCGCGCATGCGCGATCAATCGGCGCCATTTTAAGTGAGGGAAATGCCCTCCTCTACATGTACTGCTCGACAAGCACTATACGCCAGGGGAATGGAGACGTTATAACGAAAACAATATCGGACGTATATCGAACCTTATACATAATAAAATAAACTACAGATATATACTGACATTTATACCGGCATATAAAATAAAGTAAAGAAAGCGGATGGTGTTAGATGTGAAGAAAGCGGATGATATTAAATATGTGTAGTCTCAAAATAGAAGTGGGGAAGGTTAGATATTTTATACTTGTTCCAAGTGAGTGAAATGAAGGAAAAAAGTGTGGATATGAAATGGGAAATTGGCAAGGGTGAAAATAAAATGTGTAAAGTGAAAAGGCTTATGATATTAGTATGTATATACTAGTGAGAGAGATATTTCTGGGAAAAAATGTTGAAATGTTAAAATCTGAGCAAAAATCCAAGTATAAGGTCTATCATAAAATATGGGAAAAGTATAAGAGAAATAAAAATATGGAAAAAAATGGAAAAAAATAGGAAAAATATGTATATAAGAAATATATATATAAGAAAAAATAATAAAAAATGAAAAATATATAAAAAATATATAAAATATATAAAAAATGAGAGAAAGACATTACAAAATGGGAAGAAAAAGAGGGGGTATGTGTATATTGAGAACCCGAAAATTTAAAACTGAAATATTTAAAATTGCAAGGGGGTGTGGATATGGGAGGGCTTACTTTGTCAGGGGTATGTGTTGATCTAGTCGTATATGTGAAAAATTCTTTAGTGTTTATATAGAGCATTGGCGAGCTTTGTTAAAGGGAGATCTTGCGGAGACCTTCAGCTTTATTCACAAAATTCTTGGATAATTGTTGTGTTGGAGGAGATGTCGAAAATTATCAAAAATTCTCAAAAAATCAAAAATTCCCCAAAAAATTTTTTGTAATTAAAATGGAAGAGAAGTAATGCGTAAGGTAGAATGAAGATTGGTGGATAATATGATAGTCATGATGAATATCTGTGTGGGCCTTGATATGGCAAATGGTATATTGAAGACCCGATGAAAGTCGGGGACTCAGGTAAAATCAATGGTATTATCTTATGCGTGGTGTCATAAAATATGCTGATTAGTGGGATGTGTTGTATTTTCTCTGCTCAATCCACATAGGTTAAAAAATGGTTAAAAATAAGATAAAAATGATTAAAAGTTTGTTAAAAAACAGTTGAGGTCTAGGTCTATATTCATTCCTCTAGGGTGTAGCGTATCTAAGTTAAAAATCCACTTAGTTTCATTTTGCGAAATCTTAATAGTCATATCTTCACCTCGCCAGTGTCCTTTGACCTTGTCAATGGCATAGAAGGTCATTTGTTTGGGGTCTTGGTTGTGGCATTCTTTAAAATGTCTCGAGACGCTATGTTTCTCATACCCTATTTTAATATTTTTGATGTGTTCTCTTATCCTTTCATGTAGTTCGTGTGTTGTCCTTCCTACGTACTGTTTGCGACAGGGGCACTCTAAAACGTATGTCACATGAGTGCTTTTGCAGGAAATTAGTTCTTTTATCGAAAATTCTCTCCCGTTCGTGGTGGAGGTGAATTTAGTAGTTTTCCTATGTGTCTGCTTGCTTCTGCGACAAGGTAGGCATTGCCCACATTTGAAGAACCCTTTTAGGTGTTTGCTGATCTTAATATTGCGTGGAGGATCAATTGTATTCTTGACAATTTTACTTCTCAGGTTGGGGGCTCTTCTATAGATGAATACTGGGTTATTAGGTAAAATTTGTTTTAGCACATCATCTGTTTTCAAAATGGACCAATGTTTCTTTATGATTTTTTCCACTTCCTTGTGCTGTCTGCTGAACCCCGTGAGGAAGGCTGTCTCTATATTCATATTTTTCTTGCCAATTACTTTGTTTTCTATTAGTTTTTTCCTCTCCATTTTGGTTACGGTATCTTTGAGCGCCCTCAGATAGGACTCTTTGTACCCCTTGTGTATAAATCTTTTGATAATGGTTTCCGCTTGTATATCAAAGTCCTCTTTTTTGCTACAATTTCTGTATATTCTTAGGAGTTGTCCCTTGGGTATATTGCCAATCCATTTAGGATGGTGGCAACTAGAAGTGGGTATGTAGGCATTTCTGTCGGTGGTTTTGAAGAAGGTTCTTGTACCTAGATAGCCTTCCATTTTGAAGATTTGCAGATCTAAATAATCTATGCTGTGGATATCCCATTTGCCCGTAAATGTGATTCCATAGATGTTGTAATTTATTTCTTCCAGAAAGGACTCTAATTCTGCCTGAGAGCCTCCCCATATGATTAAAATGTCATCTATGTATCTTTTATACATTTTGAGGTGCTTTCTGGGTGTTCCATAAATTTGTTCTTCTTCCCAATGGTCTAGGAAAAGATTCGCCACACTGGGTGCATATTTTGCGCCCATAGCTACTCCCTTAGTTTGTACGAAGTATTTACCTTTGTACCAGAAGTGATTGTGGCTCATCGCCAGCTCTAATCCTTCCAATATATAATCTATTTGTGCGTGTTTTAATTCTGATTTATTGTGGAGAGCCCACTCCACTGCATTTAGGCCATCTTTTTGTCTGATGTTGGTGTATAGGGAGTTGACGTCAATTGTGACTAGTAAATCCTGTTCTTCTATTTTAATATTCTCCAACTCCTTTAGTAGTTGTCTGCTGTCCTTCAGATAGGATTTCCCTTTTGTTACTAATGGTTGTAAATATCCATCTATATAGGCTCCCAATCTAGAAAATACGGAGTCTATTCCGCTTACTATTGGTCTTCCGGGAGGTTGTGTTTGGCTTTTGTGGATTTTTGGCACATAATAAATAACCGGGGTTTTCGGTGCATTGGGTGTTAGATACCTTGCCTCCTTCTTGTTCAGGATCCCTTTGGATAGACCCTTTTGGGTATATTTATGCAGTTTCTTATTGTATTCCTCCTTAGGGTTCTTCTTTAATTGTTTATAGGTGTTAGGAATGTTGAGGAGGTTGGACATCTCTTGTTCATAGTCAGTCTTGTTGAGAATGACTAGTCCTCCTCCTTTATCGGCCGGTCGGATGACTATATCTCTATTTTTCTCCAATTGTTTGATGTGTTTCCAGATCCCTTTCTTCTTGGAAGGTTTGATTGTTAATGCCCCGATGTCTTTTTCCACCATTTTTTTAAAAACCTTTATACCCTCATTCTGTGTTTGGTTCGGATTGAAAGTTGAGTTGTTTCTTAGTGTCGAATGTCTAAAACTAGAACTAGATACTTCTACCACTTTTCCTGCATTTTTTGTATTAGCAAAATATTTTTTAATGTTTAATTTTCTGACGAATTTTTGTACATCAATAAAAATTTCAAATTTGTCCAGATCTTTGTCTGGAGCAAATTTTAGCCCTAAATCCAATATTTTTAGTTCGTCTTCGTTGAAGGTTGCATTACTCAAGTTGTAAATACCTTCTCCTAGTACTCTCGCCTTCTTTTTCTTGACACCTCCTCTCTTTCCCCTCTTGCGCTTTCTTCTGCCCATCTTGGTGGTCTGTACTCCCTTCTCTGGTTCTCTTGGTGGTCCTGATGTTCTAGGTGTTCCATCCTCGTATTCCCTGGGCCCGACCATCTGGGGTTCCATCCGTTTCTTCTGAATTGGTCTTGATGTTGGCTTCTTGTTGGATACCGGAACGGTCTCCATCCTCCTCTTGGCCCAAATGGGGGGTTCCTCGGGGGTCTGTATCCTTGGCCTCTGTATAAAAAATCCCTTTGGTACCTGCCTTGGGATGGGGTAGTTTGGGGGTATCTTCTAAGAGGGGAGTACCTGTTCTGGTGTCTTGGTATGCTGTGTAGGTCCGGTTCACGTTGTAGTGGTCCTCTGGGAGTGTTCCATTCTCCTCTGTTCTGGTATCTACTATTATTTGTTTCTGGCCTTCTGTAATTTGGTGTATTTGGTAACCTAATTCTTTCTATCCTGTTGGGTGTGGGAGTGGGTGGTTGCCATACTTCTTCTGTTCCATTCGGTTGGTCTTCTTCTGAATCCTCACCCATAGAAATGTTGTTGTCCTCTTCTGTATATGTGGCGTCCGTTTGCCACTTGTAGACTTGTTGATTTTTATAATCGAGTACATCCCTCCGAAACTTTTTCTGTTTCTTTTGTTGTATCTCTTTATCATACTTTTTGATCATTTCTTGTAAGTTTTTTTCTTTCTCTTTATATTCATTTGTGTTAATATGTGGTGATAATTGGTCTTTGATTATTGTGATTTCCGTCTCAATATTTTTGAGTTTGACCTGCCTCCTAAGTACGATTTTTTGTAAGAGTAAGGTTTCGCTTTCATTGAAGAATTTGTACCAGTCCTCCATCAGATGTTTATCGTTAAGAGCATCGTTGGGGGAGACATCCCATCTTAGCCTTCTTGGAGTGATCTTTTCAGAGATGTACATTTCTAGGATGGCTATGTCCCACCATACTCTTAATTGTTTCTCTAGGCTGTGTTTGAGTTGTTTGAACAAACTATCTAGGTCTTGCTTAATGGCTACATTTTCTTGGTTAAAAATTTCCATTATATTAATTGCTCTGCTTTCAATATATTTAAAGAGATCCATTGCTGCAACCCAATATAGGGAGTCAGTAGAGGCTCCGAATATAAAGGTGTGTAACTGGGGGGTGGGTTGCGCTATGGATCCTTAAAGGTAAATGTAGAAAAGAAAAATTAAAAGGTAAGAGCAGCCTCTATTAATTTCCACCCGCGGGTGGAACGATGTAAAGACAAAGGGGGGGGTAATAGATATGGCGCTTATACCTATATGTGGGGACTAGTAGTGTGTTGGTGTATAAAAATGAGTTGTATTGTATAGGTCAATATTTACATGTGTAGAAGTATATAATTCTTGAAGTGCTATCTGATTTTGGGCCTGAGTGTGTGTAGTATATATTTTCCAGCGTGCTGGTTCAAAACCCAAAATTTTAAAAAATTACACGAAAATTAAATAAAAGTACAATAAACTCAAAGTGCACGCCAATAGCAACAGATTACAATATAGCAAAACATATAACTTAAAATAGCAATATGCAGTTATTAAAATATTAGTCTAAATGGCAATATGCAATTATTAAAGTGCGCGTGCAAAATAAATTCCTACTGGCCTATAGGTGAAGACTAATTGTGATGGTTGGTGGATTAGCCGTGGGAATATTAAAGTATATTACATATACTGTGGTGTCAGACTATAATCAATAAACATATATAAAATAACACGGTGATAGCATAAACTGGTCTGATAGTGTTGCTTTACATAAATTAGTATAAAATTAATATAGAAATTATAAAAATAAAAATGCCATCTACATGAAGCAAAAATGTGCTAAAATGATAAAACACAGGGAAAATTAAATAAAAGATAAAATATAAAAATATATCCAAACAGCGTGCAAAATTAGTGCAAGAGAATGTGCAAGCAATGCAGGCAAATTATAAACATTGGACGTGATGGAGCAAGTCTCTATTAGGTGGCGGAAAAAACCGCAGGTGCAGAAAAGGAGGGGGGTGATGTTTTCAACTGTGTTCTTCACATTCGGTGGCTTAAAAGGGTATTAAAATTATTATGCTCTCACCAGAAGGGGGACCCCATTCACAATATTAGCTATTGTGCGGCTCTCTGGCTTCCTTCCACTTTAAAGATTAGGGATCCCTCGTTCCTCCGTGAGTAGCAATAAGCCCCGTTTATATGAAGTAGAGAAGAGGCACAACCATAGTGTGATACCGTTTATAAACAATTTTATTGCAGAAAATAGTTAAAAAGTTACTCACAAACGAATGTTTTAAAAGTGCGGTGTGTACAGCTTTTAAAATTCCCGCTATTGCAATCTCCGTCAGAGCTCGAGGTGTACGCTGCCTGGCCACGCCCTACGCGTTTCGTCACACGGACGTCATCTGGAGCGGCCATTTTCGTACACCTTACTTGCTTTATAGGGTGTATTGTGCCTGCCGCGCATGCGCGATCAATCGGCACCATTTTAAGTGAGGGAAATGCCCTCCTCTACATGTACTGCTCGACAAGCACTATACGCCAGGGGAATGGAGACGTTATAACGAAAACAATATCGGACGTATATCGAACCTTATACATAATAAAATAAACTACAGATATATACTGACATTTATACCGGCATATAAAATAAAGTAAAGAAAGCGGATGGTGTTAGATGTGAAGAAAGCGGATGATATTAAATATGTGTAGTCTCAAAATAGAAGTGGGGAAGGTTAGATATTTTATGCTTGTTCCAAGTGAGTGAAATGAAGGAAAAAAGTGTGGATATGAAATGGGAAATTGGCAAGGGTGAAAATAAAATGTGTAAAGTGAAAAGGCTTATGATATTAGTATGTATATACTAGAGAGATATTTCTGGGAAAAAATGTTGAAATGTTAAAATCTGAGCAAAAATCCAAGTATAAGGTCTATCATAAAATATGGGAAAAGTATAAGAGAAATAAAAATATGGAAAAAAATGGAAAAAAATAGGAAAAATATGTATATAAGAAATATATATATAAGAAAAAATAATAAAAAATGAAAAATATATAAAAAATATATAAAATATATAAAAAATGAGAGAAAGACATTACAAAATGGGAAGAAAAAGAGGGGGTATGTGTATATTGAGAACCCGAAAATTTAAAACTGAAATATTTAAAATTGCAAGGGGGTGTGGATATGGGAGGGCTTACTTTGTCAGGGGTATGTGTTGATCTAGTCGTATATGTGAAAAATTCTTTAGTGTTTATATAGAGCATTGGCGAGCTTTGTTAAAGGGAGATCTTGCGGAGACCTTCAGCTTTATTCATAAAATTCTTGGATAATTGTTGTGTTGGAGGAGATGTCGAAAATTATCAAAAATTCTCAAAAAATCAAAAATTCCAAAAAAAATTTTTTGTAATTAAAATGGAAGAGAAGTAATGCGTAAGGTACTCGGGTTCTCAATATACACATACCCCCTCTTTTTCTTCCCATTTTGTAATGTCTTTCTCTCATTTTTTATATATTTTATATATTTTTTATATATTTTTCATTTTTTATTATTTTTTCTTATATATATATTTCTTATATACATATTTTTCCTATTTTTTTCCATTTTTTTCCATATTTTTATTTCTCTTATACTTTTCCCATATTTTATGATAGACCTTATACTTGGATTTTTGCTCAGATTTTAACATTTCAACATTTTTTCCCAGAAATATCTCTCTCACTAGTATATACATACTAATATCATAAGCCTTTTCACTTTACACATTTTATTTTCACCCTTGCCAATTTCCCATTTCATATCCACACTTTTTTCCTTCATTTCACTCACTTGGAACAAGTATAAAATATCTAACCTTCCCCACTTCTATTTTGAGACTACACATATTTAATATCATCCGCTTTCTTCACATCTAACACCATCCGCTTTCTTTACTTTATTTTATATGCCGGTATAAATGTCAGTATATATCTGTAGTTTATTTTATTATGTATAAGGTTCGATATACGTCCGATATTGTTTTCGTTATAACGTCTCCATTCCCCTGGCGTATAGTGCTTGTCGAGCAGTACATGTAGAGGAGGGCATTTCCCTCACTTAAAATGGCGCCGATTGATCGCGCATGCGCGGCAGGCACAATACACCCTATAAAGCAAGTAAGGTGTACGAAAATGGCCGCTCCAGATGACGTCCGTGTGACGAAACGCGTAGGGCGTGGCCAGGCAGCGTACACCTCGAGCTCTGACGGAGATTGCAATAGCGGGAATTTTAAAAGCTGTACACACCGCACTTTTAAAACATTCGTTTGTGAGTAACTTTTTAACTATTTTCTGCAATAAAATTGTTTATAAACGGTATCACACTATGGTTGTGCCTCTTCTCTACTTCATATAAACGGGGCTTATTGCTACTCACGGAGGAACGAGGGATCCCTAATCTTTAAAGTGGAAGGAAGCCAGAGAGCCGCACAATAGCTAATATTGTGAATGTTGATCCACCCCGGATGGGGTCCCCCTTCTGGTGAGAGCATAATAATTTTAATACCCTTTTAAGCCACCGAATGTGAAGAACACAGTTGAAAACATCACCCCCCTCCTTTTCTGCACCTGCGGTTTTTTCCGCCACCTAATAGAGACTTGCTCCATCACGTCCAATGTTTATAATTTGCCTGCATTGCTTGCACATTCTCTTGCACTAATTTTGCACGCTGTTTGGATATATTTTTATATTTTATCTTTTATTTAATTTTCCCTGTGTTTTATCATTTTAGCACATTTTTGCTTCATGTAGATGGCATTTTTATTTTTATAATTTCTATATTAATTTTATACTAATTTATGTAAAGCAACACTATCAGACCAGTTTATGCTATCACCGTGTTATTTTATATATGTTTATTGATTATAGTCTGACACCACAGTATATGTAATATACTTTAATATTCCCACGGCTAATCCACCAACCATCACAATTAGTCTTCACCTATAGGCCAGTAGGAATTTATTTTGCACGCGCACTTTAATAATTGCATATTGCCATTTAGACTAATATTTTAATAACTGCATATTGCTATTTTAAGTTATATGTTTTGCTATATTGTAATCTGTTGCTATTGGCGTGCACTTTGAGTTTATTGTACTTTTATTTAATTTTCGTGTAATTTTTTAAAATTTTGGGTTTTGAACCAGCACGCTGGAAAATATATACTACACACACTCAGGCCCAAAATCAGATAGCACTTCAAGAATTATATACTTCTACACATGTAAATATTGACCTATACAATACAACTCATTTTTATACACCAACACACTACTAGTCCCCACATATAGGTATAAGCGCCATATCTATTACCCCCCCTTTGTCTTGACTCTAAATTTCCCTACGAACTCGGCAGTCCGGTGGATAATCCACTCGTCTGTGTGCCAGTCCGCCGGACTTTTGAAATGAACGGACTAGCCCACACACAGAGTAAAGTCCGTTCTTTTTGAACATGACTCCAGGTAGACGGAACTAGCACAGGAAATCAATGTTGCCGCCTCCATCAGCGAGATTGACACCTCGCGAGCCCCGTCACCTAGTATGGATTTAAAGGGGAACCCCTACGCCAAAAAAATGGCGTGGGGGTCCCCCCAAAATCCATAGCAGACCCTTATCCTAGCATGCAACCCGGCCATTCAGGAAAGGGCTGTACCAGGCCGCATGCCCTCAAAATGGGGGGTGCTTTGGGGAAGGGGGGGCTTATCAGAATCCAGGAGCCCCCTTTAATAAGGGGCTCCCAGAATCCAGCCCCCCCACCCTATGTGAATGAGCATGGGGTACGATGTACCCCTACCCATACACCTGGGGGGAAAAAAGTGTTAACAAAAAAACACAACACAGGTTTTTAAAATACTTTATTAGATAACCTGGGGGGTCTTCTTTCGTCTTCAGGGGTCTTCTTGTCAGACTCCTCCGCTATCTTCTGCTCTTTAATTAGCTCTTTTACTAGCGGAGGAGCCCAGCTTTCTCCTTTGTCACCGCCGCTGTCCGGGGGTCTTCTTCCGACTTCGGAGGTCTTGTCCCACTCTTCGGATCTCCTTGCTGGGTCTCCGCTTTCTTCTTCCAGCTCTTTTACTAGCGTTGAACCGGTCTTGTCGCTGTCGCTGTCACTGCCGCCTTCTGCTTCTTCTGCTTCTTCTTCCTCTTTCTTCCTACGGGACTGTGACATCATAAGGGTGGGGTCACGGTGTGACATCACTGGTGACCCCGCCCCTTATCCCTATATAAGTCGCCGCACAATGCGTCCCTGCCATTGCGGCCAGAGAGAGCATGAATGAATGAATGAATGAAATACTTATATAGCGCACAATGCGAACTGAATCGCCTCTAGGCGCTGTGGCGAGCTTTGATCATCTGCTAAAAGAGGAAGGTCTTGAGTTTTTTCCTAAAAGCCAGGTGATTTTCTTCCAGGCGGATGTTGATTGGTAGAGCATTCCATAGCCGAGGCCCTTGGACAGCGAATCTCCGATCACCCTTGGATTTATACCGGGCTTTGGGCACGAGGAGGAGGTTTTTGTTGGCTGATCGAAGACTGCGGTTTGGTGTGTAATGATTTATTTTCTCCATTAGGTATTGCGGAGCTTCTCTATGCACGCATTTGTGGGTGAGGCAAAGGGTCTTGAACCTGATCCGATTTTTTACGGTTAGCCAATGTAAGCTCCTCAGTGAAGGAGAAATGGATTCCCAGGGTTTTTTTCCTGTTATCAGCCTTGCCGCCGTGTTTTGGATCAGTTGTAATCGCGCAAGTTGATATTGTGGTAATCCTATGTAAAGCGAGTTTGCGTAGTCCAGTCGTGAATTAATGATTGTTCCAACTACCACTGCTTTGTCATTCTTTGGGATAAAAGGGATGAGTCTGCGAAGCATGCGCAGCAGATGGTGAGATCGACTGACTACAGATCCTATTTGCGCATCCATTGACATTTGTGCGTCTAAAATAACCCCGAGACTCTTCGCTTTGGTCTTTGGGGAGATAGTCTGCCCAAAGACGGTTGGTGGAGACCAGGAGGTTTTGGTTGCGGGCTTATGATTTGGGTGTAAGATAAGAAGCTCTGTCTTTGATTGGTTCAGCTGGAGGGAGTTGGTGGTCATCCAGTCCTCTATTGATTTGAGGCAGTTTTCAAGTTGTTGTTGGTGATCTTTTTTTCCATTGATCCGGAAATAAAGTTGCGTGTCGTCAGCGTAAGAGTGGAAGCAGAGATCTGAGCATTTGATGATTTGAAGGAGTGGGCGAATGTAAATGTTGAAGAGAACGGGTGACAACGGAGAGCCTTGAGGGACTCCGCAGGTGACTGCCCGAGTTTCGGAGAGGAATTTTCCTAGTTTCACTGTCTGTGACCGATTTCCTAGGAAGGACGCGAACCAATGGAGATCTATGTCTTGGACTCCGGCTACTTCTGTGAGGCGGACGAGTAGAGTATTGTGATCTACTGTATCAAACGCTGCACTTAGGTCTAGCAGTACGAGGAGACACGGCTCTCCGTCATCTGCTGCTTCGAGGGCGTCATCCCAAATCTTGAGGAGAGCTGTTTCTGTTCCATGACCCGGGCGGAAGCCTGATTGCAGCGGGTCCAGGAGTTTGTGAGTATCCAGGTGACGTTGTAGCTGATGTACTACAGCTTTCTCCATGATCTTAGAAATGGTGTTGAGGCTTGTAATCGGCCTACGGTTGTTTGGATCCTGAGGGTCCAGGTTTGGTTTCTTGAGTAGAGGTTTGACGATGCCTTGTTTGAGGATGCTGGGAACAATCCCTTCGTGGAATGATCGGTTTATGAGGTGGGTTATGGTTGGAGCCACGATGTCGGAGCATTCTTTCAGTAGTTTTGTGGGGATGATGTCAATAGGTGAGGTACTGTCACGCAGTTTATTAATGATGTTTTTTGCGGTGTCTACAGTAATTGGGGATAGTGAAAATTTTGGCGGTTGCGGTATGTTGGTGCGGACATCCTCTTTATGTATTTGCTGGCTGAGGTTGGATGTTTTCTTCTGACAAATTGTTTCCCTGATGGTTTTGACTTTATCGATGAAAAAATCCGACAGTTTGTCACAGTAATCCTGGGATTCGTTTTCTGGGGGTTCTAGGCACACCGGATTCATTGATTGATTAACCAGTTTAAACAGTTCCCATGGTTGGTTTGCGGCCGTTGAGATTGTATATGAGAAGTGGTCCTTTTTGGCTTTGAAGATTGCTTTCCGATAATTCTCTGTCAGACCTTTGTAGTTAAATAGGTTTTCCTCGGTGGGATTTCTTCTCCATGTTCTTTCCGCTCTTCTGCGTTCTTGCTTTAGTACGGAGAGGGAGCTATTAAACCATCCAGCATTTTTCTTCCTGATGAGAGCCCTGCGTTTTGGTGCTACCGAGTCTGCTGATTGCAGTAATGCCTTGTTCAGGGAGTTGAGTGTTTCCTCCGTAGAGTGGTTTAAAGTTATTGTAGATATTTTTTTGGACAGAGTGGTTTTGAAGGCTTCGGAGTACAGTTTTTTATGCGATCTGGTCCAGTGCGTTGTTACAGGTTTCCGTTTTGCGTTGGTGATGTTGGTAGTGATTTTGAATTTGATAGCGTGGTGATCCGTCCATGGCAGAGTTATGTTGTCGAGTATGTTGACGTCGATGTTCTGTTTGAAAATGAGGTCCAGGGTGTGTCCTGACCCATGCGTGGGAGTCTTTATCAGTTGCTGTAGACCCAGTTCTTCTAGTTGATTGATGCAGGCAGTCGCGATGGGGTCTTTAGGCTCGTTTGCCCAAAGGTTGAAATCTCCGAGTGCCAGGAAATTTTTGAATTTTAGGGTGTGCATTGCAAAGGATTCCGTGAGGGGTGAAAGAAGATTGGACTTTGGTCCCGGTGGTCTGTAGCACAGTAGAATATGAGTGGTGTCATGGGGTGTTGGTTGAAAATGTAGCGTCAGGGTTTCCATAAAAGACACTGGGTTCTGAGATGATGGTTTAGTGAGATCCAGGTGACCTTTAAAGATCACTGCTAGGCCTCCTCCTTTTTTCCCTATCCGGTGTTCGGTTAGGATCCTGTAGTTTTCCGGCACCAATTCGGTGAGGATGGTGTTGCAGTCAGAGGTTAACCAGCTTTCGGTGATGAAGAGGCAGTCTACATTGTTCTCGATGATGAAGTCGTGTACTTCCAGTCTATGTTTGACTGCAGACCTGGCGTTAATCAAGGCGCAATCTAATTGTAGTGGTCGAGTAGATGTCTTCCATGTCAACATCGGAAGAAGAGAAGAAGAAGAAGCAGAAGGCGGCGGCGACAGCGACAAGACCGGGCCAACGCTATTAAAAGAGCTGGAAGAAGAAAGTGGAGCCCCGGCAAGAAGAACCGAAGAGCAGGACAAGACCCCCGAAGTCGGAAGAAGACCCCCGGACGGAGGCGGTGACGAAGGAGAAAGCCGGGCTCCTCCGCTAGTAAAAGAGCTATTCAAAGAGCAGAAGATATCGGAGGAGTCCGGGGAGAAGACCCCTAAAGACGAAAGAAGACTCCTGGAGCTGTCTAATAAAGTATTTTAAAAACCTGTTCTGTGTTTTTTTAGTAACACTTTCTTACCCCTAGGTGAATGGGTAGGGTTGCATCATACCCCATACTCATTCACATAGGGTGGGGGGGCTGGAATCTGGGGGCCCCTTATTAAAGGGGGATCCCGGATTCTGATAAGTCCCCCACCTTCCGAACCCGACAACCAACGGCCAGGGTTGTTGAGAAGAGGCCCTTGTCCTCATCAACATGGGGACAAGGTGCTCTGGGGTGGGGAGGCTGCAGGGCCCCCCCTTCCACAAAGCATCCCCCCATGTTGAGTGCACGTGGCCTGGTACGGCTTAGGAGGGGTGGGGGGCGCTCGCTCGTTCACACCCCCTTTCCTGACCGGCCAGGCTGTGTGCTCGGATAAGGGTCTGCTATGGACTTTGGGGAGACCTTTTTTGCGGCGTAGGGGTTCCCCTTTAAATCCATACCAGGTGACGGGGCTTGCAAGGTGTCAATCTCGCCGATGGAGGTGGCAATATTGACTTCCTGCGCTAGTTCCGTCAACCTGGAGTCACGTTAAGATGAATAATTACTGGAAACTCTCAGCATAACAGTTCCAAAACAAAGTGCACAGTCTTTTCCCTAAACAAATCTCTAATTCAGGCTTGTGGCTGCCCCAGCATACCTGCACAGCAGAGTCCACAGTGGCAGATCTATGGAGCTGTGTATATAATTATACAGGTATATAGTGCAGCGCTACTATAATGGTAACTTTAATACCATAAATTAATAAAATGAATAATAATAATAATCAGTCAATTTACCATAACAGAAAAAGTCCTTATTGTAAACACGATTGCTGTGATTTTCTGTGATATTCTATCACCACCGTGCCTTTCTTTAAACACTGTATACTCGTGCAAACCTCCACCGGCTGTTTTACCTGCTCACCTCAAGAATGAGTCAGGCAGACTCAAACATAGCTCCTTGTCTTTGACTCTTCAATGATCTCTCCCTTCTATTATAGATTAGCTCTTCACTTTACGCCCCCCTTGTAGTTCCAACTACTCTCAATGTGCTTCACATGGATAAAGGGTTGATCTCTCATATAAACAGCCTCTCTCCTTAGACTCTTCTAAGTACACATTTCCAGTGTCATGTAATTACAAACACAGAGGACACTTACAATATAAAAAACAAACACTCGCATGTGTGTATAATAGGAGCGTCCGCTCGCTCACCACCGTGGCTGTGTGACGTAACAGGCTCGGTTCCTCCCCTCTGCACGCGTATCGATCTCTGTTTGGTCTTCATCAGCAGATGGGTGGGACACCTCGCCACCGAGCCTTTATATTCTCTATCGTTGTTATGGCAACCTCTCAGGCTTCTCCCCGGCAGTTTCAAGTGACTCAAGGAACGACGCGCTTCCGGCGGGCCCCTAGGGCTCACTTTCCCTTAAACCAGATCACACAAAAATGATACAAGACCACAATCGTGGTATCTAAAGGCAATTAGACTAAAATTCTTTCTGCATCACTCTCCCTAAGTCCCGCGGAGATCACCCGGTGTACAAATAAGATCCTTTCAACAGTAATACTTAGTAGGCACCGCTACTTAATTCTGACAATATAAACATATCTTTATTATTTAAAATTAATGTATTCTTAGTACTCCCTATAAATTATATTAATGAACCACAACTTCCATGCAACGCTGTACCTCTATTTTTATTGTATTATTAATTTTAAATTCGAATTATTAATATTAATATTGGGGATATATGTATCCTCATCTTAATCTATGTTATTATAATATTGTAATACTTTTCTCCCTGTATATACCTGAGATGTTTATGTTGCAATGAATATACATAGTCATTCTCATCATTATTATTAATTTCGATGGTAAAGGTGATGACAATATTATTGTCAATAAACTTTAATTGCCAACACCCCTCAGATGGGGGAGAAAAGAAGGGCTACCATCAATTATTCCTGATAAAGCAGTTCAGGTCAAAGTCAACGTTGAGACCCCTAGGCGCCAAGACCCTAGTCCAGTAATGGCGAACCTTGGCACCCCAGATGTTTTGGAACTACATTTCCCATGATGCTCATGCACTCTGCAGTGTAGTTGAGTATCATGGGAAATGTAGTTCCAAAACATCTGGAGTGCCAAGGTTCGCCATCACTGGCTTAGTCTCATATACCCAGAAAGACTCACGTTGACTTAGCCCCCGTACACATGGTCGGAGAATCCGTCGGAATGTGTCCTATCGGACCGTGTTGTCGGATAATCCGACTGTGTGTGGTATGCATCGGACTGTTTCCGTCTGAATATCCGTCGGACCAAATTTTCCAACTTGTTGAAAATATTTTCCGACAAACTGGTCCGATAGGACATACTCAGATCATGGGTAGAGAATTCCGATCGGACAAAGTGCCACGCATGCTCAGATCAAATTCCTACATCAAAGCTATTGGCTACCAGCCTGAACGTAGTCCCATCGTAACGAAATTACGTCATCACGTTCTGAAAGATTGGATTTTTTGACAACTTTGTCCGATCGTGTGTATGCAACAGTTTCGGACAAGATCCGACGGACAAAATCCGACGGATTTGGTTGGCAGAATGTCCGACCGTGTGTACGGGGGCTAAGAGCTCTGATGTAATTCCCCCCTCTCCAATGTTGTTTCACTTTTTCCACCCACCAGAATTGCAGACAGTGAGGTTTCCTACCTTGGACCTCTCTAAAGTTTTTAGGGTCACTGTAATCTTTCTTTCGTTTTTTAATATTGTTTAAGTGTTCTCGTACCCTCACCATCAGTGGTCTAGAAGTACGCCCCACATACTGGAGTTTGCACGGGCACTCCAACACATAAATAACCCCCTCTGATGAACATAAATTCTTTTATCTTATGAGTTCATCCTGTGGCAGTGGCCAGGAAATCTTGACGCTTTTTCACATTACTTCCTTTTGTAACCTTACAAGCCAAACATCTACCACACGAATAGAAGCCAGTTACCAAAAGGTGTAATGCCGCGTACACACGACCGATTTCACCGTCAAAATAAACTCGGTTTTTCCGACGGAGTTCCGCTGAAACGGACTTGCCTACACACGATCACACCAAAGTCTGATAGTTTAGAACGCGGTGACATACAACACGTATGAAGGGACTAGAAAAAAGGAAGTTAAATAGCCAGTAGCCAGTAGCTGCCCATGCGTCATTTTTGGTCCGTCGGAACAGCATACAAACGAACGGTTTTCCCGATAGGAATTGACTCCGTCGGTAACATTTAAAATATGTTCTATTTCTAGGTCTGTCAGAATTTTCGAAAAAAAAAAAAAGTCAGCTGAAGCCCACACACGATCGGAATATCCGACTGTGTGTACACGGCATAAGAGTTCCTGTCCCTTTAATGAGCGTGTCCAGTACATCGGGAGCTAAAATATTTCTTAAATTTGGGGCCTTTTTGTAAACAAATTTAGGTGCAGGTGGAAGTGCTCACCCCAAAATCCTATCCCTCAACAGTATCTCCCAATGTTTTTTAAAAATATTTTCTACCTTACGTCTTTGCCTGTTATATCCCAATAATATCCTGAACTCATCTCCTGTTTTTGCTTCACCTCGTATTGTATCTTTATTTACTAATAAGTCCTTTCTTTTTTTTCCCAACAAACGCAGGTTTATTAATCATATAAAAAGGTTACAATAAAAAATGGTAGTGGGCGCAACCACACATAACTTATACAGTATAACAATGCCATACTGGACTTACCCCTTACACAACGGGGAGAGTCATCCTAAATAACAGAACATAGTTACCATACGGGCATCCCATCCAACCCCCCCCCCCAACCACCCCATGACACGATCACCATGCGTATCCACATCAGACCACACAGGTTTCCACAGCATTTAACCATCTATCCCACACCTTGTTATATTTGGCAGGGCATCCACGGTGCCTATACACTAACTTTATATATGGCAGTTTATTATTAATTTCTATGATCCAGTCACGTATCACCGGAGGAGCTGAGCGCATCCAAAGTTTTGCTATCAGCTTTCTCGCGGTAAACAGTGTGGACTGCAGGAACGTGGTAAGGTACACATCAATAGCAATATCCGGGAACATACCCAATATGCACACTTTCGGGTCCAAGTGCAGGGGTGACCCCATGTGGTCATGCAGAAAGGTAATTATTTGCATCCAAAAAATTTGAATCTTAGGACATAACCACATTAAGTGGTAGAAAGTTCCAGAAGAACATAAGCACATGGGGCACCCCGGACCAGAGCTGGGTTGGAACTTCGCTAGCCTGATGGGGGTCAGGTACGATCTGTGAATTATATACAGCTGTGTAAGGCGGTCTGGAATGCTCAATGACACCAGCTTAACGTTTTCTAACAACTCCTCCCAATCCGACCCGTCCAGTGTACCCACGTCCCCCTCCCATCTAATCCTAGCCCTCTCCGAAATCTGATTTATTTCCCTCATCCTCAATAAGTTGTAAAATGTGGAGATCAATTGGGCCGAGTTGTCACCCAGCAGCAGCTCAACCAGAGACAGAGTCTGGACGTTAGGAAGGCCCTCAGCAAATTGGGATCGAAGTGCATGCCGCAGTTGTAAGTATCGGAAATGCATAGATTGAGGCAGGTCAAACTCCGCCCGTAACGTTGAAAAGTCGCGAACGCCTAGAGGGGTTATAACCTGGTGTAGAAAAACAATGCCCCTGGAGGCCCAGAGGGCAACTCCAGGGACAGTTATTAGTTCGTTCAAAGCAGGGTTACACCACAATGGGGTGTGCGAGTGGCAAAAGTCAGCACCAACAATTCCCAACGCCAGTCTCCAAATCCGCCTATGGTAGGACAGTAAGGGGGTCGGGACACCTCTCGCCCTCCCGGCCCGGAAGAGCAGCTGAAGGGGAGTATGAGTGTGTATGCCCTCCCCATCACCCACCAGCGTCTGGTATCTTGCCCCATCTGACCTGTGCAGGTGGTAAAAATGCGACAGTTGCGCCGCCAAATAGTACGCCCTAAAATCCGGAAGGGCCACCCCCCCGATCCCGACGGGTTTTTGAGAGTAGTCCACGCCAGTTTATGTCTAGAGGATCCCCAGATAAACGTACTCAAAATAGTGTCTATCGTTTTGAAAAAACGGAGAGGGATCAAAACTGGGGAGTGCCAGAGCGCGTATAGAATTTTGGGGAGTAAAATCATTTTTGTCAGGTTAACCCTGCCCGTCACCCCAAGAGGGAGACGGGACCAAGCCTGAGTACGCGACTTGAGAAATAAAAATAAGGGCTCAACATTAAGTAGTAGGTAATCCCGCGGTTCCCTGGTAATACGCACCCCCAAGTATTGGATTTCGGAGACCCTGGAGAGTGGAAGGGAGGCCGCGCAGCGGTCCGGTACCAACAAGTCCAATGGTAATATCTGGGACTTGGACCAGTTTATGGCCAAACCCGAATGGCTGCCGAACTCCCCCAACACCTCCAAAGCACTCCGCAGTGATGGACCCTCATCCTCCAAGTACAAAAGGGTATCATCCGCGTACATACTTACGGATTCTACAAGGGTACCACTGCGGAGGCCCGCTATCCCCGGATGATGCCGGAGCCTGGCCGCTAGGGGTTCCGCCGCGAGGGCATACAAAAGAGGGGAGAGTGGGCATCCCTGACGTGTGCCCCGCCCGACCGGGAAGGGATCCGACACCCAACCATTCACCGCGACCCTGGCCGTCGGTTGATAGTAAAGCAGGGTGACCCATTTCACAAAAGTGGGGCCGAAACCGAATCGCTCCAAGCACTCCCATAAATAGCCCCACTCAATGGAGTCGAAGGCCTTGGCCGCGTCCAGGGACACCACCACCCTCGACCCCACCGAGCTATGCCTAGCCTGCACATTCATAAATACTCGGCGAATATTCATGGCCGTGTTCTTTCCCGGCATGAAGCCTGTCTGGTCTGGGTGTACAAGGGACAGTATAACCTTGTTTAGTCTGATGGCTAAGATTTTTGCTAAAACTTTGATATCGGTCTGGAGTAGGGAAATGGGGCGGTATGATTCAGGAAGGTGGGGATCCTTGCCAGGCTTGGGTAACACAATGATGGTGGCCTGCCGCAGCGTCTCGGGAAGCGTTTCCGAGTCGAGCAAATAATTAAACAGTTTCAACAGTTCTGGAACTAACACATTAGAATACTGGGCATAAAAATCCAGAGGTATACCGTCCTGTCCGGGGGCTTTGGCCGAGGCCAGAGACGAAATCGCCAATGCAACCTCATCACTAGTTAGAGGGGCATCAAGATCTGCAACCTGCGTCGGGGACAGTCTAGGAAGAGATATTCCCTCCAAATAAGTCCTGGTCTCTATTCTCGGTGTATTTACCTGAGAGGTGTAAGTCGCCATATAGAACTCCCGAAACATCTCCGCCACTATCTGTGGATCAGACACCTTAACTCCCCGGTGATTGGTCAAGGAGACCACCACCGGAGGTCTGGAGTCCTGATGCGCCAGATAGGCCAGAGGCCTCCCCGCACGCTCACCCTGCTCAAATACCCATTGTCTGGTGAAGAAAAGCTTCCGCTTAGCTTGTTCGAATTGTAAATGTTCTACCGCTCGGGTGTGGTGCCTAAGCAGCTGTGCTTTGGCCTGGGTGGGGTTAGCGCAGAAGTCGGCTGTAACCGCATCCAGCGCCTCCGCAGCCTGCGTCATCTGTGTCAGAGAAGCTTTTTTCAGCCGGCCTATACGCCGCGAAAGGGTGGAGCGGACATGCAACTTAAAGGCCTCCCAAACGTGGTCCGTTCGGGCCGTGTCCCTGTTAGTGTCAAAGTAAAATCGCCATTCCTCCTCTATGTCCTCGCAGTCGCTCAATGCCGACAGCCAAAAGGGGTGAAGTCTCCACTGCTTCGGACCTGCCTGGCGTGCCAGCTTGAAAGTGGCCCAGCAGGGAGCGTGGTCTGAAAGCGACCGGGCGCAGTACCCCACGTCCGCCAGTCCGGGCAGTAGGCTTTTTGCAGTCAATATGTAATCGATGCGGGACATAGAGGAATGGGTTGCAGAGAAACAAGAATACTCCCGCTTCTCGGGATACCTGTGACGCCATGGGTCCACAAGTGAGAACTCCCTTAATGTGCGACCCAATCTGGTCTCACCAGAGCCACAGGCATCCCCAACTATACTCACTCTATCCATGTCCCTGTCTTGTACCATGTTAAAATCCCCTAGCCAAATGGCAGGGGTGGTGGGGTGCATGGCCATGTAGGATAGGCCCTCAGTGATAACTGTAGAGTTATATGGCGGAGGAACATAAAACGCCAGCACAAGATATTGGACCCCACAAAGAACACATTGCAAGAACAAGTACCTGCCCTGGGGATCCGTCCGCAAAGATATCAGCTCAAATTGGGTAGATTTAGTCACTAGGACAGTGACCCCACGGGAATAAGGGGTATAGGTGGCATGATACGCCCAGCCAATCCAAGGGCGTTTCAGCGCCAGCTGCAATTGTCCGGTGATATGCGTTTCCACCAGCACAATAACATTAGCCCTGTATGATTTGAGACGGTCAAACACCGCTGTACGTTTCAATTTATCCCGTAACCCCCAGACATTCCAGGACAAGAATTTTAACTCACCCCGAAATGATAATCCATAAATGTAGGAGAAGGAGAAAGGTGGACGATCCCCAAGACAGCGACCCCCCCCAGCACAGCACAGTCATACATTATAGACAGAATCACTCGGATTATAACTGGCACCGGTACAAGTCCTGTGGCTATGTGTAGTGTGGGAGCAATGACACCCAAATAAAACCTGCAACCAAATCTAAAATTAACTGTAAAACATCCCAACCCCCCCCTCCCTGCTCTCAGCCCCCCCAACCAAGCCGGAGCACACATCCCTAAACAAAACCCAACCAGGTTTAACTCTGGTAAACTATGAGAGCGAAAAGTCCGCTGGGTGCAATTCCAGCGACGGAGCGCGACGCACACACACCGCCCGCTGGTACAACAACCAGCAGCTGAGCATATGAGTGAGCCGAACCCGCAGTACCATAATCATACAGTGCCCAAAATTGTCACGTCAATATACATGCAAATCTGAAAGTCCTTTAAGTACACTAGCATGGCCCGTGCCGTGAGAGCCCTCGAGAAAGTTCAGCACCCGCCAAGGTCCCAGTCCCAGGTCTATGCGCCAACAGAGAAAAACTGCCAGGCATCATGTAACGATGAACCCATTACGGTAGGAACCCGGCCATGGGGGAGATAGAGGTGGGGAAGGCTAGTTCAGAGAGAGATAGAGGAGGTAGATAGAAAGAGAGATAAAAGAGAGAAGGAGAAGAAAAGAGAACGGGAAACCTCGAGAGGGGAGAGAAAGTGGAGCAGAGCAGGAAGGAGAGGGAAGTGAGGAGGGGATAAAAGGAAAAAAAAAGGGGGGGGGGGGGGGACCCATGGCCGACACCGGGGTAGGGGAGTACCGTTAAATCAGGGGCCAAACGTGGAATCGGGCACCAGTGAGGGGAGTTCAGTCTCCGCAGTAAAATAGTTTCCAGCAGTCACATGTCCCCTTCGGAGTGAAAAAGGCACCGGACGGGGGAAAGGCGCATACATGTCCTCCCGAAATCCACTTAAGGAGTGGAGTAAACAAAATATAGTGAACGTAGGGGAACACAGAGGTCCAGGAGAGCCATCAATGTAGCCGTAACAGTAGGGCCCGGTCCACAAATCCGCCACAACAATAGTGCCCGGGGGCAAAGAAGGCAAGGTGCGGGTAAGCGATGAATGCACAGGGCCGTGGGGCAATCAATCCCGCGGCGGCCGGTTACGGGCCGCATCTCGTTGATCCAACCAGGCCACCGCCGCCGCCGGGTCCTCAAAAAAGTGTGCCCGGTCCTCTCCCGCAACACGGAGTCTGGCTGGAAAAAGCATAGCGTATTTAATATGGTGGGCCCGGAGGCGTCGTTTAATTTCTACAAAACGTGACCGTTGCAGCTGAACCTCTGCCGAGAAATCCGGGAAGACCGAAATATGGCCATTCTGGAAGGGGATGTTTCCTCTCTCACGGGTAAGTCGCAGGATAGTGTCCCTGTCCCGGTAGTTCAGAAGTTTGGCGATGAAGGTACGTGGTGGGGCACCTTCAGGCGGCGGGCGCGCCGGCATCCTGTGCGCCCGCTCCACCACAAAAGAGGTAGAGAAGGCCTCCCTGCCGTAGGATTTAATAAGGAGGTTCTCCAAGAATGTAGCTGGGTCAGTTCCCTCCGAGCCCTCTGGCAAACCCACGAACCTCAGATTGGACCGGCGGGCCCTATTTTCCAGGTCGTCCTGCTTCTGGGCCAGTGACTGCAGTCTCCTGTGGATGTCCTCCTGCGCGTTCTGTAGCGGGAACAGGACATCCTCGGCCTGGCTAATTCTGGTCTCCGTTTCCGTGACCCTGTCTCGCAACTTGGAGAGGTCCTGACGGATCAGGGAGATGTCCACTTTGACTTCCTCAATCTTGCATGTGAGGACAGATTGACAGGAGCAGATCGCATCCAGCACCTTCGCCGTCTCCGCCGCAGCAGGCTCCACAGGCGGGGCGGCCGGGCCGCCATGTTGGTCCTCGTGGTCTCGTTCTTGCCTCCGGAATTTGTCAAGCGACGCGGCTGCCGCAGCGCTTCTTTTCGACGGGGACATGCTCGCACACTATCCGGACACCGACTGGTATAGTAGGTTAACACAGGGAAATCTGCGGGCACCCAGGATGGACGTGTAGGATGTTAGGTGGTACGGAGCTCAGCTCACACGCGTCCTACTCCATCGCCAGCCAGGCCATGCCCCCACTAATAAGTCCTTTCTATCCACATTTTTAACTACTTCCAATTCCTTTTTTATAAACTTATCCTCATAACCTCTCTAGGAATTTTGCACCAAAATGATTTTTTTTCGCCATAAATTCCTCCCCTTTAGTGCAATTCCTCCTAATTGCGCAAATTGACCCCTTGGTCAACCATGGTCTATGATGACAGCTGTCAATAGCTATGTATTTGTTTCAGTCTGCGGGTTTGCAATAATTCCTAGACATCTCTACATTCAGAAATACCATATTCAATTAGTCATATTTCCAGGTTAACACAATTTTTTTATTGTTCTGATTTAACCTGTTCATGAAGGTTTGGAGACTGACTTTGTCCCCCTTCCATATCATGAATAGGTCATCAATGAATCTACTATAACAAACCAACTCATAGGGTTTATCTCGGAAGACTTCCTGAGACACCCAATGTGCCAAAAAAAATTTTGCCACACTGGGAGCGAAGCGGGCTCCCATAGCAACACCAGTCTTTTGTAGATAGTAATTACTATCGTACCAGAAGTAATTATGGAGCAATCCAAACTCTAGGCATTCTAATAAGTATCTCCTATGCTTTTTTTCTAAAGTAGACTTACTTAATGCCCATTTGACTGACTCTTTAGCATCTATATGTTCTATTATGGTATACAGGGATCCTACATCCGCTGTTACCACAAAACAGGGCAAGTTATATCTTTCTACATTTTCAAGTATTTGAAGTAAATGTTTAGTATCTTTCAGATACGCTGGAATCGATTCTACCAAAGGCTGTAAAAAAATGTCTAGGTATTGACCAAGTCTTGACGTTAAAGAATCCACCCCATTAACTATGGGCCTACCAGGTGGGTTCTTACTGTCCCTATGTATTTTCGGCAGAAAATATATTACTAGAGTACGGCAAGAGGTAGGATTTAGATATTTGGCTTCATTTTTACTCAAAATCTCTTTCTTAATTCCCTTCTTCACAAATTTTGAAAGGTCATCCTTATATTGTCTGACTGGATTGGAAGTAAGTAATGTGTATGTGTGGGTATCACCCATCTCATTTTTATAGTAGGTCTTTGACATTAGGACTATCCCTCCTCCCCTTTATCTGCAGACCTCACAACCACCTCTTTATTGTCCTCAAGTGATCTATAGAGCTGGTGTTCTTCAGGGAGGACTACAGGTCCCAGCTACCCCCCACCACATGTGAAGAGGCAGAAGAGGCCCTCTCTGGTAGCTACAGAAAGAAGAGCAGAGCCATCTAAGTACAGCAGTATAAAACTTTTATTCCAAGCAAATAGAATCACACTTATAAGATGTAGAACAATCAGTGCATTGGTGTAAATATATGGGGTTCATCCGCTCGGTGGGGAGGACAGGCTGCGGCATGCAGAGAGGGACCTCCGGTCACGGCTGCACTGGTGGCTCCCAGCGCTTCCTGATCCACGGGTACACTCAGTAGCCGACGTCACATCCGGATGTCGACTGAAGCGGGGCAGTGCGTGCATTCGGAAAATGCGTGCTCCTTCATCAGATGAGTCGCCTGATGAAAGAGCACGCATGCTCCGAGCACATGCACCGCCCTGCTTCAGTTGGACCTCCTGTCTGTAGGCAGGTTCAACCTAAAGGTGGCATCACACCATTCCTTCAGGTTGGTAGGAGTTCAATGAGGACAAAATGGCTCCAGACAGCATCTTGTGAAGGATGGTGATCAGATTGGATGCCAAATTCTTGCAAGATTTGGGTGCCATCTTAATGTCGGAGCCTTTAAAAATTGGGGGCAACATCAGTTGGTGCACCAGCAGTGAGACAGGGAAAGAGCTCCACTAGGTAGGAAAGCGAGGGTGCAGATTGGGGAGAGGATCCAGATGAGAAGGAATGTGAAGATTTCCTTTCCAGGTTGTCCACTCTCCATTAGTGATGGACGAACTTCCGATGGGCCGTTTCGCGAACGCGGCCGATAGTTTGCGAACCGGAACGTTCGCGGCGGGCCCCATTGACTTCAATGGGAGGCGAACTTCTCAAACCTACAGGTCAAATTTGCAGCCACAAAATAATTAATAGCTGTGCAAACATAGTCCCATCACATGGCCAATGACATAACACATGTATGAGGTGAATCTGGGATCGACAACTACAAGCATTCTTTTTTTATATGGGAAATTGTTGTGACAATTCAGGACTGTGAAGCGCATGAAGGCAATGGAGGAGAGGGAAGGTCAGGGTAGGCAAAGAAGAGGGTGCAGGGGATGATCACCAGCAGCGTGACATACAGCAATGACACCTGCACCTTGATAGAGTCATCTGACACCAGCACCGTGATAGAGAGCACTGACATCAGCAGCGTGACATACAGCAATGACACCTGCACCGTGATATACAGCAATGACACCTGCACCGTGATAGAGTCATCTGACAACAGCACCGTGATAGAGAGCACTGACATCAGCAGCGTGACATAAAGCACTAACACCAGCACCGTGATATACAGCACTGACAGCAGCACCGTGATAGAGAGCACTGACATCAGCAGCGTGACATAAAGCACTAACACCAGCACCGTGAAATACAGCACTGACAGCAGCACCGTGTTAGAGAGCACTGACATCAGCAGCGTGACATAAAGCACTAACACCAGCACCGTGAAATACAGCACTGACAGCAGCACCGTGATAGAGAGCACTGACATCAGCAGTGTGACATAAAGCACTAACACCAGCACCGTGATATACAGCACTGACACCTGCACCGTAAGCAGCCCCAGGAGGAAGTCAGCATAGCACAGGGATGGTGGGAGCCCCTCATAATGAGCATAGCACAGGGATGGTGGGAGCCCCTCATAATGAGCATAGCACAGGGATGGTGGGAGCCCCTCATAATGAGCATAGTACAGGGATGGTGGGAGCCCCTCATAATAAGCAGCCCCAGGAGGATGTCAGCATAGCACAGGGATGGTGGGAGCCCCTCATAATAAGCAGCACCAGGAGGAAGTCAGCACAGCACAGGGATGGTGGGAGCCCCTCATAATGAGCATAGCACAGGGATGGTGGGAGCACCTCAAAATATGCACAGCAGAGGTACAGCCCCAGGAGGAAGTCAGCACAGCACAGGGATGGTGGGAGCCCCTCATAATATGCACAGCAGAGGTACAGCCCCAGGAGGATGTCAGCACAGCACAGGGATGGTGGGAGCCCCTCATAATAAGCAGCCCCAGTAGAAATATGACACCGCTCAAAATCTTCAAAGAGGAGGGTATGGGAATATAGTACGGTGTGCTTTTTTTGGACAAGGAAGTGAGCCAAATGAAGAAAGAAGGTCTCTGTGCTCGATTAAAAAAAATTTTTATAGACATATACATGGTCTACTGGTCCATACCAGTCCTTATAGAATAGCAGACTGTACCTCACTCAACCCTATGTACTATAGCACCTTACACCAGGTTATTACTAGTCCTTATAAGGACCTTTGTGGAACAATTAGGTTGTGTGTGAGTGATTAGCAGACTGTACGTCAGTCCCTATACCGATGAAGGACTGCTGCAGGATAGGGCAGCGGTCAGCAGTAGTGCACCTCAACCCTATGTATTGTGGACCTATACCAGTCCTTATAGAATAGCAAACTGTACCTCACTCAACCCTATGTACTATAGCACCCTACACCAGGTTATTACCAGTCCTTATAAGGACCTTTGTGGAACAATTAGGTTGTGTGTGACTGATTAGCAGACTGCAGCAGAAGGGCAGCAGTCAAGTATAATATTCTTTCTATATTTGGAAAAAAGAATATTATACGTGTACAAGCCTATTACCATACCAGTCCTGAAAAGAACCTTTGTGGAACTAATAGTAACAGCTACTGATTAAACTGACCCTCACTTCCTCACACACTGCTTCCTGCCTGTCCCTATATAAACTGACAAAACAGAGGCTACTGGAACAATAACTGGAATAGCACTTTTGTGGACCTGATAGTAACAGCTAATGACTAAACTGGCTGTCCCTGCAGCACACACCGTCCTGTCCCTTTCTCTAAACTGACGAAAGACACTCAGGCTGCTGCAACAATCACTAGCACAGCACTGCCTATCCTGAACTACACCTAACACCTATACCAGTCCTGGAAAGAACTTTTGTGTACCAAATAGCTAGCGATTTGGGTCACTGCAATCTCTCCCTGCTCCACACAGCAACCTCTCCCTATAGTGACAGAAGAAAGAATGTAAAATGGCCGCCGGATCGGGTCTATTTATAAGTTAGGGGGAATGTCCAAGTGTCCATGTGCTGTAATGTCTCAATTGGCTGTCCTGTACCCCATGATGGATGTGTCATCATAGGTCAAAGTTCTTTTACACAGTAAACATGGAAGTCCGCCGGGCGAATGGCGCCAATAGTCCGCCGAACGGGCGGACCGCGAACAGCCGAAATTCGCCGCGAAACGACCGCCGGGCAAACCGTTCGGCCATCACTACTCTCCACCGTTCCTGGACAGACCACCTTAGGCCATCCTATACCGCAGCGGCCTGGTGGAACCTAGCAACAGTTAAACATAATACCATCCCTCCACTGGAGCACTCCTCCGGCACAGTGAAATAGTATGTAAAACTGGTATTACTCGGGAGTGAAGTCTACTTTCTAACCGGTATTCTGCAGACGAGGAAGTGTTATATCTCAGATCTTCTGTGGTGCAGCAGTATAAAACTTTTATTCCAAGCGAAAATAATCACACTGACCAGATGTAGAACGATCAGTGCATTGGTGTAAATATATGGGGTTCATCCACTTGGTGGGGAGGACAGGCTGTGCTAAGACTATAATGGATGGTTGTGCCTTGTGTTTAAATATTGAATTTGTTATTCTCTTTATCATAAAAAAACAATGCCAGGTCAACCAGTCTCTTGGTTTTTCCATAAGTCTGGTTCACCACTTAGGCCCCACCTACACACTAGAGAGCCGCACCCCTGTGCAGCACAGAGTGCAGCAGTCTGACATGCCTCCTGTCCAGTGCTACAATCAGCAACGGTGCTCAGGGAAATGCACCACCAACACACCTGTGTTGCAGCACAACACAACACACATGACCTGTGGAGGACTTATACCCCCAGTCTGCCAAGCCACCCATAAACCCCATATCTAATCCCTCCAACAACCCCCCACAAATGACGTGACAAGGTTATGGAGTAAATGGCCTTGACGGCCTTTTTATTAACAAATTAACATAAATTAAATACATTTAAAAAATAACATTTTAAAATAACTTTTAAATAACCTTTAGTACTTTCCAGGGGTCATGGAGGGGAACACACACCACTGGTCACTGCGACAAACATCGTTTAACTTTTTAGGCCTCCAGTCGCAAACCCCCAGACTGTGAGACGGTAACCCAACCTCCGCAGTGACCTTACCTTTTCCCCCTCCTGGTTAACCCCTCGTAACCGGAAGGTACATTAAAACCCCCCATGCCACAGATGGGTACCAACCATGTTATATATCCATATAACATACATTTCCTCCTCCTCACAGACCCAAAACACTGCCTTTCCCAATAACCACCACTAGGGAGGGTGGGTGGGAATCATTTCCCCGCCGCTCTCGGATGACACAGTGACTTCCTTCACTTCCTTACTCCTCCATGCGGCCCACTCCACTCTGCTCATGCCCCTCCCCTTTCATTAAAGCGGTAGTAAACCCGCATTTTTTTATTTTTTTTTTTAAAACCTGCAAAGCAAAAGGCATAATGAGCTAGTATGCACCGCATACTAGCTCATTATGAAATACTTACCTTAGAACGAGGCCCCGACATCTCGCCCGATCCACGCCGAGGAAGCCGACATGCTCCCTCGGCGTCTCTTCCGGGTATCGCGGCTCCGGCGCTGTGAGTGGCCGGAGCCGCGATATCGTCACTCCCGCGCATGCGCGCGGGAGATTTAAATCCGGCCGGACGAGCGCTGCCGGATTTTCGCGGAGAGAACCCCCTTGTGCGCATGCGCCGCTGCAGTCAGCGGGGCATACCGAGGGGAATATCTCCTAAACCGTACAGGTTTAGGAGATATTTTTTTTACCTACAGGTAAGCCTTATTATAGGCTTTCCTGTAGGTAAAAGTTAAAAAAGTGGGTTTACTTCCACTTTAAAGGAGAAAACCCCTCTTCCTCACGGCGTGACTGTGTAGTCCACACAAGTCATGCTGTCCGTGCGCCAATCCCTCTTTGTCCCTCAGCTCCGAGACTCTCTTTAAAGTGCTACAGTGCATTGTGCTGCACTACATTGGAAACAAAAACAGATCTAATTTTACGTCTGCCGTAGCACGTTGTCACCCAACAGGATGAATAGGCGGATTTACACAATGCATGTTATAGTAGAACTTTGCTAAAAAAAGGAAAGTACCGCTCTTTCTCTTCCTCCTCCACCTCCTCCTCCCAGGCTGTAACTGGGTTGCAGGTTTATTTAGGGGAGGAAGGAGACAGGAGAGAGTAACTTTGTTTATTGGTACTCGCTCCCACTTACGCAATCCTTACCTAGGCAGGGATGACGTTGCTTGTCCCATTCCCCTCCTCCACCCGCAGCCTCCTGGGACACGTCTACACGTTCCAGGAGGCAGCAGGACCAGTCTTCCTGTGCCGCACAATCTCGAGCATGCACAATGGAGAGCTGGCTGTTGTTTATCAAGAAGTAACAGCTGGCTCCCAGATCCAAGATGGCGACTGTGGAAAGGAACCATAGTAGAGAGTAGAATCAGCTGCAGAAAGACTATCCTGGAATCCATGTGGACAGTAATTGTAGTATTTGTAGATGCTGACTCTTAAAGTGTTACTAAACCAAGGAGCCTGCATTCACTATATCTGTCTCCCACGGTACACAGAACATGGAAATGCAATTATTTTAGTAAATATAAACTGCTAAATACCTTTTCTCATCAGCAGCATATAGCAGTCTTGTGACTTCTATCAGTGTCTGGTTAAAGCTTGTAGGAGGAGTTTTCATACTGCTATCACTGTCTTATGAGGCTGCAGGACTCCTGACTCTCTGTCTAGACAGTGCTGATTGGCCCTGTGCTGATCACATGCACCCTCCCAAGAACATAAAAAACTCTCTAGCAATAAACACCAAACTGAGCATGTGCAGCTTGTCCTCTACCCTCTGTAATACCTGGAGATGAGTTGGGGGCAGTGGAAGAAAGTGAGTATCAGAGAAGACAGGATCAAACAGCCTTTTTACACAATGCAGAGGATTAACCCCTTAATCCCTTAGGTTCCACAATGATATGCTTTCTTTACTGCATATACACACTGATTTTACTGTTGTGGGTTTAGCAACACTTTAATTATGAAAAAACACTTGGTGAAGTTCCTCTTTAAGATGCAACATAGGGCTTGTTCACACCACAATACTAAAAAAACGCAGACAACACATACCTTTTTTATCTCTGTGTTTTACTGCACATTGAACTACGTTTTCTTTGTAATCAGGTAGAACTGCGTTTTTTAAATACCCTTTTTACAGGTCACATCAGGGATCAAAATTTTAACATCTTTTTGTACAGTGGGTATAGAAAATAATCACCCCCCTTTAAAAAAAATCATGTTTTGTTGCTTTGCAGCCTGAAATGAAGACAGACACAGTTTTTGTTTTATCCAGCTGTCTTTACTCTAACACCCAACTTATAACACCCTGCAACTTATAACACCCAAGTGAAAGATATAACACCAACATGTCATAAAAAAATAAAAAACTCAAAAACAGAATTACTGAGTTGGAAAAAGGATCACCCCCTCCTAATAATGACTCGATCAGGTGTAGCTAATATCCTTATCAAAGGCACACAAAGCCATTTGACTTTCAACTGTGATCAGCTGTGGTCATTTTGATTGGCTCAGCATGAAAGGAGCCCACATAATGACCCCCTTTTGGAAAGAAAACACCCCAATGTATAATCTATGAGGCATAATGAGTCTTTTGAATGGTTCATTTTTTTTCCAGAAGTTTTTGGAAAATGTGGAAAAAAAATGAAAACGCTTTTTTTTTTTTTTTTACACAAAGTTGTCAATTTATAAGATATTTCTAACACATAGCATGTATATAGCAAAAATTACACCCCAAAATACATTCTGCTACTCTTCCGGAGTATGACAATACCACATGTGTGAGACTTTTACACAGCCTGGCCACATACAGAGGCCCAACATTGAAGTAGTACCTTCAGGCGTTCTAGGAGCATAAATTACACATCTCATTTCATTCCTACCTATCACACTTTTGAAGGTCCTTGAGCACCAGGACAATGGAATTACCCACAAAATGGCCCCATTTTGGAAAGCAAACACCCCAACGTATATTCTATGAGGCATGGGCTGCAAATAGGTACTCGGGTACTCTGATGGGCTGGAGACAGGTACTCGAGTAACTTGATGAGCTGCAGACAGGTAATCGGGTACTCTGATGGGCTGGTGACAGGTACTTGGTTACTCTGATGGGCTGGTGACAGGTACTTGGTTACTCTGATGGGCTGGAGACAGATACTCGGGTACTCTGATGGCCTGGTGACAAGTACTTGGTTACTCTGATGGGCTACAGATAGGTGCTTGGGTACTCTGATGGGCTAGTGACTGGTATTCAGGTACTCTGAAGGGTGGTGACAGCTACTCAGGTACTCGGTACTCATATGGACTGTGACAGGTACTCAGGTACTCGGATACTCACATGGACTGTGACAGGTACTCGGGTACTCAGATGAACTGTGACAGGTACTCGGGTACTCATATGGACTCTGACAGATACTCGGGTACTCAGATTAACTGAGATAGGTACTCAGGTACTCAGATGGACTGTGACAGGTACTCAGGGTTCTCAGATGGACTGTGACAGGTACTCTTGAAACTGCAAAAGATAGGAAGTCTCTCACTATAGAAATGCAGAGAATTACTGCTCACAACTGGATTCTCGCAGCTACTGGATAGACCTCCTCTCAATAGGCCTAGCAGCCGATAGAGTGTTTGAATAAAGCAAAGCCTCTGCCACAGACTTGCATATAGAACACTTGAACAGAGTCTCTGCCACAGACTTGGATGTAGAACACTTGTGAGTAAAGTCTCTGCCACAGACTTAAATGTAACTAAAGGATGTAGATAAATTTAGAGAGCTATCATACAGTACCAGTATCTCACAGCCGGTTTGGCGATACCGTATGAGTATAGATTCGCTTGGTGTCTTTCAACTGAGCCTCCAGGCTCTTTCTGAGAAGACAGCCTTCAGTGTGGCCTTCTCCCGAAGAGTCCTCCCCTGGTTGCTTCTCCAGTTGCTGGGCCTCTCCACAGATGAGATGGCACCGGACCACCTTTGAATCCTCCTTCCAGTTACTTTGCCTCGGACTAGCCAGCCCCGAGACTCGTAATTGGATGGATCCGCACCCCAGGCCATGAGGGCCATGGGGGCTGGTCAGGAGGACCAGGACCAAACAGACAGAAAGATCTTCTGGACCGGAACCCAGAAGCA
This sequence comes from Lithobates pipiens, assembly GCF_037356315.1. Taxonomy (NCBI): domain Eukaryota; kingdom Metazoa; phylum Chordata; class Amphibia; order Anura; family Ranidae; genus Lithobates; species Lithobates pipiens. Next base: position 25,010,833 of record NW_027507788.1, read on the forward strand.
CCTGATGTTAGTACCTTAAGTACTAACCCTCTCCCAGAATGCACAGCAAGATGACACTCCCATTGGGCTGGTTCCAAGAAAGAATGGCACTCAATGCACCTAGCTAAACTGTGTTCTCACACTTGCCAGTAGTAACAGCGCCACCTGTGGCCAAGCAGAACCCAGTACAATCCAGCTAGACTGGTACTGAAACCATAATTTGGTATAATTGACCCTAAAACCCAACTATAGTTTTAGGAAATGTAAATAGAGAAAAACACATAGCACGTGCTCTTCAGGAGCCGGCGCTACACACCATTCCTACAGTAAAGAATGGAGGTTGTAATATCCTGTTATGGCAGTGTTTCTCTGCAGCAAGGACTGGAGCACTTGTCAGGATAGGAAGGAAAATGGATTCTTGAGAAAAATCTGCTGCCCTCTGCCAGAAAGTTGTCAATGGGAAGAAGGTTTACCTACCAACATGACACAGCAAAAATGACCACACAGCGGTTGAAGGAGAAAAGGTGAATGTCCTTGCATGGCCTAGTCAGAGCCCAGACATAAATCCCATTGAAAATCTGTGGAATGACTTGAAGACTGTAGTCCACAAATGGTCACCATCAAATTTAACTGAACTTGAGCAGTTCTGCAAAGAAGATTTGGCAAATATTGCAAAGTCTAGATTTGCAAAGTTAGTAGAGACAAATCCCAACAGAATAAAGGCTAGAATTAAAGGGGTTGTAAATCCTCATGTTTTTTCACCTTAATGCATCCTATGTATTAAGGTAAAAAAACGTCTGACACTGACCAGCACCCCTGTCTTACTCACCTGAGCCCGTTCGTTCCCATGGCAGAGACGTACTCTACCTCTCTGCCCATTGTCTCGGCTCTTGATTGGACAGATTGATATCAGAGCAGCCATTGGCTCCTGCTGCTGTCAATCAAATTCAATGATGTGGGGGGGTGGGGCGGAGTCTGGAATTCTGTGCCTATGGATGCAAAATCCATACTCAGGAGCGCGCTCCGCACGATAACCCCCTGGTAGAGTGCTTCTCCTAGGAGGTTTACCGATGCGGGGAGGAGCTAAGATCGCTGCCCGGGGGACCCCAGAACAGGTGGATCCGGGCCACTCTGTGCAAAACGAACTGCACAGTGGAGATAAGTATGACATGTTTGTTATTTAAAAAAACAAAAAAACAAGGGTTTACAGCCCTTTTAAAGCAAAAGGTGGTTCAACAAAATACTGACACAAGGAGGTGATCCTTTTTACAACTCAATGATTCTGTTTTTGAATTTTGGTTTATTTTTTTCTGACATATTGGTGTTATATCTTTCACTTGGATGTTATAAGTTGAATTGAGTAATTACAGCTGCATAAAGCAAAAAATGTGTCTGTCTTCATTTCAGGCTGCAAAGCAACAAAGAGCGATGATTCTTTTCTATACCCACTGTATTATGATGGGCATGTTGCGTAGCCATATGTGTTTTTGCTCGTTGTGTAAAATTGCAGACATGCTGTATTTTTTATCCTGCACGTGTATGGTGTGAACAAGGCACAAAGAAAACATTTTTTTTTTCTCGCGTTGATGCAGCTCACTTGAACCTGGTGTGAATGAGCCCTTGTTGGGGTTCACAACACACTACAATGGACTGGGTATGGGATTTGGTGCATTTATAACTGCCTGGAATGGTCAACAAAAACACAAATAAGCTACTACAAAAACAGAAATCACGTAATCACACAGACGCTCGTTTGCTCTGCAGAACAATTCATTTCCGTCATGTTTCTGGAGTACGTTAGGGATTAAAAACAAATATTTGACCAGCTGATACAGCTGGCATTACTTCCTATAGTCTAGGGATAATAGACAACACACTCACATACACCGACTCTATACAATTATAGTAAGTAAATACCGCCATTAATTACACACATCCATACCATGCCTAAGGGGTCCTTCATACCAGATGCATTGGGGCTATGCTGTCAGCTATTTCCAGCACAAGCCAATGCATAGACATGGCTAAAGGCCTTGTATCCAATGGTGTACAAAAAAGTATTACAGTTTTTTATTCAGTGCAGCGGGATGCGACGCATACCTGCACAATCAAAACGCCTGCGCTGTGAAAAAAACTGTATTGAAATGTCACTCCAGCCACTGATGTGGAGCGTGTGTGCATTAAAGGGAGCTCTGCTTGCTGCTTGACACCCCCTCTCATGTGATGCTGCTCTCAGGAGCCTACCCACCCCTTGTCTTGGTCCTGGGTGTCACGCTTAGTCCTAACGCAGGTGGTCAGACATTATAACTGGCTTCTGTCTTCTTCACCTATAGCAGCCCCCTTTCCCATAAGGCAAGCAGGCCCGACCGCTACTCGATCAGAAGCAGAAACACAAACAGCGCCAACCTAAGTGCAGTAATAAAATCCACATTTGTTTATTTAGAAGGTAGTACACTCACTCTTTATAGTAGAAATTCAGGCACATCATATATAAAAGAATGTTCCAATGGTCAGTTTGTCACAGGACTCCAAGGAAAAGGTGATCCTCTTGCGCTGGAGCGTCTCGTCCGGTGGCGACGATGGTTTCCAGCGTCTCTGGCTCGGTTCAGCACAGCGTCATGGAGGTCAGCTGGTGGGGTGTATGGAGTCGCACTGGGATGATGCAAATGCGTGTACGCGTTCGGAGCATGCATGCTCCTTCATCAGACATCTACTCGGTTGCCCCCACAATGCTATATGCTCTCGGGTGCCTACCCACCCCTTGTCTTGGTCCTGGGTGTCACGCTTATGCCGCATACACACGATCAGATTGTCTGGCGTACTTAGTCCGCAGAAACGCATTTCAGCGGACAATTTGATCGTGTGTGGGCTTCAGTGGACTTTTCCAGCGTGAAGTCCGGCAGACTAAGAAAGTATTTTTGCACTCCAATCTTCCCGTCGGACTTGGGTTTCAGCGGACAATACGTTCATCAGTATGCTAGTACGGCGGACCAAGAATGACGCGTGCTCAGAAGCAAGTACGAAAAAGGAAGCTATTGGCTACTGGCTATTGAACTTCCTTTTTCTAGTCCCGTCGTACGTGCTGTACGTCATCACGCTAGCAAACGCCGGACTTTCTGTGAGTACGTGTGTGGCCAAGTCCGTTCGGTAGAAAGTCAGCCGGACTATCCGCCGGATTGATTGCCGGACTAAGTACGCCGGACAATTTGCTCGTATGTACGCGGCATTAGTCCTAACGCAGGTGGTCAGACACTATAACTGTCTTCTGTCTTCTTCACCTATAGCAGCCCCCTTTCCCATAAGGCAAGCAGGCCGACCGCTATTCGGTTTCCCCCACAATGCTATAGTGCCTGACTACCACACCGGGGCAGGCGCAAACTGAACAGCGCAAACAGGCACTTGTGGTTGGCAGGCAGGCAGGCAGAGTGGTTCAATGACAATCCAGGTATAAGGCAGGGAAGGTTCAGAGTAAGGTTGAATATAGTTTTTATTAAGGTTTTTTAAAGATACAAAAATAACACAAATGAAGCATTGATAGAAAAAGGGGGGAGGGTACAGAATACTGTTCAACATATAGAACATTATATCTTACAAATATATAAATGTTTACAACAGTTCTTTACAATATAAAACCCAACCATGCATTGCCATCTGTCATGGGGCACCGCCTGGAATATACAATCTATATTCAAACTGTTGAGTGGGGGAGGATAAGAATAAGGGGAAGGGGAAGAATAAGAAGGGGCGCATGATCTGGGAATGGGGGGGGGGGAGGGGGCTCAGCAGAAAGATATTAATACCATTTTAATTACTCATAGATTGAGCTATAGAGGAGTATCAAATCATTTTCCTTAGTAATTAAGAACTCCCTGTGCCTTCGTATTAAATATATATATGGGGCCTCATCCTCAAGTAGACACTTTATTGAGGAGGAGGAGGTCCGAGGGGGCATGGTGAATCCGTGGGTACCATAGTAAATTGTGTTTGTCCCGGGTATCTCCTAACTTTGCTTGTATCTCTTCCATAAGCATGGTGTCAATCCATCTTGTAATAGGGGGAATGGTTTTGGTTTTCCAAAATTGGGAGATGATATGAGGGGCTGAGGACAAGAAGATCCTGAGAAGGCTTTACTTGTGAGAGCTTGTAGACTCTGTAGACTCTGTTCCTGTGTATTCAGGGGCGGACTGACAACTCATGGGGCCCCCGGGCAATAGGAGATTATGGGGCCCCCGGGCAATAGGAGATTATGGGGCCCCCAGGCAATCAGAGATTATGGGGCCACACAGTAGACACAAATACACACACACAGTATACAATCACACAGTATACACAGACATGTTTCTAGAAGGTACTGGAGAGGTGGGGCAGCTATAATCTCAGGATTTTTAGACCAAAAGGATGTCGGTAAGGGACATTTCAGAGACAGATGTAAAAAAAAAAAAAAAATTTTTACATCCTGTCCCTGGTTTTACTGAGGCTGGCAACCCTGATGGGGCCCCCTAGTGGCATGGGGCCCTCGGGCAGTGCCCGAGTGGCCCAATGGTCAGTCCGCCCCTGTGTGTATTGCTAGTAGCAATTGCCAGCACCTATGACTTCTGAAACGAGAAAAGGATTTATTATCTGTTTGTTTTTCCTGGAGCGGTGATATCTTCTTTTTTCCCATTTCAAGTATGGATAAGAGGGCTATCTTGGGGGAAGGCACTAGAGATACATCATATAAGTCATTATAAATACCAAATACCTTGTCTCAAAAAGGGCAAACCCAGTCGCACTCCCACCAGATGTGAATATAGGAGCCTTCTCCTCCGTGACAGCGCCAGCACATGTCGGACGTATCTGGGTACATCTTGTTCACCTTGACTGGATCCCTATACCATCGTGATAATAGTTTGTTGTTTTTCTCTTGTGAGAACCCGGATATGGACGACTTGTGTGTGAGGCCGCGTACACACGCGGGGACTGTTCGCTCAACTTTGTTCGTCAAACAGTTTCAGCGGACAGTCCGCTCAAAATTAGCATGGACGGACTTGGCCACACACGACGAACGAACAGCCCGCTGAAACCGTGCGCGATGACGTGAACGGCACGTACGACGGGACTAGAAAACAACGTCCTATACACTGCAATGCAAACTTCGGCGTGTAAATCCTTTCTGAGCATGCGCGGAACTTAGTTTGACGAACAAGCCTACACACGAGGGGACTGTTCGCTGAAACAAAGTTTCAGCGGACAGTTTTTCGGAATTTCCGAAAAACTTTGTTCAGCAGACTGTCCGCTGAAACTGTCCGCTGAAAGCCCACACACGAGCGGACTGTCCGCCGAAACACTGTTCAGCGGACAAAGTTGAGCGAACAGTCCCCGCGTGTGTACGCGGCCTCAGTGTGAATGAGGTGAACCATTGTTCCGAGGTTATCTGCAGTCCCAAGTCCCTGGACCATTTTTGAGTAAAATTGGGCAGTGAGTTATATGCGTGGGATTGTATGTCTTTGTAGATCAGAGACAGAGGGTGTTTGGGGGTCTGAGAGAGACTGGACATATCTTTAAATATCGTGAGTGGTCTATGAACCTGTTGTGATTGGTGAAGTGTCTTACTATGTTGTGTCAGGGATAGCATAGAGAGCCAGTCAATCGAGGAGGGGGATTGGGTGTCTTGTTGCGGGTGGAATTGGCCTGTGGAAGAGTGAACAAACTGCCTGGCTGTAGGCCATTGTTCTCTCGTATACGGACCACACTGTCCCCTAGTTCTGTAGGTCGGGATTGCTGGGTTATCAAATAAGGATGAGAGAGGACTAGGATCTGTGGATAAGGCGAAGGTGGTTTGTGCAAGGTTCAGAGTAGTCAGGTTGCCAATCCATTGTGAAAAGGCAGACAGAGTTCAGAGAATAGTCGATATTCGATCCAACACGGTGCTACATGCAGGTAGCTTTCACCCTATGCCCCTCAAAAAATCCATTCCATATGGGCAGTACCTGCGTTTGCGCAGAAACTGCTCAATGATGTCCTCTTTAATGAAGAAGCTCAAAACCTCCAGAATTGCCTATTGGCACGTGGTTATAATCGGTCTTGCCTGTGTAAAGCATACAACAAAACCATTGCTCAATCAAGAGTTGAACTATTGTTCAAACATAGGGTAAGGGCACTTTGTCCGTCGGAGTTGGCTACACATGATCGGAGCATTTTGTCGGAAAATTTTACGGACAAGTTGGAAAACTTGGTCCGTCGGATACTCCGACGGAAACAGTCCGATGGAGACCACACACAGTTGTATTATCCGACAAAACGGTCCGATAGGACACATTCCGTCTGAATCTCCGACCGTGTGTACAAGGGCTAACAGCTTCAACTCTTCTGGGAAGGCTGTTCACAAGGTTTAGGAGTGTGTCTATGGGAATGTTTGCCCATTCTTCCAGAAGCGCGTTTGTGAGGTCAGGCACTGATGTTTGATGAGAAGGCCTGGCTCACAGTTTCTGCTCTAATTCATTCCAAAAGTGTTCTTTCGGGTTGAGGTCAGGACTCTGTGAATCCCAATCAAGTTTCTCCACCCCAAACTCGCTCATCCATGTCTTTATGGACCTTGCTTTGTGCACTGGTGCGCAGTCATGTTGGAACAGGAAGGGGCCATCCCCAAACTGTTCCCACAAAGTTGGGAGCATGAAATTATCCAAAATGTCTTGGTATGCTGACGCCGTAAGACCCCTTTCACACCAGGGCGTTTTGCAGGCGCTATAGCGTTAGAAATAGCGCCTGCAAAACACCCTAAAGAAGCTGCACCATTGTGTGTAGTGTGAAAGCCCCGAGGTCTTTCACACTACAGCGGTGCGCTGGCAGGACGTCAGAAAAAAGTCCTGCCAGCAGCTTCTTTGGAGCGGTGAAGGAGCGGTGTGTTTACCGCTCCTCCACCGCTGCTGCCCATTGAAATCAATGGGGCAGCGCTGTAATGCCGCCAGCAAAACGCCGCTATTGCGGCGTATTGCCGGCGGTTTTAACCCTTTTGCGGCCGCTAGCGGGGGTAAAAACGCCCCGCTAGCGGCCGAAATGCGCCGCAAATCCGCCGCAAATCCGGCGGTAAAACGCAGCTAAAAATAGCGCCGTTTTACCGCCGACGCAAGATGCGGTGTGGTGTGAAAGGGGTCTAAGAGTTCCCTTCACTGGAACTAAGGGGCCAATCCCAACCCCTGAAGAAAAACATCCCCACACCCCAATCCCCCCTCCACCAAATGATTTGGAGGGGTGGCCCAATACTTTTGGTAATATAGTGTGGATGAGTGAATTTAGGGTGGAGGAACTTGACTGGCCTGCACAGAGTTCTGACCTCAACTCGTAGAACACCTTTGGGATGAATTAGAGCGGAGACTGCGAGCCAGGCCTTTTCATCCAAAAATATTATGATAATAAATAAAATAAATACATAAATTAACCCCTAACAAAAAATGAATCCAAATAATAATAATAATAAGCAAATAAATAAATAAATAATAATAACAAATAAAGAGAAACTAAAAAGATCTCATGCCCAGGAAAGAATAAGTTAAAGTTCTGACCTCAACTCGTAGGACACCTTTGGGATAATTCGAGCGGAGACTGCGAGCCAGGCCTTTTCATCCAAAATCCGTGCCTGACCTCACAAATGCGCTTCTGGAAGAATGGTCAAACATTCCCATAGACACCCTCCTAAACCTTGTGGACGGCCTTCCCAGAAGAGTTGAAGCTGTTATAGCTGCAAAGGGTGGGCCAACTCAATATTGAACCCTACGGACTAAGACTGGGATGCCATTAAAGTTCATGTGCATGTAAAGGCAGGCGTCCCAATACTTTTGCCAATATAGTGTAACTCTCAAACTTACATAGTTTAGAAGATATTCAGAGTGCATGTAGCCGATGATACCACCAGCGCTTGCGCTCTGAAGGTCCGGCTTACTGTGCGGGACCTTCAGAGCCCACGCTGGAAACGGCAGCTCCTGCGCGCACGCACGGGAGTGACGGCATCGCGCCCCCTGGCCACTTATGTAGCCAGAGGCCGCGAACCTGTAAGAAAGGCCGGGGGAAGATGCCAGCTGTCTCAGCTGTGACATCGCCGCGCATGCAGGGCTTCGTTCTAAGGTAAGTTTCTCAATTATGACATTGCCTAGCAGGGAAGGAAAGGCAGAGAAGCTCCGAACCGCTGGAGGAGAAAAAAAACAAAAAAAACAATTGTTCTCTATGGAGTCGGTTCACATCTCCACTCCAAGTCACCTGAAGCCAAACGCCTGAAGCTCAAAAACGTTCTGGAACTTCTTTTGTAGCTCGATTTGGGCAGACTGGTGCATTTTGGAAACCTTTCTTTCCCTATCGATATGCAATGAAATGCGTGATTTGCGTGTTTTTAAGCGTTTTCGTGTGTTTTGGGCGATTTGCTCAAATTAACTATTTAAATAAAAATAAATAATAATAAATAAAGAAATGATATATTAATGAATTAAATAATAAATACATAACAATAAATGAATTAATGAAAAAATAGTAATGATAAAAAATTAAATACAATACAAACAAAAAATGAATAAATAATAATGATAAGCAAATTCTGTAAATAAATAATAATCATAAATAAAGAGAACCTAAAAATAATAATAATAGTAATGATAATAAATAAAAAAAATACATAAATTAACCCCTAACAAAAAATGAATCCAAATATTAATAATAATAATAATAATAATAATAATAATAGTAAGCAAATAAATAAATAATAATAACAAATAAAGAGAAACTAAAAAGATCTCATGCCCAGGAAAGAATAAGTTAAAGTGCATAAGCAAATTCTGTAAATAAATAATAATGATAAATAAAGAGAACCTAAAAAAAAAATAATAATAGTAATGATAATAAATAAAATAAATCATAAATTAACCCCTAACAAAAAATGAATCCAAATAATAATAATAATAATAATAATAGTAAGCAAATAAATAAATAATAATAACAAATAAAGAGAAACTAAAAAGATCTCATGCCCAGGAAAGAATAAGTTAAAGTGCATAAGCAAATTCTGTAAATAAATAATAATCATAAATAAAGAGAACCTAAAAAAAAAATAATAGTAATGATAATAAATAAAATAAATACATAAATTAACCCCTAACAAAAAATGAATCCAAATAATAATAATAATAATAGTAAGCAAATAAATAAATAATAATAACAAATAAAGAGAAACTAAAACGATCACATGCCCAGGAAAGAATAAGTTAAAGTGCATAAAATGTGTAAACGAATTATTCCTGTGAATTTGGCTGCTGCAGATTAAAACAAGTGCTATATATTCAAAACACTGAGTACAAAAGATAATTTTTATAGATAAACAGCGCTACTCTATAATCTCTGAAATCGTCTTCAATACTAATTAATAAAATATTAGTAATGATAATAAATAAAATAAATACATAACTTGACCCCTAAAAAAAAAATAAAAAATACATAATAATAATAATAATAAGCAAATAAATAAATAATAATAACAAATAAAGAGAAAAAGATCTCGCGCCCAGGAAATAATAAGTTGAAGTGCATAAAATGTGTAAATTAATAATTCCTGTGAATTTGGCTGCTGAGGATTAAAACAAGTGTTATATAATCAAAACACTGAGTACAAAAGATCATTTTTATAGATAAACTGTGCTACTATATTATCTATGAAATCATCTTTAATAATAATAATGAATAAAATAAATTAATAACAATTATAATGAATAAAATAAATACATAAATTAACCCCTAAAAAAAATGTATATATAATAATAATAATAGCAATAATCATGAAATAAAGAAATAAAAATAATAAATAAAAATAAACTAAAAAGATGCCCAGGAAATAATTAGTTAAAGTGTATAAAATGTGTAAATGAATTCAATAACTTAATAAAAATGATAATAAAAAAATACATACATGAACCCCTAAAGAAAAATGAATAAACAATAATAGTAATAATAAGAAAAAAAAAAAGAATAATAATATGTGTTCGGCCCCTTCCTAATGCGGATTGAAACAAATGCTATATATTATACACTGAGTACAAAAGATATTTTTTATAGATAAACAGCATTACTCTATTATCTATGAAATTATCTTTAATAATAATAAATAAGATAAAGTAATTAATTAAAATGATAATAAATATTCTCTAACCTCTAACAAAAAATGGATAAATAATAATAAGCAAATAAATAATTTAATAATAATAATAATATTTTTAATTCAATAATAATAAAAATATTAATAATAATTAAATAAATTCATTCCAACCCCTAACTCTAAGCCCTAAACCTAACTCTAATGCCCTGTACACAGGATTGGAAATTCCGCCAGCAAAAGTCTGATGTGAGCTTTTGGTCGGAAATTCCGACCGTGTGTATGTTCCATCGGACTTTTTCTGGCGGAATTTCCGCCAGCAAAAGATTGACAAGAGGTTCTCAATTTTTCGGTCGGAAAAATTTCCGATCGGAAATTCCGATCGTCTGTAGCAATTTCGGCGCAAAAAATTCCTCGGAAACAATTTGACGCATGCTCGGAAGCATCGAAATGAATTTTCTTGGCTCGTCGTAGTGTTGTACGTCACCAGATTCTTGAGGATCTAAAATTCTGAGAACTTTTGTGTGACCGTGTGTATGTAAGCCAGGCTTGAGCCGAATTCCATCGGAAAAACCATCTAAGATTTTACAGACAGAAATTCCGCTCATGTGTACGGGAAATTACCCCTAAACCCTTACCCCTAACCCTAACAAAATAATAATAATAAATACATTAAAATTAAAAGTAAATGAAAAATCTGAAAAATAAAATAAATTAATTAATTAACCCCTAACAAAAAATGAATAAATTAATTATAATAATAAAAATAATAATAATAATAAAAAAATAATAAATACATAAATGAACCCCAACCCCTAAATCTATCTAACCCCAAGCTCTTAACCCCTAACCCTACCCCCAAACTCTAACCCCTAGACCCTTACCCCTAACCCTAATAATAATAATAATAATAAATAAATAAATAAATATAATTAAAAAATAAATGAAAAAGCTGAAAAAAAAATTAAATACATACATTAAAAATTAAATAATTATATAAATTAACCGCTAACAAAAAATAATAATAATAAGAAAATTAATTAATTAATTAATAAATAAATGAACCCCCAACCCCTAACTCTAACCCCCAAACATTAAACCCTAACTCTAACCTCAAACCTTAACCCCCAGCCCCTAAACCTACCCCCAACCCTAACCCTAACCGCTAGATCCTTACCTCTAACCCTAACAAAAAAAAAATAATAATAATAAAAAATAAAAATTAAAAGTGGATGAAAAAGCTGAAAAATATAGCAATAAATGATTAAATTGATGATAATTGTCTCTATTGGCTAATAAAAAAAAAGCCAAAGCTGAAAAATGCTGTACAAAAACACGATGCTCAGGTGTGAACGCAGCTTTAGTCTGAGCACTGCTGTACAGCTGCTGTGCCCTTGCATTTAAATGTATGTATTTTCTTTAATGAATACATGACCGAATGATTTGGCATTTTATTTAATTCTGCCTGGAGTTTAGCTTTAAACATTTGTCAATTTCAAATGTCAAATCATTGATTTTACTATTGATCCGTTATTGATTCCTGTGAAGTAATACAGAACATGCATAAAGCAATCCTGAGCCCTCACAGCCATACAGATGAATGCTGACAGTGTACTCCTCGCCCAGGAAAAGCTGCAGATCCTCAGCCCATGAATCCAAACAGAACGGGAAAGTCCGATGTTAGACCCGCACGGTACAGACATACAATCAGCAAGGAAGGATCACTCCTGGGATCCAAAGCTCATTATGAAAACAAACTTTTAATTTAGGATTCACTCATTTTAATAGCAAGTATCTGAATTTTATTTAGGATCAGCTCCTTGCAGTCTAAGATACAGCAGAGCTCAGAGAGGAGTAGAAAGAAGCAGCATTAAAGGTCAGTAAGTTGTGCTGCAGTACAAAGAGAACGCTGACAGAAGTAGAGAGCAGAGAGACAGAAGAACTTATTGGCGTGCTGCTTCTCCTTTCACTGTCCAGTTGCAGGATGGGGAAGTAAAATTAAAAACTGCAGCAGAGAAAGACCAGACCCCTTCCTATGGCTGGCAGAGCAGAGCTGTGCAGGACTGGATGGACAGAAATACATTTGTTCATTGTGATAGCGTCTGTTGCAGGAATGGGTGGAATGGTGACCACAACACAGGGTTTGGGGCAGAAGGAAGGTCAGGAAGAAAGCCCAGCGGGTGCACAGGCCCAGGAAGATTGTGCATGCAGCACTTTATCATCAGATTCTATGTCTGTGTGTGATCTGCCCGGAGAACCAGATTTACATGTTTCAACTAATGCCACTCCCTTATCTCTGCACACATTGCACACATTGCACACATTGCACACATTGCACACATTGGACACCTTGGACACATTGGAAACATTGGACACAATTGCACACATTGGACACATTGCACACATTGGACACAATTGCACACATTGGACACAATTGCACACATTGGACACATTGCACACATTGGACACAATTGCACACAATGGACACATTGTACACATTGCACACGTTACACACTTTGCACACATTGCACACATTGGACACAATTGCACACATTGGACACAATAGCACACATTGGACACATTGCACACATTGGACACATTGCACACATTAAACACTTTGCACACATTGGACACATTGCACACATTGTACACATTGCACACGTTACACACTTTGCACACATTGCACACATTGGACACAATTGCACACATTGGACACAATAGCACACATTACACACTTTGCACACATTGGACACATTGGACACAATTGCACACATTGGACACATTGCACACATTACACACTTTGGACACATTGCACACATTACACACTTTGGACACATTACACACATTGCACCCATTGGGCACAATTGCACACAATGGACATATTGCACACGTTACACACTTTGCACACATTGGACACAATTGCACACATTGGACACATTGCACACACTGGACACATTGCACACACTGGACACATTGCACACACTGGACACAATTGCACACAATGGACACATTGCACACGTTACACACTTTGCACACATTGGACACATTGGACACATTGGACACATTGCACACATTGGACACATTGCACACATTGGACACTTTGCACACATTGCACACATTGTACACATTACACACATTGGACACAATTGCACACATTGGACACAATTGCACACAATGGACACATTGCACACGTTACACACATTACACACTTTGCACACATTGGACACAATTGCACACAATGGACACATTACACATATTGGACACTTTGCACACATTGGATACATTGCACACAGTGGACACATTGCACACATTGGACACAATTGCACACAATGGACACATTGCACACGTTACACACATTACACACTTTGCACACATTGGACACAATTGCACACATTGGACACATTGCACATATTGGACACTTTGCACACATTGGATACATTGCACACAGTGGACACATTGCACACATTGCACACATTGGACACAATTGCACACAATGGACACATTGCACACGTTACACACATTACACACTTTGCACACATTGGACACATTGCACATATTGCACATATTGGACACAATTGCACACATTGGACACGTTACACACTTTGCACACATTGGACACAATTGCACACATTGGACACATTGGATACATTGCACACATTGGACACATTGCACACAGTGGACACATTGCACACATTACACACTTTGGACACATTACACACATTGCACCCATTGGGCACAATTGCACACAATGGACATATTGCACACGTTACACACTTTGCACACATTGGACACAATTGCACACATTGGACACATTGCACACACTGGACACATTGCACACACTGGACACATTGCACACACTGGACACAATTGCACACAATGGACACATTGCACACGTTACACACTTTGCACACATTGGACACATTGGACACATTGCACACATTGCACACATTGCACACATTGGACACATTGCACACATTGGACACTTTGCACACATTGCACACATTGTACACATTACACACATTGGACACAATTGCACACATTGGACACAATTGCACACAATGGACACATTGCACACGTTACACACATTACACACTTTGCACACATTGGACACAATTGCACACAATGGACACATTACACACTTTGCACACATTGGACACATTGCACATATTGGACACTTTGCACACATTGGATACATTGCACACAGTGGACACATTGCACACATTGGACACAATTGCACACAATGGACACATTGCACACGTTACACACATTACACACTTTGCACACATTGGACACATTGCACATATTGGACACTTTGCACACATTGGATACATTGCACACACTGGACACAATTGCACACATTGGACACATTGCACACAGTGGACACATTGCACACATTGCACACATTGCACACGTTATACATTTTGCACACATTGCACATATTGGACACAATTGCACACATTGGACACATTGCACACGTTACACACTTTGCACTCATTGGACACATTGGACACAATTGCACTCATTGGACACATTGCACACATTGCATACATTGCACACATTGGACACAATTGCACACAATGGACACATTGGACACATCGCACACATTACACACTTTGCACACATTGGACACGTTGCACACATTGGACACAGTTGCACACATTGGACACAGTTGCACACAATGGACACATTGCACACGTTACACACTTTGCACACATTGGACACATTGCACACATTGGACACATTGCACACTTTGCACATATTGGACACATTGCACACATTGGACACTTTGCACACATTGGACACAATTGCACACATTGGACACAATTGCACACAATGGACACATTGCACACGTTACACACATTACACACTTTGCACACATTGGACACAATTGCACACATTGGACACAATTGCACACAATGGACACATTACACACTTTGCACACATTGGACACATTGCACATATTGGACACAATTGCACACATTGGACACATTGGACACACTGGACACATTGCACACATTGGACACAATTGCACACATTGGACACATTGCACACGTTATACATTTTGCACACATTGCACATATTGCACATATTGGACACAATTGCACACATTGGACACGTTACACACTTTGCACACATTGGACACAATTGCACACATTGGACACATTGGATACATTGCACACGTTGGACACATTGCACACATTGGACACAATTGCACACATTGGACACAATAGCACACATTGGACACGTTACACACTTTGCACACATTGGACACAATTGCACACATTGGACACATTGGATACATTGCACACGTTGGACACATTGCACACATTGGACACAATTGCACACATTGGACACAATAGCACACATTGGACACATTGCACACATTGGACACATTGCACACGTTACACACTTTGCACACATTGGACACATTGGACACAATTGCACTCATTGGACACATTGGATACATTGCACACATTGGACACATTGGACACAATTGCACACATTGGACACATTGCACACATTGGACACAGTTGCACACATTGGACACAGTTGCACACATTGGACACAATTGTACACAATTGCACACGTTACACACTTTGCACACATTACACACTTTGCACACATTGGACACAATTGCACACAATGGACACATTGCACACTTTGCACACATTGGACACAATTGCACACATTGGACACAATAGCACACATTGGACACATTGCACACAATGGGGCACATTGCACACACTGAACACATTGCACACATTGGACACAATTGCACACAATGGACACATTGGACACATTGCACGCGTTACACACTTTGCACACATTGCACACGTTACACACTTTGCACACATTGGACACATTGCACACTTTGCACACATTGAACACATTGCACACTGCACACATTACACACATTAGACACAATTGCACACATTGGACACGATTGCACACAATGGACACATTTCACACGTTACACACATTGGATACATTGGGCACATTACACACTTTGCACACATTGTACACAATTGCACACATTGTACACAATTGCACACAATAGACACATTACACACTTTGCACACATTGCACATATTGGACACATTGGATACATTGCACACATTGGACACAATTGCACACATTGGACACATTGGAGATATTGCACACATTGGACACATTGCACACACTAGACAAATTGCACACATTGGACACATTGCACACGTTATACACTTTGCACACATTGGACACAATTGCACACATTGGACACATTGGACACAATTGCACACATTGGACACATTGCACACATTGGACACATTGCACACGTTATACACTTTGCACACATTGGACACAATTGCACACATTGCACATATTGGACACATTGGACACAATTGCACACGTTACACACTTTGCACACATTGGACACATTGCACTCCCAGCAAATGACAGTTCAGTTTTCTGGTTTGCCAACAATCGCTCTCTGTACCTGGTGCTGCTAAATGTCACTGACTTCACTTCCAGGCAGAGGAAGGAGCCAGAACCCGACCTCTCCTCATAATACCCCCCACCCCCCCCCCCCCATGGGACAATATCCACACCATTCCACTGTCAATTACCTACCCTACCAGACTGGGCTTATTCAGCAAAATATATATATATTACTCTGCTGAGTACAAACACAGATAGACTCTGATGTAAGGGGCGATTCTGATGTAAGAGGGGAAACTCTGATGTAAGGGGGGACTCTGATACAAGAGAGGACTCTTATGTAAGGGGGGGCTCTGATACAAGAGAGGACTCTTATGTAAGGGGGGGCTCTGATACAAGAGAGGACTCTTATGTAAGGGGGGACTCTGATGTAAGGGGGGCTCTGATACAAGAGAGGACTTGTATGTAAGGGGGGACTCTGATGTAAGGGGGGACGCTGATGTAAGAGGGGACTGTGATGTAAGTGGGGACTGTGATGTAAGTGGGGACTGTGATGTAAGAAGGGACTCTGATGATGAAGGGGGAATGCTGATTTAAGAGAGGACTCTGATGTGAGAGGAGACTCTGATGTAAGAGGGGATTCTGATGTAAGTTATGTGGTAAGGGGGTACTCTGATGTAAGTTGGGATTCTGAGGTAAAAGGGGACTCTGATGTAAGGGGGGACTCAGATGTGAGAGGGGAACTCTGATGTAAGAGGGACTCTGTTGTAAGGGAGGACTCTGATGTGAGAGGGGAACTCTGATGGACTGACATATAATCACACACATAGGTTGGACTTGATGGACTTGTGTCTTTTTTCAACCTCACCTACTATGTAACTTTGATGTAAGAGAGGACTCTGATGTAGGGGGGACTCTGATGTAAGTTGTGGGGTAAGGGAGGGCTCGGATGTTAGAGGGGAACTCTGTTGTAAGGGGGGGGGTTATATTAGGGGGAACTCTGATGTGACAGAGGGCTTTCATGAAAGAGGGGATTCTGATGTAAGAGAGGGCTGTGATGAAAGGGGAGGACTCTGATATAAAGGGGGGTGGGGGTGTGGGTGTTGTGGATCACTTTTCATAGGACATGTGATGAGCAGGCAATCTCCTGATTGAACCCTATATTTGGCAGACTAGGATGCCACGATCGCATGTATGGCACACAGCTGCAGCCCAGCCCCAGAGAACTGCATTAGTCACGTTGGGTGGTGGTAGATAATGGAAATATTCCAAATACAATCCTTGTGTAGAATTTGGATGCTGGCGGCCTCAATAAAAACACGCTGATTGTGCAGAAAAAGGAAGAAAATAAAACACAGCATACCTACATTTTTCCCCAGCACACAACAATGCAATTTTGGTGTAAACTGGGCACATAGGCAGCAATAGTATCTGCGATGTCATAGTGCTGAGCCTTGTGACATCATCACTGGGCTGTGCAGAGAGCAGAGCTGTGGGAGGGGCCCGGCAGGCTCCACCTACTACAGGCTGCCTACAGAAAACATCAGGAGGGGGCGGAGACAAGTCCAGTCACCCTGCACAAGGAGAGAGAGCAGAGCTGTGGGAGGGGCCCGGCAGGCTCCACCTACTACAGGCTGCCTACAGAAAACATCAGGAGGGGGCGGAGACAAGACCAGTCATCCTGCATAAGGAGAGAGAGCCGCAGTGATTGGTGTTTATTACAGGAAGTAAGTCTCACACTGGATTCCAGCACAGATCTAGAAGAAATACACAAAGCACACCGAGATTCAGGGAAGAATACACAAGACGAATGAATTAAACAATATTTGCCCGTCTCGGAGTTCCGCCTAATGCTGGCCATACACAGTAAATCGTTTGAAAAGAAAAACGCTTGGGTTTCTAAAGATCTGCTAAACGTGCATGTAATAACACCATCATTGTATCCATACATGTCACCTAATTATTGCCATATTATCGATCGATAACATCAAAAATTATACATTTTTCATTGACCGATTAAACGATTTGAGGTTACATTGTAACACAGCAATGCACTGCGGACTTTTTCCAACTGTTTCCAATCGATTCCACTACTCATGTTTAGCAAATCGATCGTTTCGGCTCAAAAAGAATTCAACACAACGATTTTGTCTTTTGCTTTTTTGATAATCAAAATGAGCCCACTAACGTTTCAAAAAGTCGAACGATCAAGTAGATCAATTTTCTGGCCAGCTTTAGGGTCGGTTCACAACACATGCAGTCTAGTGCATTTTTTTTCTGCATCAGAAACGCATGGATAGCATGTTTTTTGGGGGGTTTCTAATTGAATAGCTCACACTAGTGCATTCCAGTTCCAGAAAAAACGGAACTGAACTTTACTGGAACGTGGTAAAGCACATCAAACATGCACTGGTAGGCACCTAAACGCACACAAAAACGCACAGAGACGCACATGTCCTTATTTAGGGCCGGATCACACCACATGTAGACCATT
Source organism: Lithobates pipiens (assembly GCF_037356315.1). Lineage (NCBI taxonomy): Eukaryota > Metazoa > Chordata > Amphibia > Anura > Ranidae > Lithobates > Lithobates pipiens. Next base: position 25,029,834 of record NW_027507788.1, read on the forward strand.
GCATTTATTTTTTTCTGCATCAGAAACGCATGGATAGAAGGTTATATGGTTTCCAATAGCATTGTTTACACAAGTGCAGTCCAGTTCCAGATAAAAAAGTAGAACATGCTGCATTTTTTCTGCACTGAACTGTATTGGAACGCGGTAAAGCACATAAAAAAAGCACCAGAATGCAAATAAACTCACCAGAATGCACACTCACCAGAATGCACATACACTCACTAGAATGCACATACACTCACCAGAATGCACATACACTCACTAGAATGCACATACACTCACCAGAATGCACATACACTCACCAGAATGCACATACACTCACTAGAATGCACATACACTCACTAGAATGCACATACACTCACCAGAATGCACATACACTCACCAGAATGCACATACACTCACCAGAATGCACATACACTCACTAGAATGCACATACACTCACCAGAATGCACATACACTCACCAGAATGCACATACACTCACCAGAATGCACATACACTCACCAGAATGCACATACACTCACTAGAATGCACATACACTCACCAGAATGCACATACACTCACCAGAATGCACATACACTCACTAGAATGCACATACACTCACTAGAATGCACATACACTCACCAGAATGCACATGTCCCCATTTAAGGTGAAGAAAAAAAAGGGGGGTGCACAATTTTGATGTGTGTTTGGTGCATTTTTGATGCGTTCCAGTGCATTTCCCCCCCTTTTTTTATTCACCTTAGCTAAGCGTGTATTTCGGTAAAGAAAAAAAGCAGCATGTTCTACTTTTTTTTCCTGGAACTGACCGCACTGGTGTGAACTATACCACTGGAAACCATATAACCTCCTTTCAATGCGTTTTTATGCAGAAAACACACCGGACTGCATGTGGTGTGAACTGACCCTTAATCTATTTTTGGTGCGTTCTGGTGCGTTTTTTGTGCGTTTACAGATGCAGTGCAGATGCTTTCTTTCTTATTTTTTTCCTGTTTTTTTTTTCCGCTGTACTGGGGTCGGGCGTGTTTTTGATGTGTTCTAGTGCATTCCCTTGCATTTTTGCTGCGTTCCAGTGCAGTCCAGTGCAGGAAAAATGCAGCATGTTCTACTTATTTTTGTGGAACTGGAATGCCCTGGTGTGAACGATGCCATTGGAAACCATATAACCTACTATCCATGCATCCATATATGATACAGAAAAAAAAACGCACTGGACTGCATGTGGTGTGAACTGGCCTTAAATAAGGACATGTGTATTCCAATGCGTTTTTGATGCATTTTACTGTGTTCCAGTTCAGTTCAGTTTAGCTTTTTTCTGGAACATACTGGTGTGAACAAAAAAAACGCACTGGACTGCATGTGGAGTGAATCGCAGATTTTGACATTCTGAATACTTTTCAGTGCAAAGGAGGGATTTTAGACCCCCATTTCCTCCATAAAGAGCACCTGTCACCACCTATTACTGTCACAAGGGATGTTTACATTCCTTGTGACAGAAATAAAAGTTAACATTTTTTTTTTTTAAAGGGACAATGTAAAAAAAAGAATAACATAAATAAAATAAAAAAACAAAAAACATTTTTTAGAGCGCCCCCGCCCCCACGTGCTCGCGCAGTAAAGAAAATGCATACATGACGCCCGCAAATGTAAACAGTGTTCAAATCACACATGTGAGGTATCGCCGCAATCGTCAGAGTGAGAGCAATAATTATAGAAAAAGACCTCCTCGGTAGCTCTAACCTGGTAGCTCTTAATTTTTTTTAAAGGGTCGCCTATGGAGATTTTTGGGTACCGTAGTCTGTCGCCATTCCATGACTGTGTGCAATTTCAAAGCATGACATATTAGGTATCTATTTACTCGGCGTAACATCATATTTCACATTATACCAAAAAATTGGGCTAACTTTATTGTTTTTTTTTTTTTTTTAATTCATGAAAATGTATTTTTTCCCAAAACTTGTGTTTGAAAGACCGCTGCGCAAATAGCGCATGACATAAAATATTGCAACGGTCACCATTTGATTCTCTAGGGTCTCAGCTAAAAAAATCTATCTATCTATCTATCTATCTATCTATCTATCTATCTATCTATATATGTGTGTGTGTGTGTGTGTGTATATATATATATATATATATGTATGTATATTTGTGTTAAAATCAGTATTTTTTGCCCGAAAATTACTTAAAACCCCCAAACATGAGATATGTATGTATGTATATATATATATATATATATATATATATATATATATATATATATATATATATTAGCAGAGACCCTAGAGAATAAAATGGCGACCGTTGCATTATTTTATGTCACGGTATTTGCACAGCGGTCTTTCAAACACAATTTTTCAGCAAAAAATACAGATTTTACCTTGTAAGCAACAAATGTCAGAAAAAGGCTTAGGCATGAAAGGGTTAAGTAGAACATTTTTCTGATTTTAGCACAGCTGCTGGTTCGTAGCTTACAGAAATGCTTTCACTTATTGCCCAGATCTGCTCTTTGATTTTGATCTGAGCCTTCCTGACTCCCCCAAGGTAAGTGTGAGGAACTGCGTTGGTGAGGTAGGTGTAGGACTCATGGGGGATTGATTTACTAAGACCCCTTTCACACCACACCGCCCTTTGCGTCGGCGGTAAAACGCCTCTATTTTTAGCGGAGTTTTACCGCCGGATTTGCACCGCATTTCGGCCGCTAGCGGGGCGCCTTTACCCCCCGCTAGCGGCCGCGAAAGGGTTTAAAACCACCGGCAATAGCGGCGTTTTGTCGGCAGCATTACAGCGCTGCCCCATTGATTTCAATGGGGAGCAGCGGTGGAGGAGCGGTAAACACACCGTTCCTTCACCGCTCCAAAGAAGCTGCTGGCAGGACTTTTTTCTGACGTCCTGCCAGTGCACCACTGTAGTGTGAAAGCCCTCGGGGCTTTCACACTACACACAATGGTGCAGCTTCTTTAGGGCGGATTGCAGGCGCTATTTCTAACGCTATAGCGCCTGCAAAATGCCCTGGTGTGAAAGGGGTGTAAAGGCAAATAGACTGTGAACTTTCCAAAGAGCAGTTGCTCCAGAGCTTAGTAAATGAGGTAAAGCTTCACTTTGCAAAGAATAGCCAATCAAATGCAAGGAAAAAATAAATAAATAAATGCATTTTTGCTTGCACATGATTGGATGATGGAAGTCAGCAGAGCTCCTCCTCATTTAGTAAACTCTGGAGCCACTGCACTTTCTAGTTGGCTTTAGTAAATCAACCCCCCAAGGTATCGCAATGGGGGTTATTTACAAAAGGCAAATCCACTTTGCACTGCAAGTGCCCTTGGAAGTAAAGGCGCTCTAAATCTAAGGAGTAGATCTGAAATGAGGGGAAGCTCTGCTGATTTTATCATCCAATCATGTGTAAGCTAAAATGCTGTTTATTATTTTCCTTGCATGTCCCACTCAGATTTACAGCGACTGCACTTCCAAGTGCACTTTCAGTGCAAAGTGGATTTTCCTTTAGCAAATAACCCCTATGTGCATACTACTACTATGAACCTTATGCCCCGTACACGCGATCAGAGTTTTTGTCGGAAAAATCTTGGATGGTTTTTCCGACAGAATTCCACTTAAGCTTGGCTTGCATACACACGGTCACACAAAAGTTCTCTGAACTTTCAACCGCCAAGAACGCGGTGACGTACAACACTACGACGACCCGAGAAAATGAAATTCAATGCTTCCGAGCATGCGTCGAATTGTTTCCGAGCATGCGTAGGAATTTTGCGCATCGGAATTGCTATAGACGATCGCAATTTCGGATCGGAACTTTTTCCGTCGGAAAAATGGAGAACCCGCTCTCAATCTTTTGCTGGCGGGAAATTCCGCCAGCAAAAGTCCGATGGAGCATACACACGGTCGGAATTTCTGACCAAAAGCTCACATCGGACTTTTGCTGGCGGAATTTCCGATCGTGTGTACGGGGCATTATGGTAAACATTTTTCTGATTTTTTTTTTTTTTTAAAGAAAAGCATTTTTCTGACTTTTAGCACAGCTGCTTGGGTTTGCTGGATGGCTTTAGTAGCTTGTGATCAATCTTGCACTTGTTGCCCAGATCTGCTCTTTTAAATGTGGTCCGAGTCTTCCCGACTCTCCATTAGGTGAGTGTGAAGACTAGCGTGGGTGAGGTAGGCATCACCATTGGTATGACACACGCACAGTGCATGGACACACATGAACTCTGACACTGGCCATCCTTCGTGACTGTGCTGCACATTTCCACCTCCAGCAAAGCCTTCAATGAATGGGTAATGGGGGGGGGGGAGGGAGTGCTGGGAGAGGAGAAGAGTAGAACAATCCATGGTGAGAATACGAGACGAGTCAGCCTCAGCACCATTAAGGGAGGATGGAGAACCCAGGAGTGGGGTGAGTGGTGGACAAAACCACATATTAACCAAAAGAAAAAGCAGGCATGGGAAGAATAAAATGGAGGAGAAAGAGGGGGACAGCTGTGGGAAAGGAGCAGAGCAAAGGGGGCAAAGCTGGAGAGGATAGCAGAGGGGGCATAGACACAAGACCAGATAGGAAAAAAAAAAAAGGATGAAAGGGAGAGGGAGGGAGGAGGCGTGGTGTGGGGATATGGAGAGAAGTGTGTGAGACTCCTGCAAAGGGAGGGAGACATCGGAGGAAGTGACTGGGAAATGGTAATAGAGAGAGACCCTGCAAATCTGGATTGACCCCCCCCCCCCACCCCACAGCCCGTTGCACCTGCTTCGCAAAACACGCGGGGGTCCTACCCACACGCCGTTTATAAATATGCACCGCAGACGCACTGCATCCTTCTGATGGCATGTCATCACTGCATGCATAGCCTCCTCTCTCTTCCAGCACGGCGTATGCACACCTCATCCTCCCCGCTGTCCATTTCTCTGCACTGACAGGCACTTCACATGCACCATCCGCCTTCGTCGTGCACACAACAGCTCCTCGCCCCCCCCCCCCCCCCAGCTTTGGTTTTTTGGAAGGAGGCCTGCAGACCACATCCCACCCTTATGACTGAAGCTTCTTCTTCTTTATTTATTTATTATTATATATTATATATTTTTTTTTATCTTTTTCCTTCTTGGAGGTAGAAGACCCTTTATTGGGACGAAGAAGGTTAACTAAGATTGAGAAAAAAAGATTAACCCCCCCTTCCCCCAACCACCACCACCAGCACCGTTGAGTTTGGACTAAGACCGACCCTGAAAGGCATCATCCCTGCTCCTCAGGATTCTTTCACGTATTCTGTGCTACATGCCGTCTTCCTGCTGTGAAAACCTCTGACTACCTCTCAAGAGCCCTCCATTCGCCCGCACCTCCAGGATCTGGTTCTCTGTGGACTCTTCGGGTTTTCTCCTGGTGGAACCGATCGCCTGTAAGCGTTTTGTCTCCTTCTCACCTGGGGAGGAGGGGGGAGGAAAGGAAGACCATCAACATGGCCTGCGCTTGGTTTCGCTGTTTTAGATTCATAGCCGCCCTCTCCCATACTGCCACGACCGCCAGTGGGTTTTCGTGAAGCAACCGGCCGAGTCAACGGAGGTCTCCAGGTTGGTTTGGGTGATTTCTGGTCAACGGTAGCCCCCCTTTTTTTTTCTCCTGTGGGACTCTGTGCCTTAATGACATTACCTGCGCCCTGCATCGCCAGGCTGGGGGGATAGATATTGTTAGCTTGTCTTGCCCCCCCCCTCCACCCCCAAAAGGACGTGATTACCCCCCTCCCCGGTGGATGAGGCGGCATCTCCCCCCTCTGTGCGCTGTCTCCGGGAGACGAAGGAGGAATTGAGGAGGGAGAGAGCGGAATTGTGTCGGAGAGGGAATGGATTCCTTGTGGCTTGTCTTGGGGGGGTATTTTCGAAGAGTGTGACCCTCCCCTTCCTCTCTCCACATAATTTTTTGCCTCTAGGCTCCCTTCATCGCTCCGGTGTGTTAGGTACTAAGGAACCAGAGAGCAAACAGGACCAAGCTCTCCAACTGCTGCATCCTCATCTATCTGTGAGTGCAATTTTTTTCTGCTCCTCGTTGGGGTGGCTGGCAAATCGTCAGAAGGGAAGGGGAAGAGGGGGCTGCATAGCCAATAATGTCCATGTCCTGGTGGGTGAAAAAAATAAAATAAAAAATAGATATGATAATTGAATCGGGGCCCTTTAAAAATGGCGGCGCAAGGGGAACCATTGAGCCTTGTCAGGTTCGGGCTTCAGACAAAGAGGGAAAAGATGGTGGGCTGCAATGTTTGTTGGGTAGAACGATGGTATGGCCAATAATTTGGTTAACTTCCCCATAGCAAGGCTTTGGGACCAGATGTTGATGGTGGAAATGGGGGGGGGGGGGGGTTGCTTACTAGCCCAGGCCTGTTTGGGCTATGGGCACACTGTTGGGAACCAGAGTACAACAAGGCATATTCGAGGTTAATCTGACACTTGATGAGCTTGGTAATCGTGTTGTCAGGTCACTGGGACGCTCGTCATGTGTATATAAGTATAAGAGTACAAACACAACTGATATATACATGTGTTGAGCTGTCTACACATAGTGCTATTTGCTGCTCATTTCATACAGTCAACCAGTATGTGTTCACCAACCAGACACCGTAACATATGCACTCCTGTGTGGAAAGGTGCATCAGAACGTCTTTTGTAGGCACACAGATAGAAGAACATATGGGATGTATATATATATATATATATATATATATATATATACACACTATATTCAATGAGATGTACCATTTAATGTAGACGTCCCGTAGACCATGACCTAGCTCATATCTAATCTAGTCAACCGATATCGCAAACAACATGAATACACAAACGTAAAAAATACAATCAAAGTAATGAGAACTTGGGATGTACACAACAACTACCGAGAACTTGGGATGTACATAACAACCTACCATTTGTCACATAGAAAGTGCCACCAAATTCAAATAAGTATTAAATAAAAAAAAGTCTCAGCCTCCTCTAAATCTCCAAATGTCTTTCTTTTTTTTTTTTTGCTGCTGTGATCCGACTTCCTGTTAGAGGGTGACTACATTCATTCTCCATGGTCCCACTGCATGTAGCAACGTAGCCACCCTGGACAACAGGGATTGACAGGTGGAAGAACACATACTGGTATTGCTAAGATCAGAGTTTGATAAATTTGCTTTGAATCTAGGAGACAGCTATAAAAGTTAGATAACAAGTGTTTAGTAACCAACAAAGCTCATTGAAAGAACGTGTAATATGTTCCCGAAGGTTGGCTTATCCTTTAACCCTTTCACAGCCAGAGCAGATTTTTGTGTTTTTTTTGTTTTTTTTTTTTACACACGTTTAAAAATTCATTTTAGACCTGAAGTTTACATAAAACCTCCAAACATGATATGTTTTCTGAAAGCTGACACCCTAGAGCAGTGATGGCGAACCTTGGCACCCCAGATGTTCTGGAACTACATTTCCCATGATGCTCATGCAATCTGCAGTGTAGTTGAGCATCATGGGAAATGTAGTTCCAAAACATCTGGGGTGCCAAGGTTCACCGTCACTGCCGTAGAGAATAAAATCGTAGTAGTTCCAAATTTTCATGTCATGCAATATTACAGAAAAATTTCAGTAAAAAAGTTAATTTTAGGCAGCACAAAAATGTAATAAAGTACCCAAATTTTTGGCAAAAAATAAAAGTCGAAGTGACACAGAGTAAATAGACACCCAACCTGCACCTGTGAAATGGCGACAAACTTCAGTATCCTATATTTCCATAGGTGACGATTTAAAAGCACTCTATAGTTCATCAGTTTAGTGTTACAAAGGAGTTCTTGTGCTACAATTATTAATCTCATTCTGGTGTGCGCAGCAATATATAACATGTGTATTGCAAATGACTTTTTCCAGGCGTAGGCACCCTGTCTCTTTAATGAGACATCCAGGGTCTAAAGGGCCCTGTGTTCCACTGAATATAATGCAATGCACACCGCACTGCATTACATTCTTTCCCAGCCACACTGGGCGGGGACACCGAGAGGCGGACCCGGAAGTTACGTCAAACACTTGGGTGGGAAAAACTGTCAACGGGAACCCGGAAGTGACGTCACTTCTGGGTCAACAACAAGAAGGGGAGGAGAGCAGACATAGATCCACTCTAGATCCATACATTTATTGAAAGAAAAAAAAAATCCAAATAGCATAGCACAAAAGAGATAATGTTGACGTGTTTCATGCCAACAGGCGATGAATCGTGTGAAACGCGTCAAAACTTGCTTTTGTTGTGTGCTATGCTATGTGAACTTTTACATTTTTCAATAAATTTATGGATCTTAGCAATAACAGTGTGCGGTCATCCACCTGTTAATTGTCCATGTTCTGCGGTACAAGCCGGACCGACACCTGTGAGAGAGAAGTGGACCAACCCAGAGCAGGGTATACTGTTTTGAATGTAGTGACCTTCTCTTGCTCACTCCTTAGATGGTATGTGTAGTGTGCAGAGAGCAGTGCACGTGGCCACAAGTAACACAACTACAAACAGAAGTGAGGAGGGATAATGAGAGGTTTGGGAGCTTTTGGAAGATGTTATAAGGGGGCAGAAAGAAACTGTTTCATGAAAAATAGATTTCAAGACCATTAAGTAGTGAATGTGCATAGATATTTATTTTTTTTAGTCACTTTAAGCTTATCATATCCAGCACTTTGAATCTGAATGCCAAAATATCCCGGATTAGTTATTAAGGGCAACAGCAGAAACGACCAGTAGCATCCAATCAGCACTCGTCTTTCCCTGGCCTGACCAATGAAAACGAATAAAAGCTGGGAGGTGTTTTTTCTGCTCTACTTTAAAGTAGATGTGAACCCAACTGCTAAAATTTAATGTAAGCTTTAAATGTGTATTTACTTTAAATGAATGTCTGCTGATTCTCTGATGAAAGTCCTTGTTCAGGCTCTTCCTGCTATTGGGTGACAACGCTCTATCCCTGTCTTTCAATTGAGTAGCTGCGTTGTCACCCTGTTTTAGCAGACTTCTGATGGAGACTACAAGTGGTTGTTCTTAACAGATTAAGCAGGCATGGTGTTCTGTTGTCACCATCAGGAAGCCCACCTTAGGAAGTGCAATGTGGCCAGCTCTGGAGTGCGTGCAGACATAAAGTGACTGCAAATAGGCTGTAAGGGATCACTGAAATAACAGTAAGGCCGCGTACACACGGGCGGATTGTCTGCCCAACTAAGTCCGTCAGACAATCCGACAGACAGTCCGTTCAAAATTTGAATGAACGGACTTGACCACACACGATGAACAGACAGTCCGCTGAAAGCTTGCGCGATGACGTGTACGGCACGTACGACGGGACTAGAAAAACGACGTCCAATACACTGCAATGCAACCTTCGGCCGTGTAAACCCTTTCTGAGCATGCGCCATACTTAGTCCGTCCAACTTGCCTACACACGAGCGGACTGTCCGCTGAAACCAAGTTTGGACGGACAAAACCAAGTTTCAGCGGACAAAATTACGGAAATTCCGAAAGACAAAGTCCGTCAGACTGTCCGCTGAAAAAGTCCGCTGAAGCCCACACACGAGCGGATTGTCCGCTGAAACACGGTTCAGCGGACTAAGTTGGACAGACAATCCGCCCATGTGTACGCGGCCTTAGTTTTCCTTTAACAAAAACAAAACAAAACATAGTAATTACTTGTGGTACACAGTGCAAACTAATTGTCATTCAGTTGGGGTTCACATCTCCCTTAACCATTGAGTTGATATTTAAATCTCCAGGCAAATGGCTAAATACACAGACTGTAATTATGTGAACTGTTTTATGCAAATTGTTGATTTTGTTCGGCCAGTCTTCAGCTCGTCTAGTTTATGGAATGGAAAATAAAGGGAGTGACATACAGCAGTCTATAGCTACTTTCATTGTGAACTGGGATGGAATGCTTTCTGAATCATTGCTGTCTGTGATGTCACCAAGACGTTTTCACTTTTTGTAGAAACATGCACTATTGTCCCTACCTAGGGTATGTATAAGTAGATAAGTGGGAGAGACAGAGAGGGAAAGCCAGAGAGAAGAAGAGATAGAAAGATAGAGAGAGAGAGAAAGAAAGAAAGAAAGAAAGAAAGAAAGAAAGAAAGAAAGAAAGAAAGAAAGAAAGAAAGAAAGAAAGAAAGAAAAAAAAGAAAGAAAGAAAGAAAGAAAGAAAGAAAGAGATGGGAAGTGACGTGCAGCAGCCTATAGCTGCTTTCATTGTGAACTGGGATGGAATGCTTTCTGAATTATTGCTGTCTGTGATATCATCAAGAAGGTTTGACTTTTTTTGTAGAAACATGCAGAGAGAGAGAGAGAAAGAAAGAGAGAGAGAGGGGGAGAGAGAAAGAAAGAGAGAGAGAGGGGGAGAGAGAGAAAGAAACAGAGAGAGAGGGGGAGAGAGAAAGAAAGAAAGAAAGAAAGAGAGGGAGAGTGAAAGAATGAAAGAAAGATTGAAACGAAGAAAGATAGAAAGAATGAAAGAAAGAGAGAGAGACAAAGGGGGAAAGAGAGAGAAAAAGAAAGAAAGAAAGAAAGAGCAAGAAAAGAAAGAAAGGGAGAGCGAAAGAAGGAAAGAAAGAAAGAAAGAAAGAGCAAGAAAAGAAAGAAAGGGATAGCGAAAGAAAGGGAGAGCGAAAGAAGGAAAGAAGGAAAGAAAGAAAGAGAGGGAGAGAGAAAGAAGGAAGGAAAGAAAGAAAGAAGGAAAGAAGGAAAGAAGGAAAGAAAGAAAGAAAGAAAGAGAAAAGAAAGAAAGAAAGAGGGGGAGAGAGAAAGAAAGAAAGAAAGAATGAGAGGGAGAGTGAACGAAAGAAAGAAAGAAAGAAAGAAAGAAAGAAAGAAAGAAAGAGAAAAAGAGAAGGGGACAGAAAGAAAGAAATAAAGGAAGAGAGGGAGAGTGAAAGAATGAAAGAAAGAGTGAAACAAAGAAAGATAGAAAGAATGAAAGAAAGAGAGAGAGACAAAGGGGGGAAGAGAGAGAAAGAGAAAGAAAGAAAGAGCAAGAAAAGAAAGAAAGGGAGAGCAAAAGAAAGAAAGAAGGAAAGAAAGAAAGGGAGGGAGAGAGAGAGAAAGAAAGAAAGAAAGAAAGAAAGAAAGAAAGAAAGAAAGAAAGAAAGAAAGAGGGAGAGAGAAAGAAAGAAAGAAAAAAGAAAGAGAGGGGGACAGAAAGAAAGAGCGAAAGAAAGAGAGGGAGAGTGAAAGAAAGAAAGAAAGAAAGATGGAAAGAAAGAGAGAAAGGAAGAAAGAAATGAAGGAGAGATAGAAAGAAGATAGAAAGCAAGAGAAAAAAGAGAGGAAGAAAGGGAGGAGATAGAAAAAGAGAAGAAGAAAGGGAAAGTGAGGAAAAAAAGATAGAAAGGGAGAGAAGAAATAGAGCAAAGAATGAGAGAGAGAGAGAGAGAAAGAAGAAAAGCGAGAGAAAGATAAACAAATAGGTGTTCACATTGGCACCTCTGCCCTTTAAGCTTGCTTTGCCACACCTCCAGGGCCATCCTATTTACAGTACATTTGCCACCAATGCCTTTTGTGTAGTGTGCCTTTCTAAAAGTCCACGTTCCTCATCCCAAGGGATCAATATTAACGCCACACTTCAGTCGAATACAAGTCCAGCTGGTTATGTATTCATTAAAAAAAGTGTATTTGCACATATAACAAGCAGGACCCTCTGATTCCTCCTCTATTGAATTGTGTTGTAACTGGACTAAAGTTGTAAAGCTCTGCAGACTGTTGGCACTATATAAATCCTGTACATATAAAAAAAAGTAATAGAAGTACCTGAATCTGTCTTCATACTATCTCCTGTAATCTCTTGGATAGCAGTTCTCAGAGTGGAAGAAGGAGAGTCAGCTCTACAGCCAATCAGAACTCTTTTGTTTTGCGCATTCCTGTCAATCAGCTGTTTCAACATGCTTCAGACTTGGTTCACATTTTCTTAGCATGCGGCTCCCAGCAGGGGGTTCGGTTCGTTCCGGTTCACCTTTTCAGGTCTGATTTCAGCCCAAATGTTTGGCTGAATTCGGACCTGAAACGGAACAAAAAACGCACAGGGCTCCTGTGCAAATTTGCACTAGAGCCGCAGGTGAGATATGTGAACCGGCTCCATAGAGAGTTGGTCAAAATCTCCTGCTATTGCGAACTGGGAAACCGCATCCAATTCGCATAGGTGTGAACCCAGCCTAAAGAGCAGAGTGACAGCTCCATTGCTGTGCTGATTAATATTATTATACAGGATTTCTAGACTGCCAACAGTTAGCGCAGCGCTTTAGAAAACAAAGGGTACAGTTACAACACAATTCAATACAAGAGGGTTAGAAGGGCCCTGATCCTGAGAGCTTACAATCTGAAAGGTAAGGACATGTGATACAAGGTAATAACTGGGGGGAATGAGCTGAAGGTAAAAGTTGTTTTTAGGTAGAGGCGGCATAATTCTCTACTGCTGATTCTATTTCAATGGCCAATCACAGGTTGGGTAAAGAAAAAAAGGGGCACCATCCTGGCTGTACTGTCTTGTAAAAGTGCCTGGACCGCAAGACTGGCTGAACAGAATTAAAAATACAGGTAAAACAGTTTATGCATATGTGTATCTACTGTGTATGTAGCTGGTCACCCGGAGTTCATCTTATGGTATAAATACAATTCACAAAAAAGCTAATGAAAGGTCTGGAGGATATTAGTTATGAGGAAAGGTTGCGAGCGCTGAGCGTATTCTCTCTGGAGAAGAGACGCTTGAGAGGGGATATGATTTCAATATACAAATACAGTACTGGTGACCCCACAATAGGGATAAAACTTTTTTGCGGAAAGCAGTTTTACAAGAAACGTGACCACTCATTAAAATGAGAAGAAAAAAGGTTTAACCTTAAACTACATAGAGGGTTCTTTACTGTAAGAGCGGCTAGGATGTGGAATTCCCTTCCACAGGCGGTGGTCTCAGTGGGGGCATTGATAGTTTCAAGAAACTGTTAGATAAACACCTTAACGACCGCAACATACAGGGATATACAATGTAATACTGACATATAATCACACACATAGGTTGGGTTTGATGGTCTTTTTTTGGACCTCACCTACTATGTAACATGTAATTTAGCTGCACAGTAGGAACCAGAGAGAAAAACACATCAAAAGTGAACTTCAATGGAATATAAGATGCACTAAAATTACATATTACAATACAAACAAGGTGGCGTTGTGTATGTACCAACACAGTAACTAAAAGGAAACCTGTCTGAGAGAATATGGAAGCTGCCATCTCCTTATAAAAGTGCTGGTTGCCTGGCTGGAACTCTCATCCAGTTGCTTCAATGCTATCTGAGACAATGACCTGGAATCGGCATGCAAATCAGAAGTTTTGACTTCTTTCTGACATTGTTGACTTGCTTACTTGTTCTGGATTGGTGGAAGTATTGAAATACTGCTGCCAGAGATAGGCAAGCAACAAGCATTTTTCTATAGGAGATCAATGATAGTGATCTCAATTTATTTATCTCATTACAGGTTATTTTGAACATACAGGTATACTGGGGAATGTCTGTATCAGCCATTCTCCCTGGAGGTCCTCCAGAGGTTGCTGAGGGTTGGTAGCTGTGGAGCTCACTGACCATCAATTTAAGGAACAATTTTCCCACTGACCACCAACATAAGGGACATTATTGCCAGTAACCACCAATGTAAGGAGCTATCTTCCCACTGACGACAAATGTTTATTCCCAGTGGCCACCAATGTTAGGGGGTTTTCATTCTCAGTGGCCACCAGTGTAAGCGGCTTTCTTCCAAGGGGTCACCAATGTAAAGAAAAAATACTACCCATTGACCATTAATGTAAGGAGCATTCTTCCCACAGACCAAAACCTAAGGGGCATTCTTCCCACTGACTACCAATGTGAGGAGCATTCCTCCCACTGTCCACAAATGTAAGGGGAATTATTCCCAGCTTTCACCAATGTAAGGGGCTGTCTTCTAGTGGCCACCAATGTAAGGGACACTCTACACATTGACCATTTATGTAAGGGACATGCTTCCCACAGACCCCCAATGTAAGGAGCATTCTTTCCACTGTCCACAAATGTAAGGGACATTCTTACCAGTATCCACCATGTGATGTAATGGGTTTTCTTCCTAGTGGCCACCAATGTAAGGGAGAGTCTTCCCACTGACCACCAATGTAATAGACTTTCTTCCTAGTGGCCACCAATGTAAGGGACTTTTTTCCTAGGGGTCGCCAATGTAAAGGACATTCTACCCATTGACCATCAATGTAGGAGCATTCTTCCCACTAACCACCAATGTAAGGGGCATTCTTCAGATTGACCACCAATTTAAGGAGCATTCCTACTACTGACTACAAATGTAATGGGTTTTCTTCCTAGTGGCCACCAATGTAAGGGAGAGTCTTCCCACTGACCACCAATGTAATAGGCTTTCTTCCTAGTGGCCACCAATGTAAAGGGGGTTTCTTCCTAGCGGTCACCAATGTAAAGGGCATTCTACCCATTGACCATTAATGTATGGAGCATTCTTCCCACTGACCGCCAGTATAAGGAATATTCTTCCCACTGACCACCAATGTAAGGATCACTCTTCCCACTAACCACCAATGTAAGGGACATTCTTCCAATTGACCACCAATTTAAGGATCATTCCTTCTAGTACTGACCACAAATGTAAGGGGTTTTCTTCCTAGTGGCCACCAATGTAAGGGACATTCTTCCCACTGGCCGCTAATAAATTGGTTTTAGCAGGAGTTCCCCCCACGACGTGAAAATTGTTTCAAGGTTGAGAAAGGCTGATCTAAATATAAAGAGGGTACAGAGGGCACAGAGGGTACTTCTGGGCCCAGCCATGGTATGATAACATAAAATTCTTGCTTCTTTTTGCTAATGTACAGAATGCAGCATCCTCCATGTATATATAGAAGAGAAAAGTATACAGTAAGAGTACAAAATGCATAATATGTGCTTATATAGTATGCAGTTTTGGTTTTATTATAGATGTGTTTTTACAATTATTTTTCTAGTTCATATAGTGGATTGAATACTATTGTAATGCTAATAGGTGTGTGCAGAATGCACAGTGGATATGTTTATCATGAGCTTTGCATGAATTTCAATGTACTTGAATGGCGCTCATTGTAAATGCAATATTCAGGACTTCTTCAAATGCTTTGATTTCCAATGCACACAGTGTTGCTTGAAATGAATGTGATTTTAGATGTTGTTCCATGAATCGCGTAAAGTAAATAAATAGCACACCTATGACTTAAGGTGTATGTAAACCCTAACAATGAACTAGTGGAAGTCATAGATTGATGTTTCTGCTTTACAGGAACACAGGACCAATACCTTCTGTACTGACTGATTGGCAATCTGCCTTGTTTACATATTTAGACTGTCATTCTGTCAGTGTACCGAACGATCAGCCTGGTGCCGGTGGAGATCGGTTCCGCAGGACTCGCTGTGTAAAATCACAGCGGGAGCAAGCGGCCGTCGGCGCGCACTCGCGCCCAAAACCCAGAAGTGCGGGATCACATACAGGATTCTGCACAGCGCGGCCGCCCTGTAGCAGTAAATCTGCTATGGGGGTGGTTGACAAACGCTCAAAGCTGACGTGTAATATATGATTGCAATATCATACCTCCCAACTTTTTGAGATGGGAATGAGGGACTCCTATCAGCAAAAGTATGCAGGCATAGGACACACCCCTTGCCACGCCCCCTTAAAGGAGAATTGTATAAAAAAACAAGATTGGATAAACCCACGAGTGCTTTGTTTTATCACTACTATTCCCTTATATTGGCTTTTGGAATTTACAAATGCAGCAATTTAGAGATCAGATGAAAGGTTTAGTGCTGGAAAACACTTTGATAGATAAAAAGTGCATTTTATATACAACTATATAGATCATACCAAAATGAGAGACAAATGAGGAGGAAAGAGGGACAGAGGGCCATTGCTCCAAATCAGGGATAGTTCCTCGAAATCCGGGATAGTCCCTAGAAATCCGGGATAGTCCCTCAAAATCAGGGACGGTTGGGAGCTATGGCAATACCTTCCTTTGTCCCCCCCAAACATACAATTAAAGCGGAGGTCCACCCTAAAGTGGACCTTCCGCTCATTGGAACCCTCCCCCCCTCCGGCGCCACAATTGGCACCTTTCAGGGGGGAGGGGGGTGCAGGTACCTGTACAGTACAGGTATCTGCACCCACTTCCGGCGTAGATTCTGCAGAAGGTACACCTCTTTCTGCAGAATCTACGCCCCTTTCCGAAGGTCCCCCGCTGTCTGCTGGGAAACACACGGATCCCAGAGACAGTGGGGACCATCCTTATTGCGCAGCGCGACTCACGCATGCGCAGTAGGGAACCGGGAAATGAAGCCAAAAGGCTCCACTTCCTGATTCCCATACCCAAGATGGCGGCGGCAGCACCCGAGAGACGATCAAGAGATCCCACTGGGCGGGTAAGTGTCATTATTTTAAAAGTCAGCAGCTGCAGTATTTGTAGCTGCTGGCTTTTAAAAAAAAAAAAAAAACGGCGGACTCCCGCTTTAATATTTCTTAATCTATTCCTTTTGTTTTCAATAAATACTTCCTGTGAAGCCCAGTGATCACTGGATCTGTCAGTTACTCTGTTCCGAGTTTCCCGGGAGGGTCAGGAGGCTCATGTAAATTGCAGAGCACTCCACCTTGGATCTGCTTTCAGGTTAGTTATGTAAAAGAACACATTCCTTCAGATGTGCATGCTCCTCCCTGCTGGGTGCTGCAGACTTTATCTGTGCAATCTGATGATCAGTTGCTTGAGCATGCACATCTAAAGGGATACCATACATGTGTTTTTTTTCATCTGAGCCCCATCTTTCAAATCAGAAGACCCTCCCCATTCCATCACAGCTCCCTCCTCCCCTCCATCTGAGTCCCCTTTTTACATCCGAAGTCCCCCCATCACATTAGAGTTGCTGTGGGCCTGATAAAATCGTGTAACGGGATGGATATGTCCCCCAGGCCATAGTTTGGAGATCCCTGTTTCATAATATTCCCCTTATCTTCTCCCCCCAGCTCCTACATAAAATGTTAGGAAGGACTGAGGAGCTGGGTCAGCACAGACAGTAAATGAACACTCTCAGAAGAGGAGAGGGTTATGATGTGCAAGGAAGGGAGAGGGCTTTGCCGGAAAAAGCTGTCATTTTCTGGACAAGTATAGAGGAACATTCCAATACAATAAAAATGAATAATGACAAGGAGGAACACTGCAAAGAAACCTTTCAGAATACGTTGTTTTGAATGAACTGCTCTTCTCTGCAATGTTCCTAAATTGGTGACAGGGACTCTTTAAAGCCAAAGAACAAAGAAGACTTTGGGAGACATTGATGTGGCTGAGAGATGATGGCAGGCTCTAAAATTAGCATAAACATTGGCAAGTGAACGGCCAGGAAGCTGGACCCACACATCACATTTGATGGACTATTGGGGACCTACGAGACAGCTAGAAAGGTGCCGGAATTCCGGGTTCCCTGTCAGCCTGCACAATGCAGGTTTTGGAACCCTGCGACATCCAATCAAATGCCTTTTAGCTTTTTTTTTCTGTTTTGCTTAACACTTAATTTTAGTGGTTGTAAACCTCAGACATGAAATACGAACAAAGCATATCCCTTTATAGTGTGTACTTGTCTCCATGCAGAGCACTAAGTGTCACTAAGTTGCTTTCGTTCCTCTGCTATCTGTATGAGTCACTTATGACAAATTTTCCTGACACCAAGAGAAAAAAGGTGACAGGGGAAAGATCTCCAGCATGCAGCCTGTGATTGACAGCCTCAGCTCTGTTCTTGTTTGCTGTGTGAAAAGGCGGGGGGGGGGGGGGGTGTCCAGTGTTAATTTTGTCGGCTAAAACAGTGGTCATCAACCCTATCCTCAAGGCCCACGAAAGCTGGCCAATTGTTTCATTCAATTTCCTTTAGATTTACCTTCAACTGTGTAGTACAAGGGCCTGCCTGATTGCACACAAATTGAAAGTGTTTAGATTTGACCTCATATTATATGGTTTTGTTTAATCAAATTTTCCTGACACCAAGGGAAAAAAGGTGACAGGGGAAGGATCTCCAGCATGCAGCCTGTGATTGACAGCCTCAGCTCTGTTCTTGTCTGCTGTGTGAAAGAGGGGAGGGGGTGTCCAGTGTTGATTTTATTGACTAAACACTTTAGTCGACTAAATGAATACTATTTTAGTCGACTAAAATGTTTTAGTCCAGTGGTCATCAACCCTTCCTCAGGGCCCACTAACAGGCCAGGTTTTATGTATTAGCTTGGGGAGATTCAGACTAGAATACTGCAATCACTGAGCAGCAAATCATATCACCTGTGATGTATTTCAGTTATCTTGCAAACCTGACCTGTTAGGCTGGCCATACATTATACAATTTTCTTCTATAGATTTCCTTTAGATTTACCAAAACCATATAATATGAGGTCAAATCTAAACACTTTCAATGGTGATGGACGAACTTCCGACAGGACAAAAGTTTGCGAACCGCAAAGTTCGCGGAGGACCCCATTGACTTTAATGGCAGGCGAACCTTAAAAACCTCCAGGTCATATTTTCAGCCACAAAATACTTACTAGCTGTGCACACATAGTCCCACAACATGGACACTGACATAACAAAAGTATGAAGTGAATCTGGGATCGACAATGACAAGCATTCTTTTTTTATCTGTGAAATTTTGACAATTCAGGAGTGCATGAAGGCCTTGGAGGAGAGGCAAGGTCAGGCTAGGCTATGAAGGGGGTACAGGAGATGATCAGTGCCACAGTCAGGGCAGCGCAGTCCTGTGCCAATGTCCCAATGTGCCAACCTGTGCTTGAGCCCCCCCTCCCTCTGCCCTGCCCTTACCCCCACCTATGCAGCGCTCCACTGCGGTGGTCCGGAGGTGCCAGTCTAGTGCTGATCCTCAGCCATGGTGCTGGCACTGCCTGCTGATTGACTTCTCCGCTGCTATCTCCCTCACTGACACCAGTACTAAGATAGAACACTGACACCAGCACCACGATAGAGACTGAGCACTGACACCAGCACTGAGATAGAAAGCACTGACACCAGCACCGTGATAGAGAGCACTGACACCAGCACCGTGATAGAGAGCACTGACACCAGCACCGAGATAGAGAGCACTGACACCAGCACCGTGATAGAGAGCACTGACACCAGCACCAAGATAGAGAGCACTGACACCAGCACCGTGATAGAGAGCACTGACACCAGCACCGAGATAGAGAGCACTGACACCAGCACCGTGATAGAGAGCACTGACACCAGCACCGTGATATAGAGCACTGACACCAGCACCGTGATATAGAGCACTGACACCAGCACCGAGATAGAGAGCACTGACACCAGCACCGTGATAGAGAGCACTGACACCAGCACCGTGATAGAGAGCACTGACACCAGCACCGAGATAGAGAGCACTGACACCAGCACCGAGATAGAGAGCACTGACACCAGCACCGTGATAGAGAGCACTGACACCAGCACCGTGATAGAGAGCACTGACACCAGCACCGTGATAGAGAGCACTGACACCAGCACCGAGATAGAGAGCACTGACACCAGCACCGAGATAGAGAGCACTGAAACCAGCACCGAGATAGAGAGCACTGACACCAGCACCGTGATAGAGAGCACTGACACCAGCACCGTGATAGAGAGCACTGACACCAGCACCGAGATAGAGAGCACTGACACCAGCACCGAGATAGAGAGCACTGACACCAGCACCGAGATAGAGAGCACTGACACCAGCACCGAGATAGAGAGCACTGACACCAGCACCATGATAGAGAGCACTGACACCAGCACCGAGTTAGAGACTGAGCAGTGACAAAGTGCAGTGCAGACTGTCCCTCAGTCCCTACACTGATAAAAGACAGCTGCAGAATCGGGCAGCATATGTTCATACCTCAAAAACATAAATAATAGAATATGAGATTTTTCACTCCAGCAGTATATAATGAGTTTGGAAATTGCAGAGAAATGTTTAAATAATGCATTGCAATTTAATTACACCCATTCAATTTTAGACAACTAAAATGACTTTTAGTCGACTAAAATGTACTGGAGATTTTAGTAGACTAAAACTAAAACAATTGCAGAAGACTAAAATGGGACTAAAACTAAAATGCCATTTTAGTCCTAAGACTAAGACTAAATCGAAATTTGTTGCTAAAATTAACACTGGGGATGTCCCTTCCCTCCAATCAGATTCAGCTGTCAGAGCTCTCTCCACTGAGCTCTGCACAGTGTGACGTCAGCTCCCTGCCCCCGCTTTCTTAGAGCTCAGACAAGCTGTGTAAATTCTGGACTTTAAATAAATGGCTGTAGAGAAGAGAGAGGTGCAGATAAACAGGTACAACTTATGTAGGAAGATTTGTTTCATTTCGATGTATCACTTCACTGGGTATATGTAAGGATTTACAACCACTTTAAGTGTAACTTTACAAGTGTGAAAAGATTATCCTGATATCCCGCTACTGTATATAGAGCAACAGTATAATTTCACAAATAATCTGTACCTCATTAAAAATAAATTACTTTGCCTAGATTAAGATGGTACCAAAAGTCTGCTGCAGGCAAAAAAGGACATTTCCAAAGTCTCCTCTCCCTCAGCAATCAGGCTGCAGCATTGTAATGAGAGGCTGCAGCAGGGGCTGATCTGTGTCAGACATTTGTGAACACAGCCACAAATTGCACAGGCGAGGAAGAGAGGAAGAAGCAGCACAAGCGGCCAATCAGTTCACATACTGATAGATGGGGAGAGCAGAGAGATTCTGTGCTGCTTTTCTTTTCCCTGTCCAGTCACAAGCTGACAGCAAGTCCTGGTCGGTGCGCCCTCTCTCTGTTGTTTTTATTACTGTCCTATTACAGGCTGACAGCGGGCCCAGGATGACCTGGGCTCAGAAGAAGTGAGTTTAATGATGCTGGTCATCAGATTGAGGACATCTAGTGGCAGACAAAAAGTACTGCAGGGAAATCTCTAAACTGAAGGCGAATATTGCAGCAAAATCTGGTTTTATTTAATCTTTTAACCAGCTATTCATTCTTACTTCTTTATTTTTTGGCTGTAGTTCTGCTTTGAAATATCCCGCCGTGCATTTTTCATTCAGACTGAAAACATCCGCTTTGGGCGCGGTATAAATAATCAGTTTATGTTCTGACAGGAAGCATACTGACAGGAGGAGAGAGCAGAGTGAGACAGAGAGATGACCTCAGCACTGTGCTGCTTCTCCTTTCACTGTCCAATCACAGGCTGGGGTGGGTCCAGGATAAACTGGACTAAAAGGATGTTAGTTAGATTATGCTAGTTATGAACCTGAGGACATCTAGTGGCAGAAAATAGTACTGCAGGGAAATTTGAATTGGGGGGGAATATTGCAGTCAAAGCTAGTTTGGGTATTTTAATCTTTTAAATCTTTTAACAAGCTGTTTGTTTTTACTTTTTTTTTATTTTTTTTTGCCCGCAGTTCTGATTTGAAATAATAAATAATGCATAATGAAAACATCCACTTTGGTATCATTAAGCCTCAACTCAGTTGCTGTGCTGACAAAAAGCATGATGACAGCTGGACAGAGCAGAGCGTCAGAGAGATGGTTTTTTTTTCTACATAAAAAATGCATGGATAGTAGGTTTTATTTATTTCAGGTACTTATACAGCGCTGTCAATTTACACAGCGCTTTACATATACATTGTGCATTCACATCAGTCCCTGCCCTCAAGGAGCTTACAATCTAAGGTCCCTAAAGCCGCGTACACGCGAACGGATTTTCCGACAGGGAAATGTGTGATGACAGGCTGTTGGCGGAAAAGCCGACCGTGTGTACGCTCCATCGGACGATTGTTGTCGGATTTTCCACCGGACAAATGTTGGCGGGTTTTCAATTTTTCCGCAAACAAATGTGTGTTGGCAGATTTTCCGAGCGCGTGTACACAAGTCCGTCGGACAAAAGTCCAAAGTACAAACACGCATGCTCGGAAGCAAGGACGATCCGGATGCGGTCGGTCTTGTAAACTAGTATTCGTGATGGAGAATTAACATTCACGACGTGGCAAATTACGAAATCTCGAAATGCAGCGCACAATTCTCTTCTTCTTTAAAGCGGGAGTCCGCCGGGAGTCCGCGTTTTTTTTTTTTTTTTTTTTTAAAGCCAGCAGCTACAAATACTGCAGCTGCTGACTTTTAAAATAGTGACACTTACCTGTCCAGCGCGCCCGCGATGTCGGCACCCGAAGCCGATCTCTTGATCGTCTCTCGGGTGCTGCCGCCGCCATCTTGGGTATGGGAATCAGGAAGTGGAGCCTTTCGGCTTCATTTCCCGGTTCCCTACTGCGCATGCGCGAGTCGCGCTGCGCAATAAGAATGGACCAGCTGCCTCTGGGATCCGCGTGTTTCCCAGCAGGCAGCGGGGGACTTTCGGAAAGGGGCGTAATGTACGCCCCTTTCCGCACAGAGCTATCCCGGAAGTGGGTGCAGATACCTGTACTGTGCAGGTACCTGCACCCCCCTCCCCCCTGAAAGGTGCCAATTGTGGCGCCGGAGGGGGGGGGTTCCGATGAGCGGAAGGTCCACTTTAGGGTGGACCTCCGCTTGAATGTGATAATAATGAAGCTGCTTTGCCGGTGATACTGATGACGTTTTTGCAAAATTTTCAAAGGTTTTTTTTTCTAGTGATATCAATAATGTTATTATGGTTTTTTTTTTTTGTTTTGTTTGAGCAAGTTACCACAACACCATTATCCCGAAGTTTTTTAGAACAAAGATACAACTATGTTGGTGTCCCTTGTCAATTTTACATTGTATTTTATAAAATGTAACTGCTACTCCCAAACTGTCATTTGAAGTAAAACACATAGCCAAGTATTATTCTACACAATTTTTATATCGTGCATTAAAAAAAAGAAAACAAATAAAATTAGACATGCTATCTGCCAATAGAACTTAACCAAAAAATGCATTCTATGCATCCAAAAATATAGAAAATATACCAAATCAAATCATTATTATTCAACCCAAAAAATTATGTCACAGCAATAACTCCAAGGCCAATAATAAATAACACGTTATCTCCTCCGATTCCGCAACATGGCTGATTGATGAACGGCCGTTCAGAAACAAACGGAAAAGCTCGAAATGAAAAACGCGAAATGAAAAGCGCAAATCACCACTCACCAAACTTCTACTAACACGAAATTAGCAGAAGGAGCCCAAAGGGTGGCGATAAAGAGCTGAAAAACCACGTAGTACGTCACTACGTTTGTAATTGTTGGCAACAATTGTGTGACCGTGTGTATGCAAGACAAGTTTGGGCCAACGCCCTTCGGACAAAATTTCACGGTTTTGTTGGCCAACAATCCGATTGTGTGTATGAGGCTTAACTCACATTCATACATACACATACAGTACGAGGGCCAACTTAGACAGAATCTAATTAACCTACCCGCATGTCTTTGGAGTGTGGGAGGAAACCCACACAGGCACAGGGAGAACATGCAAACTCCAGGCCGGTAGTGTCATGGTTGGGATTTAAACCAGCGACCCTTTTTACTGCTAGACAAGAGTGCTAACTATTACACCACTGTGCCGTTATATGGCCATTATAGGTTATATGGTTTCCAATGGCATAGGTCACACCAGTGCGGTCAGTTCCAGGGCGTTCCAGTTCCAGAAAAAAAAACATGTTGCATTTTTCCTGCACTGGACTGTACTGGTACCTGGTAAAACACATACAAAAGCACTGGAATGCACTGGAACGCATCAAAAACGCAAAAAAAAAACAGGGAAAAAAAGCATCTGCAATGCATCAAAAATGCAAAAAACAGAAAAGGAAAAAAAAAATCTGAAAGGCATCCAGAAATCAATCAACAAACATGCATACAGAAACGCATCCTGAACAGATCTGGAGTGCGTTTTTGTGGTGCGTTAAAAACCTTTACGGGTTACCACTTTAGAATGACAGAGGAGGTCTGGTGCTAGAATCACTGGCCATGATCTGACTTTTGCGGCGATACCTCACATGTTTCGGACGATCGCTGTTTGCGTGCGTGCGGGGCCTTTGCGCACAAGCACGAGGGGCCTTGGGCACTTTAATCTTTCTTTTATTAAAATTATTTATTTATTTTATTTCATTTTTTACAATGTTGCTTTCATTTTTTTTTTATCACTTTTATAGCTTTCGAAAAGAATGTAAACATCCTTGTGACAGTAATAGGCAGTGACAGGTACTCTTTATGGAGAGATTTGGGGTCTCTAAGACCCCCACATCCCTCCTATGCGCTAAAAGCATTCAAAACCCCAAGATCAGTGTTTTCAAATGCTTTTGTTTTTTTTATCGCGCCGTTGACATCCGGGTAAGCTGGAAGTGATATAAGATCATTACTTCTGGGTTACCATAGCAGAGAGATGATCAAAGCCGATCCCGAGCCAGAGAAAATACCAGTTGGTCACTTGGGGTCTCCCGGTGGAACGGAAGAGCCAGAGCAAGCCCTTCTGCTGCTTGTAAAAGCAATCCAGCAGCTTGTTTGCTGCTAGGATTGCTTTTACAAGAAAGCCAACCGCAGGCTCTAAAAACAGTACTGCAGCTGCAGGCATTTCTGTATGCGTGCTTTTTAACGCGTTCTGATGTGTTCTTAATGCATTTCCGGATGCATTCCAGATGCTTTTTTTTTTACTGGGGTCCAGTGTGTTTTTTATGCGTTTTTGATGCGTTCCAGTGCATTTTCTATGTGTTTTACCATGTTCCAGTACAGTTCAGTCCAGCTAGCAGCTGCCTTTATATTATATTATTATTTATATCCCTTTGTTTTCCCCCAAACCACATCAGAATTATATTATTCATGTTTTTTCTTTACTATGAATGTTCTTTTTATATATATTATATATATTTTTCAGATGTATCTTCTGTATTTCCTGATGAAGTGGTCAAAACGCGAAACTAGTCAAAATACTACATCTTCTGTAATTTTTAGAAATAGTTTTTTCTTGTGTGTATTAATAAATTACCTACATTTTTATGCTAGTCTATGTATTTCTTCATATACATAAATATCTCTATTTGTAACAAGAATGTCCAAGTGCTCTTTTTCTTTGGTGGGTCTCTGTTGGGGACCAGACTCCCAAATCTTTATCCTATACAGTTCAGTCCAGGAAAGTGCAGCATGTTCTACTTTTTTTTCTGGAACTGGAACACCCTGGAAATTACCGCACTGGTGTGACCTATGCCACTGGAAACCATATAACCTATAATAAAGGCCAAATAAAGGCACAGTGGTATAGTGCAGTGTTTCTCAACTTCAGTCCTCAAGGCGCACCCAACAGGTCATGTTTTCAGGCTTTCCATTATTTTGCACAGGTGATTTGATCAGTTTCACTGCCTTATGCCCCGTACACACGTTCCGATTATCGGACCACAAAAGTCGCTTTCGGACAGATCGTGCGATAATCTGATCGTTAGTACGCAGCTTTCGACAGCCGATCGCGACAGTCCGTCCAACCAAATCCGAAGGGACAAACAGGAAAACTTTGGTCGGATGACAGCCCGTCGTACGACAATCGTATAGCCAGTACAGTATGCGTCCGATAAATGTCATTCGACAAACACCACGCATGATCGGAAACACGAAAATAAACCAGAAGGACACACAGGTCACACGTATTTGACATCATTTAAAATACGTAGCTACGCACGACGGAAGATTGTTACAGAATCGTACGACAAAAATCTTACACACAGTTTGCACTGTTGTATTCGATCTTAGTTGTATGCAACAAAATGTGAACGATCGGTCGTACGATAATCGGAACGTGTGTACGAGGCATTAGTAATTACCACAGCCGTTTCATCTGAGTGAAATCCTGAAAACATGACCTGTTGAGGCGCCTTGAGGACTGGAGTTGAGAAACACTGGTGTAGTAGTATAACCACCCAAAGTCCAGCGATGTACCGGGTACATCGCTGGTCCGGAAGTGCATGTATGACTTTTTTAATTTATCTAATAAAAATGATGTAGTGGTAATGCGCTAGGTTGGTGCGCCCTCTCTCTGTTGTTTTTATTACTGTCCAGTTACAGGCTGACAGCAGGTCCAGGGTGACCTGGGCTCAGAAGAAGTGGCTTTAATGATGATGGTCCTCAGACTGAGGACATCTAGTGGCAGACAAATAGTACTGCAGGGGAATCTCTAAATTGAAGCAGGGCATTGCAGCAAAAGCTGTTTTTTATTATTTTTGGCTGTAGTTCTGCTTTGAAATAAACCGCCGTGCACTTTGCATTCATAATGAATATATCCACTCTGGGTACGGCATCAATAAGCTCCAAAATATTTCCCTTTGCAGTTAATCTGATCCTGCTATTTTCTGTTATGTATTTCCGAACATTTCAGTGCATTTGGCCAGCTTTATGCAGTGTGGGATTTTTAAGATAATGCGTGTCAAGGGGTCTGCAGCGGAGTGTGTAAGTGGCTCGGTGAAAAGTCTGTCGCTGAATGGCCTATTGTTGTTGGCAGCGTATAGCGTATTAGGGACTGCCGTATTATGTGGACTTACATTAATGCCTGTATTTGATACATAAGATCTATCCAACAAGACAGGATTGTCTGATGCTATACTAGCACAGAGATGGGTAAGTCTATGCAACATAAAGTCTCAGCTGGCCTAAAGCTACCCTGTTGTTATACACAAGTAACTGAAGCAAGGCATGCCTGTAAAAGAAATAGTACATACAAAGTTAAGATATTGTCCTTCTGTATATCCAGCCTTTGAGGTACGGCGCTTGGATCCAGAGAAATGGATGATCAATAAGGAGGATCACTTCTTAATGGGCTGATCTGACAAGCTCAATGCCATGGTGTGGCGGCACCAACCTCAGACAGGTAGGAAAATACCGACTGTGCACAAACAAAAGAACACAGGATATCGGGTGCACACCTAATGCATTCAATGTGACACCTTGAAGATGAATAAAAGCTGTCATGTATGATGCAGTAAAGCAGGGGTGTCAAACTCAATTTCATAGCGGGCCGCATCAGCAGTATGGATTCCCTTAAAGGGCCGGTTGTATTTGGGGTGCGCTACGTACAGAATGAAAGGACACAGGAGTGCATTACATACAGAGTGCAGAGTTCAGGATTATGCTATGTACACGTGCCTATGCGTTACGAACAAAGTGCAGGGTTCAGAGGTGCCCTATGTACAGAGTGCGAAGTTCAGGGATGTGCTATGTACAGAGTGCAGAGTTCAGGGGTGCGCTATGTACAGAGTTCAGGGCTACAGTATGTACAGATTGCAGGGTACAAGAGTGCATTATGTGCAGAGTTCAGGATTTCAGTACGCACAGCGTGCAGAGATTAGGAGTGCATTACGTACAAAGTGCTGGGTTCAGAGGTGCGCTATGTACAGAGTGCAGAGTTCAGGGGTGCACTATGCACAGAGTTCAGGGGTACGGTATGTAAAGATTGCAGGGTACAGGAGTGCATTATGTGCAGAGTTCAGGATTTCAGTACGCACAGCGTGTAGAGATTAGGAGTGCATTACATACAAAGTGCTGGGCTCAGAGGTGCGCTATGTACAGAGTGCAGAGTTCAGGGGTGTGCTATGCACAGTTTGCAGAGTTCAGTGGACACTTTGTACAGAGCTCAGATTTCAGGAGTGCGCTATGTGCAGAACTCAAAGTTCAGGAGTGCGTTATGTACAGAGTGCAGGCTACAGAAGTGCATTACGTACCGAATGCAGAGTTCAGGATTACATTACGCAAAGAATGCAGTGTTTAGGAGTGTGCTATGTACAGAGTGCAGAGTTCAGGGGTGCACTATGTACAGAGTACAGAGTTTAGGGGTGCGCTATGTACAGAATGCAGGGTACAGGAGTGCATTACGTACCAAATGAAGAGTTCAAAATGACATTATGCACAGAGTGTAGTGTTTAAGAGTGCACTATGTACAGAGTGCAGGGTACAAGAGTGTATTATGTACAGAGTTCAGCACTATATTACTTACAAAGTGCAGTGTTCATGGGCATGCTATGTATAAAGTGCAGGGTTCAGGTGTGCGCTATGTACAGAGTGCAGGGTTTAGGTGTGCGTTACATACAGAGTGCAGGGTTCAGGGGTGCACCAGTTACAGAGTGCAGAGTTCAGGGGTGGGCTACGTACAGAGTTCAGGGGTGCAATGTGTACAGAGTGCAGGATTTAGGGGTACGCTATGCGCGGTATGCAACCCCAACCCCCCCTCTCAAAAGCTTCCTTGCACCTCTACTTTCTCCTACCTGGCCTGGCTTTAGTATTTCTCTGTGTAGTCAGGTCTACTACCTGTGTATTTGGCTCTAGTACCTCTCTGTGTAGGCAGCTCTACTAGTTGTGTATTTGTCTCTAGTACCTCGCCATGTAGGCAGCTTTACTACCTCTGCATTTGGCTCTAGTACCTCTATGTGTAGGAGGCTTTACTACCCATGTATTCAGCTCTAGTACCTCCTTGTGTGAGCGGCTTTATTACCCATGTATTCAGTTCTAGTACCTCCTTGTGTAGGCGGATTTATTACCCATGTATTCGACTCTAGTACCTCCTTGTGTAGGGGGATTTATTACCCATGTATTCGGCTCTAGTACCAGGGACAGCAGACACAACAGGATATAGACAAGGATTATGAGCATGATACAAGAGATGGTAAGAGACAGCATTCACACATACCTTTTGGGTGTGCTATCCTCCAACGATGTGCAGTCCAAGCTCCCAGCTTGTACTGTGTCCCAAGCGGTGCCATTTATTTTCCTCTTCTACCAAGCCTGCCTCCTCCTTGCTTCCCCATTAGACAGGCACTGTAACGGTCACATATGCATGCTGGAGGTACATTATCTCTGCACCTGGCTTCATTCCTGGCATCTGTAAGATGCTGAGACTGTACTGCGCACATGCCAGGGGTAGTGCAGTGTTTTAAAAAATTGCTAGCAGGTAAGTAAAATGTTTTTTTTTCTCCCAAAAGACCATACACAGCCTTTCTCAACCGTTTTACCCCAGAGGAACCCTTGAAATAAATTTCAGGTCTCAGGGAACCCCTAGAATGATCAGTCCATCAGAGGTCATTAGAGCCTCTGTAATGTAAGGGGAAAATGCCCCTTGCATTGGTGACGGTAGGTGGTAAGAATGCCCTGTTTACAGGGGTGTCCAGAATAACCCTTGCAGTCCTGACACTGACTCTGCCAAGTTTGACCTCGAGCTATGCAAGTACCATCAGATGGGAGGTCACTAATGCTCTGTACACATGGCCGGACTTTTTTCGACAGCAAAGGTCTGACGTAACAATCCGTCGGACAATTCGATCGTGTGTGGGCTTCATTGGGCCTTTGCTGTCGAAAAATCAGATGGACTTTAAGATTTAAAACACATTTCAAATCTTTCCGACGGACTCCAGTCCGGTGGAAAAATCTGTTCGTCTGTATGCTAGTCCGACGGACAAAAACCGACGCTAGGGCAGCTATTGGCTACTGGCTATGAACTTCTTTATTCTAGTCCAGTCGTACGTCATCACGTTCAAATCCGTCAGACTTTGGTATGATTGTGTGTGGCCAAGTCTGTTAGTTCGGAAAGTCCGTCAGAAGCCCGCCAAAAGTCAGTCGGGAAGACCGTCGGACCTAGTCTGCCGGAAAGTCCGGTCGTATGTAAACAGCATTAGCCACAGTTCATGGAACCCCTAGCCAACCCTGGAGGAACCCAAGAGTTCCACAGAACACTGGCTTGGAATGGCTGTGCAAGCACATTTTTATTTTTCAGCTTTACTTTTGCTTCAAGATCACTGAAAACCAGTCAGCATTGACAGCTGTGACATACCAAAGTCTCATGTAGATGGGTGTTGTTTTCCTGCCCTTGACATGCATTTGAAACACATCAAACACAGGTTAACGCATTCCTATTTACTTCCGTGGTGCAGTATGGATGACAGCTCTGAGGCTGTGGTTGACCTGCTTTACGTGCCCAGCAATAAAAAAATTACTGATGTTGTTACACGTTTTTTTTCTAGGAGAAAAGTTCATGCGTAATGATTAGTAAAATATTTGTGTATAGATGCCTTTTAATTTGTGCGATATAAGCGAAAAAAAGAGCAGACATTAAAAAAAATATATAAATTTTCTACTTTCTGTTTTAAAAGAAATCCAATAAAATCAAATTTTGTCATAAATTTAAGCCAACATTTTTTCTTCTACATGTCTTTGGTAAAAAACATCCCGTTAAGTGTATAATAATTGATTTGTGCGATCACGGACATATGTACACAGATGATCATGTACAGATGTGCGCAGATGATCACGGACATATGTGTGCAGATGATCATTGGGACATGTGATTTTACTGTTACATATGTGGGGGAAATGTGTTTTTACAGTGTTTTGGGGACATGCTGATTTTACATTGTGTGGGAACATGTGTAAAAAACAGCTCATACTCACTGATCACCGGCTGGCTTCAGCGATCCGCTCTCCTATCTGACAACTTCCTTGTGAGGAGAGGAGAGACGATCGCCTAACAAGCGCCTCTCTATTTACATCACATGACAGCTGTGATTGGACACAGTTGTCTTGTGATCAGGAGGGCCAATCACAGAGCCCTCCTGCGGATCAGAGATGCGCCGTGTCCGGGTGACAGGAACACATCGGGATCTCGCTGCTGCGCAGGCACACGCGCGCATGATCCCCCTCCTTCTGAGGGACATTCCTGAACATCCACTCAGAAGGAGAAAGTACCCACCTGGCCGTATATGTGCAGTGGCCAGCTGGGAGGTGGTTAACCACTTAAGCCCCGGACCACTTTGTAGGGGTTAAGTATGTAGTGATTCTATTTGTGGGGGGCGTGGCTACGTGTGACACGTCACTGATCTCTGCTCCCGATCACAGGGAGCAGAGATCAGTGACACTGTCATTAGGCAGAACGGGGAGATGCTTGTTTACATTAGCATCTCCCTGTTCTTCCTCAGCGTGAAATGATCGCGGGTATCCCCGCGGACATTGAGTCTGCGGGAACCACGACCCGACTCACGGAGCTTGCCACAGGCGCGCACGCACCGCCGGCCACCTCTTAAAGGGCAACGTACAGGTACCTTAGTTTGCCTGTATGAGCCCTTCTGCCGACGTATATCGGCGTGAGGCGGTCGCCAATTGGTTAAAAAACACCTGCACATGCATATTTTTATGGATGTGTGAATGAAGCCATAGATGCTTTGCAGGTGCTGAAAAATGGAGAAGGAGCTATCACCTTTTATTTTTCTCTCCCTCTACTGAGATACTGATGTTGTGCTGCACCATTCTCCTCTGGCCAGCAGGGGAGAGCTAAAGCCAAGCAAGCCCCATAGACTTGTATGCAGAGTGACGAGAACCTTGGGAATTGTAGTTTTAGATGGCAGCCATATAATGTGGCCAATGGACTCCTTAAGCCG
Organism: Lithobates pipiens; assembly: GCF_037356315.1. NCBI lineage: Eukaryota > Metazoa > Chordata > Amphibia > Anura > Ranidae > Lithobates > Lithobates pipiens. Next base: position 25,061,296 of record NW_027507788.1, read on the forward strand.
CGTACACACGGGCGGACTGTCTGTCCAACTTAGTCCGCCGAAACAAATTTCAGCGGACAGTCCGCTCGTGTGTGGGCTTCAGCGGACTTTTTCAGCGTGCAGTCTGGCGGACTAAGTATTTCGGAATTTCCGTAATATTGTCCGTCCAACTTTGGTTTCAGCGGACAGTCCGCTCGTGAGTAGGCTAGTTGGACGGACTAAGTATGGCACATGCTCAGAAAGGATTTACACGGCCGAAGGTTGCATTGCTGTGTATTGGACGTCCTATTTCTAGTCCCGTCGTACGTGCTGTACACGTCATCGCACAAGCTTTCGACGGACTGTCTGTTCATCGTGTGTGGTCAAGTCCGTTCATTTGAAAGTAGGACGGACTGTCCGTCGGATTGTCTGATGGACTTAGTTGGCCAGACAGTCCGCCCGTGTGTACGCGGCTTAACACTACAGATCCCAATAGACACTGTGCAGTAAGAGGAGTGAGATGATTTTTATTAAACTGCCCAGGAAAGCTCTTCCTCTTGGTGCCAAGAGAGTGAGAGAGAGCACCTCTGCTTGGATATTCATCTGCCAGAGGGAGACCACACCAGCTGAGACCTGAGCCTTGGACTGGCAGTGAGGACACATGGGGCAGCATAGCTTACGTCACAGCACCTGCATTGTTTCTTCAGGGAGACTGGGGTGTGCAATACTATTGAATGTTTGAGAACAATGTTCTTGTGGTTGTCATTTTTTTTTTTTTTAATCCTCATTGTCATGTGGTCAATGTACATACCAAGACTAGAGGTCTTTAAAGGACAACTACAGCTGGGAAGATTTGTAGGCTCAATTATTTTCAGCAACAGAGGACAAAAATAATGATCATTGTGGCAAAAGAGCCTAATGATTGGAGCCCTATTGCCAGCAAATTTATATAATATCCGGTAAGGTTCTATGTGCTTTGCTTTCTTAATATAGTGAGCAACAGGAGTAAATGCATTACGACCAGGGTTTTTCCTACCTGGTAGTGGCTCCAGGTTCCTTTATGTAGGATAGTATGCCAGCCGTATTATGCGGTACGGCTCTTAAGTCACTTAGTAGGCATAGGATAGTGAAGCGACAAGATCAATGGCACTATTAAACCGTATTCTTCACCAGCACACCCCTGTTATACGAAGGAAAGAATTACTTAGTCAGCATTATAGGCATCATACAATTCCCAACTGTGTAATGACTCTAATGCTGACTCAATAATACTGAATCAGTAAATCTTTCCTTTACAAAAAGGAGGTGTGCTAGTAAAGAATACTGTTTCTGGGTCCTTCCAGCAGGCACATCCAAGTTATGGCCATGGTCTGTTTTTTTGGGGGGGTGCGAACTGTGGCCAATGGGAGTAGAAAATGACCCGGCATCAGTGCACCATCATTGATTTTATTGGGAGAAACAGTGTCCCATTCATGGTGTCAGTTGTTCCATCATTGGTGTGAGTTGGTAGAATATTGCCCCATCATTGGTGTCAGTTGGTGGAATAGTGCCCCATCAGTGGGGTAAGTTGGTGGAATAGTGCCCCGGGCTGCAGTTTGGAGACCATTGCCTTAAAGGATAAATAATCCCCAAAGTAAAGCTGTATTATAATGTATATCCGTTTTCCAATCCTAAAATGTAGTGATTGCATTAGTTATTTTTATTTAGAACATTATAAGCAAGTACAAAAAATACCTGTTGATCTTGCCAAAAATGCAGTGTCCTTATGAACTTCCTGTGAGCTGAAATGAAAGCAATCTGATTTCATCTTCCTTCCACAAACTACTAATCCCATCAGACCCCATGTTATGAAAATGATCAAAGGCAGATATGTTTGAAGTCAAGCCTGGGTGACAACCATGGCTTCCTCCATATATATATATATATATATATATATATATATATATATATATATATATAGACAAACACACACACACACATATATATATATATACATACACACATATATATATATATATATACATACACACACACACACACACACACACACACACACACACATATATATATATATATATATATATATATATATATATATATATATATATATATATATATATATATATATATATATATATACAGTGAGTACACTCACACTTTTGTAAATATTTTATTATATTTTTTTTGTGACAACACTGAAGAAATTACACTTTGCTACAATGTAAAGTAGTGAGTGTACAGCTTGTATAACAGTGTAAATTTGCTGTCCCCTCAAAATAACTCAACACACAGCCATTAATGTCTAAACCGCTGACAAAATACACCCCTAAGTGAAAATGTCCAAATTGGGCCCAATTAGTCATTTTCCCTCTGTAGTGTCATGTGACTCGTTAGTGTTACAAGGTCTCAGGTGTAAATGGGGAGCAGGTGTGTTAAACCTGGTGTTATCCCTCTCACTCTATTATACTGGTCACTGGAAGTTCAACATGGCAAAGAACTCTCTGAGGATCTGAAAAGAATTGTTGCTCTACGTGGCCTAGGCTATAAGAAGATTGCCAAGACCCTGAAACTGATCTGCAGCATGGTGGTGAAGACTGGAATTGGAAGAGGACTCCAGTGGGAACCTGTGAAGCTCTGGTGAACTCCATGCCCAAGAGGGTTAAAGCAGTGCTGGAAAATAAGGGTAGCCACACAAATTATTGACACTTTGGGCCCAATTTGGCCATTTTCACTTACGGGTGTACTCACTTTTGTTGATAGCGAATTAGACATTGATGGCTGTGTGTTGAGTTATTTTGAGGGGACAGCAAATGTACACTGTTATACAACCTGTACACTCACTACTTTACATTGGAGACAAGTGTCATTTCTTCAGTGTTGTCACATGAAAAGATATAATGAAATATTTACAAAAATGTATATATATATCAGTAGTAAAGGTGACACACATGAACAGGATGCATGTTATTTGTAGGATTTTCAGGTGAATATAACAGGAAAACAGCTTGGGAAAAAAAAAAAAAGAAATCTAATGCAGACACCTCATCTAAGCACAGTTTTTTGGATTAAGTATCCATAAAGGAAATTTCAGACATCCAGACATTGCAGGAATATCATAACCCGGGTTGCTCTATCGGGAACAGCCTCCATGATTAAGCCTCGTGGGTGGGGTGAAACACGGTCGGGGCGTGGATTTGGATGAAGCTGGTTGATGCTGCTTTTACCAGTTTACTGATGGCTTTGCTAGGTGTGCAGTATAGAGGCGATTCAGTTCGCATTGTGAGCTATACAAATATTTCATTCATAGGTCCCCAGTATAGGTCTCATTGTCCCATATTTGTCTGCAGTTGTTTGGATTTGTTCCATATCTTCTGGAGCAGTGCATATGTGGGCATTTGCTTATTAGGTTTCTGGAACCGTTATGCCTCCAGGCCTTCTGGGATAGACTCTACACCAGTGCATTTAAGCAGGCGGTGAGCAGAGGAACCTTCAGGAGTGGGGGACCTAGAGCCTATTAAATGCTGGAGATGAAGCAGCTATATAATAGGTCCAGGGGTTAGAAAGTGCCAATCCCCCCCCCCCATCTTTGGGAAATTGCAGTTGCTCCAGTTTAATCCTAGGTGAACGGGCTCCCCATAACAATAGACTAAAGAGGGAAATAACTACCCAAAATATTTTTAATAGCATGACCATTGGAGCATTATAGAGAACATATAGGAGTTGGGGCATAAGTATCATTTTGATTAGGTTTGTTTACCCAGCTAGGGACAATTTGAGCTGATTCCAAATGTTAATTTTGTCTTGGAACCGGGTCAATAAGGGCTGTACATTGAGACGGCAATAATCCGTAAGTGTGGGGGAAATCTGAATGCCTAAATATTTAAAGGAGATCGCTATCGGGATGGAGCAGGGGAGTAATGCTGACTGTGCAGGCGTGTCATCCAACATCAACATGGACTTAGTCCAATTGATAGTGAGGCCAAAGTACTGCCCAAAATCAGAGATGATGGACATAACCCTGGATAAAAATGAGAACGTATCTCCCAAGAACAATAACATGTTGTCGGCTTAGAGCATGATCTTCTCGCTATATTTAAACCCGGTGATGAGCGGATCGGCACGCACTAGGGCAGGAAAAGTTTCAATTGCAATGGCGAAGAGCAGTGGTAACAGAGGACATCCGCTGATTCCCCTGCCCAGCACAAAGGCAGGCGACATTCTATCTGAGACCGCTTAGGCCGCGTACACACGCGCGGACTGTTCGCCCAACCTTGTTCGGCAAACAGTTTGTCAAACAGTCCGCTCAAAATTTGCATGAGCGGACTTGCCCACACACGAGCGGACTGTTTGACGAACAAGGTTGGGCAAACAGTTCGCTCAACTTTTGAAATGAACGGACTCGCCCACGTAAGGAGGAGGCAAATCCGCCCATTTCGAGCGCGTGTACAGGTAGGCGGGGCCCGCGAAGGAGACGTCGCGGGCTCCGCCGCCTGGAATGGGCTTAAAGGGGAACCCCAACGCCGAAAAAAATCGGCGTGGGGGGTTCCCCCCAAGTCCACACCAGACCCTTGTCCGAGCACGCTACCCGGCCGGCCAGGAAAGGGGGGCGAGCGAGCGCGCACCCCCCTCCTGAGCCGTACCAGGCCGCGTGCCCTCAACATGGGGGGGGTGCCTCGGGGAAGGGGGGGCCGCGCGGCCCCCCCACCCCAAAGCACCTTGTCCCCATGTTGATGAGGACAAGGGCCTCTTCCCGACAACCCTGGCCGTTGGTTGTCGGGGTCTGCGGGCGGGGGGCTTATCGGAATCCGGGAGCCCCCTTTAAGAAGGGGGCCCCCGGATACCGGCCCCCCACCCTATGTGAATGAGTATGGGGTACAATGTACCCCTACCCATTCACCTGTGAAATAAAGTACAAATAAAAACACAACACAGGGGGAAAAAATATTTTATTGCACAGCCGGGGGTCTTCCGTCTTCGGGGGTCTTCTCGCCGGACTCCTCCGCTATGTGTGTGTAGCTCTTTTGCCAGCGGAGGAGTCCGGCTTTCTTCCTCCCCGCCGCCGGCCTCTTCTCCCGACTTCGGGGGTCTTGTCCCCCTCTTCGGTTCTTCTGCCGGGCCACCGCGCCTGGTCCGGTGGCCCGGTCTTCTGTCGCCGTCTTCCGTTCTTCTGTCGCCGCCTTCGGTTCTTCTGCCGGGCCACCGCGCCTTCTTGTAGCTCTTTTACAGGCGGTGGCCCGGTCTTCTGTCGCCGTCGCCGCCTTCCGTTCGTGTTCTTCTTCTTGTTCTTCTTGTTCTTCTCCAGGCGATGTTGACACGTCGCTCCCTCCGGCCGGAATGCCAGAGCCGCCCTGCGCTGTGACTTATATAGTGACAATGGGGCGGGGTCACATGGTATATGTCACATGGGTTGATGTCACATGGTGACCCCGCCCCCTTACGATGTCATAGTCCCCATGTGACATCAACCCATGTGACCAACCCATGTGACATATACCATGTGACCCCGCCCCATTGTCACTATATAAGTGACCGCACAGCGCGTCCCCGGCATTCCGGCCGGAGAGCTCGTCGAGTCAACATCGCCTGGAGAAGAACAAGAAGAACAAGAAGAAGAACAAGAACGGAAGGCGGCGACGGCGACAGAAGACCGGGCCACCGCCTGTAAAAGAGCTACAAGAAGGCGCGGTGGCCCGGCAGAAGAACCGAAGAGGGGGACAAGACCCCCGAAGTCGGGAGAAGAGGCCGGCGGCGGGGAGGAAGAAAGCCGGACTCCTCCGCTGGCAAAAGAGCTACACACACATAGCGGAGGAGTCCGGCGAGAAGACCCCCGAAGACGGAAGACCCCCGGCTGTGCAATAAAATATTTTTTCCCCCTGTGTTGTGTTTTTATTTGTACTTTATTTCACAGGTGAATGGGTAGGGGTACATTGTACCCCATACTCATTCACATAGGGTGGGGGGCCGGTATCCGGGGGCCCCCTTCTTAAAGGGGGCTCCCGGATTCCGATAAGCCCCCCGCCCGCAGACCCCGACAACCAACGGCCAGGGTTGTCGGGAAGAGGCCCTTGTCCTCATCAACATGGGGACAAGGTGCTTTGGGGTGGGGGGGCCGCGCGGCCCCCCCCTTCCCCAAGGCACCCCCCATGTTGAGGGCACGCGGCCTGGTACGGCTCAGGAGGGGGGCGCGCTCGCTCGCCCCCCTTTCCTGGCCGGCCGGGTAGCGTGCTCGGACAAGGGTCTGGTGTGGACTTGGGGGGAACCCCCACGCCGATTTTTTTCGGCGTTGGGGTTCCCCTTTAAGCCCATTCCAGGCGGCGGAGCCCGCGACGTCTCCTTCGCGGGCCCCGCCTACCTGTACACGCGCTCGAAATGGGCGGACTTTCCGAGCGGGAACAGTCCGCTCATTTCGAAAGTACAGCGGACAGGCCCACACACGGGCGGACTGTTCGCTCAAACACAGTTTCAGCGGACAGTTTTTCGGAATTTCCGAAAGACTTTGTCCGTCCAACTGTCCGCTGAAACTGTCCGCTGAAAGCCCACACACGAGCGGACTGTCCGCCCAAACACTGTTCAGCGGACAAGGTTGGGCGAACAGTCCGCCCGTGTGTACGCGGCCTTAGGGTTCTTTGATCTGTGGCTGATTGACCTCCATTTGATTGTGCTTGCATAGTTGCAGGGCCAACACCACTTGGCAAAGCCAGCAGCATGACACCAATTATTTTTTTTATCTGTCTTTAAAAGATGGAATTCTGACCAACACTGTAAGGGGTGCATTCTTCCTACTGTCCACCTATGTAAGGGGCATTTTTACAATTGACCCCAGATAAACTGGTTTCAGTAAGAGTTCCCTGGGGCCTAAAAATTATTTTAGGGGTTCCTCTGGGGTAAAATGGAAAGCCTGGTGCACAACATTCTGATCTGAGAGACTGACCCAAAACCGTGCCAGATATGTTGCTTGGAAAGTGATCCTATAATCTCTGAGTTTCAATCACAATATTATATGCATATTTATTGTGTTCACTACCCAGGCTCCAGATTTTCTGATGGAGGAAACAACCTTAGTTGTTTCCTCAGATGTTAATGAGCTCTTAATAGATCTAAGATTTAGGCTGGGTTCACACTGCTGCGGGGGGAGATCCGGATGTGATTCGCACCGCAAATCACATCCGATCTCCGTAGCGCTGCGAGTTCAGCCATACAGATAGTATGGCTGAACTCGCAGCGGTCCCGCAGCAAACTCGCACGGGACCCTTTTTTTCGTCCGCAACAGAATCGGATCGCATGGGCGTTCACACCATGCGATCCGATTCTTGTGCGAGTCGGCAGATCGCACTGCGATATGCGATCGGATCTGGGGGTGTCATTAACATATCATTGACACTCCCAGCCGTTCGCATAGGGCAGTGTGAACTGCCGGCGGGAGTCGTGCGATGCGGGAAAACGCCGCGGATTCGCGGCGTTCCCGCATCGCAGCGGTGTGAACCCGGCCTTAAGCACCAGATCCATTCAGTCACAAGCCATGGAAACTGGAAATTTTTGGCATGGATAAACTGCCAACCTGGATTGGTTTGCGCAAAAGTTATAGCGTCCACAAAATAGGGGATAGTTTTATGGCATTTTAATTGATACATTTTTTTTTACTAGTAATGGCGGCGATCACCGATTTTTATCATGTCTGCGACATTATGGCGGACACATCGGACAATTTTGACACATTTTTGGGATCACTGGCATTAATACAGCGATTAATGCTAAAGAATTGCATTGATTACTGTAAAAATGTCACTGGCGGGGTAGGGGTTAACCACTAGGCGGTGCTGTAGGGGTTAAGTATGTCCTAGGGAGTGATTCTAACTGTGTATGTGGGGGGGCTGTGTGACACATTACTGATCATGCTTCCGATTACAGGGAGCTGTGATCAGTGTCCGTGTCATTAGGAAGAACGGGGAGATGCTTGTTTACATTAGCATCTTCCCGTTTTTCCTCACCGTGAGATGATCGCGGGTATGCCCCGTGGAAATCGAGTTCACGGGACCCACGATCATGTTCACGGAGCTCCTGCGCGTGACCACAAGCCGCCTCTTAAAAGGCAACGTACAGGTACGTTAACCTGCCTGTACGTGCCCTTCTGCCTCAGTATATCTGTGTGAGGCGGCCGGGAAGTGGTTAAAAATGCAGCAGATTGGGGAGCACACATGCTGTGTCTGCAATGCATTGTAAAAATGATCCCTCCTGTCAAGCTTGGTGTGCAGTACCACCTGCCGAACGTAACCCATTCAATGGAATAGGGCTGCACCATAACCACTGTGCAATTTTGTTGCACTGTGGTGTGCATTTTTAGGGGTTAAAACAGGCAGTAAGGAGGCAACATACCTCCTCACCATCTGTCAAATGCCCTCTGAAGAGGGGGCATGACTAGTGTAAGCAAGCCTCTCTTTAAAGCACCTGCTGCTGGGTGAAAAGGTTGAGTGCTGACAGAATACTAAAAAGGTATATGTGCTGCCTGTTTGTTTTGTGTAACCCATTAGGGGCACTCTGTTAGTGGTGAATGAACCTGAGTTTAATTAACGGCTCAGATGAGCAGATGTTTTGCATGTTTATGCTATGAACCTACTGTACAAAACCCAGAATGCTTGTTTGCTGCCTTGCTAAATAAAAGTGCTGGACAGACCAGCTTGGACTGCGTCTGGGTGTTTCTGTCCCATGGATGGTTTACAGCGGTCAATACCTGTAAAGAATGTCCTCCTTACAGCCTTTATAGCACAAGAACCTAGAAATTCACATTTCCTATAACAAGAAAGCAGGCCATGATCACTGGACTAAGTGAGTTTACCTGAGAACATAAATATCTGAAAACACGACCTGGGCTCAAAACTGTAGCAAATAAAACACCAGGAAAAATAGAGGTGATGACCATAAAAATCAAACAAGATGTGACAAGGAATAGGACTATTTTTGTGAACATCAGCTCCACAATAAACAAAAAATAAAATGTAAGGCTGATATTTTCTCCAGGAACAGGCAACAAACTCAGTGTTGCCCATAGCAACCAGTAAGACTCATTTCATACTAACAGAGCAGCGAGAGGGAATAAACGGTAACATCTGATCAATTGCTATGGCAACGCTTACATTTTCCTTTCTGCACTTTTTTATGAACAAGGCCCAATGAGGTAAATATTCTATTACTGAAGATATTTTTAGTCGTCCTGCTGCCTAAAAGCTCTGGGCCATTTGGTGAATTTAATGTATATTATTTAGAATATACCTATGAAAGGAAACATACAAGTGTTGACTGGAATCGGGCTTTAAAAGGTTAGGCATGCTTTAAGAGAAAATGTACTTACCATTCCCTTCCCCCAGCCTAAACTACCCACCAGCTTACTTACCAGGATTTCACACCCTCGGCCTACCGCATTGTTTACATCCTGTAGTCCGGGAACATAGCCTATGAAAGGAAAATTCCAATTTTGGCTGGAATTGGACTTTAAAGGTTAGGTATACTTTAAGAGAAACTAAACCCACCCTACCGACCCCCCAGCCTAAACTATCCACGACCGCTTACTTACCTGAATTTCACACCCTCGGCCTACTGCATTGTTTACATCTTACAGTCCAGGAGCATAGCCTATGTAAGGAAAAAATATTCATTTTGGTGGGAACTGGGCTTTAAAGGTTAGGTATACTTTCAAAGAAAATAATATGTACCCTTCACTACCAGCTTAAACGACCCACCCGCTAACTTACCTGAATTCACACCCTCTGCCTACTGCATTGTCTACATTTTGGCGGGAACTGAGCTTTGAAGGTTAGTTATACTTTCAAAGAAAAGAAATGTACCTTACCCCCCCAGCTTAAACTACCCACCAGCTTACTTATCTGAATTTCCCACTCTTGGCCTACCACATTGTTTACATTCTGCAGTCTAGGAGCATAGCATATGAAAGGGAAACAAAATTGTGCCTGGAATTGGGCTTTAAGGCTAGGTTCACACTATAGCGATGCGGGAACGCCGCGAATCCGCAGCGTTTTCCCGCATCGCATGACTCCCGCCGGCAGTTCACACTGCTATATGCGAACGGCTGGGAGTGTCAATGAAATGTTAATGACACCCCCAGATCCGTCCGCATATCGCAGTGCGATCTGCAGACTCGCACAGGAATCGGATCGCATGGTGTGAACACCCATGCGATCCGATTCTGTTGCGGACCAAAAAAAGGGTCCCGTGCGAGTTTGCTGCGGGAGCGATGCGAATTCAGCCATACTATCTGTATGGCTGAACTCGCATCGCTACGGAGATCGGATGTGATTTGCACTGCAGTGCGGTGCGAATCACATCCGGATCTCCCCCCGCAGCAGTGTGAACCCGGCCTTAAGGTGCGGTATACATACCTCCCAACATTTTGATATGGTAATGAAGGACGCCTACTAGCAAACATATGTAGGCATAGGACATGCCCCCTGCAATCGAAAAAAAAAGGTTATTTAAATCCACAAGTGCTTTTCTTACCACTACTATTCCTTTATATTGGCTTTTAAAATTGACAAATGCAGCAATTTAAAATTTGGATGAACGGTTTAGCACTGGGAAACACTTTTTGAAAGATAAAAAGTGCATTTTATATACAACTACGGTATATAGAACAGACCAAAATGAGGGACAAATTAGGAGGAAAGAGGGACAGAGGCACATTTCTCTAAATCAGGGACAGTCCCCCCAAATCAGGGACAGTTGGGGGCTATGGGTACACTTTCAAAGAAAAGAACACCTACCTTACCCCCCCCCCCCCCCAGCCTAAACAGCCCACCCACTTAACTGAATTTCACACCCTCAGTCTACTGCATTGTTTACATCCTGCAGTAAAGGAGCATAGCATATGAAAGAAAAATTATACATTTTGACTGGAACTGGGCTTAAAGGTTAGGTTTACTTTCAAAGAAAAGAATATGTACCGTTCCCCATCAGCTTAAACTACCCACCCGCTTACTTACCTGAACTTCGCACTCTTGGCCTACCACATTGTTTACATCCTGTGGGTTGAATCTTCCTTCTCCTGTGACTGCGCTCAGGGTCTTTATAGGCTTATGCGGGACCATCTCATAAGTACCTTCTGCCTCAGAAATGGCTGCTAGGAAATCTGAGGTAATCAACTGTGCAGGTGATACCAGTTCAAATAAGAATTTACAAGTGAATACAAACTAAGAGGGCAGGCCGCAGCCATAGTTAGGAGTTAAATTGCCACTTTTTCTGGGAATAAGTGCCGGTTCACATATATGTGAAGCAGGAACCAACACGATTCCAGTGCAGGTTCCCCCATCGCATGTCACCTGCTGGTGGCTCACACTGACATCTGCAAACCGCTGCGGGTGTCAATTTAAAGTTAATGACATCCCTAGATTGGTTCACAGATCGCAGTGTGAACTGTCAAATAGTACAGGAATCAGGCCGCGTACACACGGGCGGATTGTCTGCCCAACTAAGTTCGGCAGACAATCCGACAGACAGTCCGTTCAAAATTAGCATGAACGGACTTGACCACACACGATGAGCAGACAGTCCGCTGAAAGCGTGCGTGATGACGTGTACAGCACGTACGACGGGACTAGAAAAACGACGTCCTATACACTGCAATGCAACCTTCGGCCGTGTAAATCCTTTCTGAGCATGCGCCATACTTAGTCCGTCCAACTTGCCTACACACGAGCGGACTGTCCACTGAAACCAAGTTTGGACAGACAAAACCAAGTTTGAACGGACTGTCTTACGGAAATTCCGTAAGACTTTGTTCGTCAGATTGTCCGCTGAAAAAGTCCGCTGAAGCCCACACACGAGCGGATTGTCCGCTGAAACACGGTTCAGCGGACTAAGTTGGACAGACAATCTGCCCATGTGTACGCGGCCTCAGACTACATAGGTGTGAACACCCATGCAATCGAATTCCAGTGCGGACCAAAAAAAGGGTTCTGCACCATTTTTGTGCGAATGCGTTGCGAATTCAGCCATACAATCTATATGGCTGACTTTGCATCACACAGACATCGCATGTGATCTGCACAGCACAGAGTGTCTAATATCGCACAAGTGTGAACCCAGACTAACACTGGCCTTCCAGTCTTCTTCCTATTAACAACACAGGCAACAAGTCCTATTTTTACCAGCAAAATACCACCAAGGTGGCAACCCTAGTAAAAGGTAAATAAGCATTTTATCTTTTAATTGTTGATGACAGCACCAAATATGTTGTGTTTTAAAAAATGTGACTGAATTTCCATTAAGGTCAATGATAATTCTGATTAACATTTAGACAGAGTTCACCTTTACCAAAAAAAATGCTTATGCAGCTAAGGGGTAGGGGTGACGTAGGTAAAAACAAAGTGTGTCGCTCTGACCAGCATTGAATTATGCCCTTGCTATAGGCGTAGGCCATTTACATAACTTCTGAAACCTGACTGAAAAACTCCTAAGACGTTGCTAAGAGAGGCCTAGCCATTACTGTTCACCTCCACTATTACAGGAACAAGTTCTTTCTCTAATTCAAACCCACTAACATGCGCTTTCTCTCCGATGGTGCAGTAGCTCTGAGCATTTAAAAGCTCGCTCCTGTGGTAATGAACAGTAAAGCCCCATACACACTATCAGATTTCCTGCAGATTTTTTTCCTTCAGATTTACCAAAACGATATAATATGAGGTCAAACCTGAGAAGTTTCAATTTGTATGCAATCAGGCAGGCCCTTGCACTACATAGTTTTGGTAAATCTGAAGGAACAAAATCAGCAGAAAATCTGATAGTGTGTATGGGGCTTAAGAGTTGGGCCTCTCCTAGCAACATTTTGGGAGTTTTCCAGTCAGGCTTCATGAGGTATGTAAATGGCCTATACCTATAGGCAGGGCATTATTCAACATTAGCCAAAAATGTAAAGTTTGTTTTTATCTACAAATGTCCCTTATCTGCATGGGCAGTCTTTTGGTAAAGGTAAACTAACAGTTTAAAGTGGAATTAAACTTAAACTTCAAACACTGATGTACTTTTTATGACAGAAGAGACTCAAGCCATCTCCTGTCATAAATGCTTCTCCCTGCCTGTCAAGGGTAATGTACGCTGAGCTGTGCATGTACAACTCAGAGTACATTTACAGCAACGCTCTGTGGTGTAATGAAGTGACTCTCACGGGCATGTGCGGGAGTGCCGTCATCATGGCCCAGAGAGAGAACCCAGAAGGAAGACCAGGAGAAGATGGAAGCCCCCGGGACCAGCTGGAGCACTAGAGGGCTTTGTCTGACAGGTAAGTCTACCATAATGTGCTAATGCATACTAGCACATTATGGTATTAACATTCTGAGGGCCTATTTAAAACAAAATATACATTGAAGTTTAATTCCATTCTAAAGTTTTTTTTAAAGCTAAAACTTTTTTATTTTTCTTTAGTTTCGAATAGAGTGGGGAAGTACTAAGTACTTGGGTTTATATTGCTTATTGCGACAGAAAAAGGTTTGTCACTTTGAAGAAGGGGACCTGTGTGTCTCTGAAACCTCTGTCTCCTTGAGAAAGGAGACCTGTGTTGGTCTGAAGCATTGGTGCTGCCATCTTGAGAAAGGGAAGCTATATGTCTGTTGCCACCTTTGGAAAGAGTACTTGTTTGTCTGAAATATAGTGACTGTCACCTTATAATGGATAATGGACCTGTGTGTCTCCGAAAAACATAGGCACTGTCACATTGTGAAAGGGGACCTGTGTGTCTCAGAAATATCTGCATTGTCACCTTTAGCCCTTGTGCAGACGGTCGGACATTCTGACAACCAAATCCGTTGGATTTTGTCAGACGGATTTTGTCCGAAAGTGTTGCATACACACGGTCGGACAAAGTTGTCAGAAAATCCGATTGTACATAACGTGATGACGTTATTTCGTTATGACGGGACTACGTTCAGGCTAGTAGCCAATAGCTTTGGTCTAGGAATTTGATCTGAGCATGCGTGGAACTATGTCCGTCGGAGTAGGCTACACATGATCGGAGTATGTCCGATCGGAGCATTTTGTCGGAAAATTTTACCGGTAAGTTGGAAAAGTTGGTCCGTCAGATATTCCAGACGGTAACAGTCCGATGGAGACCACACACAGAATATCCGACAAAACGGTCCGATAGGACACATTCCGTCAGAATCTCCGACCGTGTGTACAAGGGCTTAGAAGGTGACTTGTGTGTCTCCAAAACGTCACTACCGTTACATTGAAAAGAGGACCTGTGTGTCTCCAAAACACCTGCACTGTCACCATGTGAAAGGAGCATGGTGTGTCTCCAAAACATTGCTGTTGTCATCTTGGGAAAGGGGACCTGTGTGCCTCTGAAACATCTGCACTATCACCTTAAGAAAGGGGACCTGTGTGTCTCTGAAACATCAGCACTGTCATCTTAAGAAATGAGAACTATTTGCCTCTGAAATGTAAGGTCCCTCACTTTGAGATGGGGACATGTGTGTCTCCAAATCGTCAGTGAAACTAGAAACATTGGTGTTTTTATGTCTTTTTTTTTTTCCACTTTGAATCTGTTCCTGAAACTAGGACCTTGGTAAAATATTAGGTCCAGCTTGCTGGCTTTTTTTGTTGCAAGTATTCCACGGTATCACAGATGGCTGAGCTCCCTCCTACAAGGTGTCAAAGGTACAGGTGTGGAAATATTTTTTTTCCTGGAGATTCACCCTCTCGATTTTGTCTTGATGATCATTTTTACTGGGGCAGCACGTGACATGAAATCCAATATTTCACAGTTGTCACCAGAACAGGGGTTGAAGGAGAGTCTTTCAATGGGGCAACTGTTGCAGACAAATGACTGTGATAGGATTTCTGTTTAAGGTCACATCCATTTGTGTCTCCAGAAAAGACACAGACAGTACCCATCAGGGTTAACTATTAACCTTTTGTATTGAAAACAAATGCCAAAAAACTTTAGGATTTAGATATACTTTGGATTCCTAGTGTTCTTCCAGAGGTTGCTAGTGGTTCCTGGAACAGTGAGGAATTTCTGCCATTTAGATGAGTAACTACTGACACTGATGACCTTTTTAGTTATCAATAAGGTGGGTGGGTGGGGGTTCTTCCTAATTACCACAAATGTAATGAGCATTCTTCCCACTGACATCAAATGTAAGGAGAATTTTTCCCAAAGACAACTAATGTAAGGAACATTCTTCACATTGACCACCAAAGTAAGGAACATTCCTACTACAGACCACCATTATAAGGAGCAGTCTTCTCACTGACCATAGATGTAAGAAGCATTCTTCCCAAAAACCACAAATATAAAAATAATTCTTCCAACTGACCGTAGTTGTAGGGAGACTTTTTCCTACCGGCAGCCAATGTAGGGAACATTCTTCTACTTGATCAGCAGTCAGCAATGTAAGGTGCATTCTGACCACTGACCACCAATGTAAGAAACATTCCTTCCACTGGCCACTAATGTAAAAGGCATTCTTCCCTCTGACCACAAATGTAAGGGAAATTTTCCTACAGACAGCCAATGTAGGAAACATGCTTCTCACTGACCACTAATGTAAGGGACATTCTTCCCACTTGCTGCCAATGTAAGGTGCATTCTTCCAACTGATTACCAATGCAAAGAGCTTTCCTCCCACAGGCCACAAATATAAGGAGCATTCTTCCCACTGACCTGAAAAGAAAGGAGTGTTCTTCCCAATGACCACCAATGTAAATTACATTCTTCCCACTGATCACAAATGTAAGGAGCATTCTTCCCACTGACCTGAAAGGAAAGGAGCATTCTTCCCACTGACAACCAATGTAAGGAACCTTCTTCCCAGTGAGCATTACACTAATGTACAGTGAGCTGTAGATATAGTAATTATTAGCATGGTTTCCTTGAGTCTGAGAAGTGTTCCTTCATGTTAAAAAAGGCTGACCTCCAATGTAAGGGGCATTCTTCCCACTGACTTCTAATGTAAGAGGCATTCTTCCAACTGATCACCGATGTAAGGAGCATGCCTCTCACAGACCACAAATGTAAGGAGCATTCTTCCCTCTGACCTGAAAAGAAAGAAGCATTCTCCCGACTGATCACAAATGTAAGAAGCAATCTTCCCAATGACCACCAATGTGAGGAGCACTCTTCTCACTGATCTCCAATGTAAATGGCATTCTTCCCACTGATCACAAATGTAAGGAACATTCTTCCCACTGACAACCAATGTAAGGAGCATTCTTCCCACTGACAACCAATGTAAGGAGCATTCTTCCCATTCATCACCAATGTAAGGAACATTCTTCCCACTGACAACCAATGTAAGGAGCATTCTTCCCATTCATCACCAATGTAAGGAACATTCTTCCCACTGACAACCAATGTAAGGAGCATTCTTCCCACTGACAACCAATGTAAGAAACCTTCTTCCCAGTGAGCATCATGTACATTGCGCTGTAGACATAGTAATTATTAGCAGGGTTTCCCTGAATATGAAAAGGGTTCCTTCATGTTACAATAAGGTGAGAAATGCTGCTTTGGCATTGTGAGAAGTCTAAATTCATATTTCAGCCTCATAATTAGTCTGCACAACTATTTATCTCTTTATTTTCCTACTGAGCCCTGTCTTCTCTGTATCCCGGGCAGCCACCTCCATGCCCTTCCCTAATTGTACCCCCGAGACCCCTGTCACAACACTTCACTGTACATCCCCCAATAATACCACGTACCACAGCCTGCCACAGCGAATTATCCTGTGATACACACTGTCAAAATAGATCAAAAGCAGGCAGAACATTTCACAATATATCATAACAAAACCCATTATGTCACAGCATGCAGTGAGCTGTAATTACAGGCCTGTCAGAGCACCAACGGGAAAGAGAATTTGGGGACCAACTTAAAACAAGGTGACACAGCGGCTTGTCTACAAAAGTCAACAAATGGCACTTAGGGGAATAACGGACACTGGAAACTGCAAAGAAATGAGACCTTAGCATATCCGTCATGTTAATGAGCTCAGGGGGGCTTTCAGATCAATAACTTATTAACAAAATTGCTGGTGACGCCAATGGCAGAGGCCTTCATGAATACAGAATTGCTTATGTAAAAGCATCAGGCTTGAGTAGTGTACAATGGGTCAAATTAGTTTGGTGACAATGATGAAATAATCACATGATGATTTTTCTGAGGCTTTAACCTCTTGCTGAACAAGTAACCATATATGCAGGGGAAGGGAGGGAGGGCGGGTTCTTAATGCCCATTCCCTGCATCCACGCGTCTATAGCTTCCAAGGTTTCTGTGCTGAGAGCGCTCCCAGCCAACCAAGCTATCACAGGTAACTCTGTTTATGATTGGAAGTCAGCAGAAAAGGCGACTGATCATGTGGGCACTGTGACAAACTGCTAGCAACAAAAGTGAGTACACCCCAAAGTGAAAATGTCCAAATTAGGTCCAAAGTGTCAATATTTTGTGTGGCCACCATTATTTTCCAGCACTGCCTTAACCCTCTTGGGCATGGAGTTCACCAGAGCTTCACAGGTTGCCACTGGAGTCCTCTTCCACTTCTCCATTAGGACATCATGGAGCTGGTGGATGTTAGAGACCTTCCGGTCCTCCACTTTCCAATCGAGGATGCCCCACAGATGCTCAATAGGGTTTAGGTCTGGAGACATGCATGGCCAGTCCATCACCTTTAACCTCAGCCTCTTTAGCAAGGCAGTAGTCGTCTTGGAGGTGTGTTTGGGATCGTTATCATGTTGGAATATTGCCCTGTGGCCCATCCTCCGAAGGGAGGGGATCATGCTCTGCTTCAGTATGTCACAGTACATGTTGGCACTCATGGTTCCCTCAATTAATAGCTCCCCAGTGCCAGCAGCACTCATGCAGCCTCAGTCCATGACACTCCCACCACCATGCTTCACTGTAGACAAGACACATTTGTACTCCTCACCTGGTTGCCACCACACACACTTGACACCATCTGAACCAAATAAGTTTATCTTGGTCTCACCAGGCCACAGGGCATGGTTCCAGTAATCCATGTCCTTAGTCTGCTTGTCTTCAGCAAACTGTTTGTGGGCTTTCTTGCGCATCATCTTTAGAAGAGGCTTCCTTCTGGGACAACAGCCATGCAGACCAATTTGATCCAGTGTGTGGCGTATCGTCTGAGCACTGACAGGCTGACCTCCCACCCCTTCAACCTCTGCAGCAATCCTGGCAGAACTCATATGTCTATTTCCCAGAGACAACCTCTGGATATGATGCTGAGCACATGCACTCAACTTTAGTTGACCATTTAGTCGACCATGGCGAGGCCTGTTCTGAGTGGAACCTGCCCTGTTAAACCGCTGTATGGTCTTGGCCACCGAGCTGCAGCTCAGTTTCAGGGTGTTGGAAATCTTCTTATAGCCTGTGCCATCTTATGTAGAGCAACAATTCTTTTTTTCTGATCCTCAGAGAGTTCTTTACCATGAGCTGGCATGTTGAACTTCCAGTGGCCAGTATGGAAGAGTGAGAGCGATAACACCAATAAAATAAAATCAAGAATTTGGGCTAATTCCTCCCTCGGAGCCATTGTGTTCTCCCAGCGGGGGAAGCCATCCCCGCCGGGAGAAAACATTGGTTGCTATAATAGCCTCTAGCAATAAGCACATGTAAAATCTTATAGGCTGGTTGTACCCAAGTTGATCGATTGATCAAGTTGGGTACATTCAGCCTTGCCATACATGGTTCGTATCTCATTCGGTCCCTGCTGAACTGGCCAAGGTTCAAACCGCCTATGGTCAGCATTAGTTCCAGCTAGGTTCCTCGCCAGCATCCTCTCCCCTGCTTCTTCCAGGTGCCAGTCTTTAGCCATTTTGATTGCCCAGTGCAGGATGATGTCACTCCAGTGTGCCGAAATGTAAACTGAGCTGCACATGTACAGCTTAGTGTACATTCCGCAGAGGATTGTGAATAGGCAGGTAAGTGTACTCTATTGCAGAAGAGAAGTTGCATCTCTGCAATAAAAAGCCGTCCTGTTTACAGTTTTTTTACTTTTTGCATTTAGTTCCCGCTTTAAGACCCAGTTAAAGGGCTGCTGGGAGGGGGCAAGGAGAGGTTAAGAGGCCCTGTCACCCTGCTGATTAAGGATACATTACAGGATCTCTAAAGTATATATGAGGGATATCCACTCTTAGACACTTGCCAAGGGAACAAGTGTACCCATTGGAAGATTTCCCTTTGATTCCTGTTGTGGTGGCAACTCAAAACTTTGGATTTACCCATCATTTTAATTTCCAGGGACATTGGTGATCAGGACAACCATAGAGAGCCAATCTCTCTAACAAGGACACAGCGGTAAAAACCTCACCACTCTATCCAAAGCTAAACAAAACATTTTGCTTACTTTAACACTTTTGCTGTTACACTATTTTTCACACATATGCAAAAATGCACATTTTTCCCAAGGAGGCAGCAAAAAGCAGTTTCACTTGCCTAATCCTTCCCTCCCGCAGTTTCCCTCCCAGCTTTAAGACTGAATCCTGCATCCTCTCCTTTCTATGGGGACTGCAGACCAAGCTATTTTGGGCTTTATCAGTAAGTAGGCCAATTTTAAGGGATACTCCCATTTAATTGTAAGCTAATGTTAGAGTAATATGGCAGTGACGGCATTGGCGAGTGAGGAGACTGGCCGCTGTATTCTGTATCTGTTGAGATAAAATATCATAAGGGGAGAAATAGATGAGGTGATAAATACTGATCCCCGATATACTGTATAAAGCCAAATGGCTTGTGTTTGGCAGCTCTTCATAAAGCAGAGGCCCCTTTTCATAACACAGAGGTCACCCAATTTGGGAAACCTATATGCATTTCAATCAAAGAGGGCACCAAACAAAAGTCAACAGAGCCCAAAGTGTTTTTTTATTGATCTCACAAATAACAGCAGGAAAAAAGACACTAGTCAGCCAACACGTTTTGGGTGCTCAGCATTCCTCTTCATCAGGGCTTTCATTCTTCAGCTGTCAGGACCAGGACCTAAACCCATGACCTCTGCTGCATCTGGCAGTGGCACTCCTTGCTGAGCCACCTGAGATGCTAGAAAGGATTCTGTCTAAACCCTCAGATAATCTGGTCTTGTACCCTGTCGGGTGTGTCTGTGTCATATGCCAGGGTGTATTTATTGTATTCAGCTGGTCAGTGGAAGCCTCTCTACTGCTATAGCTACTGGTCTCGGAGCATGACCCCTGACTGTGACACCAGCTCTCATATCTCTGGCCGGCCTCCTTTAGTCCTCAGATTACCACTGTTTATCAGTCACACAGTGGGTGCATTGTTTTTATCTTTAAATGAGTTGGCCAACTCTTATATTTGAACTTATGGGGAGCAGTAAAGCACCATGGTATAGCACAGGGAGTAGAGTCTGTTAATGTGATGAGAAAATAAACTGATCTTCTTATTTATTGTGGAGATCTGATTCATGTAACAAAAGACAGATTATAGATTCCTTGACCTCGCCCTGGATCTATAGAATAGACAGCTTTGCGCTGACCTGTGTCCTGACCTGGGATCTGACATTTGTATACAGGGTCAATATATCTGTACAATAGACCTTGGTTTTCCATGGTTGTATTCAGCTAAGTCAGGCATTCATGGGGACGGAGATGCTGTTGCAGAATGCATTTTCAAGGATTATCAAGGAGAGTAAATATTATATGTCATGAAATTCACACCACAGCGTTGGCCCTGACCTTGTGTAATTAAATCTAACCTCAAGTCATTCATGTTATTTTTGTACAACTTTCAGACTGACCTTACTCTTGCTACACAATGGAAGGACGTTTATGAAAACAGCTACAAAGGAAGAGCGAAGGAGCTGCTGCCATTAACAATAGAGGAAAACAACAGGATAAAATTTGCAGCATAATATCAGGTTATAAGTTCTCAGTAATTCGTTTTCATACTGTGACCTGTAGATGTTCCGTCTTGGAGGGTTGCAAATCATTTTCCAGAAGTTCAGTGTTGATTGGCTGTCCAAGCAGTTGCAAATGTAGGGGTTAACATTGGATGGAATCGTCTACAGTAAATGGTTATTTCAATGGTGTATAGGAGTGTTTCTCAACCTTTTTTGAGTCAAGGCACCCTTTAAAAATGATGGACCGTCTTAAAGAGGAAGTAAACATGCGCCGTAGACAGCGGTGGCTGTCTTCAGGTAAATATCTCCTAAACCGTGTAGGTTTAGGAGATATTTCTTGGACCTACAGGTAAGCCTTAATCTAGGCCAGTGATGGCGAACCTTGGCACCCCAGATGTTTTGGAACTACATTTCCCATG
Organism: Lithobates pipiens; assembly: GCF_037356315.1. NCBI lineage: Eukaryota > Metazoa > Chordata > Amphibia > Anura > Ranidae > Lithobates > Lithobates pipiens. The sequence goes on from NW_027507788.1 coordinate 25,082,546, forward strand.
ATGCTCAAGCACTCTGAAGTATAGTGCAGCATCATGGGAAATGTAGTTCCAAAACATCTGGGGTGCCAAGGTTTGCCATCACTGATCTAGGCTTACCTGTAGGTCAAAGTGGTTTTACAACCACTTTAAGGCACCCTTTAAAAATGATGGATAGTCTCGAGGCACCCTTTAAAAATGATAGACAGTCTCAAGGCACCCTTTAAAATTATGAACAGTCTCGAGGCACCCTTTAAAAAATATGAACAGTCTCGAGGCACCCCATTCTAAAATGTAAAAGCTATTCTAATAGTTTTACGTAATGCAGCAACATTCACAAGTCCAAGTAGGACACCCAACATTAGAGGTCATTCTTCCAAAACAAATACACTTTTGAAAACTGGTACTGACTAGTATTCCAATGTTTCCCCTCTCCCTCAGTTTTTCTCCATCACTCAGCTAATGTGACCCTCAATGGAAATGTAGAAGGGTAGGAGATGGGGATACAAGGATGCTGTGCAGGCGACTGACATCCTCCTTATCAACTGATGATGCCATTGGTCATTAGGATGCCAGCAGCTGGAAGGTTGTCATTGTGCACAAAAAAAACCTGTGGCTTATTTCGCGTACACACGACTGGACTTTCTGGCAGAATAGGTCCGACTGAATCATTCCGTCGGATATTCCGAACGTGTGTGGGATAATCTGATAGTTTTTCTTTAAAAAATTCAGACGGACCTAGAAATAGAACATGTTTCAAATCTGTCCGACGGACTCAATTCCTATCGGGAAAACCGATCATCTGTATGTTGGTCCGACGGACCAAATACGACACAAGGGCAGCTATTGGCTGCTGGCTATTGAACTTCCTTTTCTAGACCCATCGTACATCATCACGTTCAAAACGAATGGACTTTCAAACTGACTTTAGTCCGTTCGTGTGTGGGCAAGTCCGTTCATTTCGAAGTTCGAAAGTCCATCGTAACTCCGTCAAGGAGACTGTTGGACCTTTTCTGCCAGAAAGTCCGGTCATATGTACACGGCATTAGTGTAACTAAAAGGCAACTTTCATCCATGTTTTATTCAATTTTTGGGGAATGTTTAGGCATTTTGCCAAGGCACCCCTGAAGAAACCTCAAGGCACCAAAGGGCACCTTGGTTAAAAAAAGGCTGGTGTATAGAATGATTTTGAAGGCTTTTTGGATTCTGCCTAAGATTCAGTGGAGCTGCGTGTGTTCTACCAAACTAGGCAACCAAAAATGGAGGGTAGATGCAACATGTACAGCATTTATGGCAAAACATTATCATTTGTCTACAGTTCTCCTAAGCTAGCTTTACACCTGTTTAGGTGTGTGACAATAGTATGCAGTGTATTCATGGTGCGGTGCATTGCCAATTATTCTCAATGGCATCTCAATGCACATACAAGGCCAGAACAAATGCACCGTCCCCTCAGCACAAAACAAAGCAGGCAATATAGAAGACATGCATTGCATTTCAATGTACTCCGTCGGACAGAAAATCATGCCTTTTTATACTGTGTTGGGCTCATTGGAACTCAGTGCACATGTCAACACACTTTTATGCACATTACAATTCATGGGTGTGAAAGGGCTCTAAAGGGTTGACGACATTTTAACAGAAAGAAGGTAAGGAGGAATCTCCAACAGGAACAAAGACAGACATAAAAAATGTTTTTTTCTTATGTAGAGTACGGGAAGAAGAGTATTATTTTTTGTTGGCTTCTCTGTTGCAGATTTTTCTTTACTTCCTATCTGGTGAAAGCGTTGGCAGCAGGGCAGAAATTGAGGATAAATCTTTCTGTTAGAGCCCCTGATAGCAGTAAAAACCCAACAAGTGTTCTAATAATTCCCTATCACATCTATGTATAAGCTGCAAGTCACGACTTTGAGCTTATATAGCGCTTCCTCCTTTTACCATAGCTCGCAACTGTCCCTGGTTTTGAGGGACTGTCCCTGATTTAGAACAAAGTCCTTCTGTCCCTCTTCCCTCCTCATTTGTCCCCCACTTTTGTCTGATCTATATAATTGGATATAAAATGCACTATTTATCCATCAAAAAGTGCTAAATTGCTGCATTTGTAAATTCCAGAAGTTAGTATAAAGGAATATTAGAGGTAAAAAAAACACTTTAACTAATTATTATTTTTATTTATAATTATTAATTAATTATTAATTATTATTTTCTGTAAAATTCTCCTCTACTGGTGCATGGTGGGGGTATGTGTCCTGTGCCTACATGCTTTTGCTAATAGAGGTCCTTCATTCCCATCTCAGGAAGTTGGAAGGTATGTTTTACTCCTGGTGGTAGAATAGATTAAAGGGAAGGGGAGTATAAAGTGCTGAAGGAAAGGAAAGAGGGACGTTAAATGACCCTGTTGTGTTGCTTTACATGGATAGAGCCCAGGTGGGATTTAACCACTTCAATACAGGGCATTTTCACCCCCTTCCTGCCCAGACCAATTTTTAGTTTTCAGCGCTGTTGCACTTTGAATGACAATTGCGCGGTCATGCAACACTGTACCCAAATGCAATTTTTATGTTTCTTTTGGCACAAATAGAGCTTTCTTTTGGTGGTATTTGATCACCTCTGCAGTTTTAATTTTTTGCGCTATAAACAAAAGAAGAGCGACAATTTAAAAAAAAAAAAAACACATTATTTTTTACTTTTTGCTATAATAAATATCCCAATTTAAAAGAAAAAAAAAATGTTTTCCTCAGTTTAGGCTGATATGTATTCTTCTACATTTTTTTGGTAAAAAAAAAATGCAATAAGTGTATATCGATTAGTTTGCGCAAAAGTTATAGCGTCTACAAAATACAGGATAGATTTATGGCATTTTTATTTATTTATTTATTTTTTACTAGTAATGGTGGCGATCTGCAATTTATTTTTGGTGACTGTGAGGTTGCGACGGACATATCGGACACTTTTAACACATTTTTGGGACTATTCACATTTATACAGCGAAAAGTGCTATAAAATTGTACTGATTACTGTGTAAATGTGACTGGCAGGGAAAAAGCACCTCTTTATTTATGTTAATCGTGGCTCTAATTCCGCCTCCGTCTGAAACCCAAATTATGGGCAGTCCTGTGGGGGGAGGTGCAGCCAGCCCTGAGCCCCCTCCCCTTCTCTAGCACTGCAGTACTGTGTGATAAAACTACCAACTGATAGTAAACATACAGAGCCCTGGCAGATCCATCACACAGCCCTGACATTTCAATAGTAAAAGTAGCAGTAGTAATTGTAAAAGATCAGTCAGTGCTGCAGGGCTGAGAGAGTTATCTGCTGGTGCTGCGTGCACATTTATAAGCAGTTGCAGATAAATCACAAAGCACCACAGTGCTGTATAATCTTTTACTATTGCGAATGAACAAGCGGTGCTGATTGCTCAGTTACAATAGTAAAAGATCATTTAGGGCTGGGGAGCTGTGTGAATTACAAGCCGGGGCTTTGAATTTACAAGCAGCCGCAGATAGATCACACAGCCTTGCAGCACTGAATGATCTGTTGCGAATGGTAGCAATGATCTCCAGAGCATCTCTGCTGCCAGAAACCAGCGCTGTCTTACATATTCGGCTCCTTGCTAGCAGTGTGATCGGAAGGTGCTGGTGGGAGGGGTGGGAAACTGTCCAACCATACTGCTCAGCAATGGCAGAATATGTTTGAACAGGACCAAGTGCTACATGCACTTGGTTCTCTGGGGGATTGAATAACATTAAATGATATATTTTTGAGACTTTTTCTTTACAAATAATGAGTCAGAGCTCTGGCAGTCTCAGTAAGTATTTGAAGACTCGCCTCAAAGCAGAGAGTTCCTGTGTGTGGTGGTCAGGCAAGATTTTCAAGTCTGTTTTATCAGGTTGATGCCAATGATGTTTAATGAAGCCCATAAGCACAAAACCATTGTTCAAATGGACAGAAAGACAGCCAGATCGGGAATCGTTAATTCATGTTTGGTAGTAACGTTAGTATATACTAGCTTCAGGCATTTGACAGGGTAACAGCTGTAAGACCTCAGGGGCCTCTCGGTTTTGACTTTTCCTCGGGCAAATATATATCTTTCATAAGTGAGTCTGCACAATTATATTGAAGACTGCACTGTCAGATCTTTAGATAAGCCCAATTGTGACTAAGCCAGCAAGAGCCATGCTGTGTCTGTGCCCGGCCCCCTGCATTGTATCATCAGATCAGAGCACTCCCATCGGATCCTAGGGAATGGCCTTTATTCCTTCCTAAGTCAGATCTTCCAGCTTTTGGTGTCCATAGATAAAAGCTGTTTATCCGACTTATGTAATGTGTCAGTGGAAGATCAATTACTACACAGCGGAGTTCTCCTTAAAGCTAGCTGGATGTTTAAAAGCATCTTGGATTTTCTACGCTATCACGCAAATTCGTTTTTTAGTAAATCAACCCTTGGTCTTTCATGGTGTACTTAGTTATACATTACTATAATATATATATATATATATATATATATATATATATATATATATATATATATATATATATACTATGTTACTAGACTGATGACCTTGTTTGATACTACAGAAATTATGGAAGAGGTCCAGCTCTGGGCTTTTTTACAAGGCTTAAGGGAGTCACACTGTGTACACTTCTGATGACTCTCCCACAACCTGATCTCTGCTCGCCGTCTCTTGCAACCCTCACCATACGCACTATTGGCGAATCATACACAGTCACTGCATAGCATAGTCAAAGCATATCATGGCACTACATTGCATTCTGAAAAACGTTCACAACGCTAAGGCAATGCCATCATTTCATGGTTTAGAAAGCGAACCCTGGCTCTGTGAGAAAAGTTACTCTTAGTGTGAAGAGAAATATGAAAATTTCGGTCTGCAGCCCTTTTCTGACAACTCTGACATCCCTCAGTGACTCTATAGGGGTTCCATCCATCTCAGGGTGGAGGTTACCACGGAGCACATTGCATGATCTACAGTAATATCTCTCTATATATATATATTATATATATATATACATACATACAGTATATCTATATATAGATATATTAAGGAGATAACATGGGGTAGCGTCCTTGCCTTGAGAACGTAATTTTTGACAAAACTAGTTAGGGCGGAGCTAAGCTGCTATGCTATAATCTGAAAGTCATGCAGTTCTGGTAAGTCTCACATGAAATATCTGTGGTGTGGGTTGACTCACTGCTGTGGAATACACTTTATTGCCTTTAAGTGGACTTTGTCATTTTTTGTAGACATTTTATACATTGGGATCTTTGTGATTTGTAACGTGGACTTTCTTTACACTGCTATCTAAAGGTGGTGTTTTTGTAAATTTTTATCAAAGTGCAGCATATTCTTTTTAATGATTTTAATTGGTTCTTCCCCAAACAATACAGAGGCTATACAGGAAACGGTCTATTCGTTCTGGTTCTATAAAAGAGTCTAGGCCTCTAGGGGATGTCTTTTTAAGACTTATTGCTAGTATAACTTGTAACAGGAGAGGGGTTGGGGTGGTATAGAATACTCCAAAAATGCTGACATGTAACAGGAGGACAAATTTCACTAGGTGAAACTTCTTTGAACAGTCCTTAAGCCAGAAACAAAGGAGAAGGCCAGAACTGAGACCCTGTAAAAGCTTTCTCAGAGAGATCTAACGCTGGCTCCCCAAAAGTAGAACAGCACACAGTAAGTAGGATCCTGAGCACAGGTCAGTACTCACAATGTCCCAGGGCAGCTACACACCTTCCAGCCTCCACTAGGCACTCTTCAGTGAGTTCTCCAGACCAGATCCTTAGGTGAAACTGCTTAGTTAGCTCCAAAGGTAATTAGAAATAAGCCCTCCAGCTCTGCTATAGCTGGAACCTCAATGAACATCGGCAGACTTAAGCAGAACTGCCTCAAAGGGGCAGCAGTCCCATAGGCTGGAGCTTCTCCAGCAGAACAAGACTATTTATGTTCTTCCCAGCCACTTACTGGGCATGCCTTCCAAGGGACTGGCTACAGCACAATAAATATTCAAGCCATTTGACTCTCCCATCCCTCTATGTTCTGGAAACCTCCAGAATACAAAAGGAAGCAATCAAACCTGCAGTCTGTGAGATCTATAACAGCCCAGATAATTCAATATCTGCTCCAATTATTACAGAGGAGCCAAAAAGAACTACATTTATCTATCATCCTAGCAGTGGCGTTGCTAGGGGGTGGCTTTTGGGGCTATAGCCCCAAATTTGAGGCCCATAGCCCCGAGTCTCTGCAGGGGTCCCCAAAGGGACCCATTATGCAAGTGGGGGGGTCTTTGGGGACCCTTATGCAAGTGGGGGGCTCTTTGGGGACCCTGATGTAAGTGGGGGGCTCTCTGGGGACCCTGATATAAGTGGGGGGCTCTCTGGGTATATATACACACACACACACGTATATTACATGTGTATGCCCACCCAAGTGTATGACCTTCTTAGTACGCTGCTATGGGCTCTAGTCCCAGATATTTTGTAGACCTAGCAATGCCCCCTGCATCCTAGCAACCTACCTAGGACTAGGAGGGTGCTACGCTGCTAGTTCAGGCACTTTATGTTATGCAGTCACATTTTGCTCAGTACAGGTTTCCTCAAAGAAACCCTGTCACCAACTTAAAAAAATTGCAGATAAAAGCACAGAGCACAGAAAAATTATGTTTCTTTACGTACTCACTTGCAGCATATTTCCTTTCTATAAACATTTTTATTGGCTTTTAATGCGTTTTTTTTAACGGTCCAATTTAGGATAAAAGTGGTCTCTGCGGTGGATTCGCCGCAAGATCACTTTTATCGGCGGTGAGAGAGGGCACCCCTTTGTTTAAATAAATCAGAAAAAAAAATGTTTTAAACGCTCCCTGTCCCGACAAGCTCACATGCAGAAGCGAACGCATGCATGAGTAGCGCCCGCCAGTGGCGTAGCGTGGGGGGTGCAGGGGGTGCCGTGGCCCTGGGCGCGACATTTAGGGGGGTGCCAGTATGGGTCACTACTGGCTACCTCCTCCTAATCTTAACTTCCTGAGTCCCCCGCGCTCCGGCCACCGTGTTCAGTGTCCGGCCGGCGCCCTGTGATTGGTCGTATGGGGGTCATGTGAAGCGTAGGGCTGGCCTGTCTGAGATCGCTCCTGAAGTCCCACTTCCACACACGAACCCCATACAACCAATCACAGTGCGCCGGCTGGACACTGAACATAGCAGCTAAAGCGCGGGGGAGAGGAGCAAAACCGAGCCGCTGCTGTCTTCTCCTATCTCCGTAACGATGCAGGCCAGGACAAGAAGGTTAGTGAGACTCCCTTCTGAGAGTTATGTACTGGTGGGGGGAGGGGGGGGGGGGGTTGGGAAGAGAGGGCGATACAGACTGTAGGCAGGTCAGTGTAGTGTAGTATAGCGTGGTGGTCAGTGTAGTGTAGTATAGTATAGTATAGTGGTCAGTGTAGTGTAGTGTAGTATAGTATAGTGGTCAGTGTAGTGTAGTATGGTATAGTGGTTAGTGTAGTATAGTATAGTATAGTATAGTATAGTGGTCAGTGTAGTATAGTATAGTGGTCAGTGTAGTATAGTATAGTGGTCAGTGTAGTGTAGTATAGTATAGTGGTCAGTGTAGTGTAGTATAGTGGTCAGTGTAGTGTAGTGTAGTAAAGTGGTCAGTGTAGTGTAGTATAGTATAGTGGTTAGTGTAGTATAGTATAGTGGTCAGTGTAGTATAGTATAGTGGTCAGTGTAGTATAGTATAGTGGTCAGTGTAGTGTAGTATAGTATAGTGTAGTGGTCAGTGTAGTGTAGTATAGTGGTCAGTGTAGTATAGTATAGTGGTCAGTGTAGTATAGTATAGTGGTCAGTGTAGTGTAGTATAGTATAGTATAGTGGTCAGTGTAGTATAGTATAGTGGTCAGTGTAGTATAGTATAGTGGTCAGCGTAATGTAGTATAGTGGTCAGTGTAGTGTAGTATAGTATAGTAGTCAGTGTAGTGTAGTATAGTATAGTATAGTAGTCAGTGTAGTGTAGTATAGTATAGTGGTCAGTGTAGTATAGTATAGTGGTCAGTGTAGTATAGTATAGTGGTCAGTGTAGTATAGTATAGTGGTCAGCGTAGTGTAGTATAGTGGTCAGTGTAGTATAGTATAGTAGTCAGTGTAGTGTAGTATAGTATAGTGGTCAGTGTAGTGTAGTATAGTATAGTAGTCAGTGTAGTGTAGTATAGTTGTCAGTGTAGTGTAGTATAGTATAGTAGTCAGTGTAGTGTAGTATAGTGGTCAGTGTAGTGTAGTATAGTATAGTAGTCAGTGTAGTGTAGTATAGTATAGTGGTCAGTGTAGTGTAGTATAGTATAGTGGTCAGTGTAGTATAGTATAATGGTCAGTGTAGTGTAGTATAGTATAGTAGTCAGTGTAGTGTAGTATAGTATAGTGGTCAGTGTAGTATAGTATAGTGGTCAGTGTAGTGTAGTATAGTGGTCAGTGTAGTGTAGTATAGTATAGTAGTCAGTGTAGTGTAGTATAGTATAGTGGTCAGTGTAGTATAGTATAGTGGTCAGTGTAGTGTAGTATAGTGGTCAGTGTAGTGTAGTATAGTATAGTAGTCAGTGTAGTGTAGTATAGTATAGTAGTCAGTGTAGTGTAGTATAGTGGTCAGTGTAGTGTAGTATAGTATAGTGGTCAGTGTAGTGTAGTATAGTATAGTGGTCAGTGTAGTGTAGTATAGTGGTCAGTGTAGTGTAGTATAGTATAGTGGTCAGTGTAGTGTAGTATAGTGGTCAGTGTAGTGTAGTATAGTATAGTGGTCAGTGTAGTGTAGTATAGTATAGTGGTCAGTGTAGTGTAGTATAGTGGTCAGTGTAGTGTAGTGTGGTGGCCGCAAGGGGTGCCCGATGCCTTGCCCCGGGCTGACAACCCACGCTATGCCACTGGCGTCCGCATATGAAAACAGTGTTCAAACCACACATGTGAGGTATCGCCGCAATTGGTAGAGCGAGAGCAATAATTCTAGCCCGAGAACTTATCTGTCACTTAAAACACGCAACCTGTAGAATTTTTTAAATGTCACCTATAGAGATTTTTAAGGGTAAAAGTTTGTCGCCATTCCACGAGCAGGCGCAATTTTGAAGCGTGACATGTTGGGGATCAATTTACTTGGCGTAACATTATTTTTCACAATATAAAAAAAAATTGCTCTAACTATACTGTTGTCTTATTTTTTAATTCAAAAATGTGATTTTTTTTCCAAAAAAGTGTGCTTGTAAGACAGCTGTGCAAATATGGTGTGACAGAAAATATTGCAACGACGGCCATTTATTCTCTAGGGTGTTGGAAAGAAAATGTATAATGTTTGGAGGTTCTAAGTAATTTTCTAGCAAAAAAAAATTTTTTGGGAGCTTGTAAACAACAAATCTCAGAAAGAGGCTCGGTCCTTAAAGTGGTTGTAAACCCTTACAAACCACTTTGACCTATAGGTAAGCCTAGATTAAGGCTTACCTGTAGGTCCAAGCAATATCTCCTAAACCTATATGGTTTAGGAGATATTTGCCCGAGAACTGGCACCGCTGTCTACGGCGCATGTGCCGTAGACAGCGGCGCGCAGGCTCACTGAGCGCGGCATTCTCAGCGACGGAGCTGCCGCGCGTGTCGGCTCCCGTGCGCATGCGCGGGAGTGACATCATCGCAGCTTCGCCGAATGACAGCGGCGGAGCTGCGAGACCCCACCAACAAGATGGATGCGGCGGACTACAGGGGACAGCGGCGACTTCGCTGGCTCCTGTGTCAGGTAAGTGACACATAATGGGCTACTATGCGGTGCATAGTAGTCCATTATGCTTTACCTTTGCAGGGAATGAAAGAGGAAGTAAACTCATCAGGGTTTACTTCCTCTTTAAGTGGTTAACAGTATTGCAAAAATGATATCATCAAATGTGAAAAAAACTTAGAGTTGCATTCCAATGCAATACCCTGCTGAATTATAACTAACGGGTGGTATAAATACCAATAGTAGAAATACTATTAATAACATGCCTCTGCAATGTGACAGCAATCATTACGTAAATTAATTTTGCCTTAGAGACACATGAACAATGATGTGGTTGATGAAACATTTAAGAGTGGAGGTCAAGCTGATGAACATTAAAACGTAGTTACGCTATTGACTGTTTAAATTGTTTACTTGCCGTGTCTGCGCTAAGGATCATGGATCAGCCTTGAGGGGAGAAAGAGTTGCATTATAAGAACGCAGAAAGGCAATATTCATAATGCTTTTCATCGAGGGATTGTTAACCTATCTTCAAGTAGAAACAAATATAAGGCTGTAATGTATTTCTGTGCACAATTGCAATAGAAAGAAACCTGTAATCTGCAGTATCTCCCATACTTTAAACCAGGGCTTTTTTTCAGCAGGAACTAGGGGGAACTCAGTTCCACCACCTCTGTCTCAGGTCTTCTGCTCCCTGCTCACCACTATCACTTGGTAACACTGAAGTCCAGCTTCTGAGTTTACAAGTGATAGTTTATCTCCCAGTAGCTCCCACAGGTCAGATCTCCTGCGCAGATCCCACTGAATGCTGGACAGGGACAAGGGAGATACAGAACAGGTGCCCAGGGTTAAGTGCAGTCAAGGGCAGGAGAGGGTGCTTGGTGGGCTGCACCCTCTGTGGTCTCCATTTTTTTTCCTGGTGACCAGTTGTTGATGCTTCTACTGCGTGACCTCCCTTGCAAGTGACTGTAGTATAGTATAGTATGCTGGGAGGTAATACAGCCGGATAGGTGCTTCAGCTTAATATTGCAACCAAGGTAAGACCCCTTTCACACCGCCGAGCCTATAGCGGCGGTAAAACGCCTCTATTTTTAGCGACGTTTTACCATCGGATTTGTGGCACATTTCGGCCGCTAGCAGGGCGCTTTTACCCCCCGCTAGCGGACGAGAAAGGGTTAAGAAACGCCCGCAATACGCCACAATAGCGGCGTTTTGCCAGTGGTATAGCCGCGCTGCCCCATTGATTTCAATGGGTAGCAGTGGTGGAGGAGCGGTAAACACACCGCTCCAAAGAAGCTGCTGGCAGGACTTTTCCTGACGTCCTGCCAGCGCACCGCTCCGGTGTGAAAGCCCTCAGGGCTTTCACAATAGAATGAATGGTGCAGCAGTTTGAGGGTGGATTGCAGGCGCTATTTCTAATGCTATAGCGCCTGCAAAACGCCCTCGGTGTAAAAGGGCTCTAAGACATATGACAGACGGTGGAGCTTTTAAGGAGGGGGGAAGAAGATGAGGGCAGTGGAGGGAGGGGGTTGTATGCAGAGGGAAGAGCTACTATTTGATGCCATTTGGCAGGTAGGTATGTGTGGCGGACATGGTTGAGTTCCTGCACCTTTTCTCTGAGAAAAAAAGCCCTGCTTTAAACACTAGCTGCTTTGGTGCTCATGCTAAGGCCTCATCCACATAGCTGTGCTGATCCGTACACCCATGCAAAGAGCGCTGTCTTCACCAACGCTGGATGTTCAAATCAATGACAGGCAGCTGGCTGCACATACCGGCATAGATCTCCACATGCATCCCCAAGTATACAGTGCCTTGAAAAAGTATTCATACTCCTTAACATTTTCCACTGTCATGTTACAACCAAAAACGTAAATATATTTTATTGGGATTTTATGTGATAGACCAACACAAAGTGGCACATAATTGTAAAGCGGAAGAAAAATGATTTTCAAAATTGTTTACAAATGAATATGTGAAAAGTGTGCGGGACATTTGTATAGCGCCCCCCGCAGTCAATACTTTGTAGAACCACCTTTTGCTGCAATTACAGCTGCAAGTCTTTTTGGGGATGTCTCTACCAGCTTTGCACATCTATAGAGTGACCTTTTTGCCCATTCTTCTTTGCAAAATAGCGCAAGCTCTGTCAGATTGGATAGAGAGCGTCTGTGAACAGCAATTTTCAAGTCTTGCCACAGATTCTCAATCGGATTTAGGTCTGGACTTTGATTGGGCCATTCTAACACATGAATATGCTTTGATATAAACCATTCCATTGTAGCTCTGGCTGTATGTTTAGGGTTGTTGTCCTGGTGGAAGGTGAACCTTCGCCCCAGTCTCAAATCTTTTGCAGACTCTAAAGCCCCATACACACTATCAGATTCTCTGCTGATTTTTTCCTTCAGATTTACCAAAACCATATAATATGAGGTCAAACCTTAGGAGTTTCAATTTGTATGCAATCAGGCATCAACATGGTTTTGGTAAATCTGAAGACAAAAATCAACAAAAAAATCTGATAGTGTGTATGGGGCTTAACAGGTTTTCTTCTAAGATTGCCCTGTATTCGGCTTCATCCATCTTCCCATCAACTCTCTCCAGCTTCCCTGTCCCTGCCGAAGAGAAAAGCATCTCCACAACATGATGCTGCCACCACCATGTTTCACAGGGATGGTGTGTTCAGGGTGATGTGCAGTGTTAGTTTTCCACCACACATTTAGGATAAAAAGTTCAATTTTACTCTCATCTGAGTAGAGCACCTTCTTCCACGTGTTTTCTGTGTCCCCCACATGGCTTCTCGCAAACTGAAAACGGGACTTCTTATGGCTTTTTTCAACAATGACTTTCTTCCTTCCACTCTTCCATAAGGTCAGATTTGTGGAGAGCACAACTAATAGTTGTCCTGTGGACAGATTCTCCCACCTGAGCTGTGGATCTCTGCAGCTCCTCCAGAGTTACCATGGGCGACTTGGCTGCTTCTCTGATCAATGCTCTCCTTGCCCGGCCTGTCAGTTTAGGTGGGCGGCCATGTCTTGGTAGGTTTGCAGTTACATAGTGACATAGTAGGCAGAGGCAGCTCTAGACTTTGTGAGGCCTTAGGCAAAAAAAAAAACATGAGGCCCCACTCACGCCCATAATGGTAAGAATAATTAAAGCAATAAAAATGTAATACTACATTGCAATGTACAGTGTAAAATTAACTGATGGCAATCCATCCATGGCCAGTCCTCAAGGATTCCAGTATGGTATTGGATCATATCACACCGGCGAGCTCACCCAGACCGTCCTTCCCTTTCCAAGGCTGTGCTCTGCTCTCAGCTGGGTGTGTCTTGTCAGCAGACCACCATTTGTGAGTGGCACAAAGATAACATTGACAGCTCAAGGTTGCAGCTCTCTCTACCAGTGGCATAGCATGGGTTGTCAGCGCCTGGGGCAAGGCAAGTAATTTACGCCCCCCTAACCCATGGACTTTTAGCTCTGGTCTGGTCACATGATCCCCCGTGTCAGTCATTAGTGGCTGCAGGGGAGAGGAGAGAGCGCTTGGCAATGGATGGTAAAGCCTGGAGCGGTGACATTATGCAAATCTTTACCAGCCACTGTTGTAGAATGCTTGGGCCTGCCCTCTCCACCCTACTGGTAAAGGAGGCCATCCATCAAAGTGATAAGCCAATAACAACCTTTGGAGCCTTACCACTTCCTCTGGCTAGTCTAGATCTGTATATGATAGGTTTTGGGGGCTCAGGTCTCCTGAATGTTCCCCCAGGTAGGTAACAGGAATGCAACACCTATAGGGCCTTTTTTATGCCCTGAGATAGTTTGGACGGCTTAAAGGGCAAGTTCACCTTTTCACAAAAAATTCAAAGCTGAACTAACTCAAAGTATCCTGGCCACCCCTCTGGATCTCACTGTTCATAGTGCCCATGAGACCCCAGGCTTCTGGTGTAGAGGGCAGTGGTCTTTACACAGTACATGACCCTGGAGGAGGAAGGGGGGAGAGGACAGAGGAAAGGGGTGTAGAGAGGATATGGGTAGGGAAAAGAAGACAAAGGGAGGGGGAGAGAGAACATAGTGAGGGAATGGGGAGAAAGGACGGGGGGAGAGCGGGGGGGCAGAGAAGGGAGAGAGAGAGAGGACAGAGGGAAGGGGGAGAGGAGAGAGAGGGGGGGACAGGATAGAGAGAGGGGGGAGAAGAGAGCGGACAGAGGGAGGGCGAGAGGATAGAGAGAAGATGGGAGAGGACAAAGGGGAAGGAAAGAGAGGGGGAGGGAGTGAGAGAGGGCAGAGAGAATGGGGGGGGGGGACAAAGAGAGGGAGGGAGGGAGGGAAGGGAGAGAGGAAGGAGGGGGTAGAGGAGAGTGTGGACAGATGGAGGGGAGGGGGAGGGTATAGATAGAGGGAGGGGGAGAGAAGAGAGTGAGGGAGGGGGGAGAAGAGAGTGAGGGAGGGGGGAGAAGAGAGAGGAGGGGGGGAGATAAGAGAGGGAGGAGAGAGTGGACAGGGGGAGGGAGGGGGAGAGGAGAGAGTGGACAGGGGGAGGGAGGGGGAGAGGAGAGAGTGGACAGGGGGAGGGAGGCAGAAAGGACAGAGGGGAAGAAAACGGGAAGGGAGGAGAGAAGACATAGGGGGAATGATAAAGAGAGGGAGGGGGAGAGAGGGGAGGGGGGAGGGAGGAGAGAAGAGAAAGTGAGGGGTGATGGAAATGGGGGGGAAGGGGGGATAGGAGGGTTAGAGGGCACAGGGAGGGGGGATAGAGGGGAGGGTAGGTAGGAGAAGAGGGGGAGGGGCTGATGTGATAATTAGGATAGGTGGGCAGTGTTGTACTGTAGGATCGTAGACAGTGGAAGACTGTCCATTAGGGGCTCATGGGTGCCGCCCTCCCCATCTATGTGCCCGGCCCCCTGATCCACATACAGGGCGCTGAAAGAATGGATTCCCATGATTAGAGCTGGAGGCTCTAATAGGCTTCAAAAAAAGGTGATCTTGGGGTGCAGAGCATTGTGCTCCAAGCCCACCCAGTTGTCCTCCCGGGCAATCAGGAAGCAGGCCATGAGACCCGTCACTCGATTGGCCGAATGAAGATGAGATCCGATCGGCCGACAGGAGGAGGAGGGAGGAGACACTGGGGAACGGGGGAAGAGAAGCTCGCTATATGGGGTAAGTGCGGGCCCTGACTGACTAACCTGACTAACGGGGGCGGTGCCGCCCCTGAACTTGGGGGGGCCCACTGTGACATCTGCGACCTGACAGGGGGCTGGCGGGGGGTGGATTGTTTGCCAGCCCCCCCCCAAGAAAACACCAGCCACCACTGATTGCAGATAAAAATCAGGGTGTTCTGAGCTCCTCCTCCTGCCATCCAGACACATGTGCTCTCACCTACACTTCAAGTGGGACTTATATACCATGCTTTCACCCCCAGCCCCACAATAAGTGCTCCTCCTTCGTAGACATGCTGGAGATTGTAGTCCCATAGTCCCGCCCAGCCTCCACCTCTATCACACACAGCCCTCTACTCACTGTGCGTGTACTTCTTCCAGGGCTCCCGAGTCCCGCTATCGCTGCCCGCAGGTCCTGCTGTCTGCATCAGCAGTATGATGTGATGTGTCGGGCAGAGAAGAAAACTCTGCCTGACACGAGGCTTTGACCGAGATGAGGCTGCAGGGGAGCAATTCAGGAACCATGGTGCCTTGTATCAGTGTCCGTCCAGCGCGGAAGGGTGGGGGGCGGATCTTTAGAGCTTTCATCTGCTGGACGGACACAGATGCAGGGCATGGTTCCTGTAATTATTCCCCGCTGCAGCGATTCCCCCTCACTGCTCAGTGCAGGCAGGCAGCGCTGCTAGTAGTGTCCCGACTCCCGCAGCTGTGGCATCAGACCCAGGGGCAGCACGGGTCCACCAGCTGCCCAAGTTACGGCAGTGCTCCCCTTTCTTCAGTAGGCAAATTGTGTGGTCGCGAGGCCCCTGTGAGCGCGAGGCCTTAATCGATCGCCTAATTTGCCTAATTAAAGAGCCGCCTCTGATAGTAGGTGAGGTCAAAAAAAGGCACAAGTCCAACCAAACCTATGTGTGTGATTATATGTCAGTATTACATTGTATATCCCTGTATGTTGCGGTCGTTCAGTTGCTTATCTAATAGTTTCTTGAAACTATTGATGCGCCCCACTGAGACCACCGCCTGTGGAAGGGAACTCCACATCCTTGCCGCTCTTACAGTAGTTTAAGGTTAAACCTCTTTTCTTCTGATTTTAATGAGTGGCCACGAGTCTTGTTAAACTCCCTTTCGCGAAAAAGTTTTATCCATATTGTGGGGTCACCAGTACTGTATTTGTAAATTGAAATCATATCCCCTCTCAAGCGTCTCTTCTCCAGAGAGAATAAGTTCAGAGCTCGCAGCCTTTCCTCATAACTAAAATCCTCCAGACCCTTTATTAGCTTTGTTGCCCTACTCTTTCCATTTTCGGATGATGGATTGAACAGTCCTCCGTAAGATGTTCAAAGCTTGGAATATTTTTTTTATAACCTAACCCTGCTTTAATCTTCTTCACAACTTTATCCCTGATCTGTCTGGTGTGTTTCTTGGCCTTCATGATGCTGTTTGTTCACTAAGGTTCTGTAACAAACCTCTGAGGGCTTCACAGAACAAGCTGTATTTATACTGAGATTAAACTACACACAGGTGGACTCTATTTACTAATTAGGTGACTTCTGAAGGCAATTGGTTCCACTGGATTTTAGTGAGGGGTATCAGAGAAAAGGGGGCTGAATACAAATGCCCCCCCCCCCACACTTTTCAGATATTTATTTGTTAAACATTTAAAAAAACATTTATCATTTTCCTTCCACTTCACAATTATGTGCCACTTTGTGTTGGTCTTTCACATAAAATCCCAAGAAAAGACATTTACATTTTTGGTTTGAACATGACAAAAATGTGGAAAAAAGTATGAATACTTTTTCAAGGCACCGTACCTCCAAACTGCAGCCCCGGGCCATGTGCTGCCCTTGTTTGCTTCCACTGCTATCTGGCCCTTGGGGAATTATTTCTCCCACTGTGAGCAGCAGCAAGACATAGTTCCTGTCACTGACACCAACAATGGGATTCTATTCTTCCCATTGATACCAATGAAGGGACAATATTGCTCCCACTGACACCAAATGATGGAGAACCATTCCTCCCACTGATACCAATGATGGGGCACTGGTCCTTCCACTGACACCAATGATGGGGCATTATTATTTCCATTTCCACTACTCTAACTATACTTTCATGAAAAAAATAATAATAAATAAATATATATATATATATTGCCACACAAGTCATATTGTAACTGAATGTTATTAATGACCTTTTATTTGATGTGAATTTATATATACACTATATTACCAAAAGTATTGGGGCGCCCGCCTTTATACGCACATGAACTTTATTTGTATCCCAATCTTAGTCTGTAGGGTTTAATATTGAGTTGGCCCACCCTTTGCAGCTATACCAGCTTCAACTCTTCTGGGAAGGCCGTCCACAAGGTTTAGGAGTGTGTCTATGAGAATATTTGACCATTCTTCCAGAATCACATTTTTGAGGTCAAGCACTGATGTGGACGAGAAGGGCTGGCTTGCAGTCTCTGCTCTAATTCATCCCAAAGGTGTTCTATCAGGCTGAGGTCAAGACTCTGTGCAGGACAGTCAAGTTTCTCCCTATGCCCTGTGCGTTATGTCACACACCACATGACTTCATTAGGAGTATCTTATGTACAGTGCCTTGCAAAAGTATCCTCCCCCCCCCCCTCAGCATTTTTTGTGTTTTGTTGCCTCACAACCTGGAATTAATATGGATTGTTTGAGGATTTGCATCATTTAATTTACAGAACATGCCCACAACTTTGAAGATTTTAAATTTTTTTTATATTATGAAGCAAACAACAAATAGGACAAAATAAAAGAAAATGGCAATACTTTGTAGAGCCACCTTTTGCGGCTATCACAGCTCCAAGTCACTTTGGTTAAGTCTCTATGATCTCGCCACATTTTACCACTGGGATTTTTGCCCATTCCTCCTTACAAAACTGCTCCAGCTCCTTCAAGTTGGATGGTTTGCGCTTATGAACAGCAATCATTAAGTCTGACCACAGATTTTCTACTGGATTGAGGTCTGGGCTTTGACTAGGCCATTCCAACACATTTACATGTTTCCCCTTAAACCACTCAAGTGATGATTTAGCAGTGTGTTTGGGGTCATTGTCCTGCTGGAAGGTGAACCTCCGTCCTAGCCTCAAATCACACACAGAGTGGTACAGCTTTTGCTAAAGACTATCCCTGTATTTAGCACCATCCATCTTTCCCTCAACTCTGACTAGTTTCCCAGTCCTGACTGCTAAAAAAACATCCCCACAGCATGATGCTGCCACCACCATGTTTCACAGTGGGGATTGTGTTCTTTGAGTGATGTGATGTGTTGGGTTTGCGCCAGAGATAGCGTTTTCTTTGATGACCAAAAAGTTCAAATTTAGTCTCATCAGACCAGAGAACCTTCCTCCATACATTTTGGGAGTCTCCCACGTGCCTTTTCGCAAACTCAAAACGTCCCATTTTGTTTTTTGCTGAAAGTAATGTCTTTCTTCTGGCCACTCTGCCATAAAGCCCAACTCTATGGAGCGTACGGCTTTTTGTCGTCCTATGTACAGATACTCCAGTCTCTGCTGTGGAACTCTGCAGCTCCCCTAGGGTTACCTGTGCTGCCTCTCTGATTAATGCCCTCCTTGCCCGGTCCGTGAGTTTTGGTGTGCGGCCGTCTCTTGACAGGGTTGCTGTTGTGCCATGTTCTTTCCATTTGGTTATGATAGATTTGATGGTACTCTAATGCCCCATAAACACTATCAGATAGTCTGCTGTTTTTTTCCTTCAGCTTTACCAAAACCATGTAGTGCAAAGGTCTGCCTGTTTGCATACAAATTGAATATCCTAAGGTTTGACCTCATATTATATGGTTTTGGTAAATCTGAAGGAAAAACTCAGCAGAAAAACTGATAGTGTGTATGGGGCTTTAGGAATCATCAAAGTTTTGGATACTTTTTTATAACCTAACCCTGACTTGTACTTCTCAACAACATTGTCCCTTACTTGTTTGGAGAGTTCCTTGGTCTTCATGGCAGTGTTTGGTTAGTGATGCCTCTTGCTTCGGTGTTGCAGCCTCTGGGGCCTTTCAGAAAGGTGTGTATATGTAATGACAGGTCATGTGACACTTAGATTATACACAGGTGGACATCATTTCACTAATTATGTGACTTCTGAAGGTAATTGGTTGCACCAGAGCTTTTTATGGGCTTCATAACAAAGGGCGTGAATACATACGCACATGCCAATTATCAGTTTTTTATTTCTGAAAAATTGTTTTATGTATATATGTTTCTAACTTTACTTCATCAACTTAGACTATTGTGTTCTGATCCATCACATATAATTCAGATAAAAAAAAAAAACCTTGAACTAAAGGCTGTAATATAACAAAATAGGTAAAAAGCCAAGGGGGGTGAATACTTTTGCAAAGCATTTTATACCTACAGGGTTAGCACAATATCTTGATTACTTGGAGAGTCCGAGTATTCTTGTGATGATAGCTTCTAAAGAGAAATAACCCTCCAAAGCAATGTAGTACCAGGCGAGATCCCCGAAGAGAGAGACAAACTCCATCTTGGTAAAGTATGCAGACTGGTTTCTGAAGCATCTGGAAATTATGGAAAATAGTCTTACACATCCCCTTTAATAAAAAAAGATCCTGTGTAGAATGAGATTGCAGTAATTGTCCTTCGGCTTCTTAGCCTTTTGCAAGCTGTCAATGACAGT
The DNA here is from genome assembly GCF_037356315.1 of Lithobates pipiens. Taxonomy (NCBI): domain Eukaryota; kingdom Metazoa; phylum Chordata; class Amphibia; order Anura; family Ranidae; genus Lithobates; species Lithobates pipiens. The sequence goes on from NW_027507788.1 coordinate 25,102,115, forward strand.
TGAGGAAATTTAAGTTATTGAGGCTTCCTGACTAAAGAGGAGAGACAAGAGTCTCTTAATAATATGAGTGATCTTGTGGCTTGATTCTCTGTAGGAAGTGATAAAGCATTCTGTTCTCTTCCAGACTTCTGGTGTCTCACCTCTTCACGTGTTAATGCCAAGGCCTGATGTCACCAAGTCGCTTTTGTACCTGTCTTTATATTGTCTGTCTTTTTCGGCTGTTGGAAGGGAGAGCCCTGCTAAATATTACCGTATTTTCCGGCGTATAAGACGACTTTTTATACTTAAAAAAATCCCCCAAATATCGGGGGTCGTCTTATACGCCGGTATATGGATGTCAGCATTAATGTCCGCGGAGGGAAGAGGAGCCGAGAGGTAGCCGCATTCACACTGTATACAGTATTACAGTGTACCGCGCCGAGCCAATCACGGCAAGCGATGTATTCTTTTAATGAATACAAAGCCTGCACGGATTGGCTTTGAGTTTCAGAGAGGCATGGGTTGATGATGTTCCAACCTGTGCCAATCACGGCGAGCGATGTATTCTATTAATGAATACAAAGCCTGCTCGGATTGGCAGAGGCTGTAATATCATCAGCCCGCGCCTCTCTGAATCTCAAAGCCAATCCGTGCAGGCTTTGTATTCATTAATAGAATACATCGCTTGCCGTGATTGGCTCGGCGTGGTACACTGTAATACTGTATACAGTATGAATGCGGCTACCCCTCGGCTCCTCTTCCCTCCACGGCCACCTCGCCATTCAACACCGGAGATTTGGTTTTAAGCACCCGACCCTCCATCTGGCACCCGACCCTCCATCTGGCACCCGACCATCCATCAGTGTATTTTGCCAGGCACATAAGGTATTTACCACCACAGCACTAGTCGAAAGGGGGTCGTCTTATAGGGCGAGCATATGTCAAAACCAACGTTTTAGCTGGACAATTAGGGGGTCGCCTTATACGCCGGCAAATACGGTACTGGATTTTTAAAAGTGCCATGTAACACTATTACATGACTATGGCATTAACTATGGCTTGTGCCTGCTATCTCATTACCCCCCCACTCCTCACTAACAACCACACGACACTGAAATGGGTAAATTGGCCATAGCAGCCGTTTTATTAACCAAATATAACATAATTAACATAATAATTAACATAATAAACCTTTTTAATATATATCTAGTTTTACATAACCATAGGCATAATCATAACCATAGACATAACCATAACTGCACCTACTAGTCACTTTTTGGCCTCCAGTCGTGGAATCCTCAACTCGGAGACGACTAGCAGGTACCTATATACCAACTGGGAGCCGTCCCTCAGACGGGTCCCTACACCATGCCTTTTGCTGTGCCCACCTGACCCAAAAAAGACCTTGTGCCCAGCAAATTGCAGCAACCCACCACCTGTGTTGCTGCATACCCGCACCATATCCTCTAAATTGTAGGGCGGGCGGGAGGGAACTTCCTTCCCCTCACTCCTCGTGTTAATGGTGCCTCCCCTTCAGTTCTAGCTGACTCTATGCCCGTGTCTTGTCATATAACGTCCTCCATCCGATAGTGTCTGCTGTGTACTGCGCATGCGCAGTACACAGCGACACAGATTCCGAAAATTGTCGAGGATGAACGGCGCCTCCACCGTGAGTCCAGGTTCTATCCCCACTATCCAAGTGGACATAGAGTAGGAATAAAAAAGAGCCGAGCGCAGCGAGGCCGAGCCCGAAGTGTGGCGAGCGAAGCTCGCCCGCGAGGGGCCCTCTAATATTCACAACCCTATGTCCGCTTGGATGGTGGGGCCACCACCTCCACTCATGGCGCAGGTGCCGTTCAGCTTCGGAGATTTTCCGAAGCTTCGTCTGCTGCGCAGTACGGCCCGGACACTATTTGATGGCCGGACACTATACGGCAGAACACCGGCTCCTCCCCCCCGCTCTGCAATTCCATCCCCAGAAACAGCACCACCCCCGTACCTCACCATCAAGCCCCATTAACCCCTGTCATGCCAGCCCTGCACTAATTTACCTTGTAGGTAATGCTCCGGGCCTTACTTTATAATTAAAAAACGATGATGATGACTCTTGTGCCCCCATTTTTCTAAACCAATGTTTTTCACACCAGGGTGCCATTTGGCTTCTTTTCACCTGCTGTGTTGCTCCTGTGGGGTGGGGCCTTGCGCCCCTTTCTCTTACAAGCTCATCAATGCCCAAGACCAGATGGGGCTGCGGTCATGTGAAAGTCAACATTAACCACTTGACCACTGGGCACTTATACCCAGGGCCATCTTAATAGCATCATGGGCCCTGGGCAAAGTAATGCTCTTGGGCCCCTACAATGGTGACAGACATCAAGTAGGTAGGAGGCAGACAAGCGGAGCTTTAACTACATGATCAATTATTCTGCACAGCAAAGAAACTGTGGGAAAATACTACATACATAAAGTAACAAAGCTGTCTTATGCATATAATATATCTGCTAGATTGATGCCTCCCCAGCACTCTGACCCCTCTACACCTCAGATATCCCCCCAGCACTGTTACCATATACCATAAGATACCCCTGGTATTGTGATCCTACTACATCCCTGATACCTCTAGCACTATAGCTACCCCAAGAATTGCAATCCCCTATACAACCAAGATCCCTCCTCAGCAGTCAAGCTGCACGGGGCTAGGTCAGAGCATCACTAGCGCTCCGGCCCTGCCCCTTCCTGCTGGCTGTGAAATAATAGGTATCGTTCTGCACAGCACGGCGCACCGCTGCCAGCCTACCTCCCCTGTGTATCCATCACTCTCAGTGCCATCATGGGACCCCAAATTTCAGGGCAGCATGGGCTCAAGGACCAGCTTTTGGGGAAAGTGCAGGGGCCCCCATGCAGCTGGGACCTCTAGGCAGTGTCCAGGTGTGCCCTCTCATTAGGACAGGCCTGCTATACCCCCTTCCTGCCCAAGCCAATTTTCAGCTTTCAGCACTCTCACACTTTGAATGACAATTACCCAGTCATGCAACACTGTACATATATTAAATATCTGTCCTTTTTTTCACACAAATAGAGCTTTCTTTTGGTGGTATTTATTCACAAGTAGGTTTTAATTTTTTTGTTCTATAAATAAAAAAGAGATCGAAAATTTTATTATAAAATTTAGCAAATTAGTCATTTTTCTTCACAAATTATTGCCATAAGTTATACTGCTACTGATCTTTGGTAAAAATAACCAAAATCAATGTATATTATTTGGTCTTTGTGAGGCCGGGTTCACACTATACTACACGACTTTCATCCTACTTTGCTCTGCGACATCAGTCCTACATTGGTCCTACATCCATCCGACTTTCATGAACAGGATACTACTTTGACTTGTCCTTTGACCAATCAAAACTAAGACACAATGGGAGGGGCTACAGCAGGGGGCAGGAAATAACACAATGTCGGATGCCAAAGTCGGATAGTTAGGACAAGGATCCAACTTTGATCCTACTTCAGTGATAGTCAATGGGCTGAAGTAGGATCAAAGTAGGACAAAAGTAATACAGGGAGCATTTTCAAAATCGGACCGACTTGTGTCGGACCAGTTTAGACGGCTCCCATAGGGAAACATTGATTTTCACATGTCATGTGACATGAGCTCCCAATATCCGAGCATTTGTCGTACCAGTGTGAACTCGGCCTCAGGTTATAGAGTCTACAAGCTATGGTGCCAATCACTGAAATTTGATCAAACCTGATGTACTGGTGACACTGACAAGCCAGAAAAGCACAAATACCCCCCAAATGATCCTTTTTTGGAAAGTACACATTTCAAAGGAATTTAATAAGGCTCCATTCACACCTGGGCATTCTGCAACGACAGGGCTTTTTTTTTGTTTTTTACTTGAGCGTTTTTGAAGCGACACCATTCATTTGAATGGGCCTCGCTCCACTCCAAAAACACTCAAAAAAAATCTCATGTACCAAACCTTGGCACAGAGCCAAGAGCATTTGCAGTCACGATTTTTGTTGCGGTTTGTTGCTTGACAATAGCCGCAAAATCGGCCTGGGGTTTGGGGTGCCAGCACCTGCTTGGGACTTTCTTTTTTTTGAGGACAGACCCCTCAAAATGAGGAATGCCCCCTGTAAATGAGGATGATTGGTATCCTTAGCTTGTAGGCACTTAGTGTCTGATGGGGAGGGGCTATGCCAATATAGATTTCTCTATATTGAAATCCTCACCAATTACATTTAAAAGGGAATGGGGTACCAAAGCTGCTATCTTACCTAGAGCCCCATTCTGCCTTATTCTGTCTCTGCTCCAATGCAGGGAAATTTTGCACCTTAAAGCGGGAGTCCGCCGGGACTCCGCGTTTTTTTTTTTTTTAAAGTCAGCAGCTACAAATACTGCAGCTGCTGACTTTTAAAATAGTGACACTTACCTGTCCAGCGCACCCGCGATGTTGGCACCCGAAGCCGATCTCTAGATCGACACTCGAGTGCTGCCGCCGCCATCTTGGGTATGGGAATCAGGAAATGGAGCCTTTCGGCTTCATTTCCCGGTTCCCTACTGCGCATGCGCGAGTCGCGCTGCGCAATGAGGACGGTCCCCGCTGCCTCTGGGATCTGTGTGTTTCCCAGCAGGCAGCGGGGCACTTGCGGAAGGGGGCGGGCACTTGCGGAAAGGGGCGTAATCTACGCCCCTTTCCGCAGAGAGCTATCCCGGAAGTGGGTGCAGTTACCTGGATTATCCAGGTAACTGCACCCCCCTCCCCCCTGAAAGGTGCCAATTGTGGCGCCGGAGGGGGGGAGGATTCCGATGAGCGGAAGGTCCATTTTAGGGTGGACCTCCGCTTTAAAAATCCCAATCCCTCCTCTTACATCTAACTAATCAAGGGATGTGGTGCTAATATCAAGTTGATCTGCCCGTGATCATAAAGTACTTTTTTCTCCTATGTAGGGAAATGTTTGTGTTGCAAATCTATTCCTTCTCTGCATGTAAAACCTAAGCAAGTCTGAACATGGAAAAAAAAGAGGTTCTCCCATGATGCAACAGAAGATTCCCATACTGTATTTCCGCGTACACACGACCGGACATTTCAACGGACTTTGTCCGGCGGACAATCCGCCGGACTTTGCAGCTGAGGTCTGCCGGACTTTCAAACGAACGGACTTGGCCACACGCGATCACTCCAAAAGTCCGGCGAATTTGAACGTGATGACGTAGAATAAGGAAGTTCATAGCCAATAGCTGCCCTAGTGTTGGTTTTAGTCCGTCGGACTACCACATAGACGAACGGATTGTCCCCTAAAAGCCGAGTCTGGTGGACAAATTTGAAGCCAGTCTTATTTCTAGGTCCGCCGGACTTTTGGGAAGAAAAAGTCCGCTGGAGCCCACACACGATCGAATTGTCCCGACAGACTCTGGTCCGCCGGAAAGTCCGATCGTGTGTACACGACATATGTCTTCCTATGTTGTAAAAGGGAAACATAAAGCACACTTGCAGTATTAAGAAACCCACATATGTAAAAATCAAACATGACCAAGCTTTGTAGATGAAATAAGTGACCGAGGGGCAGAACAGAGTCCCAGCCAACTAAAGGGAAAGCTCACAACAGAAGTGTGAAAGCCATTGTGTGCATTTGCCCAGTAATTATTGGCAGTGCGGTGCATCACAGGGATTTCCATATGACAGAACCAAGGGTCAGAGCGGTCACAGGAGGTTGGAACCCAAATCCCCATCAAGGCTGCAAAAAGTCAACTATATCCTATTAGCAGTGACCCTTGGGTGGTGAAAGGAAAAATCAGAGACTGCTATTCAGTGATCTTGATGAATTCAGTGTCCTGTTGCGTTAAAGAAAAAAAAACTAATCCTTATTGTGCCCCCGAAGCAGTTGTTTTAATGTCAAACTTACCTTCTATTGTGATCTTCCCCAGCAATGCCCCCTTTCGTTGCTCCTACCCCCCTACTACCATCTTCTTCTTGCGGTCTGTGTCATCATTAACCACTTGCCGACCAGCCGTCGGCTCGTTCCCGCAAATAAACATAGGTTGCACATTGGCTCTCTTAAGAGCTACAGCAGGCGCATGTGCATGCCCGCTGCGCGCCGGTGGAGCCGATGCGTGTGGCCACGATGTCCGCTGGCTACTACCTGCGATCGCTCCACAGAGAGACAGAATTGGGATCTGCCAATGTAAATAAACATATCCCTGTTCTGACAGGGGAGTAGAGAGAGATTGTCAGTTCCTTGTCATCAGGAACAGCGATCTCTCTCCTCCTCCAGTCAGTACACTCCTCCCACAGTTAGAAACTCCTCCCAGGGAATACATTTAACCCCTTGATAACCACTAGCGTTAACCCCTTCCCTGCCAGTGTCATTTATACAGTGATCAGTGCATTTTTATAGCAGTGGTCTGTGGTCCCAAAAAAGTGTCAAAAGTGTCCGATCTGTCCACTGCAATGTCGCAGTCCTGCTAAAAATCACTGATCACCGCCATTACTAGTAAAAAAAGAAAAAACATTATAATAAAAATGCCATAAATCTATTCCCTATTTTGAAGACGCTATAACTTTAGCGCAAACCAATCAATATATGCTTATTGCGATTTTTTTTTTTTTTTTTTTTTTAACCAAAAATATTTAGAAGAATACATATTGGCCTAAACTGATGAAGAAATTCGTTTTATTTATTTTTTTGGGGATATTTATTATAGCAAAAAGTAAAAAATAAATAATTTTTGTTTTTCAAAATTGACTTTTTTTGTTTATATTGCACAAAACAAAAACTGCAGAGGTGATCAAATACTACCAAAAGAAATCTCTATTTGCGGGGGAAAAAAAGGACGTCACTTTTGTTTGTGTACAGCGTCACACAACCGCGCAATTGTCAGTTAAAGCGACGCAGTGCTGTATCCCATAAAATGGCCTGGTCATTAAGGGGTAAAATCTTCCGGTCCTTAAGTGGATAAGGTGATATGCCCTCACTTCCTGTCCCTGTGACACCCTGTGTGTGAGGGTTTGAAATGGGGTCACTGGTATAGGAAGTGACAGGTAAGCTACATAAACACAACAATAAATATTCCAATGATGTCTTTTTTCTATCTAAACCCCCAAAAAAATAGCTTAACTGCAACTGGGCTTTATAATAAATGAGTAAGAATATTTACTATTGTTTTTATTTTATTTTATCTGCATTGATGCAAATCTAAGGTACTTTGAAAAGACTGCAAATGTGGTGGCTGGATTTGTTTTTTTTCCTTTTATGACTTTTTTTCTTTATTGCCATCTGGTAATCCTACAAATAACATTCTTCTAGTCCCTGTATAGCTACGCTCACTCACTCCACTGCATCTATGGAAGGAGCTATGGTTGTCATCCAGGCTGGGCCTTAAAGAGTAACTCCACTTTTGTTGAGGAAAAAAGAATCCGCTCTGGTTTAATACACATTTCCAGGGATTTTAACAATTTTTGTAGCAGAATCTTACCTTTTTGTTGCTGTGAAGAAATAGCTCTTTGTTTAACCAGACTGATCACAAGCTCTGAATAGGAGGGTCTGATTCATTATAATCAGCTGACGCATATTCTGTGTTCTAATGAGAAAAGCTGCAGGGTCTGCATCCCTTTACAGGAGATTAACCCCTGAGGAGCATCTTGCCATAACTTACATTTCTATTGCAGGAGTGCCTAAAGTCCGACTTGTATCTTGTGCCCTAGACTAAAATGAGCAATTAATCCTCACAATGCAGGGGGAGCCCCACTGCCTGGGTAGTTTAGAATTTTCCCAGGAACTCAGCTTTTAAAGGATTACTCCGCTTTCATGGGAAAAAAAATAGCAAATACTAAAAAAATAAAAATAAATATAGCATATATACTATATTACCAAAAATATTGGGACACCTGCCTTTACACGCACATGAACTTTAATGGCATCCCAGTCGTAGTCCGTAGGGTTCAATATTGAGTTGGCCCACCCTTTGCAGCTATAACAGCTTCAACTCTTCTGGGAAGGCCGCCCACAAGATTTAGGAGTGTGCCTATGGGAATGTTTGACCATTCTTTCAGAAGCGCATTTGTGAGGTCAGGCACTGATGTTGGACGAGAAGGCCCGGCTCGCAGTCTCCTCTCTAATTCATCCCAAAGGTGTTCTATCGGGTTGAGGTCAGGACTCTGTGCAGGCCAATACAAGTTCCCCCACCCCAAACCAAGTAGTATGGTAAAACTCCTTTTTTAAGATACCCTAGGCAAAAATTCATGTTTAACCTTTGCAGTCCAGAGGAGCCCTTCTGCAAGGTTAGTTTTTAATTTGTCCCAGATTGTTCCTCTTTATTGTCCCCATTTTTCCCCTTTAAGTATTTATCAAAAAAACAATATATTTATATGTAGCTAGTTTTAAGTACATGAATTTTACTGGGCATCAGTCATGTGTATTGCTCTACACCAGCTATTCTCAACCAGGGTTCCTCCAGAGGTTGCTAGAGGCCCCTAGGGCAGTGAGTAATGGCAAATTGATCTCCTAACTACACTGGCCATCAATGCAAGAGGACACTTTTACACCGACCACTAATGTTAGCGGACTCCGCAATTTATACTGTCCACATTACCTTTCTATTATTACTATTCATTTAAATTCAAGACTATAGCTAATAATGCTGTTACATAACAGGAGGGTATAACAAATGATCTGCCCTGGGTGTCAAATAAACTAGGTATGCCGTATTATTTAAAGTGATATTAACCAAACCACGAGAGTTTGTGCTGGACTCAGCTGGAAAGCATCTGTTTCGGAACACCGAAAACAGTAAGGATAATTTACTTCATCGTTTGTTTTTAAAAAAAATAAAAATAACAAACATGCCTTTACTTACCTGCTCTGTGAAATCGTTTTGCGAATCGATCCTCTTCTTCTGAGGTGCCCCTCCGGCACAGAGAAGCCCCTCCTCTTCATCAGGTGCCCCCACAGAAAGCCGCTTTCCATGGGGGAACCCATGCGGGCTCGCCCCCTAGTCCCGTTGCTGCATCCAGATAGGCTTACCTTTAGGTATAAGGTCACAAAATGAGTTTACTACCACTTTAATGTGGACACATGCCCATATTAGGTCAATGTCATAGACTTAATACAGACAAGTGGCCATACTAAGTCAATCTCATAGACCTAATACAGAAAAGTGGCCATATTAAGTCAATGCCATATACCTAATATGGATGGGTGGACAGGTGGCCATATTGGGTCAATGATGTATAGAGCATCCCTGCCCCTTTATATATGTCCAGTTGCAGGGTGGGGAAAAGTGGCAGCCGGTGGAATTTTTTTTTTGGGGGGGGGGGGGCGGAAAACAGTATGCTTCCCTCCAGTCGGTCCGTTGGTTGCACTTACCCCATCACCAGCAGCTTCTCCTGCTCGGCGGCGGCCTTTCGTTCTCCAGCTCTTCACGGGTCATCACAGCAACGCCGGCTCCCACTTCCTCCCTCCTCCTCAGCGGCCAATCGGGAGTCTTTTCTTTTCGGTCCAATTGGAAAACGGGTCTCACACCTGCTTCTGATTGAGGATCAGTATTACAACAGTGAATATTCATCGCTGTTGTAACACACCTGGTTGGGCTCCAGTCACACTCTCTGCGACACAAGCCCACCCGATTTTGAAGCCTATTAGAGCCTCTGGCTCTAATCAGGTGCTTCAAAAAAAAAAAAAACCTGGCCGCTGTAATTCATGCACCTGGTGCCCTGAAAGGGGCCGGATACATGAATAGGTGGTGGTGGTCGTGAATAAATTTATGCTATGCATGAATCCATCCATTATCTATATAGGGGGTGGCGTGATAGAGGGGCGGCGCCCGGGTGCCCCTAATGGACGGGCATTCGCCTCCAGGGAATCTCACGGCAGGGCAGTTACGCGTAACTATTGGGTTCGGAACCGAAAATAAACTGTATCCCTAAAGTGCAGTAGAGAATCATCAGGTCACGAACTTGACTCTGCCGTCTGGTAGGGCTGTATTAACTTCAGGACTAGAGAAGCAGATCTGCAATTTTTTTCAATTATTCCATCTAGATTTCGATTTTAATGTGAGATTCTTAAGAGACGTACAGCCCCAGCTTAGTGACACCGGGCTAACAGACATTATAAATATACACAAAGAGCCCATTACGTCCTCTTGTACAACTGATATGCAAAATCCCAACTGTAATATTTCAGAAGCTGTTATACAACATGGTTGTGCGTTCCACCAGCCATATTGTAATTCTATCAGCGATCCAGCTTCCCCTGCCGAAAGCCCCATGGTGAGACAGTACTTTATAGTGCTGCTATATGGCTCCTTTTTTAATGGCCTACCGCAGATTACTACTGTTTTACAGCACTAATTTACTACGGCAGTAATGGACCATCCCGATTTATTGCAGAGGGAGGAGTGCTTCAGATTAGCGATCATGATAACATGAAGAAACTGATGTTCCAAAATTGAAGCAGTTAAACAACATACAGTTTTATGCGAGCCACCAGCCAAGTGAAACAAAAGGCCGCAATGCACTTCCAGATATCGAGGATCTATATCGCGCTTACTAACTTTATAAAAGTATGACGGGGTAAATTTTACGTATTAAATAAATAAATAAATCAATCAATTAACAGGAAGCTTCATCTATTTGGCTGAGGTGAGGGAGTTTGTGGCATTGAGTGTATAGAGGTTCGCTTTTAAATAACGATTCGGTTGTTTACATAAATCAATTCGTGGATTACCGACGAGTGGGAAGAAGGAAAGGAGAAGGGGGAAAAAAAAGCTGACTTAGGTAAAGCGCACCTGTCATCTGAGCAAACTAATCCAGTAAATGATTGAACGAGACAGTTCTGCAATACGCGGTGACACGTGGCACGGAGTGTATTGTAATGTCATTCATTTAGTTTTTTTTTTTTTTGGCTGAATTTGATGCACATGTGCCCTTTTAGATTCTTATTATGTACAGTTGTTTGCAAAAGTTTAGGAACCCCTGACAATTTCCATGATTGTCATTTATAAATATTTGGGTGTTTGGATCAGCAATTTCATTTTGAGCTATCAAATAACTGAAGGACACAGTAATATTTCAGTAGTGAAATTAGGTTTATTGGATTAACAGAAAATGCATAATATGCATCAAAACTAAATTAGACAGGTGCATAAATTTGGGCACCCCAAGAGAAAAATCATATAAATATTAAGTAGAGCCTCCTTTAGCAGAAATAACAGCCTCTAGATGCTTCCTATAGCCCAGGGATATGCAATTAGCGGACCTCCAGCTGTTGCAAAACTACAAGTCCCATCATGCCTCTGCCTCTGGGTGTTATTCCTGTGGCTGTCAGAGTCTTGCTATGCCTCATGGGACTTGTAGTTCTGCAACAGCTGGAGGTCCGCTAATTGCATATCCCTGCTATAGCCTATAATGAGTGTCTGGATCACTGATTCTCAACCAGGGTTCCTCCAGAAGTTGCTAGGGGTTCTCTCAGCATTGGGCCATTTCTGCCTCTCGGATAAGTTCCCACCGACACCATTGATCTTTTTAGCTATTAGCTATCTGTAAGGAGGTAATTCTTCCCAATGACCAAAAGTGTAAGGACCATTCTTCCCACTGACCATCACACTAATGTATCACGAGTTGTAAATTTCTCATTTTTAGCAGGGGTTCCCCGAGACTGGAGAACTATTTCAAGGGTTCCTCTGCTTTGAAAAGGTTGAGAAAGGCTGGTCTGGACTCTGGATGAATGTATTTTGGACCATTCCTCCTTACAAAACCTCTCCAGTTTAGTTAGGTTTGATGGTTGCCGAGCATGGACAGTCCGCTTCAAATCACCGCACAGATGTTCAATAATATTCAGGACTGGGATGGTCATTCCAGAACATTGCGCTTGTTCCTCTGCATAAATGCCAGAGTAGATTTTGAGCAGTGTTTTGGGTCTTTGTGCTGTTGAAATATCCAGCCCCAGCGTAACTTCAACTTTGTGACTGATTCCTCAACATTATTCTCAAGAATCTGCTGATATTGAGTGGAATCCCTGCGACCCTCAACTTTAAGCAGATTCCCAGTACCGGCACTGGCCACAAAGTCCTACAGCATGATGGAACCTCCACCAAATTTTACTGTGGGTAACAAGTGTTTTTCTAGGAGTTCTTTTTCTGCCATGCATAACGCCCCTTGTTATGACCAAATAACGCAATCTTTGTTTCATCAGTCAACAGCACCTTATTCCAAAATGCAGCTGGCTTGTCCAAATGTGCGTTTGCATACCTCAAGCTACTCCGTTTGTGGCATGTGTGCAGAAAAGGTTTATTTCGCGTCACTCTCCCTTACAGCTTCTCCCTGTGCAAAGTGCGCTGAATTGTTGAAGGATGCACAGTGACACCATCTACAGCAAGTTGATATTGTAGGTCTTTGGAGGTGGTCCGTGGGCTGTTTTTGACCACCATCCTTCGGCTTTGCCTCTCCAATATTTTATGTGGCCTGCCACTTCTGGCCTTAACAAGAACGGTGCCTGTGGCCTTCCATTTCCTCACTATGTTCCTCACAGTGGACACTGACAGCTTATATCTCTGCAATAACTTTTTGTAGCCTTCCCCTAAACCATAATGTAGAACAATCTTTGTTTCCAGGTCATTTGAGAGTTGTTTTGAGGCCCCCATGTTGCCACTCTTCAGAGGAGAATCAAAGAGAACGACAACTTACAAATGGCCAACTTAAATACCTTTTCTCATGATTGGATGCACCTGTTTATGAAGTTCAAGGCTTAATGAGCTCACCAAACCAATTGTGTGTTCCAATTAATCAGTGCTAAGTAGTTACAGGTATTCAAATCAACAAAATGACAAGGGTGCCCAAATTTATGCACCTGTCTAATTTAGTTTTGATGCATATTGCGCATTTTCTGTTAATCCAATAAACCTAATTTTACTACTGAAATATTACCGTGTCCTTCAGTTATTTGATTGATCAAAATGAAATTGCTGATCCAAACACCCAAATATTTATAAATGACAATCATGGAAATAGTCAGAGGTTCCTAAACTTTTGCATACAACTATAACTATGCAACTAGTTACTGAAGCCATAGAATGAGCATGACAGCCAAGAAATTCTTGGTGTATTTAATGCACATCAGTTCAGATTCTTTGTTTGTCATATAAATGTACATTAAGGCAGCCTGTTGATATATATAGCCTACTTAATGTACCAAAAAGGTGCATGCAGCAACACACATCTGTGAGCAAGGTACATTGGAGTGCCATTTAGAAAGACGCACCGCGATAATGTGAATCCAATCTAGGGTTGCCACCTGTCCAAGATTCCCCCAGACCCCCTGAAACCTGGACACCTTATTAAGAATGAACTGCAGTTCCCCAAGTAACTGAGCACCACAATCAGGACTGCACACGGGACCCTCCCCCATACATGGACAAGAAAGGAGAGAGGGCTTGATTTCCTTTTGCCCCTTCTGCCCTTACCCCTGTGTCTGCCCACCCACACTCCATTCCAGGGTCAACAACATCTGTTAAGTTTGGCACAAGAAGGCTTCATGTTGCTGCGGGTGATGGATGTCTATTTATGAACTTTTAAAGAAGATTTTCTACCTACTCACCTGGACTTTACTACACTATATATATATATTTTTTCCCCCTTTCTGTTTGTACTGGTGATCAATGTCCCTAGAACAGAAAATGAGGGAAATTCGAAAATTGGAGGCTGTCACCAGAGGAGGAATAGAGGGGAAATCTTCCAATAAGGGCAGTGACGATATTAAGCTAAGCAGGGCAATAACTTCTCCACAGGATGTGGAAACCTTGCAAGAAGATCTGAACAAATTATTGGGGTGGGCAACAACATTGAAAATGAGGTTTAATGTAGAAAAATTTAAAATAATGCATTTGGGTGCCAAAAATACAAATGTAATTTACTACGGGGAGAACCTCTGGAGGAATCTAGGATGGAAAAGGACCTGGGCGTCCTAGTAGATGATGGGCTCAGCAATGGCATGCAATGCCAAGCTGCTGCTAACAAAGCAAACATAATATTGGCATTAAAAAGGGGATCAACTCCAGAGATAAAACGATAATTCTCCTGCTCTACAAGACTCTGGTCCAGCCGCACCTGGATTATGCCATCCAGTTCTCTCCAGTCCTCAGGAAGGATGTGCTGGAACCAACGCTCTATCCTGGCCTAGGCCAAGAAGGCCCAGGCCTAGGGCAGCCCTTTGCAAGAAGGCATCACGGAAAGAGTCCCCTCCGGCTTGCGCTACCATGTTACTGTAGCGTCAGTCTTATGGGGCGGATTGGGCTGAGCGACAAATTAGTCTAGTGCCCCCATAAAGCGGCTGCGCTGCTTCCGGTATGCGGGTGGCCGGCAAAAAAATGTACAGAGGTTTTAACTCTTCTCTATTTTATCCAAAATGATTACAAAAAGACTCTAGATACATTTTAGTGACAAGTTCATTTTTTGTAAACAAGTAGGCATCGTGACTAGAGATGACATCACTGGGAGTTAACAGACTGGCCATCATACAGTACATCACCCGGCCTATCTATTCGGCTTCCATTGCTGCCTGGAGTATACTTTCGAAGCTGCATCTTCAATGCGACATCATCCCGTTAACTGGGAAACAAAATAACATTCAGCCTGTGTCTGAAATATGATAAAACAATTTGCTGTGCAGATTGTTGTAATTAAACAATTCCCACATAGGCCGGTGCTTATGCGTCAGCACAACTGCAGTAGCTGATGGAGATAGCAGAGATGGGGATTTTATGAGATTCTTCTGAGTCAACAAGGTGAAACCTGGGTATTAGCGATGTAATTATTATTTGTTTGCAAAAATCCAATATTTTCTTTTCCACTGCAGAGTCCCTAGAGAGGGTTTAAAAGGCCGGGCACAGAGTGGCAGGATGTGTTTGGACTGCTGTCATTTCGCAGCTGCTTTGTCGTTCAGCACCTGTATTTTCCAACACAATAGATAAATACTTAGGGCCAGTTCATGCCAGCTCTAGTTTGTAAACGGTATCCTGAAGAGCATTTTCCAAGGCTTCTAGCCAGCCTTGAATGGCTTTCTTAAAGCCATTCTCAGCCAGGGCTCCGTAGAACCTAAAGGGTACCTCCTGAGGTTGCTAGGAGTTGGCTAGTTAATGGTGCCTGCATGGTTATTGGCAGAATCAGTGGCATGTAGGCAGGGGCAGTCTATTTTCTCCACTGCAGGTGGCGCTATCCACAGGGGCACTGCAGATGGAGAGGAAGTCAGGGGGAACATGGTTGCTCTATGGTTTTGTGGGTCACCGGGGAAGTGATCCAATTGGATACTGCTGCCCCATGTGACTCTGGTGACCATCTTGCGTCAGGAAGAGCCTGGCTCCTGGGTTTGGCATTTTTTGCTTTTTGCAAGTTGGTAGAGTAGGAACAGGTACACCACCTGTGAGCGACAGTACTAGTGATAGGGAAAGGTTTCTGATGAGGAGGGGTTGCATCTCTTCTGGACACCTTCCCAATTGGGCACGAGATGGCTGGAATCTGCTCCTTCACGTTGTTGGAAACCGTGCGTGTCCCTGGCTAGGTAGCTTTCCCACCAGGTTGGTTTCAAACTGCTGCTACATTCCCTCAATACAAGTTATATGTTGCATTGAACTGTGTGAATTATTGCCCCTTCACAATCTGCACCCCACTTACAGACCTTGACACCAATAATCTGTAAGGGTGCCATTCTGACCGCTGACTACCAATGTAAGGGGCATTTTTCCCATTGAATTGGTTTTAGCAAGGATTCCCTGAGACCTGAAAATCGAGAGTACCTCTGGTGGGGTAAAAAATTTGAGAAACACTGCCACTACCACTTTAAAGGAGAAGTACAGCTAAAGCTTGTTTGGCTGTACTTCTCACAGGAGTGCAGTTTGTTCTGCACTCATATGACCCGTTCTTAGCAGCTGAAGCCCTCTGTCGGCTGATGTGACAGAGCCGGTTCAGGCTTGGGAAAGATCTCAACCATATGGTCCGGATCCACCCACTTCAGTGAGATGCTGAGCTGGCCACTCCACCCCCTCCACAGCCCAGTGCCCAAGTGAGCATGCGGGGGGGGGGGGGGGGGGTCCAGAGCAGAGAACCGGTGACTGGCAGATACCACCTCTCTGCTCACAGAGCTCGCAGAGCTCTGAGAACTGAGCGATCAGCGATGTTTGATCACTTGGTTCTCAGAGTCTTATTGCCGGCGGGGGACAGATCGGATCATCAGACTGATGCTGCATCCACCTAGGTAAATATGATAAAAAAAAAAAAAAACAATCCCATACTTCTCTTTTAATGCAGAGGTATTTCCTTTCTATTCATCCACCTTCATGTAGCCAAAGTAGTGGGCCAGGTATTTTCTTTGGCTCCTGGTGCTGAACCGGGCGGTGGTGTAGCAAAGGAAAGGTAAAGGTAATGTTTCAAATTTTAGCCATTTTGAAAGAGAGGGTTCGGGGTTCAAATATAAGATACTTTTATGAAAAAGTTTAAAATTGAGCTCCAGGGAAGACAAAAATCCTCCCTTATAGCGGGGCTGACCCTGCAAGGGTTAACTGCTTCTTTGGTTCTAGGGTACTTCCATCTTCTCCTGGACTTCTTCTGGGTCCAGAGTCCTTGCCTTCTTGATTGGCCAAGATGATGTAACTGCCACGCACACACGGGAGTTACTTCACCCTGGCACAGAGCATACCTCCCAACATTTTGAGATTGGAATGAGGGACACCTACTAGCAAATGTATGTAGTCATAGGACACGCCCCCTGCCCCACCCCCTTAAAGGAGAATTAACCAAAAAAAAGGTTAATTAAATCTGCAAGGGCTTTCTTTACCACTATTATTCCTGTATATTGGCTTTTAAAATGTACAAATGCAGCAATTTAGAATTTGGGTGAACGGTTTAGCACTGGGATACACTTTTTGGAAGATAAAAAAGTGCATTTTATATACAACTATATAAATCACACCAAAATAAGGGACACATGAGGAGGAATGAGGGACAGAGGGACAAATCAGGGTCAGTCCCCCAAATCAGGGACAGTCCCTTCAAATCAGGGACAGTTGGGAGCTATGCACAGAGTAGGGTGACCACGCGTCCCAGATTTCCCGGGACAGTCCCGCATTTTGCAGGTCTGTCCCGGCCACCTTCATTCCAGGACAATACAGCATCCTGGAATGAAACTGATACCGCTACCCACCCCCAGGGCTGATCTAATGCCCCCAAAAAAGTCCGCCACATCACCATTTTACTCACTGACAGTACTTGTCCTGGCCGGGAATGTCTAGAGAGGCGCAATCCCCACCCCTGCTTGTGATTGGAAAAATCATAAATCCCGCCTCTTGCGTGTAATCACCGTAGAGCCAGCGTTGGAACAAGGTAAAACGGGTCTCGGCCGGCCAGGACAAGTACTGTCAGTGAGTAAAGTGACGATGCTGCAGCCTTTTTGGAGGGGCGTGATCAGTGCTTCTGGGTAAAGCACGCACCCGCCGCCCCAGCTGCGCTGTGATTCGTTACAGCAAAAGCTGAATTTTAGGAAGGGAGGGATGTCCCTAAATGTCAGTATGGAAATGTGGTCACCTTAGCACAGAGTCCTGCCGGGACTATACACATAGTTGTTTATGTGCTGCACACTGTACACCCAGAAGAAAAAAAAGAAAATACTTTACTTCTGCTTTAAACTACTTACACATTCCTAACAAGCAGTGAAAGAAGCCCCATCTGACCTCTCTAGATGCATTGTGAAGCAATGGCTTAGTGTTGTCAGATTGTTTTGCAACAAATTCACAAAAAAAAAAAAAAAAAGATGAGGAAGTCGGATACAGTGAGGGATGATGCCAAACTTCCCGGAAAATAGATTTAGGGCTTACATACACTTTAAATATCCTCCCTTTACTGTTCCAAACCTGTCTAAGGATGATAATTGGAAGCTGAATTGTTGCTACAGGTAAAAAGATCACATTTTCTTCGAACGCTCTTATATATGAGTCCCAAAGTCTCTTGCTTCCTCTCTATTGCGCTGTATAACAGCAGGAGGACAATTACTAATTGCCTGATTTTCTATGCTTTCTTAAAGCTGTCAGGGCAGACAGAGATACAGCACGGTAGTCATACGGCATTACCATGCCGCCACTAAGCACTTATGTCATGTGAGCCTCTGCTTCAATTCATTAGGCAATGGAGAAGTCACCTTCCAATATTTAAAGGATAACTAAACTCGAGAACAAAAATGTAATAGATTTCATCTTACCAGTCCTTAGATATGGTGGCTGCATTAGCTTTCATTTTTCAAGCTAAGAACAGTTTCAGCAAGTACAGAAAATACATCTTGAACCTGCCAGAAATGCAGTATCCTTGTTACTTCCTGCAAGATAAATTGAAATAAAAAACAATGTCCCCCCCCAACCACATTCATATACACACTTGTAATAGAGATGTAAGAAGGCAAGTACTTTTATCTGGGAAGAGGGAGGTTAGGAAGGCAGGATAAATGTACTTTAACCACTTGCCGGCAAGGTGGCTCAGCTGCACGAATCGCCGTAGGTGTACGTCGGTCTCGTGCACAGCCCTGTTTTGGAGCGCAGGCGCCATTGGAGGCCCACGCACGCGTCGTTTGGCCAGCGGGGGAGCCAATCAGCGAGTCTGGAAGACTCAATGTCTGCCGGCCGTCCGCGATCGTCTCTCGCAGAGACAGAACGGGGATCTGCCAAAGTAAACAAGGCAGACCTCCATTCTGACAGGGGATTACACTGAGATCTTGTCTTTCTGCTATGCAGGAAGACGGATCTCTGGGTCATCCTAGGCAGCCCATCCCCCATACAATAAGACCCCTTTCACACTGAGGCGCCTGAAAAGCTCATGAAAACCTATTTCCATTAAAATCAATAAATGCATTCACACTGGGGCAGTGTGCTGGCAGGGTGGTGAATAAATGCCCCCCTCCATTGAAATGAATGGAAAGCTCATCAAGTGCGCCTGAAAAGCTATTCAAAAGCACCTGAAAAGCTCTTCAAAAGCGAAAAGTGTTTTACTGGCGGTTTAGAAGCACCTCAGTGTAAAAGGGGCCTTAGTAAACACACCCAGGGAACACTGTTAACAACTGGATCGACCCTGATGTTAACCCCTTCCCTGCCATTGTCATTAGTACAATAACCGTGCATATTTTTGCACTGATTACTGTAATAATGCCATTGGTTTCCAAAAAAGTGTAAAAAATGTCAGTTAGGTGTCTGATCTGTCCACCGCAATGTCGCAGTTCTGCTAAAAATCGCTGATCACTGCCATTATTAGTAAAAAAAAAAAAATGCTATAAATCTATCCCCTATTTTGTAGACGCTACAACTTTTGCGCAAACCAATCTATATACGCTTATTGTTTTGTTTTTTTACAAAAATATGTATCAGAGTACATATTGGCCTAAATTGATCAATAAATTAGAAATAATTTTTTACATTTTTTTTATTGGATATGGTTTTATAGCAGAAAATAAAAAATATTGTTTTTTTCGAGACTGAGACCAACTTCTATACAACCAGCCTGACCATAGATGGATCGAAATTTGCCAGGTCTCTGCTGAACTGGTCAAATTTAGTTCCATCTATGGCCAGCTTTAGTTGTACCTAGTTAGTAGCCTGGGGAAATGTACCCTTTCTCTTAAATTCCCATGAAATATAGCAGAGCACTTCCTGCTGTGTGAGGCACTACTGTGCCTACAGCCTCATAAGGCACTGCTACCTCTGACTGCTAGTCTCAGGAGATTGTTCTCCTTGCTGGAGGTTCTGTCATGAGGAAGCAAAGCCCTGCCTCTGTCAAGGCATGGTAAGTCAGTAATGGGAAAAAGATCAGCTGCAGGAAGACCAAAGGCAATGCTGGTGACTAGTCCTTGGTCCTCCGCCTGCCTTTTATTTGGACATCCAGAGTTCAGTTCCTCTTTCGGCAAAGATGTGCATTTTTTTATTTATGGGCATTAAATCAATCCAAACTTTAAAGCCAAACATCCTCCACCCTAAATATGAACTCACCTTTAGTGCTTTTCCCCTGCCCGGACTGAAAATCCAGGTATAAAGAAGCATGTGATGCACCCTACAGACAGCGATTGGGCCTGAGCAACCATGACTCCGGCTTTAGTGCTGGCTTGTCACATTGAGTGAGCTGAACGTACCATACAGTGTGCCTTTACCGACAATACTGGGCCATATTGGTAATTGCTGGAGACTTTTGGGAGGCAGTTACAGGGATGGGAATGTTTGGGAATTGGTGGTGTTCCACACCCGATGGGGTTGGTTACATTTTCACAACTTCTTTGCTTTTAGAGTGTTTCTATTTTGTAAAGCTGAGAGATATGCTAAAAGGGCACATGTGATTTACATTCATTATTCTGCATCCTACATAATTGTTTTTCTTGGCAGAGCTCCCAATGGTTCCTCATTTGGAGGGACTGTCCTTTTTTTTTAACCAAATTTCTCTCTCTCATTACTCCTTAGGTGTCCCTCTTCTTTGTTATGATTTAAAGACCTCTATAACAAATGTACTATTTATCAATGCTTTTGCACTAAACCTTCTTCATGGTCCATTTATATGAAGACATGGTAGGGTATGAACTGTCTGCCAAAGGGTATTCCTCTATTTCAGAGGTCTCCATACTTTATAAAAACTAAGGGTCAGTTTATTGTCCTCCAGACTGAAGGGGGCCAGACTAACTGATAACTAACTGATGCCAGTGGGACTAGAAAATGCCTCAGCGTCAGTGAAGAATAAATAATGCCTCTAGATTGGTGGTCAGTGGGAGGAATAGTGCCCCGTCATTAGTGTCCGTAGAAGGAATAGTTCCCTGTTGTCAGTGTCAGTGGAGGGAATCGTGCCCTACCATTGCTATCATTGGGAGGAATAGTGTTCCATCATTTCGATCAGTAGGAAGTATAACATCCCACATTTCATCATTGGGTGTCAGTGGGATGAATTGTGCCCCATTGTTGGTATCAGTGTAAGGAATGTGCCTCATCAATGTCAGTAGGAGGCAGAGTGCCCCAAGAGCTGGATAAATGCAAGCAAATGGCTGCATTCAGCCCACAGGCCACAGTTTGGAGACCACTGCTTTATTTAATCTCAAAAGGTTGTGTATATGGTCTCAGTCTTTTGAATATTAATGGTATATTTTCATTTCAATTGCTAATGCCGGCCATACACGGTTCGAATTTCGAAAGAATTTTCTTTCGAAAAACGTATCTAAGAATTTTCGTATGAATTTTGCACCATTAGTGGGCTGCAGCAACAGCCGATTTTCGTGCGGAAATAAAATTTGAGGAATCGGACATGTTGGAAATTTTTAGAAAAACGAACGATTTTCTAATCAATGATGGGAGAATCGTGCGAGAAACGTAATAAGAAAAGAAAATGTACGGAGATAAAAGAAAATGTACGGAGATAAAAGAGAATGTACGGAGATAAAAGAAAATTTATGGAGAGAAAAGAAGATTCCCAGCCAAGAAAATTCTTTTCTGTAGCAATATGAGGTGAAATTGAAGGCTTGGTCGGCCGAATTTCGAAAATCAATGGTGGCATCATCGGATCACAAAAAAAACGAATTTTCTGATTTTGAAAAGAAAATTCGTTTGAAATTCGACCGTGTATGGCCTGCATAATGCAGTGCTGATTTGCCTCATTGAAAGCTGTCAACATAACCCATTATCAATATCACATGTTTAAGTGGTGTAAGGACTTCTGATCCAGAAGGTGCAGCTGCAGTTGGTTCCCTGCTCAGGTGTTGGGCTTTGTCTAGTTCCCATCTCTCCTAATTTTTCCTACCCACTTTATAAGTACAACTCATAAGCAATAGGAAACTATTTCAGACACATTAATGATTATCTCATTTGGTCTTGCACCACCCAGGGGCAGACTGACCATTCAGCCACTCGGGCACTGCCCGAGGGCCCCGGGTCACTAGGGGACCTCATCAGGGTTGTCAGCCTCAGTAAAACCAGGGACAGTATGTAAAAATCTGTGTTTTTTTTACATCTGTCTTTGAAATATCCCTTACCGACATCCTTTTGGTCTAAAAATCTTGAGATTATAGCTGCCCCACCTCTCCAGTACCTTCTCAGCCAATAGAAACATGTCTGTGTATACTGTGTGTGTGTATACTATGTGGCCCCATAATTTCTGATTTCCTGGGGGCCCCATAATCTCCTATTGCCCGGGGGGCCCATGAGTTGTCAGTCCGCCCCTGCACTGGGGTCCTCGTTTTGAATCCCAACCAGAACACTATCCTCATGTAGTTTACATGTAATCCTTGTGCTTGGATGGAATACTCGTGGTTTCCTCCCATATTCCAAACATATGCTGGTAGGTAACTTGGTCGCTGTCTAAATTGCTCTAGTATATGTGCATGTGAGACAGGGACCTTAGATTGTAAGCTTCTTGAGGACAAATGACTGATATGAATGTAGAATATGTGCTGCCTAAATTGACAGTTCCATATAAATACCTATAAAAATAATAATAATCATCTGTGTTTTAATTTATGAACTAGTCAGACTGATTGGAAAATGACAGATGAAGAGTGAGATATTAATCTAGATGGTTGCTATGTGGCAATGCAGACCATTCTTATTTCAGACACGTTGATAAATCACACTCAGGAGGACTTGCTATTAGCAGAGTCCAATCAGCTTGGATAGAGGGCAGCTGTGATTCATTAGCTTATTCAGGATACATTATTTCTTGCTTTAGTCAATGTCCATTTGCCTTTGCTCGAGACACCTGAAATTAATTGGTACCCTTTGCTAAATGGCACACATGTTACAGAATCTCGCTGTACAAAGAGCTTGTAAAAGGCAACGAGAATGGCGTCGTCTGTTGACAAATATGGCCCATTTTTAAAAGAGCCAAGAAAAGACTACTGATCATAAGGTAGTTTACTGATATAGAGTAGAACTCATGGAAGAGAAGTAAATGCACTGTTGAAGTAAATATATGTTTATGTATTTATTTTTTATTTGTTATTACTCTGTTTAGCCAATCTTGCGATTCCCACACCTAATGCCATATATAGTCAGGAAAAACACTACTTTCAGGTTCAGCTTTACTATTTCCGGCTTCAACCCCAATTGGACCAAGGTAATGATGCTGATTCATTGTTCACTGAGTAGTCTGGAGGAAGATAGGTGACACGGAAGCTGCATTGCTATACCAGAGACTAAATGTGTCACCTGCCTGTCCCTTCAGTGAGTAAATAATAAGAGTGTCGAGGAAAGTGGAAAAATAACTTTTGACTCATAAAGTTATCTTATTGGTATTGCTATCCTAAAGTATTGTAAACAGATAATATCCACGCTAGGTCTTAGGAATAAGCAGCCAATTTAATACTGTGATAGCAGTCAACCAAATAATACAAACCAAAAAGCAGTGCTAATTCCAATTCAGTTACCAGCATGTTCTAGGCATTCAACACCAATTTTGTGAAAATACATACAGAAAAAAATCGAAAACATATAAAATAGAGCAAAAAAGTGTCCTTTATGGATCCGCATATCGTGACTTAGTGATCTTCCTTAGAGGACCACCATCCTAAAAGGTCCAATCCCTAAAAGAAAAGTATGGGGTTTGAGTTTTTTTCAGATTCATACTTGCCTAGCTGGATGCTGCATCTGTCCCCCGCCAGCTCTAATGCCGGCCATACACGGTTCGAATTTCGAAAGAATTTTCTTTCGAAAATCGTATCTAAGAATTTTCGTATGAATTTCGCACCATTAGTGGGCTGCAGCAACAGCCGATTTTCGTGCGGAAATAAAATTTGAGGAATCGGACATGTTGGAAATTTTTAGAAAAACGAACGATTTTCTGATCAATGATGGGAGAATCGTGCGAGAAACGTAAGAAAATGTACGGAGATAAAAGAAGATTTACGGAGAGAAAAGAAGATTCCCAGCCAAGAAAATTCTTTTCTGTAGCAACATGAGGTGAAATTGAAGGCTTGGTCGGCCGAATTTCGAAAATCAATGGTGGCATCATCGGATCACAAAAAAAACGAATTTTCTGATTTTGAAAAGAAAATTCGTTCGAAATTCGACCGTGTATGGCCTGCATAACACTCAGAACCAAGTGATCGAACATTGCTGATGGCTTGGTTCTCAGAGCTCTCTGCTCTGACCCCCCCCCCCCCCCAGGCTCACTGGAGCGCTGGGCTATGGAGGGTGAGGGAGCAGCTGACTCAGGCTAAGCTGTTTGCCAGTCCAAGCATGTGGGCAGATTCTGATCAGTGGTGGCCCGTCCACCCAAATCCATGCATCCAGCCCCTAATCTACATGCAGGGTGCCGGACACATGGATTCCAATGTTTTTTTTAGAAGCACATGAGCCTCTAATTGGCTTCAAAAAAGGGTGGGCTCGAGCACTGCCCCGTGAGCCCACCCAGCTGCGTTATTAACTTCCTGATTCTCTTCCCGGCCAATCAGGAAGCAGGTCCTGAGACCTGTCACCTGATTGGCCGAGTGGAGAAGCGATCCTATTGGTCGCCTAAGAGGAGGAGGGAGGAGATGCATGATGGAAACTGCTGAGATGCCGAGGAGGAGGAGACACAGGGGAAGCCGCCGCTTGCCACCCGGGGAAAGTGCTGCTCGCGACCTAGATGGGGTAAGTTTAAGGCTGGTGACTGACGGGGCATTGTTCTCCGCCCCCCAAAAAAATATACCACGAGCCACCACTGATCCTGACCATATGGTGGCGATACTTCTCGAGCCTGGACCGGCTCTGTGACGTCAGCTGACAGCTGGCTTTAGCGAGCTTTGACTCTACTTCTCCTTTAAGATATCAACAAAATTTGCTTCTCATCTACTGTGCAGAGAACTCCACCACCATGTAATAAAGATTAAGGATGCCTCTTACCAGATATGGTGGACCATTATATTATAAATAGTCATAATGCACTCGTTATGTCAGGGTCAGAGACAATTCCACCACAGCATGCAAGCAACTCCAGGCATAGAGGTCACCATTAAATAAAAAATATGCAAACTCCCATTGTGAAGTATGTAAAAACTTAAACCCCCTTATTTTAGTTCACAATACCAAATGGCAGTAAAAAAGGGACCATTCCTTACATCAAAATATCATACAAAAGTCCAAACTGTCAGCCTGACATAACGAGCGCATTATGACTATTTATAATATAATGGTCCACCAGATCTGGTATCACATGGTGGTAGATTTCTCTGCACAGTAGATGGGAAGCAAATTTTGTTTACATCTTAAGGATTGGACCCTTTTGAATGGAGATCCTCTAAGGAAGATTGCTAAATCATGATATGTGGATACACTTTCTTTATGGTCACTTTTTTTGTTTTATTGTATATGTTTTAGATTTGTTCGGCATGTATCTTCACAAAATTGGTGTTAAATGCCTAACACATGCTGGGAAATAATTGATGGATTGAATTGATTGGCATTAGTGCTGCTTTTTTGTTTGTATTATCTTAAAGTATTGATGTTGATGTAAATAATCTGGGCAGGCAGCTTCTACACCCCAGAGGATCTCCACCCAAGGTTTGGTCTCCACCCAGAGATTGGCCACGTCAATCACCTTGCAGGTGGACAGACAGACAAGGATGCATCATAGCTAAAACCAGGATGCTGGAATGAGACCAGCAGCTGTCAAAGAACAGTTCCTGACAGAGAGGTGATAATAAAGGGAAAAAAAAATATAACAGTTATTGTAGGACAGAGATGAGATGGCACTTATGAGCTGGTGTTTATAGCGATACCTTGGGGTGCTGAAATATGTACTTCTATTTACAATTTAAAATGCATCACTAGTCAAAAAGGAATTTTTGGTATTGAATAAAGTAAGGATAGGTAAATACTGTCATGTTTTTTGCGCCAGTTGGGGGTATTTCCTTTCACTTCCTCTCCCTGAGACACAAAGCTGAGGATCCCAATTCCTCTCGTTTAAAGGGGCATTCACGCAAGACCTGGCATGCACACCATAATCCTTTTTTTTTCTGTTTGATTTTTCCTGGTAATTTTACACGGGGAGATGGCTTATAAATAGCAGTTATTTGTATTTTGATGCAGGGTCGACTTTAACTGGGGGCATGCTTGACCCAGGTTAGTAAGGCCTCATTCGGATGGGCCAACGTGGGTATTTAGGCTGCTGTGGATGCAGCAGCACTCTGTGCTATGGCCAGTTTGTATGCAGCCATAAATGCTAAACAAACTGCCTGCATCCAGGTCCAATCAGAGTTCCTTATGGCAGTGGCACCACTGCCCATTAATTTATATAGGGTACAAATCTGACTATGCTGTTGCTGGCAGCGGCAGTTTGCACACACTGCATGTTTTCAGCTAGTTTCTCCTCTGTCAAGAATTGCTGATTCTTGGCGGTGACCACCTGCAGCCACCCATATGAATGAAGCCTTAATCATTTGAATTAGGTTCAGCATGACGGGCCTGATCACTGCGCCTCTAACAACAAGGCAGCGATGGCAGCCCCATATTTTTATATTTAAAAATTCCCTTTAAGCAATAAAAACGTACACCTAGAAGAATCCAATCCGTGCCTTTAAAGGAAGCTAATTTAATTCATCTGACTTATTTACTAGATAAGCCTCACAGCTGATTATATGCATAAAAAGTAAATGCCTGCACTGTGGAATAAGTTGGTGCCTTCAGGCCAGAGAAGGTATATATTTTCTTTACGTTCTATTTCTATCCAATTACACAGCAAATAGGTTCAGATACAGGACTGATGATGTGTGTTTACAATACAGCAAGTCCCTTGGCGGAAATAAGTCTTCTCTTTCCATTCCAGTTCTGCGCTGGACCCTGGTATGAGCTTTCCCAACAGAGTCATATCGCCCAATCCCAGGCACTGGCGGCCGAAAATAAGAAGGGAACGCAACGTAGAAGGAAAAATAAAAAATAATAGTTTATTTTGGCGCAGACATAAGAGACATAATACGCGGAATCTTTGTGATAATGGCGCCTGTGAACTGTTTTTTTATAGCAATACCTTAGGGGGCTGTAGCAACATTAGACTTGGCTGCATGCAAGGAAGCAATTTGCTAAAGTGGATCCTGAACACATTGACCAAGGTGGGAATTCTAGGGCTTATTTCAAGGGCACCTTTCTGAGATCATCTTCCCGTGAAATGGTAATCTTATATCTGATAAGCATTTCTTTTCTTCTTTTTGTGATTTTTTTTTTTTTTTTTTTCCATGAAAATTTTTCTTTTATTAAAGATAATGGTAAACAAAACATGTGTAATTCCTTACAAGAACGCAACAGACAAGCATAGATTGCTATCATTACAGAAGAGAATATGGTACATCATCTTCGGTCTGCGTACAAGCAACATGTACAAGTAATTTCAAAAGAACTACTTTTAGGCTTTATGTGTATGCCCTATATTCATACAAGAAAAATCTATGGTATGTAGGGCAAGCATGGTGAAGTAAAGATAATCGTGTGGGCTCTTAGAAAAACCCCATCTTCAGTTGTACATTTCTCGTTTGGGGGGATGCCGACTGCAGGCCCATCTGATTTTTTTTTTTTTTTCCTTCTGTGTCTTTTCGGACCAGCCTTTGTTGTCAAATTTTGCTGGTTCTGTTAGTGGGATGTATGCTGCTATGGCTAATGTCACATAAGTAGTTCTGGATAAGGTGACATCCCGGGCTGCCTCTGCTCCACAACACCGGAATACTGCAGAGTTGCTGATTGAATCTATTTAACCCTCTCAGAGTTGAACCATTCACCAAGAAATACAGCCCTGAAGAAGGGGGAGGCAATCCCCCCGAAACACGTTGGCTACACTTGTATACTTTTTTTTTTTGCATAAACATTTTATTGAAAACATTTGAAAAGAGCATATACATAGATGACTCTATGAGCCCAAAATAGTAACATAGGTAGATTTCAGCAGAACAGAAATATAATATAATATAACATGTCTAAACATCTCTAAACAGTAAGCTTATTTTCAGATGGGGTAACAATGTTTAGGTGTCCATACCCTAGGAGAGGGAAAAATAATAACAAATAAAAAGAAAGGGGTGGGGGGTGGGGGAGAAAGAAGAATGAGCTTTATTGGTCCTGGTCTATAGAGAAATCACTTTATCAATCTCATCATAACTAAATGTGTTAAAGCGGAAGTGCATGGATGAGAGGCCACGGATCTAATGTTAATAAACCATGTTTAGTATATGGCTCCAAATCTTCCAATTTCCTTTGGCCGTGTCCCTCAGTAGCAGGTCAAAATTAAATGGATCTCTTTACTTTCTGGGACTGGAGAGAGAGAAAAAACAAAAAAGGGGGGGTGAGGAAGAGGACAAAGGCGTAATGAGGAGAGGGGGTGAGGGAATCACCAACTACCCTCTCCAGCTTCCAGTGGTCAGAACACTAAAGTGTGTCACTACACTTGTATACTTTTATTTTTAAGGCTGCCTCTGGATCCACAATGTTGGCGTACTGCAGAATGGCTGATCTGCAATATTTAACCCTCTCATAGCTTAACCATTCTCCAAGAAATACAGCCCTGAAGAAGTGGAGGCAATTCCCCGAAACCCTTCTTGTGTACTTTTATCTTCAATAAACAACTATAAAAATAATTAAGTGAGACATTAATCTCCTCTCCAATCACCCACGGATAAGGAGCTAGAAAGTCACTGATGCTCTAATCAAATGTGTATCACATATTTTATTGTGAAGACAGCGTAAACACAACTCCAAGAATATCAACATTTCTGGAGCTCGCAGCTTCCCTTCTTCAAGGTGACATAGTGGACTTGACATTAAAGCGCAACACCAAGAATTAATTGTCCAGGTATAAAGTCATTCCAATACATTTTGGAATCCACAGGTGAGCATCACAATTAAAGAAAGTCTAAATAAAGGATTTGAAGGTCCCTGAAACTTTTTGGCTATATTCTTTATGCTAATTCACATTGGAATAAGAGCTCATTTACACTTGCTTTGGCTTCAACACACATTAACGGCTAGTTTACACTTGGTTCAAAAAAGGGCTTTGGACAGGCTTTGTTAAAGCTCTCTGAATGCTAATAAAAGCCCCTGCCACTAAATACAATGGTTAGCTTACAGTCCTGTTTACACCTGCTTTTGCTTTGCTTTGGCTTCACTTCAAAAATTATATGTAGCTTCAGTGGTGCTTCAAAGTGTCTTCAAAGCCTCCATAGAAGTCTATATCAAAGCACGCTTGAAGCCCCACTGAAGACTCATTGAAGCCCCATGAAGCCATGCCAAAGCCCCACTGAAGCCCCATCGAAGCCCCATCGAAGCTTCACCAAAGCACCAAGCAAGGTGTAAGCTAACCAGTTTATTTAGTGACAGGGGCTTTGACTGGCGTTCTGAGAGCTTTAACAAAGCATGTCCGAAGCCACGTTTTGAAGCAGGTGTAAACTAGCCCTAAATGTATACTTGGAGAATTTTCAGTGTGGTCCTATAATCTCAGTTCTATTGGGTTACAAGCCAAGAAAAATTGATATTATCTGGCATGGGAGAAGCTGCCAGCTCAAAATCCAAACACCCTATCCAAGTATCACCATAAATTCTTTCACTTATAGGATAACCCTAGCATTCTATTTCTGAACTCACACATGTAACAATTTCGTACATATATTTACTTTCACTATATCAGCTGGAGGAAGAAACTCTGTGAGGCTTGAAAACATTGGCATTTTTGAATTCATGTGATGCTTCACAAAAAATGGAGTGTTGATGACTTCCTAACTCCCTATCTGGTTTTGGTGTGGCACTATCCATTGCAATCATTAAAGAGGAAGTAAACCCATCAGGGTTTACTTCCTCTTTCATTCCCTGCAAAGACAAAGCATAATGGACTACTATGCATCGCATAGTAGTCCATTATGTGTCACTTACCTGACACAGGAGCCAGCGAAGTCACCGCTGTCCCCTGTAGTTCCGAGCGTCCATCTTTTCGGTGGGGTCTCGCAGCTCGGCCGCTGTCGTTCGGCGAAGCAGCGATGATGTCACTCCCGCGCATGCGCACAGGAGCCGACATGCGCGGCATCGCGCGGCATCTTCGTCATTGACTATGCCACGGTCAGTGGGCCTGCGTGCCGCTGTCTACGGCGCATGCGCCGTAGACAGCGGTGCCTGTCTTTGGGCAAATATCTCCTAAACCGTATAGGTTTAGGAGATATTTCTTGGACCTACAGGTAAATCTTAATCTAGGCTTACCTGTAGGTCAAAGTGGTTTGTAAGGGTTTACAACCACTTTAAGAGCACCCACTAATCATTTTGGTCAAGTACCAAAGTGCAGCTTCAAACTTGGACATCACACCTGGACTTCAAACTCCACAATAGCAATCATGTTGCTCTCAGCAATTCATCAGGGACAGAAGAAGAGCGCAGCAAGAACATTTACTTGCACCTACACCATCAATGTCTTTCTGGCCATAACAGTGACATATGGCTCCATTGTTGCTCCTGAGCAAAATGATGTGTAAAACAGTTGTAGCACCCTCCTAGTTGCAGTTTGTTGATGGGAAAATTTAGTTTTGGCATACTGTAACCAGTGTGGCTGTGTTTGATTACTCTGGTCTGTTCATTGTTTCACCGGCTGCAGGTTTGATTGCTCTCTCTGCTTTCTGGAGTACTGTGGGTGGTTCTGGAACATAGGTGTGGATCAAGGCAAATAGGCAGCATGAATATTTATACAGCCCTTTCCAGTCCTTGAAAGGGTGGCTCAGATGGCTGCTGGGAGTCTGTGTAAATACTCTGAGACACAGAGCATCCAGGTCTTTTTTCTTGAGAAGGAGATCACAACCTAAATGGTGCTGTTTGTCCCCTTAGACCAGACTGCCATGTGCCTACAGGGTGCCGAGGCTTTAGGTGGGCTACCTAGAGGCCTGCTTTCCTGGAAGCTGCAGAGAGCTGAGTGAGGGACTGTCGTCTGAGGATTTGGTTTGGTATCGCAGGGAAAGAGTGTCCAAGTTACCCAAAAATAAAAAAACAAAAAGAGAACCCCTGGACTGTTCATTGAGCTGAAGACTGACTATGACCGTGTGCCTGGCTGTGAGGCAACTGTTGGGAAAAGGAAACTTGGGCTTGGGACTTGTAGCACTACACTGTCTGTTGATACATTTTCATTATTCTATCATGCCCTGCCCTTATTATCACTGAAACAAAAAAAATTGTAAGTACAGAATGTTATGATTTTTTCAAAATGAAACATATCTAAACAAAAATGTAATATATTGAAGCTTAGCAGTCCTTAGATGTGGTGGCTGCATCAATTTCCTCTATCCTCACCTGGTGATCCTTCCAGTTACATATCTCATGTCCTAGAACAGGAGCTACAGAACACTCTATTACTCAGAGATAGTTGGGAAACAGTGCTGATAATTCAATACAGGCATGAAGCACAGAAAGTTATAAGTTAGACAGTATGAAAAGGTGTTCCATATTAAATCATTTTAAGGAACACCCACCTTTTATTGTGCCCATCAATCGACACTTCCCTTTCATGATAGGGAAATCTGCCCCTATCATGAAAGGGCTAATTGATTGTGTCTGTTCCCGCAGACCAAAGGTTCTCAGACCTCTCCTACCACGGACACAACTTTACCTCTGTGCAGGAGCTTCCTGTAATTAAGACCGGTGACTACTCCTCTCTCTCCTTGTGCAGGGTGACTGGTCTTGTCTCCACCCCTCTTGTAGTTATCTGCAGACAGCTTGTAGTGGATGGAGCCTGTTGGGTCCCTCCTACAGCTCTTTTCTCAGCACAGGGGATTTATATTCTCTGTGGCTGTTAAGGAATAAATTTAAAGGTTAAGTTCATCTTTTCATGAGAAAATGACAAAGTGAACTAATTCAAGTTAGTTCTGATGTGAAGGGGGCTGGGGAATGACTGTGATGTGATAGGCTGATTCTGATGTGTAAGGAGGGACTCTGATGTGATGGGGGGACTCTAATGCCGCGTACACATGGTCGGAATTTCCGACAACAAATGTTCGATGGGAGTTTGTTGTCGGAAAATCTGACCGTGTGTATGCTCCATCGGACATTTGCTGTCGGAATTTCCAACAACAAAGGTTTGGGAGCTGGTTCTCAAATTTTCCGATAACAAAACTTGTTGTTGGAAATTCCGAGCGTGTGTACACAAATCCGACGCACAAAAATTCCATTGGAATCAAGCAGAAGAGCCACACTGGCTATTGAACTTCATTTTTCTTGGCTCGTCGTACCTGTTGTATGTCACCACGTTCTTGACGTTCGGAATATCCGACAACATTTGTGTGACCATGTGTATGCAAGACAAGTTTGAACCAACATCCGTCGGAAAAAAATCCATGGTTTTGTTGTCGGAATGCCCAATCATGTGTAAGCGGCACTATGTAATGCGGGAACACTGATGTGATAGGTGGGGTTCTGATGTTGGGGGGGGGGGGGGGGCTCTGAAGTGTAAGAGAGGACTCACTCTAATGTGAAAGGGTAATCTGATGTGATGGAGGACTTTTGATGTGATGTTATTTCTTGAAACATTTTAATTTGTTCATTCCTAAATCTAGGAATGAACAAATGAACATGTTAGAAGAAATAACATCACAGGGCCCTTTGATTCCTCTTGTACAAAATTGTAATGTCTGCCTTCATTTTGTTAAGTGCTGCGCAAACTGTTGGCGCTATATAAATCCTGTATAATAATAATAATTTGGACAATAATCATTCCTTTATAAAATGTTTTTTTTTTTTTTCAGCCTGTGAATATTTGTAAAATATATAATGTTACCCCCATACTGCTTGAAATTAAAGTTTTTTTGTGCCCAGAGTTCAGCTTTAAGGGTGGAAAGGAAGAGACACTGGTGGTATGTTGGAAGGGGAAATGGTAAAAACACGGCTTTAGAAAACACTCAACTGAAGTGTTCAAGCAGGGAAGGGACGTGATGTATTAGACACAAATGAGGGGCGACAGCGCTAATATGGAAGCAAAAGGTTTCTGGTCGGGAAATACAAAGCGCGCTAACAATCGCTGAAAACTCAATCTGTTCCTCCCAATGTGGGCGACGTGGCGGCCTGATTTATTTACCTGCAAATAAGAATTCTGTGTCGCCGGGAATGTGCAGGAGTAGACCCATGTCACCTATTAGAGACGAGGTTTGTAGAGATTAAATGGAAAATACAAACAAACTGGCTCACTGCATGACTAGGTCTTGTTTACCAGCCAGCAACAGATCACCTTTGCTCCGCTGGAGGTGGAGATGACATTGGATGTAAAGAAGGTTTGCTGAGGGTACAGCTGTCCTAGGGCCCCGGAGGAAAAGGGTGTTTTATAGCTAATATAGACCAGCATTTCATTACTTCACATACTACTGTTCAGAATCTAGAAGAATCTGCAATGGTCACATCCATCCAATCTGCTGCACTCCTGCATAGTAGATCCTGGTAGACTTCCCTAGGATTATCTCTTGGGTATCTTTGCCCAACAAGAGAGGGGGAAGGTAAGGGTACTTCAGGTTCAGGGTGGGAAACAAAAATGCTTGTCCTTTAAAGGTGGAACATATCTCCCAGAGGAAGTCACGAGGTGTGACGAAACCGGTAGGAGGAGTCCGGCTGACTGATGCACAAGGAACTAGGAAGTGCTGTGGAGAAAATAGGGCAGGGGAAACGCCGTATATCGGGACTGCAGACCGGAATACAGGGGACCATTTCACCCCTTCACACCAGCACAGCTTAATGCGTTTTTTAAATATATTTAACGCGAGTGTAATGTGATGAGTTTTTAATTGCCATTAAATCTTTTTAAACGGAATTACACTATAGCACGCCTCTATTATTCCCTGTATGCATATGAGGTGAGCTTTGAAAATACCAGACAGAAGTTGTGGCTTTATTGATCAGCGTTCTTACCAGAAGGTGGCGTGAATATGGGATCTGTGCTTACCATTAACTAGCCACTATATGGGTGATGACCAGCTAAGCTGTTACCATTTACTACAAGCTTGTTTTTTTTGTTTTTTTTGAGGGCACGCCTGAAGGGGGAGAGTGCACATTGCATGAAGACACCATTTGTTTCACTTTTTTCTTTGATATGTTTATGGACTTTTTCTTGCTTATCAATATTGAGGACTGTGTATATGCACACTTAGCACTTACCTGTCCCAGGGTTCAGCAATGTGGGGGAACGGGGCCCCGCTCACCCCTTCTCTCCTCTCTGCGGCGCCGGCATTGTCACTGCTGGCACCTGGCTGTGGCTTCATAGCCAGGCACACACTGCGCATGCGTGAGCTGCGCACCGCGACTGGCCGGGCAATCATCTGGGACCTGTGACGTGTCCCAGATGATTTCATCAGACCATAACATTTTCCCACATGCTTTTGGGAGACTTCAGATGTGTTTTTACAAAATTTAGCCTGCTTTTCTTCTCAAGAAAAGGCGTCTGTCTTGCCACTCTACCCCATAGCCCAGGCATAGGAAGAATATGGGAGATTGTTATCACATGTACCGCACAACCAGTACTTGCCAGATATTCCTGCAGCTCCTTTAATGTTTCTGTAGGCCTTTTGGCAGTCTCCCTGACCAGTTTTCTTCTCATCTTTTCATCAATTTTGGAGGGACGTCCAGTTCTTGGTAATGTCACTGTTGTGCCATATTTTCTCCACTTGATGAGGACTGCCTTCACTGTGTTCCATGGTATATCTAACGCCTTGGAAATTATTTTCTACCTTTCTCCTGACTGATACCTTTTAACAATGAGATCAGTCTGATGCTTTGGAAGTTCTCTGTGGACCAAGGCTTTTGCTGTAGGATGTGGAAAGACCTACTAGAACAGCTGAACTTTATTTGGGCTTAATCAGAGGCACTTTAAATGATGGCCGGTGTGTACTGACTCCTATTTAACATGAGTTTGAATGTGATTGCTTAATTCTGAACACAGCTACATCCCCAGTTGGTGTGCATACTTATGCAACCACATTATCTTAGTTTGTTTTTCAACTGAGTTGTACAGTTTATAGGTCACATTAAAGGTGGAAAAAGTTCTGAAGTGATTTCTCTTTGTCACATTTTTTCACATCACAGAAACCTGACATTTTAACAGGGGTGTGAAGACTTTTTATATCCACTGTATATTAGCTTTTTGTTATCTCACATAACTATGACAGGGAGAGGAAGGAGCAGCAATGGGCTCTATAGTAATTCACAGGGTGAGGGAACACAGTGAGGACCTCAACATGGTGATGCTTCTCCATTGTGAGTAGGTTTGGGTCTATGACCAAGTGACATTCCTTTTAAAAAAAAAAATATTTTTATTAAACATTTTGATTAAACACACAGACATTTGGACTATGTCAACGTGACATGTCCCCAAAACATTT
Source organism: Lithobates pipiens (assembly GCF_037356315.1). Taxonomy (NCBI): domain Eukaryota; kingdom Metazoa; phylum Chordata; class Amphibia; order Anura; family Ranidae; genus Lithobates; species Lithobates pipiens. Next base: position 25,137,431 of record NW_027507788.1, read on the forward strand.
TGGCCTCGCAGGGCCCATTCCAAACTGACTAACATAGTCACTATCTCGCTGATTAACTCCGCAACTTTTCATGACACCCCCCCTTGTCACAGCTCATACCAGAACACAGAGATTTTGACTTCTTCACAATTCTGAAATTCTCTATTTTATCCCTTCCAGGATGACAAACATGTGCAGTTCCCTATTCGTTTTAGGTTCCAACATTCATATACTTATTTAACTTTCTCATCTCAGTCCTATTTTATGTCTATCTACGCCTTAGGGTCATTCCCCTTGACCCTTATGTACTTAGTCTAACCTCTAGGAGAATTACCTTTATCCCACCATAGCATCAGACTCGTACCAAACTTTCCATACTTTGTCAAACTTTTTCAGGCATCCTCTGACCCTATACGTAGTTTTATAATAAGGCAGCATGACATTTACCAAAAACTTCCAAAAGTTGATATCAGGAGCACTTGCATTTTTCCATTTAAGCAGTATGGCTTTTTTCCCATAATGCAGTAGAATAGTGACAAGTGACATTCCTTAACTGCAGTGGAGAAAGATGAGGTCACCAGCCTGATAATCTGAAAATTACATAAAGTCCAACATTTTTCATTGTCATGAGAACAGGAAGTGAGAGGAAGATTTCTGGGGATAACTCAAAATGTTGGATTTTCCTTTCAACCTCCCCCTAGGGTTTATTGTACTCTTAACACCCTCTTAGCCCTTGCACACACGGTCGGAGAATCCGTCAGAGGAAAATGTGTGCTATCGGACCGTGTTGTCGAATAATCCAACTGTGTGTGGTATGCATCGGACTGTTTCCGTCCGACCAAATTTTCAAACTTGCTGGAAATATTTTCCGACAAACTGGTCCAAAAGGACATACTCCGATCATGTGTAGAGAATTCCGATCGGACAAAGTGCCACGCATGCTCAGATCAAATTCCTACATCAAAGCTATTGGCTACTAGCCTGAACGTAGTCCCATCGTAACAAAATTACGTCATCACGTTCTGAAAGATCAGATTTTTCGACAACTTTGTGCAACAGTTTCGGACAAGATCCGACAGACAAAATCCGACGGACTTGGTTGTCGAAATGTCCGACCGTGTGTACAAGGGCTTACATTGTTGGCTGGGTTAAGCTCAATTAACATATTCCTCTACCCAGCAAATCCAGCATTGTCCTACAGTAATACGCCAAAAGCTGATGTACGCTGGGTCCCGCATCACCATATTTTTTGCTGACATCCAGCTGTTTCTTCTGCATCCTAGCAGCCAGCCTCCTGATAACATTCCACTGTGCATGTGCAGTATGTGCTACATAGCCTCAAACCTCCTAGGATGCATGCCATGGGTATCTCAGGAGGCTTTGGACGTTGCCTATACAAGAAAGGGGGAGAAACAGGCTACCCTCCCCTAAAAAAAGGATTTTCCCACAAAGATTTTGTGACTTCCTGAATTGGGGTGTGAAGATTAAATTTAATAAAAGCAGCAAATTGGAATTAAGGTCCGCTTTAACTCCCAGCGCCTCTTGAATATGTCGGTTTTGGAGCAATAAAAATCTGTCAGAGGTTCTAGCACTCCACCACTCTATCCAAAAACACAAATGTTTAGTCTTTAGATAATCTTGAAATTCTGATGTAACTACAATTTAGACTGGGGCGCTATAAGTTATTTTCTGTCCCACATACAGTATATAGTCTTCTCCTGTTGTTGTATTGAACTATACCAGATTACTTTAGTTTTTATGTATGCAGACATCTAATGGTGATTTGGCCAGCTTGTTTACGGCTGTGATTTATATTCTTCTGTCCTCTTCTCCTGTTTAATGCTAAAGTGAGAAAAAAGTATTTGTGTTAAATGGTATTTTTTAGGCACCCAACCTGGACAGAAAAATGGATAATGTAATCCATATAAAATCATTGAAAAGCTAATTGGTACAAATGTTCTTTAAAACAGACATACGAGGTCACAATAAATCAAAAAGACCATCATGTCAATAACAAAGTACATATATCAATGCCACCATAAAATCCACACTATGGTGCCAATAATGCCTTGTTTATGGGAATAAGTCCCGATGCATTTTAATTCTCAAATAATACGAGTTTTCTTACTACTGGTATTTTTTGAGAGTTGAAACACATTGGAGCTCATTCTCATAAACAAGGTTGGTGCCATATTGTGGATTATTTTTTTTCAATACTTTCTTTTTGCTAAAGAATACATGGTTAATACAGAGACCACAATCATATAATCAATTCTAAGAATAAAAAGGTCAGCATCACACAGGATATTACACATGTAGTCATGAACAGTAGACTAAAGTACAGACTGTGAGCGTCAGGACATTTTGTGGATTTTATGGTGGCATTGATATATGTTCTTTGTTATTGATGGTCTTTTTGACTTATTGTGGCCTTGTTGGTCTGTCTTAAATTACATTTGTACAGTAAACTTTTCACTGATTTTATATGGACTACACTTTTCATTTTTCTGTCCGAGCTCAGTGCCTAAAAAAAATCACATTTAGCACATATTATTTTTTTTCTTGTTATGCCGCGTACACACCACCAGACTTAGGTCCGACAGACTTTCGACGGAGTTCTGACGGAGTTCTGACAGAGTTCTGACGGACTTTCCGAATGAACAGACTTGGCCACACACAATCACACCAAAGTCCGACGGATTCGAATGTGATGATGTACGACCAGACTAGAATAAGGAAGTTCATAGCCAGTAGCCAATAGCTGCCCTCGCATCGGTTTTTGTCCGTCGGACTAGCACACACACGAGCGGATTTCTCGGTAGGAACTGGGTCCGGCGGAGTTCTGGCGGAAAAATTTGAAACATGTTCCATTTCTAAAGTCTGTCAGACTTTTGCAAATCAAAAGTCCGCTGCAGCCCACACACAATCGAATAGTCTGCCGGAATCATTCCGTCAGACTTTTGATGTTGAAAAGTCCGCTCGTGTGTACGCGGCATAACTGTTCCTAGGAATGTGGCACTGCTTGGCCAATTAGGCATGTGTAGTTTGTAATTAGTGCAATATGGTTCACTCCTGAAGTCATACTGCATTGATGGTTTGAAATCGTGCAAGTTTAGCTGAACTTGCACAATTTCTAACCCGCATCAGTATGAACCTGGGCTTAAAGTGATATTAAAGGTTCCTTTTTTTTAAATAACAAACATATCATACTTACCTCCACTGTGCAGCTCATTTTGCACAGAGTGGCCCCAAACCTGCTCTTCTGGGGTCGCTCGGCGGCTCTCTCGGCTCCTCCCCGCATTAGATAACCCCCTAGGAGAGGCACTCTCCCGAGGGGTTACCTTGCGGGCGTGCTCCCGAGTCCAGCATTCAGCATCCATAGACACCAAATTCAGGACTCGGCCTCGCACGCCGACAGCCGTTTCATTGGATTTGATTAACAGCAGCGGGAGCCAATGGCTGTGCTGCTATCATTCTTTTCAATTGACAGCCGACAACCCCCTAGCCAAGATATGGCGCGTCCCCGTGGGACAAATTCAGGTAAGTAAAATGGGGGTGGGGAGGCTAGGGGCCGGTCACTGCAACGTGTTTTTTCACCTTAATGCATAGGATGCATTACGGTGAAAAAACACCTATCTTTACAACCCCTTTAACCACTTGACGTCCACGGTTTAGCTGAATGATGGCTACAGCGTGGACCTGAATTTCTGGGAGGCCGTCATAGGGCATTCTCCCCTTTGAGCGCTCCCCACGCTCCCCCTGCAGGGCACAAGTGGTGAGCGATGTGATCACCGAGACTCGGGTAATCACTGATCCGAGTAAGGGGTCGATCATTGCCACCTATCAGTGCCCATCACTGCCACCTATCAGTTCCCATCACTGCCAGCTATCAGTGCCACCTATTAGTGCCTCTTCTCAGTGCCCACCAATGCCACCTATCAATGCCCTTCAGTGCCACCCGTCAGTGCCACCTCTTAGTGCACACCAGTGCCACCTATCAGTGCCCACCAGTGCCGTCCTATTCATGCCCATCAGTGCAGCCTCATCAGCGTACATCAATGAAGGAGAAAAATTACCTGTTTGTAAAATTTTATAACAAATTATAAAAAAAATATATATATATTTATTTATTTATTTTTTCAATTTGGTCGTTTTACATTTTTTTTAACAAAAAATAAAATCCGCAGAGGTGATCAAATACCACCAAAAGAAAGCTCTATTTGGGGGAAAAAAAATCATTTGGGTACAGTGTTGTATGACCGCACAATTGTCATTCATAGTGCCTCAGCCCTGAAAGCTGAAAATTGGTCTGGACAGGAGGGGGGGTTTAAGTGCCCAGTAAGCAAGTGGTTAATGCTAGTTAGTCCAGTCCTTATTTCTTCCAGGTCAGTGTTAGTTCTTCCCAGAGACAAGGCTTAGAAAAGTTCTAGTGTTCTCACGCTTCAAAAGACTGGAGAAATTTCCTCTGTACTTCAATTATCTGACCTAAAATTGTGTTGCATTTAACTTCTGTGTCTTATTGAAGAGTTAAGCTGCCTGTGGATGGTGCCAAATCAGTAGGTGAGGTGACCATACTGTCCGTACAGACAGGGTCTCTAGAGTTGTATCTATGATTAAAGTGGCACTTGAAATGAAATGGGCTACCGAAGTTGCAAGATTGACAAAAAGTGAAAGAGGCCTTACAGATAATGAAAAAAAACAAAACAACAACACAAGACAATGACAGCTCGCATTTATTCGCAGAGTCGACACTGAGATGAGAAGAGAAAGGGAGAATCACAAACAATAGAACATGCTTAAAACAAGCAGGCGTCAGATCTCACATGTCAACCCATTGTTTTAGTGAAGTGAAATTGTTTTGTAGTCTCTAGACAATGCAAGAATGTTGTAATACTTGGAAGAGTGGATGTTGAGGTAATATTTAGCTTGCTTTAAAATAATGGATTCTGTGGCACAATGAGACTGAAAATGTCAAATGTAATAAAAATGAATGGCTTTTAGAATGCAAGCCCAATTGTATCTTCTTATTCTTAAAACTCATCTCCAGGCAAAACGAGTTCTTACAAGGATGTTGGTAATAGTTTACCTTTTCATCCTTTGTCTTTGAATGAAAGCTTTTACTCTCCATTGCTTTGTATTCCTTTCTTAGGCAGGCCATACGCGGTGCAAATTTCTTTCTTGCAACCATAGGAAATCTCATGCGGATTATCTCTTGCGATACTCGCTAGAGAATCCATCAGGCTGGTTGTACTCAAGCTAATGGTTCGATCAACATGGTACATTCAACCTGCCCATTAACGATTAGTATTTTGGGCCCTCCTACTGAACCATCAGAGAGTCGAACCATGTATGGCCAGCCTTAAGCCTCGTGCACATGGTACGATTGTTGGCAGGGGATTGTCTGTTGACCTAAAATCTTACCCTTAGTATGCTCGTTTTGACAACTGTTGTCCAATTTTCGGCCAACAAATGTTGGATGGCAGGCTAGTCAATTTTCAGCGGACAATAGTTTGACTTCATATTTTCGTGTGGTCAGTACACAAATCCGTCTTAGTCCATAGGGTTTAATATTGAGTTGGCCCACCCTTTGCAGCTATAACAACTTCAACTCTTCTGGGAAGGCCGTCCACAAGGTTTAGGAGTGTGTCTATGGAAATGTTTGACCATTCTTCCAGAAGTACATTTGTGAGGTCAGGCATTGATGCGGAAGAGAAGGCCTGGCTCGCAGTCTCTGCTCTAATTCATCCCAAAGGTGTTCTGTCAGTTTGAGGTCAGGACTCTGTGTAGGCCAGTCTAGTTCCTCCACCTCAAACTTACTCATCCATGTCTTTATGGACCTTGCTTTATGCGCTGGAAGCAGCCATCCCCAAACTGTTCCCACAAAGTTGGGAGCATGAAATTGTCCAAAATGTCTTGGTATGCCGACACCTTAAGTGTTCCCTTCACTGAAACTAAGGGGCCAAGCCCAACCCCTGAAAAACAACCCCATACCATCATCTCCTCTCCACCAAATGATTTGGATCAGTGCATAAAGCAAGGTCCATAAAGACCTGGATGAGCGAGTTTGGGGTGGAGGAGTTTGACTGGCCTGACCTCAACCGATAGCACACCTTTGGGATGAAGTCTAACGGAGAATGCGAGCCAGGCCTTCTTGTCCACATCATGTCTGACCTCACAAAATGCGCTTCTGGAATAAGGGTCACACGTTCCCATAGACACACTTTTAAACCTTGTGGACGGCCTTCCCAGAAGAGTTGAAGCTAACTCAACATTGAACCTTACGGACTAAGACTGGGATGCAATTAAGGTAGGTGTCCTAATACTTTTGGCAATATAGTGTAGGTGTAGAGGGGGAAATGTAAGAAAAAAAAATTGATTTAGACTTTACATTCACCTTCCCCGCTAACTCCAGTGCATTTAACCAAAATGGCAAAATTTCAACAAATTATTAAACATTTACTAGTATGATGAATTGACAAATTTTCTGAAATTTTGGTGAAATTTTACATTTCATTCATTCTCAGTGCCACTGGTTAATCCCAGGCTTCAAGACTAAAACCTGTACAGGCATACCCCACTTTTAAGTACGCAATGGGGTTTATTTGCTAAAGTTGAAAAGTGCAAAATCAGGCTCACTTCTACATAGAAACCAATGAGCTTCCAGGTTTTATTACCAAAGCTTAATTGAACAAGCTGAGCTTCTAATCTCAGCTTGTTCAATTAAGCTTTGGTAATAAAACCTGGAAGCTCATTGGTTTCTATGCAGAAGTGAGCCTGATTTTGCACTTTGTAGCTTTTGTAAATAAACCCCATTGTGTACTGAAAAGTGGGGTATGCCTGTATTGAATGTTTGAGTTGCAGTAGAAAAAAGGGGTGCTCTGTTAAAGATGAATTCCAGCTTTGTTTTTATTTTTTACATAAGTAATATATAAACCCACTCCATGCGCAAGAAAAATAAAAAGGAAGAGCAGCCATATATAACAACCCTTCAATGATAACAAGCAGTATATAAGGGATAGCCTTATATACTGCATGTTATCATTGAAGGGTTGTTATATATGGCTGCTCTTCCTTTTTTTTATTTTTCTTGAGCGCGGAGTGGGTTTATATATTACTTATGTAAAAAATAAAAACAAAGCTGGAATTCATCTTTAACAGAGCACCCCTTTTTTCTACTGCAACTCAAACATTCAATATAATAAGGCATAGTCTTAAACATAGTATTACATTTTTACATAGTTAGATTGGTCCAGCTTAGACCAATGTAGCTATATATATGCCATACCTGGCCTTTGGAAGCTGGAAATTACTAAAGAGGACACTGCTACTCCAGTGATCTCCACTTTCCTCCAGGTCCCATGCTGAGCAGAAGGTTGGCCACTCAGCGAAAGTGCCATTCAGGAAATACTTTGCATTTTCTGAATGAATGCAAAGCAGAAAGACTGACCATCACACTATTGTATCATGAGTTGTAGATTTCTAATTTTTAGCAGGGGTTTCCCCAAGACCGGAGAACTATTTCAAGGGTTCCTCTGTGTTGAAAAGGTTGAGAAAGGCTGTGGGATTCAACAATACACTTGTGGTCATTGGGAAGAATTGCCTCCTTACGGATAGCTAAAAAGATCAATGGTATCATTGGGAACTTATCTGAGAGGCAGAAATTGCCCAATGCTGAAGGAACCCCTAGCAACCTTTGGAGGAACCCTGGTTGAGAATCACTGCTCTAATTGGACGAGGTGAGGAGCATGACATCACTGCCCTGCCTCTCCACCTCATCCAATCAGAGAAAGCTTTGCATTCATTCAGAAAATGTTTTGCATTTACTGAATAGCACCTGTGCCGAACAGCTGACCTTCTGTTTTCAGAAGGCAGTAGAGCAGCCATTCAGCATGGGATCTGGAAGCTAGTGGAGATCAACTGGAGTAGCAGTACAAAACATAGCCATGAGGCATACCCCGGCTAACAGTTATAAAACACTTATAAAATAACAGTGTACATCCTAACATAACCACTAACAATTGTTGCTCAGTGTCCGGTAGTAAAAGAAAAGCCACAGGACTAAGAAGATTTAGCAGCCTTGTGCTCCTCCTGATGTGCCAGAACAACTGGCAATAGTGAGATTTCTTCCCCAGCTATTCACATATCCACTAGAACAAATTACCTGGGTCAGCGAATGTAAACCAGAAACTAGGGGTCAGTTTTTTGATCACCATAAGTTAGGAGAATTTAGCTATCAATAATTTGATCATCAACAGTGGATTCTGAATTCATCCAAAAGTCCCATACCTTCCCAATTTTTTTTGGACAATCTTGGGAAAAGTAGGTTGCTTTAGAAAGAAGAACAACTGAGTTAACTAGATGTTTCGGAAAGGATAAGGTAGGGCGTCTGACTTCCATTTGAAGACAATAGCCTTTCTGGCATTATTTAACAGGAATCGATGCCTAAAAGGGTGCAAATTGCCCTGGCAAAAGCAAGAGAATCAACTAACCCTAATAGACATCCCCATACATTTAATGGGACTGGTATTGTTGTCAAAATGGTTACAAATTAGGTCACTTCTTGCCAGTAGGGTTGAATTAGCAGGCATTCCCAGAATATATGGATAAAACCTGCAGGGTCATTGGGGCATCTCCAACAGCAAAAGGAGGTAGTAGGGCAAATGCGATGCATCCTTTGTGGCATAAAATAACTTCTGTGTAGTATTTTACATTTAATTAATCTGCCCCTGATATTGAAATGGGTACTTCGACATATCCTTCCAATCTTCGGTGTTGACTTCCTGATCTTCTGCCTGCCATAAGGTGTGCAAAGATTAGAGACCAGAGTGGATAGAAGGTTGCAACGCTTTGTAAATTGTAGATAACGTTTTACAAAGAGTGTTATCCCTAAGGATGGATTCTAAGTCATCCTGCTCCAAACGGAATGTACGAGATTGAAACTGTGACCCATAGGCATGACGGAGCTGCAGGAACTGAAAGCTGGAATTTATCTTTAAAGCAGAGTTCCACCCAAAAGCAGAACTTCCGCTTTAAGCACTCCTCGCCCCCTGACATGCCACATTTGGCATGTAATTTTTTTGGGGGTCGAGTGTGTACCCTTTTTTTGTGGAACTTCCTGTCCCACTTCCTGCTTCCTATCTTCAGCGGCCTAGGCGACTCCTCCTCTCACCCTAGGTGGCCATAAGGCCTGCCAGAAAACTTCTGGGACACAACTCAGGTCCCAGAAGATCGGCTGACCAATAGGAGAGCGCAGCTCCACTTGAACGTGCGCAGTGTCCGCCTGGCCATGAAGCCGTAAGCCAGCCTTTCTCAACCTTTTCAACACAGAGGAACCCTTGAAATAGTTCTCCAGTCTCGGGGAACACCTACTAAAAATTAGAAATCTACAACTCATGATACATTAGTGTGATGGTCAGTGAGAGGAATGGTACTTACACTTGTGGTCATTGGGAAGAATTACCTCCTTACAGATAGCTAAAATGATCAATGGTGTTCGGGGGAACTTATCTGAGAGGCAGAAATTGCCCAATGCTGAAGGAACCCCTAGCAACCTCTGAAGAAACCCTGGTTGAGAATCACTGCCGTAAGCTGTCACAGCCGGGTGCCCGTAGTTACCATGACTGCGCCGAGTAGAGGAGGGGAGAGCAGCTAGCCTCCGGGCGGCCACATCGCTGGACTTTGAGGTAGGTAAGTGCCGGTTTATTAAAAGTCAGCAGCTATGCTTTTTTAGGTGCTGACTTTTAATGAACTAAAAAACTGGTGGAACTCTGCTTTAAGGTCTATTTATAAATATGCTGCCTGTATGCAGCAGCTGCCAGCTAGAGACAGATACACAAACATCTCGTTCACTGTGTATGGGCCTTAGCACCCATGTGAATGAGACCAATATGTCTAATATTTATTGATTTATTACAGGTACGTATATAGCGCTGACAATTTTCACAGCGCTTTAAATATACTATATATTGTACATTCACATGAGTTCCTGCCTACAAGGAGCTTACAATCTAAGGTTCATAACTCGGATATACACATACACATACAAAGACCAATTTAGACAATTAACATACCAGCATGTCTTTGGAGTGTGGGAGGAAACCGGAGTACTCTGAGAAAGCCCACGCAGGCACAGTGACAACATGTAAACTCCAGGCATGTAGTGCCGTGGTTGGGATTCAAATCGACGGCCCTAGTACTGCCAGGTAGAAATGCTAAGCCACTCTGGAAGAAAAAAAACATACTGTCTTTAAAACTGGGTTCACGCTTATCGCACAAACGTTGACTGCCTAATGTACCAACAAAGTTGCACGCACTATTTTCTGTAGCTTGGTGCATTGCAACGTATGGTAACACATTACCTTGTGTTGTGGTGCACTGCACTGCACATCCATCGCCAAGGAGAGTTGAGGTGCCAATAAGAATGCACTCTTGGGCACCGTGGTACCACCTGTTCCCGTAGCTCAAGTATGTAAACCCAGCCATTAAAGAGGAAGTAAACCCTGATGGGTGTTACTTCCTATTTGTTTTCCTGCAAAGGTAAAGAATAATGGACTACTATGCATTGCACTATGCATTGCATAGTAGCCCATTATGTGACACTTACCTGCAGGAGAAGCCCGAAATGTCCCCATCTTCCTCGCTAGTAGCGAGCGTCCATTCTTCACCCCTCTTCCTTCCGGGGGTGCAAACTCCGGCTCTGTGACTGGCCGGAGTCGCATGATGTTGTGTGACGTCACTCCCACGTATGACCCGAGATAGAAACGGCACAGCATGCCCTTTCTAACTCCGGTGCATGCGCAGAAGAAATCGCCATAAAGCAATTTGCAAATATCTCCTAGACTGTGCAGGTCTGGGAGATATTTTAAGCACCTACAGGTAAGCCTTAATCTAGGCTTACCTGTAGGTTAAAGTGGTTGTAGAGGGTTTACAACCACTTTAATTAGCTTCTTCTATAGAAAACTGTGATATGTATAGGACACTTTAATATCTTTTTTTTTTTCTAAATTCCCTCCTGTCTAATATTTTCTGCGTTGCTGAGTGGCACCGTGTCGAGATTTACTGTGCAAATAAAAAGAGCAGAGAAAACAATGTGCCTTTGCAATGCATCTAATCAGCTGAAGAGATTAGCTAAAGACTGTAAAACGTCCCCCAGGCCTTCGCTCACCATGGGGATGACAGCACAGAAAAGTCTATCTCTACCTGTTGCCATCACTTGAAATAAACATCCGTCATTTACATGGCAAACATACAAAATGCATGGAGCCGCGCAGGCTTCTGTGCTCTGAAGGGGCGGTTTATGGGAGAAAAAAAAAGTGCAGCTAAATTCAGCTTCTCTACTGAGTCTTTTGCAGGTGTGTTGGAGCATCAGCTTGTATGATTGGGCCCCAATTATGTCATTAAAGCTGTTTGAATGCAAAATATCTCTATTGGAGAAAAATTGTGTTTAGAGCGTTTTGAGAAAAATTAGGTCACCAACAGTTTTGTCTTATAGGGGTGCCTAAATCTAAAGCTTGGCTGAATAGAATTTTATATCATTTAGAAGTGGAAGTTGAACGTACTGGATATTTATTTCTCTTTACTGCCGGTACCAAATGGTATTTCAGCTGAAACAAATTATTATTATTATACAGGATTTATATAGCGCCAATGGTTTACGCAGAGCTTTACAACAAGAGGGCAGACAGTACAAATACAGCACAGATTAGTACAGGAGGAATCAGAGGGTCTTGCTCGTTAGAGCTTACAATCTAAGAGGGAGGGTCAAGAGATACAAAACGTATCAATGGGCTGATTGAAAAAAGAAAAAGTTTGTTAGGTGGGGGACTGAAGGGTTAAATTTAAGGATTATCATGAAAACTGATCATTTTGTCTAGTAAGAGACAAGGCACTGCTACTTCTCCTCTTTAGTGATAAGACCCGTTACTTCAGTTGTTGGGCAGATAAAGTATGATAACTATCACTTGTCATGAGTCGATCACCTGCTATGCATTAGCTTGTAGAATGTATGTGGATCCTCTTTATTTGGCTGTACATGAAAGAAGTACCCCTAAATGATAGAAAGGAAAAATACCATCCTGCTATGTATGTATATTTAAGATAAAGAGGAACCAATAAATTTGAATTCTGCCTGCAGCCTACATTTTTATTATATTATTATAAAGGATTTATATAGTGCCAACAGTTTACGTAGCGCTTTACAACTTGAGGGTAGAAAGTACAAAAACAATACACTTTAATACAATAGGAATCAGAGGGCCATGCTCCTTAGAGCTTACAATCTAAGAGGGAAGGTCAAGAGCTAATAACTATGGGCGATGTGCTGATTGAGAAGGTAAATGTACAGTTGTTAGGTGGGGGCCAGATAGGCTTCCCTGAAGAGATATGTTTTCAGGTATTGTCTGAAAGTGGATAAAGTATGAGAAAATCGGACAGATTGGGGTTATTATGAGCATTCTACATAATGGGAGAGGCTCTGGAGAAGTCCTGAAGGCGAGCAAGGGAGTTTGAGAGCAAGAAAGTCTTGGAAGGAGCGAAGAGAACGGTTACATGGTGTCTAAATGCATTATTCCTGAGATCTCATGTCTGGTAAGTGTGGAACGGAGGGTGCCAGCAAGGTTAGTATAGATAAGGTAGATACTGGGATGGACTTTTAGCTGGTGTCAGAAGTGGGACTCAAACCCAGGCCTCCAGTCTCCGAAAAGGTCTCTCTGAAAAGATGAGTTTTCAGGGATTGTCTGAAATTAGACAGAGTAGGAGATTGTCAGACAGATTGGGGTAGGGAGTTCCTAGTGGATGGGAGAGGCTCAGGAGCAGTCCGGAAGGCGAGCATGGGAGGAGGGGACAAGGGAGCTAGAGAGAAGGAGGTCTTGGGAGGAACAAAGTGAACGATTTTTTTGGTATTTTGAGACTAGATTAGTGATGTAGCAAAGGGGCAGAGTTGTAGGTGGCTTTGTAAGTTGTTGTTAGGATCTTGAATTTAATTTGTTGGTTGAGTAGAAGCCAATGGAGGGATTGGCAGAGAGGGGAAGCAGCCACTGAGTGGTCAATAAGGTGGATGAGTCTATGCAGATACAGTGGGCAGCAGTTAAGTAAATCTATTGGTTTTTATACTAGCAAGATTCAATATAAAATATATGCAAATTGGGCCCCACTTATGTAATTAAAGCTCTTTGAATGCAAAATTACTTTGTTGCAAAGAAAATGGTATTTAGAGAATTTGTGCACATAGGTTGTGTTTGGGTTGTAGTTAAAGCTTTTGTGCATAGAGGGTAGCGGCAGGGTTTTTTCAGCAGGAAAGCGGGAGAACACAGCTCCGACACCTCCAGCACTCACTGTATGTAATGGTAAGGGGTGTTGGGGTGTGCTGCAGGGTCTATTGATGCTGGCTGCTTGGGGATATATTTTTGCAGAGGGGGTCTATTGTTGCTGGTGGGGGGACATATTAGGACAGTGCTGGAGGGAAAGGAGGACTCTGATTGGCTGCAATGGCAACTAGACTTAAACCCTACCCGCCAGACCCAGCAGGGACTTGGGGAGGGCCGAGAGCTACTGGGAGCCCACAGGAGTGAGGGACTGTATCCTGAATGCTGCAAGATGAATAGATGTCCCACAGAGAAGATCCATTCAGATGGTAGAGAATAGTACAGCCTGATAGCAGGAGAGCGCTCTGCAGTGGTCAGTGCAGAGAGAGGAGCAGAGGGGAAGAATCACAATGGACTGCTATGTTCTGAAGGAGGACAAATCTGTGTTGCGTACATAGCCATGTGAACTGTAAAACCATTAGAGAGGGAGGAGGCCCGAGGAGCCAGCTAATGCAGTCTTAAGAGGGGAGCCCCATGTGTGATGTGACCTGACCTCCAGGGAACAGGCTGCTAACCCTTGGACAGACAACAGATAGATAAAAGAGGGTGCAAACTTAGTGCAGTAGTTTGAAATATTATAGATAAATATAAAAAGTGTCCACCCACATGACTCTCAGACCAAAGAGGCATAAAAGGATTATCCCTCATGAGAACGTCACTCCATTCCACAATGTGAGTCCTTTGGCCAGTGCTTGCTAGAAACAGGAAACAACCCATGACTAAAGGCAAATTCTGCCGGATCTCATAGCAGCGCTCTGGACAGCAGGAAAAGCTTGCCCATAACATCACATGCTACGGGAGGAGAAGTGGGAGCAGTAACGTGTTTCCGGGGTTCTGCCCCCTTTATTACGCCTGCTAAGGGAACAAGTACATCAGCTTATAAGCTCAACTTTGTGTCTGACCTGTATAAAAAAGATGCATTTACCTATTTTGAGACTGCTTCCGTGATCCCCTGTTTCAGCCAGTGGCAGCTGCAGAGGAGAGGAAAAAGTGCTCAAAAACACCTGGGAAAGTCTGATGTCACCCATAGGCTCTCATAGCCCATCCAATGTTGGCTTTTTTTTCCTCACCGCTACAGCCACTGCTGGCTGATGCAGGGGGCCAGCTCATGTGACAGAGCTGGAACAGGCTGAAAATAGGTAGGTATATACACAGGTTGGTCAGCCAACATATTAGAAGATTCCTACAGAGTCAGTGCTACACCACAATTGTAAAATGTAGCCAAAACAATAAATAGGTGAGAAATCTTCCAATGGGTACACCCAATGGCTATTCCCATGACAACCACCTAAGATGGCATTTCCTCCACTTTGGAGACATTTGCCTATCACTTCCGTTGTGTCTACAGGACAGGAAGGAAGAAACATTTCCCTTATAGGATAATGATGGCAAAAAACAAACCTTAACGGGGTCTTAACTTTAGAGCTCCAGATGACGTCTGAATGACGAAACGCGTAGGGCGTGGCCAAGCGACGTACACCTTTAGCATAGACGGCGAGGAAGCCGAACGGGACGCTTACAAGCTGCTTTAAAGCTACAGCAATAATTTAACAAACCGCTACCATTCTTACCTATATTTGTAAGTAGTTTTAATCTTTTTTAAATAAATCTGTTTCTTAAACGTTATCACACTATGGATGGTCCTCTCTTTTAACATACACATCGTGGTACACTTCACCCACGGGAAAACGAGGGATCCCCAGTATTACACCAGAAGCAAGCCAGAGAGCGACACAATAGCTAATATTGTGAAGGCTGATCCACCCCGGACGGGGTCTTTTTTCCGGTGAGAGCATAACTTAGAAGTGACCACTGTGCATGGAGAACAAAATTTGAAATCATCACTCCCCCTCCCCCACTCACGGGACAACTTTGTTATCCATCAGAGACTATCTATATATATATTTTTTTTTTATTTATATTTTTCTATTTTTTCATTTTTTCATTTTTCACGTCCTCACTTGATGTATTGGCATTGCGTTATTTATCACCTATTTATTGTGTTACCATACTTTTCGCATGAAATTTGTACAAACTTCACAGTCACTTTAATTCACTGGCAGTTTGAAGATAGCACAGCTTGACTCATTTCATGTTTACACCTATCTGTTACTAAATATTAGCACATGTAGTTGCACCAGCACTTTACTAATAAGAGTAATTGCCACAATCCTTTTGGATTAACAGTTTTCACTATCTTTCACTTGATAGCCAGCACGCTGGAAATTATTTACTGTTTCAGTATATGCAATTTTTATCTCATTAATTTCCATACTAATTGCCAGTATGTTGTACATTTTATATAATTGAGCTGGATTAATAGTTTTCACCTTATGGTTTTTATTTTCTATGTAATAGCCAGCACGCTGGAAATTATATATAATAAGTTTATATTGTTTCCATTGGTATAGCTAACCTCATTTCACCAACTAATTGCCAGTATGGTGAACATTTCATATAAATGAGCCCCTAGCGACACATTCTTTAGCAGAAAAAGGTATAGCGCCAGATCTATTCATTGTACCCCCCCTTTTTAACATTTTCCACCTCATTAGGTGGATATTAATAGAGGCTGCTCTTACCTATCTTTGCACATAAAAACATCTTTGTACGTATACATATTTCTAGTATCTTTTTAAATTGCAGGTTCCATAGCGCAACCTACCCACCCTTTTAACTTTACTCTACACTATGATTTGGCTTTAGATATAATTTTCAAGCCTGTGCTAGGACAAGTAACTAACATTTGCTGATTTACTTCTGGAAATGCTAATTGTTTGATTATGCCAAGCCCATAGCTACAGTGTTTTCTGAGTCACTAACTTGAGTACACAATTAGACATCCAAACTCCCTGCATAATTTTCCCAGATCAGTGACCTAGAAAGCAAAGAAGCAAGAGTACCAGGATTGTTTGTCAAGCAGCTAGCATTTTCAGAAGGTCATTCATGGCAGCATTTGCTTTTTTTCTGTTATCTGGATCTCTTTTATAAAGCAGGCATAAGTCACTTAGGCTGCATTCACACTCGAACGTCGTGTTTTTGAGTGTTTTTTCGTGTGTTTTTTCTCTGGGAATAAGCCCAATCGAAGTGAAATGCATCAGTGGGCTGTGGCCAACAGGTGCGGACTGTTTTGGGAAGCCAGCCTTGGCTGAATAAAGATTTACTGGTTGATATTATCATTGTGCAGCCCCGCTTTATATTTATGGTGTCTTGTGGAGATGGGGACGTGCTCTTTTAAGGCATCTGGTCATCTGCAGTCTGGCACACCAGTATCAGGACTTTCCGCAACGCTGATCTTTTGAAGCTTCTAATAGATGTAAACTGAATCATGAAAAAAGCCCTGGATTTAAAATTTAGTCTGTTATGGTGAATTTATTTTAACAAGCTGGAAGACTCCTAAACCCTTCAGTAGCACATCTGAGGTCCATGCCCTAAGATATACAGTATAATGCTGTAGTTTTATGAGGTCTGATATATGGCCAGCACTACAGAGGAAAAAAGATTTAAATGGAATTATTTCAGATGATTGCAAACGAGCAAACGGTGTGGCATACCTCCCAACTTTTTCAGATGGGAACGAGGGACACCTATTAGCAAAAGTATGTAGGCATAGGATCCACCCCTGCCATGATCCCTTAAATGAGAATTATTAAAAAAAATATATATTAGTTAAACCCACAAGTGCTTTTTTTTTTTTTTACAATTACTATTCCTTTATAGTGGCTTGTGAAATTTACAAATGCAGCAATTAAGAATTTGGATGAAAGGTTTAGCACTGGGAAACACTATATAAAATGTGTGTATACATATATATATATGTGTGTGTATATATATATATATATATATATATGTGTATATATATATATATATGTATATATATATATATATATATATATATATATATATGTGTGTGTATATATATGTGTGTATATATATATATGCATATATATATATATATATATATATATATATATATATATATATATATATATATATATATATATATATATATATATATCTATGTATATGTGTATATATATATATATATATATATATATATATATATATATATATATACACACACATTATATATATATATATATATATATATATATATATATATACACACATATGTATATATATATATATATATATATATATATATATATATACACACATATATATATAATGAAATATAAACACAGTAGTTCATTTTATATACAACTATAATAGATCAGACGAAAATGAGGGACATGTGAGGAGGAAAGAGGGACTTAGTTCCAAATCAGGGACAGTTTGGAGCTATGGTGTGGCCATGCATTGGGAAAAGGAAATAGAATTCTAGAATGCATCACTAGAGGGATCACCAGCAGGAGGTCCTCATTCCCCAATATAAATCTTAATGAGACCTCATTTAGGATATTATGTCCAGTTCTGGAGACCTCACTTACAAAAAGATTGATAAGATATAACCCTAGAACTCCAGAGATGAGTAACAAAAATTGTGAAAGATCTGAGGGATAAAACATTTTAGGAGAGACTTCAGGAACCTAATATGTACAGTCTGGAGAAAAGAAGGGGAGACATGATTGAAACCTTTAAATACATCAAGGGGGTAAATAAGGTTCAATAGGGTAGTTTTTTTCCAACATGAAGCCAAGATCAAGAACACAGGGATATGACCTCAAACCAACAGGAGGAAAGTTCTTAAAACTGAAAGGGTTGTTGATGCTTGGAATAGACCTCCAGCAGAGGTAGTGAGTCAGTCAACAGTAAATGGCTTCAAACATGCTTGGGATAAACATAGGTCTATACTCAAACAAAAAAGTTAAAAAAAAAATGTATCTATATGAAAAGTATACTTTAAAAAAAAAGGGGGGGGGGGGGTCTACTCTGTAGACCACCTTTCTATTCTTCTATGTATTTGGAAAATATCCTAACCTATAGATATTCTTATACCTTTCAGTGTTAAAAAAAACTGCAGTCTGAATGGTTACTCAACCTTTCCATTCTTCCTCCATTTTTAGCTATACTCACTTATTAGACATGGTGAATACATAGCGTATATGACATCAGTGCACAGCAGATCTGTAAAGGTTTTTATTTATCCAAGTCATATTATAGCTAGTAGTAGTTAGTCACGTTCAACTGGATCTGTTCTACTATGTCGAAGCTGTTTCAGCGCTCATCAAGTGGCATCCTCAGTTCTAATGAGTGTCGGAAACATACCACGAAATGTAACACTTTCCACAAAAGAGTATCAAGGGAACTCTCGGCTACCAATTCTCTAGAGATAGCGTGTATTTGTACATGTGAGAAGGTTGTTGGCTGAATGGTTTTTCAATGGTTTTTTAAGCCTTTTTTACTTTTCAACAATAAAGAGAATTGAAAGCTGAGAGTGCGCTTGGTGCTCGTCTGTGGAAAGTGTTATATATTGGACTATGAAAAGTGAACACTGCTGCCATAAAGTAGACAGAGAAATGCACAGGCTGTACTTTTTAGTAATTTTTTGTATAATTCTCCTTTAATGGGAGTGTGGCAGGGGGCGTGTCCTATGCCTACATACTTTTGCTAATAGGTGTCCCTCGTTCCCATCTCATAATGTTGGGAGGTATGAAAATGCATAGTCACCAGGGGCGGACTGACAACTCATGGGGCCCCCGGGCAATAGGAGATAATGGGGCCACCAGGCAATCAGAGATTATGGGGTCACACAGTATACAATCACACAGTATACACAGACATGTTTCTATTGACTGAGAAGGTACTGGAGAGGTGGGGCAGCTATAATCTCAGGATTTTTATACCAAAGGGATGTCAGTAAGGGACATTTCAGAGACAGATGTAAAAAAAAAACACAGATTTTTACATACTTTCCCTGGTTTTACTGAGGCTGCAAAACCCTGATGGGGCCCCCTAGTGGCCCAGGGCCCTCGGGCAGTGCCTGAGTGGCCAAATTGTCAGTCTGCCCCTGATAGTCACACCTTGATCCAGTTACATTGATGTCAAGCTTGATTGTCCAAAAACATTACAGAAGCCGGCATGAAAATTTGTGATGCCACCTTGTTCTAATTTAAATAACTAAATGACAATGGTGCCATGACTTTTGGGATATGGTTTAATTGTTTTGGTTATATGGCTGAAGGTGATAGCCATGGTGACTGGATTAAGGTGAGTTACCTGGGTGTCTACAAATGCTGGAGTATGTTCCTGACACTCATCAGAACTTAAGAAGCTACTCAGTTGAGAAGTGAAACATTTAACGTTACAGAGCAAGCGCAGATATATAGTATGTCATTAACTACAAGTGGCTACTGCACAACCAATACCCTTTTCTTTTTTTACCTCTTGAGATCCGCGCTATAGCCGAATGACGGCTACAGTGCGGACCTAATTTGCCGGGACGACGTCTATTGACGTCGTCCCGTGCACGAGCGGCCTGCGCGCCCCCTGAGGGGCACGCGCGGCGCGCTCTGTGATCGGCGAGTCAATGAGACTCGACTGATCACCGATCCGAGCAAGGGGTCGATCCCGACCCCTTACCACGTGATCAGCTGTCAGCCAATGACAGCTGATCGTGTGACAAAACAGAGCTGGCAATCGGCTATTTTTCCTCCTCGCGCTGACAGCGTGAGGAGAGAAAAAAAAAGCCGATCACCGGCGGCTGTGATCAGGAAATCAGTCCCGATCACGGCCAGTGTATCAGTGCCCACCTGCCCCCTGCCAGTAACCCCCAGAGAATTAAAAAAGTGCCACCCAGCAGTGCCACCCATCAGTGCCCATAATGCCACCCAGCAGTGCCATACATCAGTGCCCACAGTGCCATACAACAGTGCCCACAGTGCCATACATCAGTACCCACAGTGCCACCTATCAGTGCCCACAATCTGCCTCAACAACATTGCTGCACCTCAGTGCCACATATCCGTGCCCATCAGTGTCATCTACCAGTGCCCATCAGTGCCCAGCAGTGCCACCTATCAGAGCCACCTATCAGTGCCACCTATCAGTGCCCATCAGTCCCATCTATTAGTGGTACCTATCAGTGCCCCTTAGTGCCACCCATCCGTGCCACCTATCAGTGCCGCCTTATCTGTGCCCATCAGTACTGCCTTATCTGTGCCTATCGGTGCCACCTTATCTGTGCCTATTAGTGTCGCCTTAACTGTGCCTATCAGTGCCCACCAGTGCCACCCATCAGTGCCCACCAGTGCCGCCTCATCAGCGCATTTCAATGAAGGAGAAAAATGACCTGTTTGCTAAATTTTATAACAAACTATTAAACATTATTTTTTATATTTTTTTATTTTGCATCTTTTTTTGTTTGTTTAGCAAAAAATAAAACTCCCAGCTGTAATTAAATACCACCAAAAGAAAGCTCTATTTTTGGGAAAAAAATGATAAAAATTTCATTTGGGTACAGTGTTGTATGACCGCGCAATTGTCATTCAAAGTGCATCAGCGCTGAAAGTTGAAAATTGGTCTGGGCAGGAGGGGGGTTTAAGTGCCCAGTAAGCAAGTGGTTAAAAGGCAGTGTGAACCCTAGAATTAGTGATGACATGCATGCATATCCATTTTTATCAGGATTATTGTGGCTACTTATCAACATTATTGAACCGTAATGTGCCAATAATAAGCCCAGATGTTCGACAAAGAAAGATAATTTTTGACCTTTGTTGATAACTGGCTTGTAAACACGTGACCACTCGGATTATTCTAAACCAGAGGCCTCTCTAAACTTTCCAGTACAAGCGCCACATCCTATACAGTGCCTTGAAAAAGTATTCATACCCTTTGACATTTTCCACATTTTGTCATGTTACAACCAAAAACGTAAATGTATTTTATTGGGATTTTATGTGATAGACCAACACAAAGTAGCACATAATTGTGAAGTGGAAGGAAAACAAAGTTTTCCAAATATTTAACAAATAAATATCTGAAAAGTGTTGTGTGGATTTGTATTCAGCCCATTTACTCTGATGCCCCTAACTAAAATCTAGTGGAAGTCACCTAATTATAAATAGAGTCCAACTGTGTGTAATTTAATCTCAGTATAAATATAGCTGTTCTGTGAAGCCCTCAGAGGTTTGTTAGAGAACCTTCATGAACAAACAGCATCGTGAAGGCCAAGGAACACACTAGATAGGTCAGGGATAAATTTGTGGAGATGTTTAAAGCTAGTTTAGGTTATAAAGAAATATCCCAAGTTTTGAACATCTCACAGAGCTCTGTTCAATCCATCATCTGAAAATTGAAAGAGTATGGCACAACTGAAAACCTACTAAGACATGGCCGTCCACCTAATTTGACAGGGGAGCATTAATCAAAGAAGCAGCCAAGGGGCCCATGATAACTCTGGAGGAGCTGCAGAGATCCACAGTTCAGCTGGGAAAATCTGTCCACAGGACAACTATTAGTCATACACTCCACAAATCTGCCCTTTATGGAAGAGAGGCAAGAAGAGGCCATTGTTGAAAGAAAGCCATAAGAAGTCCCGTTTGCAGTTTATTGTGAGAAGCCATGTGGGGGACACAGCAAACATGTCGAAGAAGGTGCTCTGGTCAGATGAGACTTGGGGTTCACCTTCCATAAGGACAATGACCCTAAACACACAGCCAGAGCTACAATCGAATGGTTTAGATTAAAGCATATTCATGTGTTAGAATGGCCCAGTCACAGTTCAGACCTAAATCCAATTGGGAATCTGTGGCAAGACTTGAAAATTGCTGTTTACAGACACTCTCTGTCCAATCTAACAGAGCTTGAGCTATTTTGCAAAGAAGAATAGGCAAAAAGTTCACTCTGTAGATGTGCAAAGCTGGTAGAGACATCCCCAAAAAGACTTGCAGCAATAATTGCAGTGAAAGGCGGTTCTGCAAAGTATTGACTCAGGGGAGCTGAATACAAATGCACGCCACACTTTTCACGTATTTATTTGTATAATTTTTTGAAAACCATTTATCATTTTCCTTCCACTTCACAATTATGTGCCACTTTTTGTTGGTCTATCAAATCCCAATAAAATACATTTTTGGTTGTAATATGACAAAATGTGGAAAATTTCAAAGGGTGTGAATACTTTTTCAAGGCACTGTATTTTACTAATATTCAAAGGCCAAAGTAATTCCGCTTTTTTAAACAACCCCCCCCCCCCCCCCCACACTTCTCCCTATAGATTCAGACAGAGTCCCCCTTACATTCAGGAGCATCCAGCAGAGTCTTCCCTTACATTCCTGAGTCTCTCTCATGAATCATGAATACATGTGTTCCCAGCAGAGTCCCCCTCCCCTGTACATCCATGTATGCTCATTGGAGTCCCCCTCCCCCTTACATCCATGTGTGCCCAGCCGAGCCCCCCTCACATCCATGTGTTCCCCCACAGAGTCCTCCCCTTGCATTAAGAAGTGCCCATCATAGCCCCTCTTATATAATCTTGTGCCCAGCAGAGTCCCCACCTAACATCCATTTGTGCCCATCAGAGTGCCCATTTATATTTAGGAATGCACAGCATAGTCTCCCCTTATATCCACGTGTGTCCAGCAAAGACCCACCTTACATTCCTGTGTGCCCAGCAAAGATCCACCTTACATTCCTATGTGCCCAACAGTGTCCCCCCTTTCTTTTCAGGTGGCAGGGCAGCAGAGCGGTGCTGGGGCCTGGGGGATGGTAATGGCCAGCTGGTAGTAGATGCGCCAGTCTCCTTATTACAATAGACAGACTGGGGCATCCACTGCCAGCCAGCCAGAGTACCAGTATATTTTCATGACAGTTTCGGCAGGCCAGATAAAATCTTGTAGCAGGCAGGATGTGGCCCTTAAGTCATAGTTTAAAGACCCCTGGTTTAGACTGACAAATATCAAAAAGGATGCTAAGTAGCTGGAATGGAGAATGCAGGTGTTTGATGACAGTGTAGGTAGATCCCATACAATCATTTCTGTAATCTACCGCACAATATGGGCATTTGGCTTTAACAGTCAAATTTTTATTAGAATGGGATGTCTTCAGCCAAGGAGGACTGTTAGGTGGCTTGATGTTTGAAGGTAGAACTCCTTGCAAGTCAGTCAGATTCAGGAATACAAACTTCCAGGGCTCATATGTTAAAGGGATGTAATCACGCTGGTAGACCAACCAATTGTCCAATGTTCGTTCAAATAATCCAATAGGATGGCTGATAAACAATGATGTTCTTTGACCTTGCAGCTCCCTCCAGACTTGGAATTCTTCAAACAACGCCATAAAACAAAAAAAGAGTACACTTTTACACTTGTGCAATAAAAAAAAAAAAAATCTTGTCTCAAAAAAACTATATTATAAAATACTTTTCATAACCACAAAGGTACTTGTAAAAAAAAAAAAACCCCATAAAACATAATTCTCTCAATTCACCGGATGCAGGTGAAAAACTGTAGGACCCTTTCAGCAGCACCCATTTCAAAGACAAACCCCTTTTCCTCAGAACTGTAAGGAAGAGGGTCTTGCACTTCAAACGCATCAGCACTATGCACAACTGAGGCAGGGACAGGGGGTTGCTGAACAGGTCCTGCAGTTAATTATCCTCTTCCGGTGAATTGAGGGAATCTCTACTTGGATGGATGCCATGTTTTATATGTCTTTTTTTTACAAGCACCTATGAGTATGAAAAGTAAAGCAGAATAAAAGAAGGACTCTGATTAGTTACTATATGCAAGTGGAATGATTCTGCCTTCAGATAAGTGCAGGCCTATACAATAAAATGTGTGTGTGCGACGAGATAATCTGCATCAACCAATCAAAATTGTCTTTTCGCTGATCTGTCTGCGGTGAACTACAATCTGGTTGTTATGGGTTAATGCTCTTTCCATATCATCACTACTCTTCAGTGAAGGAACCTCTTACATAAATGAAACTCTTCAAGGTTTCTGACCTTCGTGGACACCAACACTCGCCCGTCTGTAGGCTCAGGCCCCAGAAATAATGTTTTTGGCTCATTTATGCCTAAAATTGGCTAGTCATGTTTGGCTCTTTGAACATAGCGAGGAAGATTAGTGCTAATTTGTGTGTGGGTAGTAGAAGGAAATGAACTGAGTCTGTGGAATATAGAGATTGTCTGGCTGCTAGTGGGGGCTGTACCGAGGGAGAAACCGCCAGGTTTCTGTGACAAACAGCCAGACACGTAGGAGGCGGGCATTATATATCATGCAGTGCGGTGTACAAGATGGAACGTTAACTCTCGCTTTTTGGAGAATTCTAGATGGCTAGGTTCCAGGCTTAGAGGGCCACTGTTATCCAGATTGTGAAGATATATAGATGAATTTTTTTTTTATAAAATGCTGTTTTTATCTTTTTTCATCTCCACGCTGCTGATCTCCTTAAGCCATTTCATGTCAGGAGCATCATTGCACATCATGCTCTGCACAGGCTTCCTGGTAGCCCTTGTACACACGGTCGGACATTCTGACGGAAAATGTCCGATCGGACCGTGTTGTCGGATAATCCAACCATGTGTGGGCTCCATCGGACTGTTTCCGTTGGAATATCCGACCAACAAAGTTTTAGAGCTGAGCTATAAAATTTTCCCGACAACATGATCCGTTTGGACATTGTCCGATTGTTTGTAGAGAATTCCGATCGGACAAAGTGCCACACATGCTCAGATCAAATTACGAGACAAAAGCTATTGGCTACTAGCCTGAACGTAGTCCCGTCGTAACGAAATAACGTCATCACGTTACGAACGATCGGATATTCCGACAACTTGTCCGACCGTGTGTATGCAACACCAGTTTCGGACAAAATCAGTCGGACAAAATCCGACGGATTTTGTTGTCGGAATGTCCGACCGTGTGTACAAGGGTGTAGAGACAATGGGGGATCATGATCATACCTAGGAACTTACTGAAAATTACCCCAGGATACCAGAATTTTGGTAATGTTGCCGGGTCATTGCCAAAACTTGTCAGAAATGACCCAATGATACCAGATCTGTCATAATCTCCAGATCAGTCTGCCGTCTAATGTTTGTAAGTATGGATGTGTGATATCAGTCTCCTAAGTCATACACGCTGCCTGCTTGATTTTGCCACAGGGAAGCAAAGACCTTCATAGCAAGATCACCAGTTTTTATTTTAATGAAAGATGCAGATTTACAAAAGATTAAAAACAACCAAGAAAATAACATTCATTTCTTGGTTTTGTTAAATTAGCTTATATCATATTTTAGTTAAATGGTTTAGATCTACTTTAATATTATGGTGAATGGTTATTTGTGTGTGTATATATATATATATATATATATATATATATATATATATGTGTATATGTATTTCCTGGAACGTCCTTGTGTCAGTCTACAATGGGTCAGCTCCGACACCTCTGACCCCCCTAGGACAACCTTTTACTTAGCCTATAAGGGCTACCTTCTCCCCTCTCAGACCATGTTCTTTTTTCGTCCTCGCTCTGGACAATCTTTTTGCTTTGTTTTTCCCTCCTCCTTTCCATTCCTTTTCAGCCTCTCCTGGGTCAGAAGACACCCCCCCCCCCCCCTTACAGGGTTGTAAACCTCCCCTGCAAACCTTGAGGTGCAGGCTGGACGTTGTTTATGCTGTCTAACAGCTGGTTCCACATTTGTGAATGGCAGTTTACAAAGCTACTAATGTGGCTGTCAGCATGTGTGGTGCCTGTCAAGTATCTTTTCTTTGCCTGAGAGGGGCAGGAGTCCATGGAGCTTGCCATCATGGTGCAGGGGGGCCAGTTATCTCCCTCAGGATGGCAGGTGACGTGGCGAGCGGTGAGCAGGCAGTAGTCAGCTTCAGGCATTGCTATGGCGTCGGCGCAATGCTGTCTACTCATTGGTCGGGGGTGTCCTCTTCTAGGAGACGCCCTGGCTAGCTCAGTGAGAGGAGCTAAGCTTCCTGTCATGCCGCTGCACTCGCGGTCTCTCTCCCTTCTCTCTGGTTGCACTGGTAAGTGAAAGAGCCTGTCCTCTGCTTTTTGGCCCAGAGTGGAAACCCCAGTGAAGACTAATCATTCGCCGGATGAGGCTGAAGCTTCCACCTCTTTTTCGCCAGTAGTGGCACATGGCAGTTGGCAAGACATCTCGGATGGGGCCAAGGTGAAAAACATCAGAAGACCATACAGCAAGAGGATAGATTCCTCCTCAGAGGAGTCCACGGATGAAGCTACTTGTTGGGCTTGCTCAAAACAAGCAGTTATGTGAATCATGCTTGAAGGATGCTGCAAGGGATTTAGTAGTGGAGGCTCGAAAGGTGAAGCGGTACATTAAGTCAGTAGTGAAAGACAGTCTGAGGCATGTGTCAAAAGGGTCAATGTGTAGAGACCAGGCAGCCTCTTCCTCCCTGGATGATTCAAAAGCAGCTGCTCCTGAGGAACGATTTTTTGGCAATAGCGATAATAGCGTCAGAGTGGGAGGACAGTCATGTTTTTGATTTTGCTCTAGTTCCTACTTTGGTAGAGGCAGGAAAGGAGGCTATGTATTGGCAGGAGGAAAAACCTCCCCTAAGTAACAGAGAAAATATTACCCAGACCTCAAGAAATCCATTCCTTCTTTTCCGCTTTTTTTTGAGATACAGGTGATTTTGAAAAGCCGGATAAAAGGGTTAACATCCATAATAGAGCATCAAAGTTAGACTCTTTTAACGCTGGCCTTGTGGGACACTTTGCCTAAGGTGGATGCATCCCTGCAAAGATTAGCCTGCCATATAACTCTTCCTCTGGAGGACTCGGTTTGCTTCAAGGATCCGAAGGACAGAAGAGTGGACACGGACTTGAAGAGAATGTACGCAGTGGCGGTGCAGCATGCAGGCCAGCTATAGCCTTGACATCCTTGGCTGCAGCCCTGAAGGTTTGGGTCTCGGAGTGTGGGTCCCGAGGTTCAGGAGAGGTGAGGGGAGGAAGGGATTCTTCACCCCTACGGTTCTTCAAGCTTGCAGTAGTTTTCTAGTGGAAGCTGGAATGGACAAAGTCCAAATGAAGGCTACATTTATGGCCCATTCTGTTACAGCTTGAAAGGCCTTATGGTTAAAACATTGAGCAGCAGATAAAGCATGGAAACACAGTTTATGCTCAGTTCCCTATGATGGAAAGATTTTGTTTGGAATTGCCTTGGAGGCCGCCATCCAGAGTGTTTCCAGGGGTAAATCAGGCATTATCCCCCAAGAGAGAAGGAGGCAACGTCAGCCTTTTTACCCATTCAGAAGATTGAAGGACGGCTTCAAGGACGCCAGTTCTTATAGGCCGGGACGTCCCTTTTTTCGGCAATGGAAGGCAAACAGCTTCATCCGAACAAGGATCACCTTCCAGTCTAGCCTTAGCCTGTCTCAGGAGCAAATACTTGAAGACAGGAAATGGCTGGAGCAGATCAGCAAATAGTGAGATGCAACAAAGCATGAAAAAAAAGTGAAAATATGTATGTTAGAAAGAAAAAAAAAAGGCAAATGTTTAGAATAAACAGAGCTTAAGTAAAATAAGGTCTTATTCACACAGCCTAATTCAGTCATGGTGCAGCAAGTATACTGCAAATACCTGCATCTGGATCCCAAGCATACCAATTAGCAATGGGGAGCCTATACAACTCAATGACAGGCTGAAAAAAGCTGAGGCTGTTCACAGCTGTAAGCATCTACCTGCATGTTTTCACACATTCAACAGTTACTTGTGGTAAGGTACAGATGTTCAACCCTAAATGCAGACAGATTGCATCCAAGGGTGAACATCTCCCCCTAACTGATTATAACGGCTGGATCTGCAGAAACATGTTAACAGATACCAGCTCCATTCAGCCTGTCACTGATGTGTACAGGCTGAGCTTCCGCCACTGATCTGAGCACCTGAAATCCCTGCCCAGGTATCTCCAGTATACTTACCACACCATGGTTGATTTAGGATGTGTGAATGAGTGCTACGTGCCATCCAGTTTGGGTTTAGACCTACTTTAAATGACCAAATATTAAAGATTCTGCATTAGTGCAAATATTACTGGTTCATAATATTTCTAGGTGTAGTAGGTACACACTCTACCATGCAACAGCATATTTGAAATTTATGAGCCGTGTTCTTTTAGTCTGTATGTTTACTACGTGATGTGTACACATCACATAGTGCTGAATGCCAACCACTTGATGAGTCCAGAATGATTGACTCTGGTCAATTTTTTCTTTTTGTTTTAATTTTGAACAAAATTAGTTAAAAAACAAAACAAAAACCCTTTGTCTAATTTTTATTGCCAACTGTGTCCTCATTGGATAGACATCTCCTCCCTTCCTTTCTCAGTGACCATCGTCACCGGGACAAGAAGCCATGGAAGTTCTCCCCAAATGGGATGGAGACATCAATATAACTCCGTCATAGCAATAATCAACAGTGTAAGAAGCTCTCATACTCTGACCCCAGGGTGCATTCTAGTAGAAGTGAAGAATCTGATTGGCTCTGCAGTGACTGACACGATTGCTCTAAGACAAGCATGCAGCTCATAGGTCAGAAACGATGGCTGCATTCTAAGGCTCTCCAGTCGGGTATGTCAAGGGCCACTAGATATAAATTACATTGTAGTTTATGTAAAAGAGGTATTAAGGACATTCAAAAATAAATATGTAAAAAGCTTCACAAGGTTAAATGAACAGAATACACTTATGAAGTCAAAAGTCAGGGAGTCCAGTGAAGGCTTAGAACATTGTTGACAATTAGAAGAATTGAAGAGTAACGGCAGCAGAAAAAAAGATCAAGTGGTCCATAAGTATGCTCTTTTTTTGGGCGGGTGGGGTAGGGGGTGGTGGGGGTTTGTCAACCTCTTTGTCTGAATGAAGATCTATGTCAGCATTTCTCAACCTCGTTTTAGTTGTGGCACCCTTTAGAAGTATGCAAAATTCTGAGGCACCCCAGTCTAAAACATATGAAATGCAGATGCTTTTATCTGCTCTTTTATCTGCTGTTATTTATCAATGGGAAACCTAAGCCTTGGATGATGTACCAAACTGTCTTGATGAAATTAACTTCACATCAGAAGCCCCCTTTCACATCATGGGTCCCCCCTTCAGGTCAATGCCCCTATAAGTCAGAGTCCCCCCCTATAATATCAAAGTTCCTCTATATGTCACCCCATTGCATCAGATTATCACCATCACTGAGTCTTCATATCAAATCTGAGTCCTCCCATCACAAAGCCACACCAAATCACGCAGCCACCCATCACACAGTCCCCCATCACAAAGTCCCCCATTCACACAGTCCCTTCTTCACACGCGAACCCTACCTTTTGGCTCCAACGTTTGGCAGAGGGCGGGAGGTGGAGGAGGTCTAGAGGAGCCAGATTTCCATCCTTTCCTGAATACTGGACACAACCCAGTGGATCAGTGATATGAGTTGCCATGGTGTAGGCTGTCAACAAATGATGCTACGTATAATACCCTATACCCAAACTGGGACCCTCGGCTTTCTTTTATTCAGCCCTTGGGACAATATTTCATCCTCTGACACCAACACTGGGGCATAATCCCCCCCCCCCCACTGACACCAAGGAAGGGGCACAATTCCTTCCAACGACCCTAATGATGGGGAACAGTTTCTCCCAATAACACTAACGATGGGGTACAGTTCCTCCCAGTGACACCAATGATGGGGCATGATTCTTCCCACTGACACCAAAGATGGAGCATTGGTGATACTGGCACATCTTCTACTTCCAACTGCAACAGTCCGGGCCCCCTAAAGTCAGAAGGACACTAAACTGACCCTTTTCTTAGAAAATTTAGGGACCCCTGCCCTAGAGCATTAATTATTATTTCGTGCTGGTGGCTGGCCCACTGGCACTGTGGTAGCTCATGATACTGATCCAGGTCAAACTGGGTACTAAGAAAAACCTGTTATTACTGTTTGAGATGTCACTGTGCTTACTACTTGGTTCTCATATGGATGGGAGTTTCATAAGCTTACTGATTGATGGTTGTACATGTAAGCTACCCACTTTTTCTTAATTTTTTTTTTCTTTCGGATGCCAATCTTTAAACTTACGCGACAGGAAGGAAGGTGCCAACGGGGGTCACCCATGAAATTTATTTTGTTCTGCTTATCAGCAACCTACATAAAAGCTCTGTGAGGCCCAGAGGAGCTATTGAATACCATGGCACCAAAATGTACCAAATGTACATTATACTCCAAAACAGTAAGCAGTGTTAGTTATGAGCGCTGGTAACCAACATGCAAATGTTCTTTGGTGCTAATAACAGTAAACGTGAAAGAGTCTCTCCTAAATGCCCCAAAACAAAATTAGCATTGTAAAGCAGACTGTGACTGGTTGGAGTCTTCGGATGAATGTTGTACGAACGTTTGTTCGAAAATCTACCAGTGTATGACCAGCATTTACATTTACTCTGAATCCTCCTACATTGAATTGTATTGTAACTGTACTGTCTGCCCTCATGATGTAAAGCGCTGCGCAAACTATTGGAGCTATATAAATCCTGTATAATAATAATAATAATAATAGTAATCAAACCCCCTAAAATGACCTGCCTCATACCATTTTAATATTTAAGGGCATTTTTATAAAGCAATGGATATGGCTTTCACCAAATATTCACTTGTGGTGAATCATCATTTAATACACTAGAAATATTTAACTGGAGTGATTGTTTTGCGGGTGTCAATTTTACTGATTCTAATCCTAAAACAGAACCCTTAACACTTCTGACCTTAACATTTAACCAATAAAATAACCCTAAAGCTGCGTACACACGGGCGGACTGTCTGGCCAACTTAGTCCGTCGAAACACATTTCAGCGGACAGTCCGCTCGTGTGTGGGCTTCAGCGGACTTTTTCAGCGTGCAGTCTGGCGGACTAAGTATTTCGGAATTTCCGTAATATTGTCCGTCATACTTTGGTTTCAGCGGGCAATCCGCTCGTCAGTAGGCTAGTTCGACGGACTAAGTATGGCGCATGCTCA
Source organism: Lithobates pipiens (assembly GCF_037356315.1). Lineage (NCBI taxonomy): Eukaryota > Metazoa > Chordata > Amphibia > Anura > Ranidae > Lithobates > Lithobates pipiens. The sequence continues at coordinate 25,168,710 of NW_027507788.1, forward strand.
GAAAGGATTTACACGGCGGAAGGTTGCATTGCTGTGTATTGGACTTCCTATTTCTAGTCCCGTCGTACGTGCTGTACACGTCATCGCACAAGCTTTTGACGGACTGTTTGTGTATCCGTGTGTGGTCAAGTCCGTTCATTCGAAAGTATGACGGACTGTCCATCGGATTGTCTGACGGACTAAGTTGGCCAGACAGTCCGCCCGTGTGTACGCGGCTTAACACTAAGGGCCGGTTCACACAGCAGGCGAGGCGAGGCGTCTCCGACTTGCCTCGCCGCGACCTGCGGCAACCTCAGCGGCGACTTGCAGATGACTTCTGTATAGAAGTCAATGCAAGTCGCCCCGAGGTCGCCCAAAAGTAGTACAGGAACCTTTTTTCTGAGTCGGAGCGACTCGAGCCGCTCCTCTCAGAACGGTTCCATTGTACAGAACGGGGGCGACTTGCGGGAGCGAGGCGAGGCGAGTCGTGTCGCCTCGCATCGCCCGCTGTGTGAACCGGCCCTTAATCTAACCATTAAACTTAAAGAGGCGGTAAAATAAATAAAATCTGTTAAATAAATAAATAAATAAAAGTCAGCAGCTACAAATACTGTAGCTGCTGACTTTTAATAAAAGGAAACATACCTGTCCAGGGATCCAGCACTGTCTTCACCCAGGCTAGTTCTTCACTAGACTTCGGGTTCCCAGTGACGGCATCCTAACTGTTGGCAGCCGGCTATGCAGCTTTCGTCTTCACAGCCAGCTGCCCACTGCACATGCATGAGCTGCACTGCTCTTTGTGAATGGTCCAGCAGTTTTCTCAGACTTCTAGGACATGGGATGTGTCCCAGAAGACTGCGGGAGGGAGGTGGAGAAGAGAACTTCGCCTAGATGATCAGAGCGGAAGTGGGAGCAGGTACCTGCTAAAACTAGGTACCCGCCGCCCCCCCCAAAACGCAGGGAAGGAGGGGAGGAGGACTTAATCTTCTCCTTCTGGGAACCAGAGAAATGCAGGTCTGTCTTGAATAACTTCGGAACCAATGAATATGTATGTGAGTCAGGAAAGAGAAGTCAGAAGTCCTTATCTGGAGACTTGTTCCAGCTCAGTGGCTTAACGGATTGATGATAAATGGTCAGGAATCAGGATGATAGCCAAGTCATTAATGGTAGCCTTCAAGCTTTTCCATGATAGACTTTCTTTAACATTCATGATAGGTTAAGTTTAAGGCCTCATGCACACTGGATGTTTTTTGACGTTTTTACAGCTACAGTTTTTGGCTGAATGCCCTGCACACACGGTCAGACTTTCCAACGGAAAATGTGCAATCGGATCGTGTTGTTGGAAAATCCGATCGTGTGTGGGCTCCATCTGACTTTTTCCATCGGAATTTCCAACACACAAAGTTTGAGAGCAGGATCTAAAATTTTTCGACAATAAAATCCGTTTGTTTAAATTCCGATCATGTGTAGACAATTCTGACGGACAAAGTGCCACGCATGCTCAGAATAAATTACAAGACGAAAGCTATTAGCTACTGCACACCTTATAGTCCCGTCGTACGTGTTCTACGTCACTGCGTTCAGACCGATCGGATTTTCCGACAACTTTGTGCGACCGTGTGTATACAAGACAAGTTTGGGCCAAAATCCGTTGGAAAAAATCAGATGGATTTTGTTGTCGGAATGTCTGAGCATGTGTATGGGGCATAGATATTTTTTTCTACAGTCATTACACTCTCCATCATGTTATCCTATGTGTCCATGCACACATAGGCTGTTATCAGCAGTTTTGGGCAGTGGCATTTTTGAGCTGTAAAAAAACACCAAAACTAGTGGGTTCTGAGAGAGGTTTTTCAGCTGAAAAAACGGTCTATAGCTGATGAACGCTGATAAACATCGATAAACGCTCAGAAACATCTCTCACCAGCGTTTTTTTTTTTTACGTTTTTGATCCATTTAAAAAAAATATATATTTTTTTCTTTTGCTATTGCAAAAACTTTGAAAAAAGTTGAAAAGCTGCTGGTGTTTTTATAACGTTATTTTAACGTCCAGTGTGCATGAGGCCTTACAATCATGGTAGGCCTACTTTGAGAACTAAACCTTAAAGTGACTGCAAAGTCTTGTTAAAAAATAATAAAAATAAATAACAAACATGTTATACTCACCTCCTCTGTGCAGTTGGTTTTGCACAGAGCAGCCCGGATCCTCCTCTTCTCGGTCCCTCTTTGCTGTCCCTGGTCCCTCCCTCCCTCCCATCAAGTACTCCCATAGTCAGCAGCTTCCTATGGGGGCACTGGAGCCGAGGCACAGCTCTGTGTATCCATTCAGACACAGAGCCCCAACCTGGCCCGGCCCCCTCTCCCCTGATTGGCTGACTGACAGTTGCGGGAGCCAATGGCGCAGCTGCTGTTTCTCAGCCAATCAGGAGGAGTGTCCTGGACGGCTTAGAAAACTGACGCGTTCCGACCCGTGTAATTAGGGTCTTCTTCAGAGGATTAGTTTGCTGCAAAAGACATTACATGTGCACATGTCAAATTTAACAGGTTATTCATAAATCATAATATATATGAAATACCAATGTAACATATATTTACCCTGTGGGAGGTATATTTGGAAACACCCTCCTAACCAGAAATTTCTTAAAAACTGTCAAACTGATCCTGCATACTCCTCGGCCAGAAGGTACCCTGCATGAAGATCTTCTGTTTGCATTGTATATATTTGGAATGGTTTTTATTCTCCTACCAGAACTCATATTTTAACTGCCATGGTATTATCTTATGTAAACTTTAATAAAATATTTTTCTATATATATTATCTACTTGAATTACTTACATTGCTGCCAAAAAACCCCCATGGGAGAGCCTTCCCATATTGTGTTTTTTATCTTAATGCATAGAATTCAACAAGATAAAAAAACCTTCTTACAACTCTTTTTAACACTTAAAGTATATCAAAAGCTGCTAGTGCTTTTCTTAAGTTGTGGGTAGAGTAGGAAAGGGTTAGAACAGGGATCTGCAATTAGTGGACCTCCAGCTGTTGCAAAACTACAAGTCCCATGAGGCATAGCAAGACTCTGACAGCCACAAGCATGACATCCAGAGGCAGAAGCATGATGGGACTTGTAGTTTTGCAACAGCTGGAGGTCCGCTCATTGCATATCCCTGGGTTAGAACATCCGGTACATTGTTACTGCTAAGTAAACTGACAACAGGCAACCCTTATTGTATCCTCATAAATGACTGAAACATATATATATTGACCTCATCAAGAGGAGAAGGGATTGCTATCCAAACACCATCAGCTATGCTGAGCAAACAATATAAAAAGAGCTTACCGTATATACTCGAGTATAGGCCGACCCGAATATAAGCCGAGGCCCCCAATTTACCCCCAAAAAACTGGAAAACTTATTGACTCGTGTATAAGCCGAGGGTGAGACATGGCTGTCCATCCCTGTGTGTCCGTCCATCCCTGTGTGTGTGTCCGTCCATCCATCCCTGTGTGTGTGTCCATCCATCCATCCATCCATCCATCCCTGTGTGTGTGTCCGTCCATCCATCCCTGTGTGTGTATCCATCCATCCATCCATCCCTGTGTGTGTGTGTGTGTGTGTGTGTATTCATCCATCCATCCATCCCTGTGTGTGTGTGTGTGTGTGTGTGTATCCATCCATCCATCCATCCATCCCTGTGTGTGTGTGTGTGTGTGTGTGTGTGTGTGTGTGTGTCCGTGCAGCCTTGTGTGTGTGTCCAGCCTACCTGTGTCCCAAGCCTCCGTCCCGAGCCGCCGTCGTCCCGAGCCTCCTCTGTCCCGTGCCTCCTCTGTCCCGTGCCTCCTCTGTCCCATGCCTCCTCTGTCCCGTGCCTCCTCTGTCCCGTGCCTCCTCCGTCCCGTGTCGTGCCGATGGATCGCCGCTCCAGGATCGCCGCTCTTCTCGGCGGCCATTCTACAATTCAAAAGCCGCGCCTCCTTCTCCGCCTCCGCCTGTGATAGGCGGAACACTCAATTTCCCAGCAGCCTGTGTTCCGCCTATCACGGACATCCTCTCATACTCGTCCGTAGTATGAGAATGAACGGATGTCCGTGATAGGCGGAACACTGACTGCTGGGAAATTCAGTGTTCCGCCTATCACAGGCGGAGGCGGAGAAGGAGGCGCGGCTTTTGAATTTTAATGTCCGCCGTCTGTCTGCTCGATACGCTGATCGAGCAGTCAGACAGCGGTGACTCGAGTATAAGCCGAGGGGGCACTTTCAGCCTCAAAAAAGAGGCTGAAAATCTCGGCTTATACTCGAGTATATACGGTAATTTATAAATAGATATACAAATGTGGAGCAGCCTTCCGGCAAATCTTGTCAGCAGGAAACCCACTCTACCTGGGCCCGTAGAACTCTTTTTCCTCCAAAATCCTGCTTTATCATCTGGATGACTTTTACTGGGAGTCTTATAGCTACAAAACTATTGAACTGAATCTTTGTACATGTGGTCTCATGTTTTGGCCACATAGGCCTATTGTCAGGTCACCTGAGGCCATGTGACAGAGGCAAACCACTGGGGTCAAGAGCGCACCACTAAGCTTGTGGACCCTTCGGCTGAGTGCTGCAGATGGAGCTCTGGGTGGTTCACGAAAGCAGCTCTACCTGGGCACCGACATGGATCGAACAGGGAGCTAGAGCATAAGATTCCCCAGGGCACGGAATCTAAGAGCCAGCGGGTTTTCACCAGAGCTGCTGACGGCGAGGATGGACTTTGCTGCAGTTGACTACAGGTCATGGCCCACAGGGTCTCCCAGCTCATACTCACGGCAGGCTCTGGTGGATGGAGAGGAAGCAGCTGTGCAGAGCAACAAGGAACAGTCAGAAGGACAAGCCAAAGGTCGGGGTAACAAGCAGACAGGGATGGTCAGGCGTGACACCTATGCAGTCTTAAAGAGGAATTCCCCTTAAAAAAAAAAATTAAAAGTCAGCAGCTACAAATACTGCAGCTGCTGACTTTTAATAGTCAGACACTTACCTGTCCCAGGATCCAGCGACGCGGGGGAACAAAGCCCCGCTTGTTCCCCCTTCCTCTCGGTGGCATTCTAACTGTGGGCACCCGGGCGTGGCTCCCCCGCCACACGGAGTGATTGGCCACGCAGTCATCTGGGACTTGTCATGTGTCCCAGATGACTGACAGGAGGGGGGGGCAGAGCTGAGCCCTTCCTGCGCCGAAGGGGAAGTGACGTCAAGAGCCCAGGCACTGAAGGAGGCAGACTACAAGGGACCTCCTAGCAACAGGCATTTAGAGGTGAGTTTTTTTTTGTTTTTTTTAGGAATTTTGATACATTTTTTTCTTTTATGTGCAACACCACTTTAAACCCTGGATGAGGGTAAGATCGACTCAATATAACTGATAAAGGTTTCAAGTCATATTCATACCAACGCTATGCTTTTGATAAGAGACTGTTGCATATTTGCATGTTGCCCATTCATAGGAACATCAAGTCCAGGGACGTCTTTGTATATGGAGTTTTTTCTGCTGATAGGATTTGTATAGGTCCTGTTGAGTTATTCTATCATATGGAGCACGAGATTATCCTATAGCGGTATGGGATATATGCTGATGCCATTACCATTATTGAGTCCTGTGAAGTCATGTTACCTAATTCAAAAGCCATTCTCTTGTATGCTGAGCCAGAATTTTTAACTGAATAGGAGTCACTAAACTCAAAGTATTGTGGAAGTGGGTCACATGGGTTTATAGAACAATGCTATGTGGAGAAGCAATTCCAATCTTTGTGGTTGTCAAAGCCCATTGTTCTGGTTATTATCTGCTTCATACTCAAGCATCCTCAACAGTTTGAATACAAGTGGCAAGTCAAACAGCGTAGAAAGGAAATACATCCCGCATATGTCTTTACTGCTCAAGGTGACTTGCAATCATGCTATATGCGTACATTAAATATGCTGTGTTGAAAAATCAGCAGATATTAAAGCTTATTGAAGTCTTCAAAAACACAACTAGAAGTTTTTATTATATATTATTTAATTAATCAAAGGGTAATATATGAAATGAAACTGTAGACTTTTAGAAGTGTCCAGGAAAGGTGATGGGAAAAGACATGGGAGGTGGGGATGGGAAAAGACATGGGAAGTGGGGATGGGAAAAGACATGGGAGGTGGGGATGGTAAAAAGTGTAGCGCAGGGGTCTCCAAACTTTCTTAACAAAAGGCCAGTTTACTGTCCTTCAGACATTATCGGGCCAGACTATGGCCAATGGGAGTACAAAATGCCCCAGAGGCAATGTATATAATGCCTCAAGCTTGATGGCCAGTGGAATTAAAAAAATTGCATAGCGCCTGTGCCCAGTAGGAAGAGAAATCATGTCCCATAACTGGTACTAGTGGGAGGATTGGTGCCCAATCATTGATATTAATAGAAGGAATTGTGCCCCTATCTTGCTATCAGTGGGAGGCATTTTGCCCCACTTTTGGTGTCAGTGGAAGGAATGGTGCCTCATTGTTGGTGTCAATGCGTTGAGTAGGGCCTCATAGGAAGAGGAATAGTGCCACAACAGCCTGGATAAAGGAAAGCAAAGGTCCACATTTTGGAGATCACTGGTGTAGAGCACGAGTAGGTGGGAGCCTAGAAGTCTCTTCTTTCCAATCCCAAATGGTGCAGTGCTCAAGTATGTCAAAGAGCATTAAGAGCTCAAACTCAGAGGTGGAAACAAATTCAATCCAGTAGAACCAAGTTTTCCAAAATTTGCCATGCTCTTGTGAAAGGAAAAAAGATCATCCATTTGACATATTTAATTAATTTTGGCCAAACACAGTGAGATCGGCCACTGTGCCTCCACATCTCAGAAGTGACGTAACTATTTGGATAGAGTGGCAAAATCAGGTACTGCGAAAAAGGAAACCACATATCATTGCAAGTTATGCTTTGGAACGCTGCTCTTCTTCACTACAGAATGGATGATTGGCCACCTTTGTGAATGATCTAAACACTATATTTCTTAGTTATGTAGCATTAGCCCCACAGAGGCTACTGGTAATTGGTTCCCCTACTTCTGCACAGCAAGGCAACAAGCATTTTTCACTTCCATCCAGACACAAAAAACAGACTCTGAAATTAGTTTTGTTATTTTATTAGGGGTGATTACTTGAATGGGGAAAATTAATTATGGGATGCCCAGCTTGACTGAAACAATAAACGGGGACAACTTCCTCCCTATGGGCAAGATCCTGAACTGTGCTACTTCTTGGTGATTAGCAAAAGCCCATCAAAGACTAGGAACTCTCAGTCCGTTTTAGAAAATAGCACAATATGTTGTAATCTGCATTCAGGAGTATCTGCAACTCCACTGTAGACGCTGCTCCCAGTACTACTGTCTGCACCACCCTGTAGCTCGAAGCTCCAAAACACTGGAGGAGAAAAAAATCTATTATTCTCTATGGAGTTCTCAAATCCAAGGAGCCTGAAGCTCAACGCCTGAAGCTCAAACGTTCTGGAGCTTTTTTTGTAGCGCAAATTCCATTGGAAATGAAAGGAAACATGGCATTTGCGCATTTTTGTGAGCATTCGCACATTTTGTGATGCATCTTCCTGTGATTTGCTCCTCAAATGAAAACATGTAAAAAAAAATTGTAATATATGAATAAATAAATGTAAAATAAATACACAAATACCTAAAAATCATCATAGATAAATAAATAAAGTAATAATATATAATAATACATAAATAATAATTAACCCCTAACCTTACAAAAATATTAAATACATTATTATTATTATTATTATTATTATTATTATTATTATTATTATTATTATTATTAATAATAATAATTATTATTATTAATAATAATAATAATAATAATTCACTTATTTATTTTGTGTTAGGGTTAGTATGTTTATTAAACCTGAGCAAAAATACAGTATTATTATTATTCATGATAATAATAACAATTATTATTATTATTATTATTATTAATAATAATCATAATAAAAATAATAATTCACTTATTTTATTTTGTGTTAGGGTTAGTATGTTTATTATTGTTTTTGTTTTCTTTGTAAGCGTTGGGGTTAAGGTTAGGGGTTATTGATTTATTATTACGTAGTATTAATTTATTGTGTTTATTTATGATTATTTTTATTTGTGTATTTATTTTACATTTATTCATTTATTATTATTATTATTAGTAGTAGTAGTAGTAGTAGTAGTAGTAGTAGTAATAGTTAAAATTATTACTAGTAGTAGTAGTATTAACACTCTAACCTTAACAAAATCAAAAGAAAAACTAATGCTAACCCTAACCCCAACCTCAACTCCTAATCCTAACCCTAACCTAACCTTAACACTAACCCCTTACCCTAACAAAAAAAAAGATAATAATAAATGAATAATAATAATAATCATAATAATAAAAAGAGATAGCAGCTAATGGAAGCTAAAAAAGCTGAAAACCTAGCAACAACTGATGCAACAGAAGGTAGTTACAGTGGAACCTTGGTTAACGAGTAACGCGGTTTTGAAAGACGAGCAACTTTTTAAAAAAAATTCTGATTTGGTTTGTGAATGTTGTCTCGCAAAACGAATTCAAGCAAATGAGATGTGCAGTACTGCATTTGGTCAGAGGTGCGGTGGCGCTGGTGACACTCGGAATGGTTCAGAGCCATTCGTAAATACTCGGAATCACTCGGAAATACTCTTTTCCTGAGTGTTTCTGAGCCTTTCCGAGGGTTTCTGAGTTCAGCCGAGCTGTCCCCGAGTATTTCTGGCTCTCTGGCACCCCCCCCCACCTCTGTACCACATACGGCATGCAATAGAAGTCAATGCGGAACAAATTATCTTAGTTTCCATTAGAGCTGGGCAGGAGTTTTTAGGTGAGGCCGCAGCTTCGGCCTAGGCCGCGACATCCGGCCTCGCAGACTAGGTCGAAGCCGCAGCCTTGCCTAAAAACTCCTACCTGCAGCTCCAGGGGACTGGCGCTGACACTGCGCCGGTCCTGAGGTGCTGCGGGCAGGATTTTTTAGGCAAGGCCACTGACAGCGGTCCGGCGCGGTGTCAGCGTCGGTCCTGGTGAAAAAAAAAAATCTAAAAAAAACGATTTGCTGAAATTATTAATCGATTTGACTTCTAAACTCGATTCAAGATTTAAATCGTTTTTTTCCCCAGCCCTAGTTTCCATTGACTTCTATGGAGAAACTCACTTTGATATACGAGTGCTTTGGATTACAAGCATTTTCCTGGAACGGATTATGCTCGTAATCCAAGGTTCCACTGTATTTCTATTGGCTAATAAAAAAAAATCGCAAAACCCTGTATATAAAAGTGCCAAAAAAGGAACAAAAAAAAAAAACACAGTAAAAACGCTCAAAGACGCTACTCTCAGGTGTGAATGCAGACTAACTCTGTTGCTTCATCATCCAGAGTGTAGGCACCCTACAGAAAGTGTGTTACTGGCCCGATCATCAGCTGAAAACAGAGGAATAAAAGCCTAAAAAAAAAAAGAAAAGAAAACGAATGCAGCCACCACATCTAAGAAACAGTAAGCTGCAATATATAAAATTTTTGGCTTTAATAGCACTTAAGGTAAGGATGGCACTTTGAGCAAAAGTGGGCAATGTGATTCTATGAAGATAAGATGTAAGGGATGATATCCTGTGGCCCAGAATCTGTCTGGGAATTGTAGTTTTCCTGCGGCTAGAGGACATGAGGATTAGCAGCGTGCTGTAAGCGGAGGTGGGGTGTGGGGGGGGGGAAGGGCTGTGACAGGCGGTTTGTCAGGCCCTGTCCCTGGTGCTGACTTTGCTTCTCCGTCCCTCTCTCCTCTTCCCAAGCCTAGCTGAAGCACAGCTGTCTAACTGCATCTAATTGTCAGAGCGGAGGGAGCAGCTGATTGCAACTTAGAACTCTCAGTTACTATGACAAGCGAGCCGCAGTGACTGCTGCTGTGACATTTCTGTAAATAAAATTGGAAGATCTCTTTAGGCTTGCACAGTCAGGATGCCTCTTTTAGTATTCAACAGCATTTAATTATTTCCTGCCAGACTGATGGATCTTCTCTGTAATCCACTCTTTGTGTTGTATGGATATGTATTTCTTTGGTGTGTGGGATAGTAGTTGACAAAAAACACACACTCGACTGCAGTGTGACAATGATAGATGGAAGATGGACGCCTCCCGTGTGACACTGAGACACAGAGAGAACACCTATCTTAGGGCAGCGGTGGACAGCCCTGTCATTACAAGCCACGGTCTTGAATTTCAGGCATCGATTGGGATTATGGAGGCATTTATGAACTGTTGGAGGGTGATAATTGGTGCCTCAGGCAAGGTGAGATGCTTGTTATTGCACAGGGAGATTCTCTAACTTTGAACCTCTGTCAATAAGCTATGGATCAAAATACCATTTGTACTGGTTGTCACTATTGGTCCTGGTGCTTTTGCAGTTTATTCAAGAACAGGCAGATATTTCCCTACTTGCTCTGGGAAATACGTGATCGTTTTTTGCAGACTTGTTTCTTGGATGCTCTAGGATTGTTTCATGGATGCTCTAAAGGGGGTCTCAAACTGGCAGTCCCCCAGCTGTTGCAAAACTACAAGTCCCATGAGGCATTGCAAGGCTGACTGTTACAAGCATGACTCCCAAAGGCAGAGGCATTATGGGACTTGTAGTTTCACAACAGCTGGAGGGCCTCCAGCTTGAGACCTCTGCTCTAGGATCATTTCTTGGATGCTGTCAGAAACCATGAAATCAGACCGAGACAGAAGTACAGTTAAATCGCACTTGTTTAATATTAAAAGTAAATAGAACAAACTTAGTCAAAACATAGCCAGAGCTCAGGAACCAGAACGGATAGTCAGGCAAGCCAAATGTCAGGGAGCCGGAGATGAGCGTAGTAAAACAGCAAGCAGGATCTGGAGCCAGAAGGGATGTCAGCCAAGCAAGTATTTTAACAGGAATGCAGGAGAGCGTCTCTGTGATGTTGATTAAGGCAAAGGCAGAGATCTGGGCTAGACGGCTTAAGTAGGCAGGACTAACGAGCAGGATATCATCAACAGCTGAGTAACTGTGGAGAGATAAGAGCTGAGTGGCCGGCTCAGAGTAGGAAAGGCTGAGCCAGCCCTGATAGATGCTCTAGGACAGTGATGGCGAACCTTGGCACTCCAGATGTTTTGGAACTACATTTCCCATGATGCTCATCTACACTGCAGAGTGCAAGAGCATCATGGGAAATGTAGTTCACTATATGGACCACTTATTTATTTGTACATGTTGATCATATCCCCCTTAATCTCCAATTCTCAAGAGAGAATAAATTCAGTTCCTCTAATAATTTCTCATAGCTGAGCTCCTCCATGCCTATTTTCAGTTTGGTTGCCCTTCTCTACCCTTTCTCCAGTTCCTTAATATCCTTTTTGAGAACTGGTGCCCAAAACTGAACTGCATATTCCAGGTGAGGCCTTACTAATGATTTGTACAGGGGCAAAATGATATCTCTCTCTGGAGTACCTCTCTTAATACAAGAAAGGACTTTGCTCGCTTTGGAAACCGCAGCTTGGCATTGCATGCTAATATTGAGCTTATGATCTAGCAAAACTAGCAAATCCTTCTCCACTATGGATCCCCCCAGTTGTACTCCCCCTAGTATGTATGATGCATATTCTTAGCCCCCAAGTGCATAACTTTATATTTATCAACATTAAACCTCATTTGCCACTTAGTTACTCCATTAAACAGAGCATTGAGGTCGGCTTGCAAGTTGGAGACATTCTGTAAGAACGTTATTCCACTGCATAGCTTGGTGTCATCTGCAAAGACAGAAATTGTACTTTTAAACCCAGACCCAATATCATTTATAAAGATATTAAAAAGTAAGGGTCCCAACACTGAACCTTGGGGTACACCACTGATAACCTCAGACCACTGTTTGAATTAGTTCTTTTAGCCAGTTTTCTACCCATTTACAAATGGATTTTTCCAAGCCTGTAGACTTTACCTTACACATGAGCCGTGTGTGGGGAACTGTGTCAAACACTTTTGCAAAATCCAAGTATACCACGTCGACAGCCACGAGCCCCCCCTATGTCCAAGGTTTTACTTACCTCCTCATGAAAAGAAATCAGGTTTGTTTGACACCTTCTGTCTTTCATGAATCCATGCTGTCTGTTACTAAGAATATTTTTTTGCAGCATGAAATCATCTCTGTGGTCTTTTATTAACCACTTGCTGACTGCCGCACCCCAATATACGACAATGGCAGTGGTGGCTAAATGGGAGTACCTGTATATCCCCTTTAATGTGCAGGCTAGCGTGTATGCGCACGCCCAATGCGTACTGCGTGACCGTGCCCGCGGGTCCTGCAGACTCAATTTCCCCCGGTGTCCTGTGATCGCGTCATGGAGTGGCAGAATGGGGAGATGGCATTTCCCTGTTCTGCCTAGCAACATGACAAGGATTTACTGCTCTCTGTCATCAGGAGCAGTGATCTCTGTCATGTTGTAGTGAGCCCACATCCCCTACAGTTAGAATTACTCCCTAGGACATACTTAACCCCTAGATCGCCCCCTAGTGTTCAACCCCTTCCCTGCCAGTGTCATTTACACAGTAATCAGTGCATTTTTATAGCACTGATCGCTGTATAAATGACAATGGTCCCAAAATAGTGTCAAAGGTGTCTGATGTGTCCGCCATGTCACAGTCCTGCTAAAAATCACTGATCACCACCATTACTAGTAAAAAAATAAAAATAATAATAATAAAAATGCCATAAATCTATTTCCTATTTTGTAGATGATATAACTTTTGCGTAAACCAATCAATATACGCTTATTGCGATTTTTTTTACCACAAATATATAGAAGAATACATATCGACCTAAACTGATGAAAAAATTATATTTTTTGGGGATATTTATTATAGCAAAAAGTAAAAAATATTGCTTTATTTTTAAAATTGTCGCTCTTTTTTGTTTATAGCGCAAAAAATAAAAACTGCAGAGGTGGTCAAATACCACCAAAAGAAAGCTCTATTTGTGGGAAAAAAAGGACGTAAATTTTGTCTGGGTACAGCATTGCATGACTGCGCAATTGCCAGTTAAGGCAACGCAGCGCTGTATCGCAAAAATGGGCTTGTCATTAAAGGGGTTGTAAACTCTCATGTTTTTTTTTCACCTTGTTTTTTCCCTATCCTATGCATTAAGTGAAAAAACTTCAGGCAGTGACCGGCCCCCCAGCCCCCCCGTTTTACTCACCTGAGTCCTGTAATTCCCACGCCCGAGATGTGTTCTTCCCCTCTGTCCATTGTCTCAGCTCTTGATTGGATAGATTGATAGCAGCGCAGCCATTGACTCCTGCTGCTGTCGACCGAGTTCGGCATTCTGCATCTATGGATGCAAATGCTGGACTCGGGAGCACACCCGCATGGTAACCCCCCAGGAGAGCGTTTCTCCTAGGACAGTGATGGCGAACCTTGGCACCCCAGATGTTTTGGAACTACATTTCCCATGATGCTCACCTACACTGCAGAGTGTGTGAGTATCATGGTAAATGTAGTTCCAAAACATCTGGGGTGCCAAGGTTCGCCATCATTGTTCCAGGGGGTTATACAATGTGGGGAGGAGCTACCAGCGCAGTTGGGCGACCCCAGAAGTCGAGGATCGTGGCCACTCTGTGCAAAACGAACTGCACAGTGGACGTAAGTATGACATGATTGTTATTAACCACTTTCCGACCAGCCACTGCAGTTTTACTGTGGCAGAATGGCACGGCTGGGCGAAACGCCATTATGTAACGGTGCTTATCCCTGTGGCCACTAGGGACGCACACACGCGCTCCGCTGCTCACCCCCGGAGCCAATGCGAGTGCCCAGTGGTCGCGATGACCGCCAGGCTCCCACGATCGCTCGTGACACACCGAGAACTCACACATATCGTGGTTCTCTGAGGGAAGAAGAGACAGATCGTCTGTTCATACAAAGTATGAACAGCGATCTGTCATCTCCCCTAGACAGCCCCATCCCCCCTTTAGTTAGGACACAGAGAGGAAACACAGTTAACCTCTTGATCACTCCCTAGTGTCCCTGCCAGTAACTTTTTTTACAGCAATCAGTGCATTTTTATAACACTGATCACTGTATAAATGTGAATGGAGCCCAAAAATGTGTCAAAAGTGTCCGATGTGTCTGCCATAATATCGCATTGCCAATAAAAATCACAGATAGCCGACATTACTCGTAAAAAAAATAATAATAATAAAAATGCTATAAATCTATCTCCTATTTTGTAGATGCTATAACTTTTGCACAAACCAATCTATATACGCTCATTGCGATATTTTTTTTTACCATTTTTTATGTAGAAGAATACATATCGGCCTAAACTGAGAAAAAATTTGATTAAAAAAAAAATAGGGATATTTGTTATAGCAAAACGTACAAAATATTGTGTTTTTTTTTTGTTTATAGCGCAAAAAATAAAAAAAATGCAGAGATCATCAAATACCACCAAAAGAAAGCTCTATTTATGGGGGGGGGCACATGGATTTTGTTTGGGTGCAGCACCGTACGGAAAAATAGCCTGGTCATTCAGCAGCCAAATCTTCCGGGGCTGAAGTGGTTAAAAAAAGAAGCCTTATGCCGCGTGCACATGATCGGACTTTCCGGCAGAATAGGTCCGACGGTCATCACAATGGACTTTCGACGGAGTTCCGACGGACTGTCCGAACAAATGGACTTGGCCACACATGAACGGACTAAGCTCCCATACACACGGTCGGAGAATCCGTCAGAATGTGTCCTATCGGACCGTGTTGTCGGATATTCCGACTGTGTGTGGTCTGCATCGGACTGTTTCAGTCGGAAAATCCGTCGCACCAAATTTTCCAACTTGTTGGAAATATTTTCCGACAAACTGGTCCGATCGGACATACTCCGATCATGTGTAGAGAATTCCGATCGGACAAAGTGCCACGCATGCTCAGATCAAATTCCTACATCAAAGCTATTGGCTACTAGCCTGAACGTAGTCCCATCGTTACTAAATTACGTCATCACGTTCTGAAAGATCGGATTTTTCGACAACTTTGTCCGACCGTGTGTATGCAACAGTTTAGGACACAATCTGACGGAGAAAATCCGACGGATTTGGTTGGCAGAATGTCCGACCGTGTGTACGGGGACTAAGTCCGTTCGAAAGTCAGTTCGTTTTGAACGTGATGACGTAAGGCGGGACTAAAAAAGGAAGTTCGATAGCCAGTAGCCAATAGCTTCCCTTGCGTCGTATTTGGTCCTTCAGACCAGCATACAGACGAACGATTTTCCCGATAGGAATTGAGCTCGTCGGACGGATTTGAAACATGTTCTATTTCTAGGTCCGTCTGATTTTTTTTAACGAAAAACTATCGGATTAGTCCACACATGATTGGATTGACCGACGGACTGATTCCGTCGGACCTAGTCTGCCGGAAAGTCCGGTCGTGTGTACGCGGCATAACAATCACTTTAAGGGGGAAAATCTTCTGGTCTGTAAGTGGTTAAGCAGTAAAAAAAAAAGGATCAGAGGTTCTAACCTTTCCCTCGCTCTATCCATAACTAATAGTAAAAAATGGTAAAAGTTTGGGCTAGAATGACACTTTTGATTTATTTTATATACTTTTGGCTGCTCTTATACTCTTCTATAGAATATTTTTCCACGTCAAAATTTTATAATCAGTAGCAAATCTGGGAAAATCAATTATTTTGACTGTTTTTTATAAATAATAGAGAATACAGTTGTTTTCTTTGTGACATTAATAGATGAAACCTGTGTGTCTCCCGTGTGTGTGACAATGACATGCTGAGGACACGTCTCCCATGTATGCATTACGCTAATTGACAGGATATACAGCTGTGTGTGGGACACTAATAATAGACGAACCTCTGCGGTGTGTGCGGCTGTAATAGGCGGAGGAGACGCGGCAGCTGTTTGCGTGACACTAATATACAGAGAACAGAATTTCCACCTGTGACAGTGATGGAGGATGTCACTTTCCTGTGTGAGTGACTGATAAAAGGTACAAGTGTGTAGGTGTGACAGGAACAGACTAACGATACAGATCTCCAATGTGTGTGACCCCAACAGATCCATGTGAGTAATACTCATAGAATGGAGGTACCCAAAGCCTGAAAGGCTCGGCTTACACAGGTGGAGGTAAAAACAGGTGGCTGAGCCGTGGTTTTACTGCTGCCCGTCCACCCAGTTAACATGGCTGTTGTTCATGTAAGTACCGGACACTGCGGTCGTGGTGCAGCGAAAATTCGTTGTTAAAATCGGTGATTGGTTCTGCTGCCCAGAGCAACCCACTCAGTTAAATGGGGCCACACTGCAAACCCGGAGTCAAAAGCTTGGCTCGCAGTTGTGTTGTGGTGTTCCCATTAAAAACCCCTTGTTCAAAGAGGGAAAAAATGATGCTGCTTAACCATTCTCCGAAAAGTCTTGCACCATGGTTTGCTTTTCAGAGACAGCACAAATGCAAATGAGTCTGTGACACTGATACAGAATACACACCAGCTGTGTGTGTGACACTGATACAGGATACACACCAGCCAGGTGTGTGACACTGATACAGGATACACACCAGCCAGGTGTGTGACACTGATACAGGATACACACCAGCCAGGTGTGTGACACTGATACAGGATACACACCAGCCAGGTGTGTGACACTGATACAGGATACACACCGGCTGCATATGTGACACTGATACATGATACACAACAGCCGGGTGTGTGACACTGATACAGGATTCACAACAGCCAGGTGTGTGACACTGATACATGATACACAACAGGCGGGTAAGTGACACTGATACACTGAGGATACACACCAGTTGGGTGTGTGACACTGATACAGGATGCACAACAGCCAGGTGTGTGACACTGATACAGGATACACACCACCCGGGTGTGGGACACTGATACAGGATGCACAACAGCCAGGTGTGTGACACTGATACAGGATACACACCACCCGGGTGTGGGACACTGATACAGGATGCACAACAGCCAGGAGTGTGACACTGATACAGGATACACAACAGCCGGGTGTGTGACACTGATACAGGATACACACCAGCCAGGTGCGTGACACTGATACAGGATACACACCACCCGGGTGTGGGACACTGATACAGGATGCACAACAGCCAGGTGTGTGACACTGATACAGGATACACAACAGCCAGGAGTGTGACACTGATACAGGATACACAACAGCCAGGAGTGTGACACTGATACAGGATACACACCAGCCAGGTGTGTGACACTGATACAGGATACACACCAGCCAGGTGTGTGACACTGATACAGGATACACACCAGCCGGGTGTGTGACACTGATACAGGATACACAACAGCCAGGTGTGTGACACTGATACAGGATACACAACAGCCAGGAGTGTGACACTGATACAGGATACACACCAGCCGGGTGTGTGACACTGATACAGGATACACAATAGCTACGTGTATGACACTGATACAGGATACACACCAGCTGCGTGTGTAACACTGATACACTGAGGATACACAACAGCTGGGTGTGTGATATTGATACAGGAAAACTACAAACAGCCTGGTGTGTGACACTGATACAATGAGCATACAAAACAGGGGGTGTGTGGCATTGATACATTGAAGATACACAACAGCTGGGTGTGTGATGCCCATTTAGTACACATATCTAGAGTGTGACACACAATGTGTGCATTTGTGACACCGACACCCAGGGAACACAAAGCACTTGTGCCGTGTAAGGACGAGGCCAGACATGGGCTCCTGATAGAATGAGGACACACGTCTCCGGTGTGTGGCCCTGACGTCGGTGCCGCGGCCCTGTCTGGTGTGTCATCCTTTGTGTGTGACAGTGGCACAGTGAGGCATTCACACAGGCAGAAGAATGAAGAGGAGAAGGAGCCAGCCAGCAGGCCGACATGTCACCGTGGGCAGCGCTGTCACTCGCGGCTCCTGTCCCCCGCTCGGCTGTAATTGCAGGCTCTCTGGTGCGTGAAAATTAACTTTAATTAACCTTAACTGGATGAAACCCGAATTACAGAGCGAGCGGAGGAGCCAGGCTGCAGAATCAGGCTGGAGGGCTGCGTGCTGCCTCCCTGTATGCGCACCATACTGCCAGCATCTCTTCTACTGTACACGGCCTATCTTCTCATTACAGGGGTCAGATTCTGAGTGCCCGAGAAGACGTTCTGTCTCTCAGCTATGCAGATGTCTCTTGTCACCACTGTGGAGCTTTTATCCATTTCTGTGCTCCTTCTCAGGTGACGTGGCCTGACCATTCCCTCTGATAGAGCTGTCTTTGGAAATGATAGGCTGCTCTCTCTCTCGGGATGAGATCCTCTTCAGCTGTCTTGTGGGGGTTAAGGTGGATCTAAACTCATATATCAAATGTGATGTGATATGACGTGATATCAAATGTTGTTTTCAAATGGTGATCCTGCCATGGTTACATAGTTAAGTTGAAAAAAGGCCATCTAGTTCAACTAATAAAAAACAAACAAAAAACCTCCCTATACCCAAAGCTGATCCGGAGGAAGGCAAAAAAAACAAAACATTTAAAGCATGGTACAACATACACTATATTACCAAAAATATTAGACCGCCTGCCTTTACACACATGAACTTTAATGGTATCCCAGTCTTAGTCTGTAGGGTTCAATATGGAGTTGGCCCACCCTTTGCAGCTATAACAGCTTCAACTCTTCTGGGATGGCTGTCCACAAGGTTTAGGAGTGTGTCTATTTTTCCTGAAGTGCATTCGTGAGGTCAGGCACTGATGTTGGACAAGAAGACCTGACTAGCAGTCTCCGCTCGAATTCACCCCAAAGGTGTCCTATCAGTTTGAGGTCAGGACTCTGTGAAGGCCAATCATGTTCCTCCACCCCAAACTCACTCATCCATGTCTTTATGGACTTTGCTTTGTGCACTGGTGCACAGTCATGTTGGAACAGGAAGGGCCAACCGCAAAGTTGGGAGCTTGAAATTATCGTAAATACATAAAACATGAAACAAAAACTAAAAAGTCCACTTTTTATGTATAGCAGCGCATGCACATTTTTTCAGAATATGCGTAAAAGTTCAGTTCAGTGTTCAGAAGATAGGGTGCTTTGTTCAATCGACTTGCGTTTGTGATTAAAACACAGCTTCCACCATACAGATCACCACTTGTGGTACCAAGGCCGACCCCCTATGGGAATGGGGAGCTTGAAATTGTCCAAAATGTCTTAGTATGCTGACGCCTTAAGAGTTTGCTTCACTGGAACTAAGGGGCCAAACCCAACCCCTGGAAAACAACCCCACACCATAATCCGCCCACCACCAAATGATTTGGACGAGTGCACAAAGCAAGGTCCATAAAGACATGGGTGAGCGAGTTTGGGGCGGAGGAACTTGACTGGCCTGTGCAGGTTCCTGACCTCAACCCGATAGAACTCCTTTGGGGTGAATTAGAGTGGAGACTGCTAGCCAGGCCTTCTCATTCAACATCAGTGCCTGACCTGACAAATGCGCTTCTGGAAGAATGGTCAAACATTCCCATAGACACACTCCTAAACCTTGTGGACGGCCTTCCCAGAAGAGTTGAAGCTGTTATAGCTGCAAAGGGTGGGCCAACATAATATTGAACCCTACGGACTACGACTGGGATGCCATTAAAGTTTATGTGCGTGTAAAGGCAGGCGTCCCGATACTTTCGGTAATATAGTGTATGCTGCATCATGCTTTAAATGTTTGTTTTTTTTGCCTTCCTCTGAATCAGCTGTGGGTATAGGGTTCTGTATATGGAGTTTTACATCAAGTTAGGCTGAAAAATGACACAAGTCCATGTAGTTCAACCAATAATGGACAATAGGATAAACAGAAAACCTCCATATACAGAAGCAAATATCTACAGTGTATCTATAGGGAAGCAAAAAAACATCTAAAGGTTTGCCCAATTTACATACAGTACGTCAGGAATCAGCAGTAGGATGTGCAAATCTGTGTATCTACACTCACAAAACTGGGACCAGATCATATATATATATTTAAAGTAAGATTTATTTACAGTAAACCAAAGTCCATCCAAAAACCAGCACACAGAGTGTAGGCAGGCGTAGTCTACTTTCTCCATTGCCGGTGGCATTCATGTGTACTGGCCCTGTAGCTGGAGAGGAAGTCAAGAGTAACACAGTCCCTCTATGGTTTCCTGGGGCACTGGGGAAGCAGTCTGGTTAGATGCTTCCGTCCCATGTGACTCTGGGAGCCATCTTGGGTAAGGCAGATCGTCTTTAAGGCCCTGGGTCCCAGGTTTGGCGTGTGTTTCCAACTTGGTGGAGTAGACAGGTACCTCGCCTCTTAGGGATAGTACTAGCAGTAGGGAAAGGTTTCTGGTGAGGAGGGAATGCTTAGGGTTTGTAGCCCGTTTGGACATCATCCTGCATGGACACAAGACAGCCAGGACACATTCTGCTCTCTTTACAAATGCTCAAATGTCAGTCCGGCTAATACCTGCTCTCTTCACCTTACTGGAAACTCTGAGTGCACCCCATTGGGCAGCCTTTCCACCAGGTTTGTTGTGGATTGTTGCTGCACTAATTCAAGTTTTTCCATTGCACCTGACTGTATGAATTATTGCTGCTGCACCACACTGCACCCCACCTACACTCAAACATAAAGATGATAAGGGAACCAATAACCCAGTGACAAAATACCTAACTAAACAACCTAACAAACAGAAAGCTTAACAACTAACTATATGCAATATATACAAAATGGGGAAAACAGAAAAGCAGGGGAAAACTGGAGGTGCAGGTAGCAGATGGGAAAGGAGAACCAAAATTGGGATCAGGAAGAAGCGGGAGTGGGTACAAGGCAGCACGGTATGGGGGGAGTGCAAGATCAGGATCAATGGCAAACAGTATCTGGCATCAGCAAAATACTAGACTAAGAAGCACTAGTAGGAGAGGACCTAAATACCCTCCCAGCAGCCATCATAACATGGAAACGTATTACTGGGATCTGCTGGCTGCTGGGAGACACCAAAATACAACCTTCTGCTCTATTCCCACAGTTGATCAACAGTAAGGCAAATAAAAACCTTTAAAGCATGGTCAAGCATACATAGTTACATAGATTTTCAGATTGAAAATTACACAAGTCCAGCTAGTTCAACCAACTGAAAAAAATAAATACATAGAAAACCTCCACAAACTCACAGTTGATACAGAGAAATGCAAAGAAAACCCCTATAAAGCATAGTCCTAATTACATCGTTATATAGTTGGTCAGGTTGAAAAAAGATACAAGTCGCTCTATTTTAATTAATATAAAAAAATAAAAAAAAACCTCCATATACAGAACCCAATACCCACAACTGATCCAGAGGTGGGCAAAACAAATCCCACAAAGCCTATTTGAATTTACATACAGTAGCCACAAGTCCACCTAGTTCATCTAACTGGAAAAATAATACATGGAAAACCTCCACATACCTCTATACGCACAGTTAATCCAGAGGAAGGCAAACATAAGTCCTTTATAGCACGATGCAACTTACATAGTTAAATAAATGGTCAGCTTGAAAAATGACCATCTAGTTCAATCAACTAAAAAAATTAATTAATAGAAAACCTCCATATACACTACTACTATACTCACAGTTGATCCAGAGGAAGGCAAAAGCCCTATAAAGTATGGTTCAACTCACATGGTTGAAAAAGGATACAAGTCCATCTAGTTCAACAAACAGAAAAAAATGAATAGAATAAATAGAAAACCTCAATATACAGAAGCCTAAACCCACAGTTGATCCAGAAGAAGGTGGTATTACTTATAGATGTTAATATAGTAGTTATATTTTGTGCATTTAGAAAAGTGAGACCCATAGGAAAGGATGGACGGAGGGGCTGCATGACTAGGGGGAGGAACATGGGGTCAGCTATCGGTCAGCTAGGTCAGTGTTGGAACAAGGAAGGGAGCTCTTACCTGATTGGTGGTCAAAGGAAGAAGGGGCTGGGTCCAGTGGAGGGAGTCAGGTGGACGGGGGGGTCTGATGCAGACAACTTCCCACCCTCCCTCCCTGGGAACGGGGGTTAGTGCACTGTGCATGTGGGGGGGGGGGGGGGTATAGATGGACAAGTAGGGTTGTTGATTTTGTATTGTTGATGTGTCTTGTTCATTAAAGAAAAAAAAAATGTAATTATAAATAAATAACTGACTAAATAACAAAAATTGCATAGCTAACGTGTTCAATTTGGGTAAATTTGCCTGAATAATGTATGGTGTTCATTTGTCACAGCAGTTGGCGGTTCAAGGGGTCTTTGGGGGGTCAGTGAGGAATTACGTGGTTACAGGATTAGTGGGGCCCATCTAAGGTATGTCGCTTACACTTGGTTAGCGGTTGTTCTCCCAGGAGCTGGGTCCCCTGGGGGAAGGTAATATGGAAGTATGGGTAACGTCAGAGAGTCCTCGAGCCGGTCGGGGCACAGCTGAGGACCATTACAGTTAAAATTGCGCCTTAAAGACACCCAAAGACCTCTTGTTATTACGGGTATTGTTTTACATGTTTTTAAGTGATGTTATTTTATTCTTCAGTTAATAAAATGTGGCTGCTGTGGCCATTTAAAACCCATGTCACACAGTTTGTGTCTTTAATTTAACGGTAAGTCCCAAGGTTGACGAATCCTATAGTCATGCATCCAGCTCTTTGTTAAAACAATCCACTGGGCTTACCAGAACTATTTTTTGAAGGAGTCTATTCTACTGTACATTTTCACAGCTCTTACAGTAAAAGAGCCTCTCTGTATGTGGAGGCTAAACCTCTTTTCCTATAAAGAGTCCCACCTTGTCCTCTGTAATGATCCGAAAGTGAATAAAGTTCACTATATGGACCACTTATGTATTTATACACGATCATATCGCCATTAATCTCCCTCTTCCCATGTAGAAATAAATTAATTTGAGCTAATCTTTCCTAATGCCTCCATGCCTCTTATCAGTTTGGTTGCCCTTCTCTACACTTTCTCCAGTTCCCTGATATCCTTTTTGTGAACTGGCGCCAAAAACTGAACTGCATATACAGCGGGTAAAATAAGTATTGAACACGTCACCCTTTTCTAGGTAAATATTTTTACAAAGGTGCTATTGACATGACATTTTCACCACATGTTGATAACAACCCATGCAATACATACATACAAAGACACCAAAACAAATACGTTTAGAAATTAAGTTATGGGTAATAAAATGGAATGACACAGGGAAAAAGTATTGAACACGCTAACTAAAATGTATTTAATACTTTGTACAAAATCCTTTGTTAGTAATGACAGCTTCAAGATGTCTCCTATATGGAGAAACTAGTCGCATGCATTGCTCAGGTGTGATTTTGGCCCATTCTTCTACACAGTCTTCAAATCTTGAAGGTTCCGTGGGCGTCTTCTATGAACTCTGATCTTTAGTTCTTTCCATAGATTTTCTATTGGATTCAAGTCAGGTGATTGGCTGGGCCATTCTAGCAGCTTTATTTTCTTTCTTTGAAACCAACTGAAAGTTTCCTTGGCTTTGTGTTTGGGACCATTGTCTTGCTGAAATGTCCACCCTCATTTCATCTTCATCATCCTGGTAGATGGCAGCAGATTTTAATCAAGAATGTCTTGGTACATTTTCTCATTCATCCCTCCTTCAACAATATGAAGTTTGCCAGTACCGTATGCTGAAAAACAGCTCCACACCATGATGCTCCCCCTCCAATCTTCCATGTTGGTATAGGGGTGTTTTTGGGGTGATGTGCCGTTTGACCTCCAAACATGGTGTGTATTATGTCATTCAAAGAGTTAAATTTTGTTCTCATCGGACCAGATTATTTTCGCCCAGTATGTCGGAGGCTTGCCTAAATGTTGTTCAAACTTGAAACAAGCTTCAGCATGCTTTTTCTTCAGCAATTGAGTCTTGCGGGGTGAGAGTGTATACAGACCATGGTGGTTGAGCGTATTATTGTTTTTCTTTGAAACAATTGTATCTGCTAATTCCAGGTCTTTCTGAAGCTCTCCACAAGTGGTCCTTGGCTCTTGGACAGCTCTTCTGATAATTATTTTCACTCCTCTGTCAGAAATTCTGCGAGGAGCACCTGGTCGTGGCTGGTTTATGGTGAAATTATGTTCTTTCCCCTTCAGGAATATGACGCCAACAGTGCTCACTGGAACATTCAGAAGTTTAGAAATCATTCTGTAACCAACGCCATCAGTATGTTTTGTAACAATAAGGTTGTGAAGGTCTTGAGAGAGCTGTTTGCTTTTACCTGAAGCCCCATACAAACGATCAAGAAAATCGTATATGAAAAATACTGATCTCGGAACGATTGTATGATAATCTGATCATTAGTACAGCACTTTCGAGAGCTGATCAGGACAGTTCATCCAATATTATTTGACTGGACATGCACAATTTTTTTTTTTCGTACAATGCTAGATCGTGCGATTTTCATTTAAGCAGTACAGTTGTCGTTAGAAAATGAAATACAAATCATTACAACACATGACATCACTTTCAATTTTTTATTCATCATACAAGGATTTTCGTGACCTTAGTAAAGTCTTCAGGTTCGAACTGAGATTAGCATGCAACAAAAAAAAAACGGATGGTCATTCGTCCGATAATCTCATCCTGTGTACTAAGCATTAGTAATGAGACACCTTTTTATAGGCCACCAGTTGAGGCTGAACCAGCCTATATTAATTTGCACTGACAAGGGGAAGGATTGCTTTCTAATTATTGATAGATTTCAGCTGGTGTCTTGGCTTTCCATGCTTTTTTGCACCTTTCTTACTTCATGCGTTCAATACGTATCCCTGTGTCATTCCATTTTATTAGACATACCTTAATTTTTTTTATGTATTTGTTTTGGTTTCTTTGTATGTATGGATTGCATGGGTTGTTACTGACATGTGGTGAAAATCTAATGTCAATATCACCTTTAGAAATATATTTACCTAGAAAAAAACGCATTATTTTTTACTTTTTGTAATAATAAATATCCCCCAAAAATATATAAAAAAACATTTTTTTCCCTCAGTTTAGGCCGATACGTATTCTTCTACATATTTTTGGTAAAAAAAATCGCAATAAGCGATTATTGATTGGTTTGCGCAAAAGTTATAGCGTTTACAAAATAGGGATAGTTTTATAGCATTTTTATTAATAATTTTTTATTATTTTTTTTTTTACTAGTAATGGCGGCGATCTGCGATTTTTATTGTGACTGCGACATTGTGGGGGACCCATCGGACATTTTTGACACATTTTTGGGACCATTGTCATTTATACAGTAATCACTGCTATATAAATGCAGTGATTCCTGTGTAAATGACACTGGCAGTGAAAGGGTTAACCAGTGGGTGGCAGTGTAGGGGTTAAGTGTTCCTAGGGGTGTGTTACTAACTGTGGGGGGGTTGGGCTTTCATTTAGTGTACACTGATCTCTGCTCCAATCACATGGAGCAGAGATCAGCGTCACTAGTTGCTAGGCAGAATGGAAAAATGTTGTTTATACAGCATTTCCTCCATTCGGCCGCTCCGTGAGACGATCGCGGGGATGCCCGCGGCGATCGAGTCCGCGGGTCCCGCGACCGGACTCACGGGGGTCCCGACCAGCGCGGGAGCGCGCCGCCGGCGGCGCGCTCCCGATGGCACGGCGGCAACGAATATTGGACGTACATGTACGCCAATATGCCTGCCCGTGCCATTCTGTCGACGTACATCGTCGTGCGCTGGTCGGGAAGTGGTTAAATAAATAACATTTAAAATAACCCACCAAAACTTCTCTATACCTTGGTGGTCTTTGAACGACACACAACTTGGTCACTGCAACAAACATCTTTAAAAACGTAGGCCTCCAGTCGCAAGACACCGACTCGGAGATGGTACTCAACATCCGCAGTGACCTACATTTTTACCCCTTCCTGGTTAAAACCCTTGTTAACCGGAAGGTAGCCAAGAACCCCATACCACAGATGGGTCCCAGCCATGTTATATACCAGCCTTCATGACAGCCTCACTGTAATACTGACCAAAACATCAGGAGGGTGGGTGGGAAGCTTCTCACCTCTCCGCTCTCAAGTGATGTAACTACTTCCTCCTTCCCACTAAACTTCGCCAGGACCCCTCCCAGCCCTTAACCACCCCCCTTTCCTTAAAGGGGTAACAATTCCTAAACTACTCTTGCCTGTCCTACTGTCCGCATATGTCATGCCATCCCTCCGCCCATTATTTTCTATTCTTTTACTCTGGGATTCCCTCTATCAGAAAGCTGTCTCTGGGAAATGATATGCAGCCAATGATGGATAGTGCATTTAGACAGAGAGTGGCTGAAAGAGGCTGGAAAGGATCAGCGCCACTGAAAAAAAAAAAGTATTTTATAAAAAAAAAAAAAAAGAAATTATTTATGATACATGGTGTTCATCCAATTAGAGCTTAGATCTATAAAGTGGTAAGTGGAAATCCCAATCCCTCCACATCAAAGAAAGTCAAAGAAAATCTTTAATCAAAAAACGAGGAACAGAGATTTTAAGGCCTCATGCACACTGGACATTTTTGAAAGTTTTTACAGCAGCTGTTTTTGGTTTCAGACATTTTTTTTTTTCTACAGTCAATAAACTCCCCATAATGTTATCCCAATTGTCCATGCACACATAGGCTGTTATCAGCAGTTTTTGGCTGGGGCATTTTTTGGCTTAAAAAAACTCCCCAAAACTAGTGGGATCTGAGAGGAGTTTTTCAGCTGTTTTCAGCTGTAAAAACGCTCTAACATCAGAAAACACTGATAAACAAAGATAAACGCTCAAAAGCATGGCTCACCAGTTTTTTTTTTTATATTTTTGATCCATTGAAAAAAAAATAATAATAATAAAAAAAATGCTAAAAAACGCTATTGCAAAAACATTGAAAAACTCACTGAAAATGTTTTGTTATTTTAATGTCCAATGTGCAATCTACTTTAAGTTTTAGTAACTATGAGGCTTCTGATTTTGAGGAGGTAAGTAAAAGGAACCGTTTGAGTTGGAAATAAAATAACATAGGATGAAAGACGTATTTGAGAAAAATAGAAGCATTCAATAGTTCATTTCATATGAAAATTTGAAGGTTAACAATAATCCGAATATTTTAATAGGCAAAGCATCTTACAACAAACAAAATGCTGGTACAATAAAGCCCCATACACACTATCAGTTTTTCTGCTGAGTTTTTCCTTTAGGTTTACCAAAACCATGTAGTGGAAGGGCCTGCCTGATTGCATACAAATGGAAACTCCTAAGGTTTAACCACATATTATATGGTTTTGGTAAATCTGAAGGAAAAAGTCAGCAGAAAAACTGATAGTGTGTATGGGGCTTAACTCATGCAGCTTTGTAAGTTGGTACTCAGTCCCTGATTCATAAGCCTCCTTTGAAAGCTAAACAAAACCAACTTTTGCTGCAATATTCAACTTCAATCCGAAGATTTCCTTGCAGTACTTTTTTATGCCACTAAATGCCATAAGTCTTAGCCCTTGTACACACAGTCGGACATTCTGACAACCAAATTTTGTCCGAAACTGTTGCATACACACGGTCGGACAAAGTTGTCGGAAAATCTGATCGTTCAGAACGTGATGACGTTATTTCGTTAAGACGGAACTACGTTCAGGCTAGTAGCCAATAGCTTTGATGTAGGAATTTGATCTGAGCATGCGTGGCACTTTGTCTGATCGGAATTCTCTACACATGATCGGAGTATGTCCGATCGGAGCATTTTGTCGGAAAATTTTACCAACAAGTTGGAAAACTTGGTCCGATGGAGACCACACACAGTTGGATTATCCTTCAAAACGGTCTGATCGGACACATTCCATCGGAATCTCCGACCGTGTGTACAAGGGCTAATAGCTAGCATCTTTTAACCCACTTCCTCTGAGTCCAGGTCATCACAGACACTGAGATTTTTACATCCGGGGAAGACTATTAGGCATACAGGGTTCATTTCAGTGCTGGCTGGAATGACCAGAAGCTCTGGGAGCAACACATCTAAAGTATTAGTACAGCTAAACAAATTTTCCTTACTGCACAACCTGCAAAGGGTGATTTGTGACTACCGAGTATCATCCTGTCTGATGTCAGCTCTTCTTAATTGGAAATGTAAAAGGGGTACAGGATCATTTTCAACAGCAATTTTTTAAATTCTTAAACATACAGTGTTTGATTTTCTATTGTCCTAGCATGCATACTGTTTTTCTAAGGTTAAAATGCCTTAGCAGCCCCATTTAATAATTCCCTTTTCACCTCCAGACCCCATAGCAGCTGCGTGGGCTGCTAAATCTGTTGTCACACCACTGGCCATGATTTATAAGGCTTCATTCAATCATATAAGGTGTGCTAAACAGCTCTTAAGGCCTAGTAAAATGACATGCAATAATACTTACTGAGAGGCCATTTTAACCTTCATTGTGCCCTAAGTGCTACTTGAAGCTTGATGAATTAGGGCCTATGTCTTTAAAATGATAACCATGTATTTATGTTTTATATAGTATGTTATGATTACTTACGTGATGGACTTCTATATCAGGGTCTTTATATGACAAAGTGCAAAGTGGAAACTGTAGCAATTCAGAAGCAAGCAGAGGAAAGTTATATTTTTATTGTGACTTTACTGAGTTAAGGAAAGTTGCTTTCTGATTGCTGATTCTTCCCATTAGCCATTAATTTTATTACTGATCACCAATTGAATTGCAGGGGTTCTCTCAGCTCTTCAGTGTATTTCAAGGGTTCCTCTGGGGCCAAAAGGTGGAGAAAGGCATCTTTAGAGCTTATTCTCAACTAGGGTCCTACCAGAGATTTCTAAGCCCTTGTACACACGGTCGGACATTCTGACAACAAAATCCTTACAACTTTGTCCGACGGATTTTGTCCAAAACTTGTGTTGCATACACACGGTCGGACAAAGTTGTCGGAAAATCCTATCGTACGTAACGTGATGCCGTTATTTTGTTACAACGGGACTACGTTCAGGCTAGTAGCCAATAGCTTTGGTCTAGGAATTTGATCTGAGCATGTGTGGCACTTTGTCCGATTGGAATTCTCTACACACAATCGGACAAAGTCCGATAAGATCATGTTGTCGGAAAGTTTTATAGCCCAGCTTTGTCCGTCGGATATTCCAACGGAAACAGTCCGATGGAGCCCACACACAGTCGGATTATCCAACAACACGGTCCGATCGGACATTTTCCGTCAGAATGTCCGACCGTGTGGGCTAAGAATTTCTTGAGGTGTGGTTGGTTGCCCTCCTATCTGATGGTGCTTGCATAGGATTCAGGGCCAATGCCATTTGACAAAACCATACACCAATTATCTTTTCAGATGTCCATAATGGTGGCTTCTGACCCCCACTGTAAGGAGAGCATTCTTCCTGATGGTCACCAATGTAAGGTGCATTTTTTCTCACTGACTCCCACCCATGAACTGTGTTTCCTAGAGGTTCCCTGGGACTGGAAAATGGAGGGTTTCTTCCGGGGTACTTTTTTTTATTACTGACTACCAGTGGATTGGTTATAGCAGGCATTTCCTCAGCTCTTAAGCTTATTTCAAGGGTTCTCCTGTAGTCAAAAAGTTGAGAAAGGCAGCTCTATAGCCTATTCTCAACTAGGGTTCCACTTGAGATTTCTTGAAGTGTGGCTGATTGACCTCCTATCTGATGGTGCTTACATAAGATCCAGGGCCAATGCCATTTGAAAAAGACATGCACCAATGATCTTTTCAGTTTTCCATAATGGTTGTATTCTAACCACAACTGTAAGGTGAGCTTTCTTCCTGCTGATCACCAATGTAAGGTACATTTTCCCCACTAACCTCCTCCCACGAGCTGGACTAGAGGTTCCTTGGCACTAGAAAATTATTTCTAGGGTTCTTCCAGGGTAAAAAGAAAGTTTGAGAGAAGCTGCTGCAGAGCCTAATCTAAACTAGAGTTCCTCTACAAGTTGCTACATAGAATCCAGGACCAATGCCACTTGGCAAAGCTAGCAGTGTGACACCAAAGATCTTTTTAGCTGTTCATAATGGTAGCATTCTGATCACCACTGTGAAGAGAACATTCTTCCTACTGGTCACCACTGTAAGGTGCATTTTTGTTTCCTCTATGAACTGGTTTTATTAAGGGTTACCCGGGACCTGAAAATGATTTCTAGGATTCCTCTTGGGTAAAACGTTTGAGAAAGGCTGATTTAGAGTTTATTCTCAACCAGGTTTCTGTAGAACCTTAAGGTTCCTCTAGAGATTGCTAAGTGTTTCTTAAGCTTTGGCTAATTGACCTCCCATCTGATGGTGCTTGCATGGGATCCAGGGCCAGTGCCACTGGCCGCAAAGCAAGGGCATGGCACAGAAGATATTTTTAGCTGTTCAT
Source organism: Lithobates pipiens (assembly GCF_037356315.1). Lineage (NCBI taxonomy): Eukaryota > Metazoa > Chordata > Amphibia > Anura > Ranidae > Lithobates > Lithobates pipiens. The sequence goes on from NW_027507788.1 coordinate 25,199,136, forward strand.
AATGGTGGCATTCTGACTTAAGCCCCATACACACTATCAGATTTTCTGCTGATTTTTTCCTTCAGATTTACCAAAACCATGCTGCCTGATTGCATACAAATTGAAACTCCTTAGATTTTATCTCATATTATATGGTTTTGGTAAATCTGAAGGAAAAAATCTGTAGAAAATCTGATAGTGTGTATGGGGCTTAAGACTGTAAGGAGAGCATTCTTCTTAATGGTGCATTTTTCCACCCCCCATGAACTGGGTTTAAATAATCCTCTGGGGTAAAAAGGTTGAAAAAGGTTGCTCCAGATAGATACGCCTCCATCCCTTTCTCTCTCTCTTTTTATTGCCCTAGTAAAATATTCTTGGATTGATACATGCTGGCACTCGCTCCCTCACCCTTTCTCTCTCCAGTTCCCTGGTTTTATACATATTGATAGGCTGGCAGGCATCATACAGAGAGGACAAGGCGAAGAAAGGATAAAAGGGAAGCAGAGGCAGATGGGGGGAAAGAGTAGCACATAGGATAAGACAAGACATAGAGGCAAGCAGGAGGAACATGGAGACTGACTTATATTAAAGCAAATAGGGTAAAAGAGAAATGAACAGTGATGTTGCCTATTGAAGCCCCTTACATGTTTTCTTTAATTTGCACTAGAAAAAAACAGCTGGAATCTGAAATTTCAAACGCCGGTGACTGAACATTGAGTAAGATCTCATGTTTTATATATCCTCTAAGCTATAACTGACTTAAAAGTGTTCAAAGTACATTAACTGTCCACAAAACATGAGCCCAATGTAGTTTCAGGAAAGCAACTCTCTATAAAAATCGAATTTAAGGGCATACGATCCAATTGTTGAACATTTGCTGCTTTTTCAACACCAAATGCCCTTAAAGGTTAGCCAGGATCCACATTTATCAAGCATGTTTGCAGTCATTGGCATGTTTGCTTGATCAAGTCATGATGCCCAATGTTCAATCAGCATCTGGATCAGATTGCCGATTCATTGAGGGAAATCCAGGTCTCAGTTGGGTGTATAATATGGTCAGTGTGTGGCAGTTGATCTCTTTTGAATTGCATTTGTGCAGTTGCAGCTGGCCACTGTAGGGTTATTTAATATCCGCCAAGAACAATGACATCATACAGATTGCATGGTGTCTTTTAAAGTAGAGTAAGCCCAATCACTGAAACCTCATATGAGCTTTAAAAGATAAGTCCTAACACTAAAATCTCTTCATCTACAGACATTCGCGATCTAATGCTAATCCATCTAGCCCTATAAAAAAGAAATCAGTACACATACCTTTTTTGAAGCCGATCTGGGCCTGTCTTCAGCGGCGGGAGCTCTGCAAAGGACACAGCCGACAATGGCTGTGAAATGAAAGGGGAGTGATGTCACCCATAGAATTACTATAGGGCTTCCATTGTCGGCTGTGTCCTCTGCACCCGCCTCCACAGCGAAGCCACAGCTGACAGCTCAGCATGGGATCGAGTTGGATTGGCTTCAAAAAAGGTATGTATACTGATTTCTTCTTTACGGGGCTTGATAGGTTAGTATTAGATCATGGATGTCTGTGCATGTATAGATTTTACAGTTAGGGTGGACTTTAAAATGTTAATGTCATTTCAAAATCATTGCCAATATTTTATATCTACAGCTTTCATTAACCACTTACAGACCGGATCATTTTGCTGGTCAAAGACCAGACCACTTTTTGCGATTCGGCACTGCGTCGTTTTAACTGACAATTGCGCGGTCGTGCGACGTGGTTCCCAAACAAAATTGACATCCTTTTTTCCCCACAAATAGAGCTTTCTTTTGGTGGTATTTGATCACCTCTGCGGTTTTTATTTTTTGCGCTATAAACAAAAATAGAGCGACAATTTTGAAAAAAATGCATTAATTTTTACTTTTTGCTATAATAAATATCCCCCAAAAATATATAAAAAAACATTTTTTTCCCTCAGTTTAGGCCGATATGTATTCTTCTACATATTTTTGGTAAAAAAAAACAAAAAAACGCAATAAGCGATTATTGATTGGTTTGCGCAAAAGTTAAAGCTTTTACAAAATAGGGATAGTTTTATGGCATTTTTATTAATAATTTATTATTATTATGTTTTTTTACTAGTAATGGCGGCGATCAGCGACTGCGACATTATGGCGGAAACATCGGACATTTTTGACACATTTTTGGGACCATTGTCATTTATACAGCAATCACTGCTATATAAATGCACTGATTGCTGTGTAAATGACACTGGTAGTGAAGGGGTTAACCAGTGGGTGGCAGTGTAGGGGTTAAGTGTTCCTAGGGGTGTGTTACTAACTGTGGGGGGGGGCTGCGCTTTCATTTAGTGAACACTGATCTCTGCCCCAATCACATGGAGCAGAGATCAGCGTCACTAGTTGCTAGGCAGAATGGAGAAATGCTGTTTACAACGGCATTTCCTCGTTCAGCCGCCCCGTGAGACGATCGCAGGTATGCCCGCGGTGATCGAGTCCGCGGGACCCGTGACCAGACTCACGGGGGTCCCGACCGGCACGCGAGCACGCTGCTGGCAGCGAACTGGCAATGGCAGGGCGGCATTGAAGATTGGACGTACCTGTACGCCAATATGTCTGCCCGTGCCATTCTGCCGACGTACATTGGCGTGCGCTGGTCGGGAATCAGTTAAAAGAATATCTGGTGATCCTGCCATGAAGATCCTTGTTCAGGCATTTCCTGTAGACAACGCTCCCTGTCTTTCAATTGTAGTTGTTGAGTCGCCACCTTGTCACACTGCCCCACAAGACTACAAGTTACCTTTTCAACACATTTTATGCAGGCATGGTCCACTAATGTCAATACCAGGAAACTTCCCCCAAGAAATGCCATGCAGCCATCGCCGGAGTGCATGCAGACAGGAAGTTGCTGCAGGAGATCAGCCTCAATGAACTGCAGCAAAGAATAAAAACAAGGTGAAAACCAGTATTTTATTTTGTAAAAAGAGTAAATTGTTGCTTTTGATACCCGCTTGCCGACCCGCTGCTGTACATATACTGTGGACAGACGGCGCGTACAGGCATGGTGACCTACCTGTACGTTACGGCTTTCTTTCGGGTTCAGGGAGTGTGCATGCGCCCCTTCCCATCGGCTCTGCTGTGATTGAATACAGAGGGACTTAATCAATGATTCATGGCTGGGATCTGCTGATCAGCTGTGTCCGATCAGAGCCAAGAGCCCTGTGTTGTCAATCATCAGTCTCATATATGTGTTATATTTTGAGGCTCACATGTGCAGCCAAGTTTTTATATCATACAACGCAGATCCACATACGTCCATAGCAAGGCACACATGTTTGTATTCATTAAAGACACGGATAAATTGAATTGAACCCATGAATGATGTGCACAGGAATATGCAGGGACACATGTATGTTTACAAAGACATATATATGCATATATTGAGTGGGGGAGGTGCAATAATATATGAGCCCTTTTCAGCATTGTCCCATTTATTTCAAGAGAGCTCCATCTTTGTATAATGACCCGGGGACTCTAATGGAGGCCATCATTCAGACTGACAGCTGTGAGCCAGGCATTCTCACTCACTGGGTCAGCTCACTGCTCTCTCTCTTTCTCTACCAACAATGGCAGTCTCTTCTACTTTTCTTCATGTACTGGTTGTGCATTGCATCAATGAAATCTTATTTATTGATGCTTTGACAATGCAAGAAGCACCTACTGAGAGGGAAATTATAATTGTTGTAAGCCAATTACGTTCTTCAATTTGTACATTTCATTTTGACATTTAAAGAAGAATTCCCGGTATCAATATATTTATAGTTATTTGGTCCAGTTTAGATCAATCTAACTATGTAAATGCCATAACTTCCTGATCCCAGAGGAAGCCGGTGGGCACCGCTACTACTGTGGTCTCCACCAGCTTCCAGGTTCCAAGGCAAGGCATTCTCTGAATGGCGCTCGTGCCAAGCGGGCGATCTCCTGTGTTCACTAAGCAGTGGATCAGCTGCTCAGCGCGGGATCCACAAACTAGTGAATCACATAGTAGTACCGGTGCGAGTTTCCACGGGGATCAGCCATGTACTGTATGACGTATACATATTTAACCACTTAACCCCCAGACCATTTGGCTGGCTAAAGACCAAAGCACTTTTTGTGACATGGCACTGCGTCACTTTAACTAACAATTGCACGGTTGTGCGACGTGGCTCCCAAACAAAATCGACGTCCCTTTTTCCCCACAAATAGAGCTTTCTTTTGGTGGTATTTGATCCCCTCTGCGTTTTTTATTTTTTTGCGCTATGAACAAAAAAAAATAGCGACAGTTTTGAAAAACACGCATTATTGTTTACTTTTTGCTACAATAAATATCCCCCAAAAATATATAAAAAAACATTTTTTTCCCTCAGTTTAGGCCGATATGTATTCTTCTACATATTTTTGGTAAACGTCATCACGTTCAAGACTAACGGACTTTCGAACGGACTTAGTCCGTTCATGTGTGGCCAAGTCCATTTGTTCGGAAAGTCCGTCAGAACTCCATCCAAAATCCATCGGGACGACCGTCGGACCTAGTCTGCCAGAAAGTCCAATCGTGTGTACGTGGCATAAGGCTTCTTTTTAACTGCTTCAGCCCCAGAAGATTTGGCTGCTGAATGACCAGACTAATTTTCCATACAGTGCTGCACCCAAACAAAATCCATGTCCTTTTTTCACCCCACAAATACAGCTTTCTTTTGGTGGTATTTGATCACCTCTGCGTTTTTTATTTTTCTGCGCTATAAACAAAAAAAATAGCGACAATTTTGAAAAACACGCATTATTGTTTACTTTTTGCTACAATAAATATCCCCAAAAAATATATAAAAAAACTTTTTTTCCTCAGTTTAGGCCGATACGTATTCTTTTACATATTTTTTGGTAAAAAAATCGCAATAAGCGTTTATTGATTGGTTTGCGCAAAAGATATAGTGTCTACAAAATAGGGGATAGTTTTATGGCATTTTTATTGATAATTTTTTTTTTTTTTACTAGTAATGGCGGCGATCAGCGATTTTTATCATGACTGCGACATTATGGCAGACACATCTGACACTTTTGGCACAATTTTGGGACCATTCACATTTATACAGCGATCAGTGCTATTAAAAAATGCATTGATTACTGTGTAAATGTGACGGGCAGTGAAGGGGTTAACCACTAGGTGGCGCTGTAGGGGTTAAGTGTGTCCTAGGGAGTGATTCTAACTGTGGGGGAGAGGGACTGTGTGTGACACGACACTGATCACTGCTCCCGATCACGGGGAGCTGTGATCAGTGACAGCGTCTTTAGGCAGAACGGGGAAATGCTTGTTTACATTAGCATTTTCCCATTCTTCCTCACCGTGAGACAATCGCGGACATCGAGTCTGCGTGCCCCGCTATCACGCTCATGGAGCTCCCGGCGGACGCAAGCCACCTCTTAAAGGGCAACGTACAGGTACGTTAATCTGCCTGTACGTGCCCTTCTGCTGTAGTATATCTGCCTGAGGCGGTCGGGAAGCAGTTCAAACAGAACTCGGGGATTTTTTTTTTAATTCAAGCTATGTAAAAATATCCACACCTGGAGTTCTTTTTTAAAATACTTATTTCATATCTTTTTTTTATATTTTTTCAAATGTTTTTATTGCCCAAAAAAAAGAGAGAGCACAGTAAGAGCTGTTTGCTTTCAGACTCTCCCTCCTTAATAATTCTTAGTTTTTATTTTTTGATTAAAAACAATCTTCTTTAACTGCTTCAGTAAAGGGCACTTTTAGCCCCTTCATGCCCAGGACAATTTTCAGCTTTCAGTGCTGTCACACTTTTGAACGACAATTGCGCGGTCATGCAACACTGTACCTATATGACATTCTTATAATTATTTTCACATAAATAAAGCTTTATGTTGATGGTATATAATCACTGCTGTTTTTTTTTTTTTTGCTAAGAAACAAAAAAGATTTAAAAAAAATTTCTTAGTTTCTGTCAGAAATTTTTTAAATAAGTGATTTTTCTCCTTCACTGATGTGCACTGATGAGGCTGCACTGTCTCAGAAGTTGCCAAAAATAGTGCAGGAACTAATTTTGGAAATCGGCGTGGCGCCGCAAAGTCAGCATTGCACCGTTTGGGACGATCCTACTGCTGGCAATCGATCCGTTGTGAACGTGGGCTTAAAGCATCTAATGCCACGTACACGCGGTCAGACTTTCTGTCAGAGAAGGTCCAAACGGAATCATTTCATTGGATATTCCGATCGTGTGTGGGCTTCAGCAGATTTTTATTTTTTTTCAAAAATTCTGACGGACCTAGAAATAGAACATGTTTTAAATCTTTCTGACGGAATCAATTCCTATCGGGAAAACCGTTTGTCTGTATGCTATTCCGACGGATCAAAAACGACGCAAGGGCAGCTATTGGCTACTGGCTATGAACTTCCTTTTCTAGTCCCGTCGTACGTCATCACATTCTAAACAAACGGACTTTGGTGTGATCGTGTGTAGGCAAGTCCGTTTCAGCGGAACGCCGTCGGAAAGACCGAGTTTATTCTGAAGGAAAGTCCGGTCATGTGTACATGGCATAAGGGTTTTGGGTATGGTTGTTTTTGACCATTTCGAGGGTGCGTGCAGTTTTGCAGTTTAACATATTTGGCATCTAATATAACGTTTTGGGTAGTTTTAAACGTGTTTTTATATAATGTGTATTTTAATAGGTGTGAGCAAAATGAAAAAAAAAAATAAAAAAATCCAAACGGTTCTGGCAGCAAAAAGGGTTAAAATAAAGGTAGGTGAGGCAAGCAGCCAAAACTAAGCAAGCACCTATGTAAGTATAATTAACATCCCAACCGGCGTTACACGGCACTAAACAACATATGCAAATAGGAGCATAAAACTGCAAGAGCACACAAATCATCGAAAATCACAGGGAAGATCTAACGCTGAATTCTTCATCGAGCCCCCAGGGTTTGCGGTTTCCCAGTTCAAACAAATCCAAAATATTTCTTCTTGGCATAAGATCGCTGATGTTTTTTTACATCTTCTGGAGCATTATACAGAAAGCAGCGCAGAAAGAGAACTTTTTACCGCTCCCCCTAGCCCTCATTTGTAACAATGAAATAGGCCCAGAGGGCATTTGCCCCCTTCCCACATTACTGGAACACCTCCGCAATGCAGTTGTTTAAATTAAAGGGAAACTATAAAGAACTGGGGTGGTTTTCTTTATTTTTTTTATTTTTTTTCAACAGTTGTATCTGTTTTACCTCTATCTAAATGCAATATTTAATGCATGACTCATGAGATATTGAAAGAGGCAGCAAAACAGGGCAACTTGCTTTGAAGCTCCCCGTGTCTGATTGAAACGCATGCCCAACTACAATTTTATTTTTTTTTGTTAGTTTTGAATAGAGTGAAGGAGCTATGCAGGGCTCTGTTAGCCCTTGTACAGACGGTCGGACATTCTGACAACCAAATCCGTTGGATTTTGTCCGACGGATTTTGTCAGATGGATTTTGGCTGAAACTGTTGCATACACACGGTCGGACAAAGTTGACGGAAAATCTGATTGTACATAACGTGATGACATTATTTTGTTACGACGGGACTACGTTCAGGCTAGTAGCCAATAGCTTTGGTCTAGGAATTTGATCTGAGCATGCGTGGCACTTTGTCCATCGGAATAGGCTACACATGATCGGAGCATTTTTTCGGAAAATTTTACCGGCAAGTTGGAAAAGTTGGTCCGTCGGATATTCCGACGGAAACAGTCCGATGGAGACCACACACAGTTGGAATATCCAACAAAACGGTCCGATAGGACACATTCCGTCGGAATCTCCGACCGTGTGTACAAGGGCTTAGAGGTTTCTCTCACCAGGATTGCGCCAGGGGTGGATGCTGCCATCTTTGCTGCCATTCCCCTCCCCCATTTTTCTTATCCCCTGTTTTTCTAAATGTGAAAAACTTTCCGAACCTTTACACACATTTTATTAAACTGGATTTTTCTGCTGCAGCAGGATCCAGTGTGAATATGAATATTTTCAATATGCATTTGTGCATGAGCCCTTATTGGCTCATGTTTATAGTGGCCCTAGTATGTGTATGTAGCACCCTGGGGTTTAGTTAGGGATGCTCCTCACAAATTTACTTGCCAGGAATAGTTATCCTGGTTGCTTGATAAAGATCTATTGATTTCTCCCTAAGTTTGGCATTGAGGAAAGGGAGATGGGAGGCTGTGTGTGAAAAAGTTTGGTCTGTCTGACCAACTAATGAAAGAACAAAGAAAACACCTGGTACCAAAGGTACGGTGAGGCACCCCTTAGGCTCACTAATAGACAGATTAAACCATAAAAGGTATACATTTTATTATAACAAAATGTCAATAGTATACATATAAGAACAAAGCATATCGATTTATTATGTAGACCAGTCACCAAAAATAAGTTTGGCCTTGTTGCACTTTTCTCTTCTACCACTAGGTGGCCAGGTACTTGGTGGTACTAGTTACGAGAAGAGCAACCCAAGGTCAGGTTATGGGTATCTCAGCCAACGGGCAGGGGTTTTCTTAAATCTCTTGGCCTGCTGGGTGAGGTCAGGTGATCTATTTTCTGGACAGCTGTCTGGGTGGATGTGTGTTGTGTGACCCGGGCTGCTAGGTCGGAGATTGGGCCTATCCCAGGGGCATCTGGCTGCTAGGCTGTCTGAGGGCCTATCCAGAAGTAAGAGAGCAGTGCAGAGTTGGGATTGCAGCTTGCAGTCCAACCAGAAGTGACGGTTCTGCCGGCTGGAGAACCTGCCAGTGGTCAGAGGTAAAAGGGAAGCTGTCGCCACAAAGCGACCAACCACCTTATTACCAGTGACCACAGTGAGTAACTTAAACAAGTACCGGAGCCACATTCTCACCGAATGAGCAGGGTGGAGAATTGGGAAACTTCAAGTCAGGAACCCAACCCTGGAGTGCCAAGCTAGGGACCCAGCAGGGAAGCGTGGGTGACGCTTGAGGGAGATACCACCGCAAACCTTGGAGGAGCTCAAGGGATTCAGAGTCAGTGAATCAGAGGGTCTAATGTGAGACCGGGAGCTCAGTGATGAAGAACTACAAGAGGCAATTGTAGTGAAGCTGAAAGTTCTGTTATGTTCTGTTATGTTTGTGTTATGAACTGTTAAAGACTGTTGCCATAGGAGACAGCATTCCTGTATGTGCAGATGTGGTGCCTTGCTGAGGCCTTTCCCTGAATGGCTGTTCTTCTATTAAAGTCTCAGAGACTGACAATTGGATCCACAACTACTGAAGGGTGTCCTGGCCCTGACCCTCTTTCCCCCAAAAATATAAAAAAGGACTGTTAAGAGAAATAAAACCTCTATTACATCCAAGAAGTGTCTGGCGCCCAATAACTTTGTCCACCTTGCACCCACTATGCCTCACAACCCACCACATACAGAAGGATGTTAGCTATCTTTTTCCAGGAATATTCTCATTAGACTGGACAAGGCCAGAGACCTTGCTACATGTGTATATGTATGTGAGATAGGGACCTTCGATTGCAAGCTCCTAGGGAGCAGGGACTGATGTGAATGTACAGTATGTAAAGCATTGTGTAAACTGTTGGTGCCATATAAATACCTGTAATAAGTGAATAAATAAACAAAAAGGGCAGACTCGATGGGCCACTTGGTTTTTTTCTTCCATCACTCTTTGTTCTGCCCCACTTTTATCTAAATTTTTATAGTTTTATTTGAACTACGTGTAGCACCCTCTAATGTGCTACTAGTGTTAGTGCAGGAAAATTTATGTTATGACTTATGGCTAAAGTGATACTAAAGTCAAACATGTTATACGTACCTGCTCTGTGCAGTGATTTTGCACAGAGTAGCCCAGACCCTCCTCTTCTCTAGCAATGCCTGGAAAAAAAAGCAGCGTTAAAATGGGATTTTATTAGCGCTTTGATTTGGTGTCAATGCGCGTTTAACACCGTTTGTAAGCGTTAACGCTAAGGTGCGTTTAAAAAAAAAATCCCTCTGCTATTTTCCACTCCCAAATTGCCCTCATAAACATTTTTACAGATTAAAAATGATGACGTTAAAAAATGTCGGTATAGCGCTAGTGTGCATTTTTGAGCTTTTTTCGGCGTCAGCGTCAAAACAGATCTAGCGCTGGAATCTTAGAATGCGCTGGTCCTTGGTTTTTTTGAAGCTTATAAATGACCATGCCTGTTACATCTCAAAAACGCCACGGTGTGTATGAGCCCATTGAATAACATGAAGTGGTGTTCTTAGAGCGGAGGGCCACCCTTAAAAAAAAAAAAAAAGCATCAAAATGCTCCTAAAAATGTGGGGAAAAAAATATAAATTTTTTTTTTACTTACCAGAATTGGCTATTGCTAGGCAGATCCTCCTAATCTGCCACTTCCTACACCACGATGATCTTCAGTCTTCTCCTCCTCGCGTTGTCTTCTGGGGAATGGGGGTGGTGTGTTCTGGGAACTGCGTGTGTCCCAGCACACAGCCAGCCATTCACAAAGCGCAGCGAGACTCGCGCACTCGCAGTAGGAAATGGGCAGTGAAGCCGCAAGGCTACACTGACTGTTTCCCTTACTTCGAATGGCGGCGCCGGGACCCGATCCGATAGACGAATCGGCCTCGGGCGCCCAACATCGCGCGCCCCTTGGACAGGTAAGTGTGCTTATTAAAAGTCAGCAGCTACAGTGTTTGTAGCAGCTGACTTTAAAAAAAATGTTTTTTAACCGGATCTCTTCTTTAACCACTTAAGCCCCGTACCATTTGGCTGGCCAAAGACCAGAGCACTTTTTGCGATTCGGCACTGCATCTATATAACTGACGATTGCGCGGTCGTGCGACATGGCTCTCAAACAAAATTTACATCTTTTTTTCCCACAAACAGAGCTTTCTTTTGGTGGTATTTGAACGCCTCTGCGGTTTTTATTTTTTGTGCTATAAACACAAAAAGAGCGACAATTTTGAAAAAAAAAGCAATATGTTTTGCTTTTTGCTATAAAAAAATATCCCCCAAAAACATATACATTTTTTTTTTCCCTCAGTTTAGGCCGATACGTATTCTACTACATATTTTTAGTAAAAAAAAAAATCGCAATAAGCATCTAGTGATTGGTTTGCGCAAAAGTTATAGCGTCCACAAAATAGGGAATAGTTTTATGGCATTTTTATTAATATTTTTTTTTACTAGTAATGGCGGCGATCAGCGATTTTTATTATGACTGCGACATTATGGCGGACGCATCGGACAATTTTGGTGTGATTTTGAGTCCATTCACATTTATACAGCGATCAGTGCGATTAAAATTGCATTGACTACTGTGTAAATGTGGCTGGCAGCGAAGGGGTTAACATTAGGTGGCGCTGTAGGGGTTAAGTGTGTCCTAGGAATGTGTTCTAACTGTAGGGGGGATGGGCTGTGTGTGACATATCACTGATCATAGCTCCCGATCACAGGGAGCTGTGATCAGTGACACTGCCACTAGGCAGAACAGGGAAATTATTATTATTATTAACGATTTATATAGCGCCAACAGTTTACAAAGCGCTTTACAATGTATAGGGGAGACAACACAATTACAGTACAATACAAAAGGTACAGGAGGGCCCTGCTCATAGAGCTTACATTCCAAAGGGAGGGGGTGGTGGTACAAAAGGTAATAGCTGCAGAGAATGATTTGATGGGGGGGAAATGCTTGTTTACATTGGTATCTCCCTGTTCTTCCTCTCCGTGAGACGATTGCAGGTATCCCCGTGGACATTGAGTCTGCAGGACCCACGATCCTACTCATGGAGATCCCGGCTGGCGCACACGCACACCACCGAGGCGCGCACGCAATGGCGCAGTGGCAAATTTAAAGGTACGCCCATTTGCGCAGTCATGCTATTCTGCCAACATACATCAGAGTGTGCGCCAATCGGGAGCTGTTTAAGCAGCAAAAAAAGTTCAAAAAAGCCGCTGTTAAAACATCCGTGTGTATGAGGCCTTATTGAAAAATTAAGCTGCCTGTGGATGGTGCCGAGTCAGCAATTAACCTTACTGTCTGGGCAGACATCTGACCAAAATGTTGCAGGCATATATTTTTTCAAACGTACCGCAAAAAAAAAAAAAACACACCAATTTAAGCAAGTTCTGTTGAAAGGTGTTCCTTTGTGCAGAGAAATGAAGCAAAATGCAGAACGTGGCATGCAATGTGAATGAGCCCCTAGCGTTCTGATGAATTAGGTGAATTCTGATTGGTTGTTATGATGTACGCAAATGAGTGGACTGTCTTAGAAGTCCTGGAGTGTCAGGATTAAGAATTTTAGTTTTTTTTTCAGCTAGAGGATTTCAGAATTTTATAACTTAATTGTTACCGAAAATGATTGAAAGTGGAAGCGACAGCAGAACCAGAGGCGCGTTTTGGGAACTTCAGCTTTTTGCAGCATCTAAAGCACCGGGAATTTAAATTAAATGATAACGCAGAAAAGGATCCTGAAAAAAAAAGAGGAGCAGCATGAGAAGAGGAATGAGGGAGGTAGAAATGCCGTTCACAAGCATTCATTACTGACAGGAGAGGAGATAAACTACAGAGTAAAAGGCCACGAGCAAAAGAAGAAATGTAGAAAGTATAAAACAGGCCTGGGGTTTATTTTAAAAGGTGCGATATGGTTGTTTAGTTATCCGTTTATTTATCTATTTCACCATTTACCATTCCTGCATTTGAAGGACATTTTTATGTACATTTTTTTCCTTTGTGCAGGGTTTAAAAAAATAAAATGTAATCTTTTAAAAACGAGGCCGATTAGAAATATTGCTTATACATAATGGGGTGGGCAACTACATGGCAAATGAGGTTTAATGTAGAAAAATTTAAAATAATGCATTTGGGTGGCAAAAATATGAATACAATCTATACACTAGCAGTGATGGCGAACCTTGGCACCCCAGATGTTTTGGAACTATATTTTCCATGATGCTCAACTACTCTGGAGAGTGAATGAGCATCAAGAGAGGCCACGGAGCAGCAGCCAAAGGCTGCTAAGCGCAGGGACGGCATGACAGTTCGTTTGTATGCACTGTCGCCGCTTTAATAGGAGAAATGTGGGCCGCTTTAAGAGGCCGGGTAGGCGGAGCCAGGGGGCGGAGCCAGGGGGCGGAGCTACAAAGTTTGGTCGGGAAGCCGAGCGGAAGCCAGGCCACTTGGAGAGCGGAGGAGGAAGAGATTCCCACCCACCCTCCCCTGTGGTTGCTTGGATTTGGTTGTGAGGGGGTGTTGGCAGGGTGTGCTGGTTGTTTGGGGGTCAGTTTAGAAGGGTAAGTGGTGCAGGTGGTAATTAGGTTGTACCCATCCATGGGGATGGGGATGGTTGTTGATGTACTTCCTAGTTACAAGGGGGTAACCGGAGGAGAAAGGGGTAGGTCACTGCATTGGTTTGGGTTTAGCCTCCGAGACAGGGGATGCCGTCTGGAGGTCAAGAGGTCAAATAGATGGTGCAGTGACCAGTAGGGTCTTGGATATGCTAATGACCCATGTTCCAGTGTTAAAGAAAAAGTTTACAAGTTATTATTATTAAAAGTTATTTATTAAAAGTTTATATTTTATATTTATATTTTGGTTAATAAATCAAGGCCTTTGGCCCTTCACTCCAAACGTAGTCTGGTCTGGTTTAATGGGGTGAAGGGGTTTGGAGGAAAGGGGGGTGATGGGGGGGGGTATGTGGCAAAAGGTGAGGGGGTGGAAGTGTCAGACAATACAAATGTCATGGGAAATGTAGTTCCAAAACATCTGGAGTGCCAAAGTTTGCCATCACGGTGTCAGATCACAATCGGCTACCTATCACCTTTTGCTCCCTGCTGAGCGACACTGCCATATGCGTTCCAACACAGGGCCCCTCGCGGGCTTGCTTCGCTCGCCACGCTTTGGGCACAGCCTCGCTTTGCTCGGATAATTATAATCCAACTCTATGTCCACTTGGATGGTGGGGCTTGAACCTGGACTCAGGGGTGGAACACATATGGCGTCGTCACTCATGCGGGTAGAAAAATGTGATGGGTAGCCAAATGTGACGTGACACCATGATGGCGAACCTTGGCACTCCAGATGTTTTGGAACTACATTTCCCATTATGTTTATTCACTCTCCAGAGTAGTTGAGCATCATGGAAAATATAGTTCCAAAACATCTGGGGTGCCAAGGTTCACCATCACTGCTAGTGTATAGATTGTACTAGGGGGAGAACCTAGGATGGAAAAGGACCTGGGGGTCCTAGTAGATGATAGGCTCAGCAATGGCATGCAATGCCAAGCTGCTGCTAACAAAGCAAACAGAATATTGGCATTAAAAAGGGGATCAACTCCAGAGATAAAACGATAATTCTCCCACTCTACAAGACTCTGGTCCAGCTGCACCTGGAGTATGCTGTCTAGTTCAAGGATGTACTGGAATTGGAGCGAGCACAAAGAAGGGCAACTAAGCTAATAAAGGGACTGGAGGATATTAGTTGAAAGTTGAATTAGTTTCAATTGATGAGGAAAGGTTGCGAGTGCTGAACTTATTCTCTGTGGAGAAGAGACGCTTGAGAGGGGATATGATTTCAATTTATAAATACCGTACTGGTGACCCCACAATAGGGATAAAACTTTTTTTTTGCAGAAGGGAGTTTAACAAGACATGTGGCCACTCTTCATTAGAAGAAAAGAGGTTTAACCGTAAACTACGTAGAGGGTTCTTTACTGTAAGAGCGGCAAGGATGTGGAATTCCCTTCCACAGGCGGTGGTCTCAGCGGGGAGCATTGATAGTTTCAAAAAAACTATTAGATAAGCACCTGAACAACCGCAACATACAGGGATATACAATGTAAAACTGACATATAGTCACACACATAGGTTGGACTTGAGGGACTTGTCTTTTTTCAACCTCACCTACTATGTAACCAGGGTTTTTTTTCAGCGGGAACGTGGTGGAACGCAGTTCCGGCACCTCCAGCACTGAATGTATCTAATGGCAAGGGATGCTGGGGTGTGCTGGAAGGTCTACTGATGCTGGCTGCTTGAAGATCTATTGTTGCTGGAGGGGATCTGTTTTTGTGTGGTGGCCTATTGTTGCTGGGGAGGTATATTGTTGCTGGTGGGGGATCTACTGTTGCTGGGGGGGGGGGGGGGTCAGCTGCTGGAAGGGATCTACTGTTAAAGGAGGGGTCCATTGTTTCTGGCTGCTGGAAAGTCTATTGATGCTGGCCTCTGGGAGGTCTGGACTTGCTCCTGGGGCTCTATTGTTGCTGGGATGATATTTTGTTGCAGGGGTCCTATGTTGCTGGGGGGTCTATTGTTGCTGGGGAAGGTATATTGCTGCTGGCTGCAGGGGATCTATTGTACTGCTTTTCTTGTTATCATTAAAAATTTCCATACAAATTACTTTAGCATAGCATGACATAACCATACTTAGCTCCCTATTCTCTGAATGAGACGGTGCTAGGAGGTGGGTATGGGGCCGAACCAAGAGATGTTGCTCAGAGGTGGGTAGGGGGCAGAGGCAAGACGTGACTCAGTAGGTGGGAGTTCCAGCAGCTATTCTCTGAGAAAAAAGCCCTGTATGTAACTATGTACAGTATTTCATATTTACCACTTGCAGACAGCAGGTGGCGCGTTAGAGGCTGTAGACTCCACGTTGTACTGTGGTACTATGTTCTGAATAGCCTGTGTAATTTCATCTCAGATTAAAACAATGGTTACGGATAGTGACAATTGTGGACCGTATCTGTTCAATGTTCCTATTTATCAAACATAAAGGACAACCACATTTTAAATTAGGGGTTTTCCACCACATCATATATTTTCTGCACTTCTTTTTTCCCCCACAAATAGAGCTTTCTTTTGGTGGTATTTGATCACCTCTGCAGTTTTTATTTTTTGTGCTATAAACAAAAAAATTCCGACAATTTAAAAAGAAAAAACAATATTCTTTACTATTTGCTATAATAAATATGCCCCCAAAAAAAGTAAAAAGATAATTTCTTCATCAGTTTAGGCCAATATGCATTCTACTACATATTTTTGGTAAAAAAAATAAAATAAAATAAGCGTGTATTGATTGGTTTGTGCGAAAGTTATAGCATCTACAAAATAGGGGATAGATTTATGGCATTTTTTTTTATTTTTTTTACTAGTAATGGCGGTGATCAGTGATTTTTAGCAGTACTGCTACATTGGACAGATTGGACACTTTTGACACTTTTTTGGGACCAGTGACATTTATAAAGTGATCAGTGCTATGAAAATTCACTGATTGCTGTATAAATATAGGCGTGTGCGCAAGGTATGCCAGGTGTGCCCAGTCACACCCTAATCACCCTGTGCAGCACAGATTCCCTCCTCTCCTCTCTTCTCCCCCCAGCTGTTGCTGCGGGGATGTTTTCAGATAGGCAGGGGAAGGGGCTGGTAAATAGGTAGGGGAAGGGGCCGGTAAATAGGTAGGAGAAGGGGCCGGTAAATAAGTAGGGAAAGGGGCCAGTAAATAGGTAGGGGAAGGGGCTGGTAAATAGGTAGGGGAAGGGGCCGGTAAATAGGTAGGAGAAGGGGCCAGTAAATAGGTAGGGGAAGGGGCCGGTAAATAGGTAGGGGAAGGGGCCGGTAAATAGGTAAGGGAAGGGGCCGGTAAATATGTACATTTCCGGCTCCTTTCTTTTCTGAATGAACATAGTGAGTGATCGGTAGTGTATGTTTGAGCTTTGGGGTGCACACCCTAATGCAATAGGCTGCGCACACCTATGTGTATAAATGTCACTGGCAGGGAAGGGGTTAACACTAGGGGGTGATCAAGGTGTTAAATGTGTTCCTTGGGAGGTGTTTCTAACTGTGAGGGGAGGGGGGAATGACAGGGAGTGGAGAAAGATTGCTGTTCCTGATCACTAGGAACAGACAATCTCACTCTACTCCCCTGACAGAACGGGGATCTGTTTGTTTACACTGGCAGATCCCCGTTCTGCCTCTCTGTGGAGTCTGCCAGACCAGATGATTGGATCCCCTGCTAGCGGATGGGCACGCACGCATGACGTAAGCGGCAGCTCACACGCACGCTCCCACAGATCGGCGTGTACGCAATCGACGTACAATGACAGCGATTCGCGCAACCGAGCCAACCTGAGTACAACTGCCGCGGCTGGTCGGCAATGGTTAATGGCATAAATCTATTAGTCTGTAATATTCCTCTTATATCCATGTAACATCTCATCTGTGTACTTAGGCATATCAGGAATTACACTTACATGTTTTTCATTTTTATTGTGTGCTTGAGATCAAGGACACCAGCGATAGTTCTAAAAATAATATATAAAAATATTATTTTAAGTATTGTGATGGATGTTTTTCAGGAATGCCAGGGGAAGATATAGGGCACATATAACGTGGTGCAGATTTATATGTCACTCTGTGCGACTTTTTCTTCTTAGTTTAAAAAATAACGCTGTCTGAACCTGTATAGAACTGAGTCTTCATGGCTTTGCAGCTTGGAAGAGACATGTTAACCGCATGACCTGCTTAATAGAAATGCAACTATTTTAGCAGGTAAATTAACCATTTGCTTACTGGGCACTTAAACCCCCCCCCCCCCCCCTATCCAGACCAATTTTCAGCTTTCAGTGCTGTCGCACTTTGAATGACAATTGCGCGGTCATACAACACTGTACCCAAATAATTTTTTTTATCATTTTCTTACCCCCAAATAGAGCTTTCTTTTGGTGGTATTTGATCATCTGTGCGATTTTATTTATTTCTTTAAAAGTAAAAAGGCAGAATAATAAAAAAAAAATATTATTTTGTTTTAAAATTTTATAACGGGTAATTTTTGTCTGTCATTGATGTACGCTGATGAGGCAGCACTGATGGGCACCGATAGGGTGGCAGTGATGGGCACTGATGGATGGCAGTGATGGGCACTGATCGATTACACTGATAGGCAGCACTTCTAGGTGGCACTGATTGGCACCACTGGTGGGCATTGATAGGTGGCACTTGTGGGCATCAATACGTGGCACTTGTGGGAATTCACATCCGCGCTGTGGGCACTGTTAGACTATAAATGAGGCATAATTGCCTCTTCCTTTTCGGGACCGGTGTCCCTTTAAGATAAGCCGATGATCGGCTTTTTTTTTCTCCTCCACTGACAGCGTGAGGAGAAAAAAAAAGGATCACTGAGCTTTTGTTTTGATCATGTGATCAGCTGTCATTGGCTGACAGCTGATCACATGGTAAGTTGCCGGGAGCGGCCCCTTACTCGGATCAGGGATCACCCGAGTCTCATTGAATTCACATCCGCGCTGTGGCCGTCATTCAGCCATAGCGCGGAGGTCAGGTGGTTAATAAAGGCCAAACTTCAGCTAAAAGTGAAATCAGAGAAACACAGAAGAGTTTGCCATTTTTTAAAATGTATTAATTTATTGACACGCAGTGCAGTACAGTGGCTAAGTGGTTGGCACTTCCACCTGGCAGCACTGGGGTTGTCGGTTTAAAGTTTCCTTCCACACACCAAAGACATGCTGGAACATTCATTGGCTCTTGTCCAAATTGGCCCTCATTTCGCCACCCCCCCCGCTCCACCTCTGACTCCACCCCCTTTGCCCTGCCCATGTATACCCCACCTTTTTAATGGAGCACAATGCAGCCTCACCAGTGCCCATCAATGCAGCCTCACCAGTGCCCATTAAGGCAGCCTCACCAGTGCCCATCAAGGCAGCCTCACCAGTGCCCATCAATGAATGTTTGCTTGCTTCCATTCATTCAAGAGTCGGGACACAGACACAGTCCTCCTCCACTGCTGCGCCTCTGGTACTATGTGCGAACGAAGCAGCAGCTGCCTACTGATGCTGAGACTTGGGTGCTTTCTGCAGAGAGAAGAGAGTAGGAACACTGGGTGCCCTAGGCAGCAGTGCGCCCTAGGCGGCGGCCTAGTTTGCCTAGTGGTAGTGCCGGCCCTGCAGAGCGGACACGGACCAGTCATCTGCTTGCTCAGCAGGGATCAGCAGACAGATTCCCTGCCGAGCAAGCAGACTCCTGGTGGAGTCCGCCCTGTGTGAAAGGGGCCTTAAACTCAGGCTGCAAAGTTTGACAGGCAGCATTGCATGTCAAACTTGTCCATTGTGATCAATGAGACCACAAAGCAGTAATAAAAAAAAAAAAAAACAGGCATTAGAAGGGGGCAGTAGCGCTCCTGGAATGCCTCCCAGCCACTGGTAAACCACCCTCTGAAATGCAATCCAGTGCAGATTGCGTTTCGGTGGAGGGGGGTAAGCTTACTCCCTGTCTGAAAGAGCCCTACAAGCTAATCTCTCGGGAAAGGAAAAATATTTCCCTGCAAGTCTAGGGGGCCGCAAAAAGCAGTCTAACTTTTCTGTCTCCTCTGTTCTCCAAGCAGCAGGCGTTCTTCTCTACTCTCCTATGCTCCAGCAGTGAACTGTCCCTGTGCATTCTCACGTCCAATGCAGGGCTAAGGATGCTGCATTTGACTTGATGATGTCAGAGGGCCTGTGACCTTGGGAGCGTAGAGGGAAAGTCTACGGGGACTGTAGGGTCAGGTACGTAAAACAAATTTTTTGCCACCCCCTAAATGAGAATTTACCTTCCTAGCCCCACTGCAAGGGAGCATTTAACCTTTTCATGGAGTTCAGCTTTAAAAATAATTTAAAAAAATGTAAAGTCATATTGTAGGCATCCTCTACAATAGCAATTTCATTTTTGGATGTGGCGGCTGGTGTTTTTTTATTTGGGGGGGGGCAGCAAACAACCCCCCCCAAGAGGCACCTGCTCCCCCCCGCGCTGTTTGCCGGTGAGTCCGGCACTCGCCCCATCGGAGGCGGCGGGTGGCTGGCAGTATGGTGCAGTGGCTCCGTGTCCTCTACTCCATGGCGGCTTCCAGCTCCTCCCCTCCTCCTTCTAGGCATCCAATAAGATCACCTGTCCTTGACCGATGTCAAAGCTGGCTTCCTGATTGGCTTAGAGGAGGATCAGTGTTATAACAGCGAATATTAATTTGCTGTTGTAACACACCTGAGTGGAATCAGAGCGCACTCTCTGCGACCTGAACCTACCCTATATTGAACTTTACTAATCAGTGCTTCAAAAAAAAAAACAGCACCTCCGCATTGGAATCCATGCACTGATGTCCTCAAAGGGGCCAGATGCATCGATGGGGGGGGGCTTAAATGGGCACGGGGGGTGGCGCCCTAAATGGACGGGCCGCCCCTGGTGAAATAGTTCTAAAAGGATGCAGATACTGCAATTATCCTGATAACAGCACTGAGAGTGCAGCAGGTGAATATAATGAACACAACCCTCTAATGCAGAATCAGTCCAGAAAAGGGCAGAGCTGAACAGAAAAAAAGTAAAAATTTGCTTGCAAAGTTTGTTAAAACCCTTGCAATGTACACAGATCACCCAGAGGGGGTTGTTTTTTTTTTTTTCTCAACAAAAGTGGAGTTACACTTTTTTAAAAAAAGGAGGGGGCTGCTGTCAGCAGCTGTTGGGAGGAGGGGCTAAAGGTAAAGCAGGGTGGGGATGGACAGGGAGTTACCGAGCAGCTAGGTGACGTCCGCACTGCCTAAAGTTAAATTACTAGTGGGTGTAAAGGAGACCTGTCACCCAGCACACAATGACCAGGAAGGGGTGATTGGTCACCTCAACAGGAAGTGCAAGAAATACTAATGCCCCGTACACATGATCAGAAATTCTGCCAGCAAAAGTCAGATGTGAGCTTTTGTTCAGAAATTCCGATCGTGTGTACGCTCCATCAGACTTTTGCTGGCAGAATTCCAGCCAGCAAAAGATTTACGGCAGGTTCTCTATTTTTTGGTCGGAAAAAGTTCCTATCTGAAAATGCGTTAGTCTGTATGCAATTCGGATTCGCAAAAAAAAATCGTGCATGCTCGTAAACAATACGACGCATGCTCGGAAGCATTGAACTTAATTTTCTCCGCTCATCGTAGTGTTGTACATCACCGCGTTCTTGACGGTCAAAATTTCCGAGAACTTTTGTGTGACCGTGTGTATGCAAGCCAAGCTTGAGTGGAATTCCGTCGGGAAAACCATCCAAGATTTTTCTGACGGAATTTCAGATCATGTGTATGGTGCATAACACTTCACCCCCCCCATTGCAAAATACAAATTGGATTCCGCTGCTTCTCTTAATTTTCCATTTAATTAAAAACCCTTGGATAGAATGTTGACACCATCATAAAGGACACTCTTCGTCTTGCAGAGTAATATATATTTCTTTAATTCTGAACCATTGACACTGACGGTATCATTCTATAAGTGCTTGATTTACCGCGTTACGGGATCATTTTGCTGTATCAGTGGAATTAATACATAAAGAAAAAAAAATAGGCAGTTGTCCAAAAATGAGTGACAGAAGAAGGAATGGGAATACTTGCAGAAACCATGAATTTTCCAGAAAGCCCAGCTATTTTCTTTTGTAGGAAGATCTCATGTGTGCCCGGAGATCAGCTTTAAAGGGTATATAATCTCTAACAATGAATGTCTTCTATTCTCCCCATTTTGTTTAGTAAAATATTTAATGGAAAGAGTGTTATTAGAACTTTTTTTTACATGCAAAAAAAAAAAAAACCTGTTGGTTTTGCCTGTAAGCCAGAGAGGTTCTCTCCTTTCTGCTTGTGTGTTATCTCAAAGAATGTTTTTTATATCTCTCAATTCTTATCTTAGTACTACAGGTCAGTTAGTGCCTATACTTTGGAGATGAGGACAGTGGGTGTGGTTTGGATAGTTTAGTAAAAGAAACTGGGCAGGGCTGACACCACTTGTTGGCGATGCGCGGGCCAGGGAGGAGCCAGGCGGTTGGCACCCAAAGGGAAAACTCGACACACGCAGTGGTTGAGGATGCGTAATATATTGTTAGCCGTTCCGGATACAACCATTGAACCTCTTCAACAGTAATAACTGAGTAGCCACACTCATTTCAAACTCACAGCAGGAGAGTGTAAAGCCTCGTACACACGATCGGATTTTCCGACGGGAAATGTTCGACGATAGGCTGATGTTGGTAAATCCGCCCATTTGTATGCTCCATTGGACAATTGTTGTCGGATTTTCCGCGGACAAATGTAGGATAGCAGGTTTTCAAATTTTCCGCGGACAAATGTGTGTTGTCGGATTTTCTGAGTGTGTGTACACAAGTCCGTCGGTCAAAACTCCAAAGTACAAAGACACATGCTCGGAAAGCAGAAGTGGTCGGTCTTGTAAAGTAGCGTTCGCAATGGAGAATTAACATTTGTGGCGCGGTAAATTATGAAGTCTCGAAATGCAGCGCACAATTCTCTTCTTCTTTAATGGGATAATAATGAAGCTGCTTTGCTGGTGATACTGATGGAGTTATTGCAAATGAATTTTCAAAGGCTTTTTTTTTCTAGTGATATCATGAATAATATTATTATGTTTTTTTATTATTTTTTTTTATTTGGGCAAGTTACCACAACACCATTATCCCGTTGTTTTTAAAGCGGAGGTCCACCCTAAAATGGACCTTCCGCTCATCGGAATCCTCCCCCCCTCCGGCGCCACAATTGGCACCTTTCAGGGGGGAGGGGGGTGCAGTTACCTGGATAATCCAGGTAACTGCACCCACTTCCGGGATAGCTCTCTGCGGAAAGGGGCGTAGATTACGCCCCTTTCCGCAAGTGCCCGCCCCTTTCCGCAAGTGCCCCGCTGCCTGCTGGGAAAACACACAGATCCCAGAGGCAGCGGGGACCGTCCTTATTGCGCAGCGCGGCTCGCGCATGCGCAGTAGGGAACCGGGAAATGAAGCCGAAAGGCTCCATTTCCTGATTCCCATACCCAAGATGGCGGCGGCAGCACCCGAGAAACGATCTACAGATCGACAGGTAAGTGTCACTATTTTAAAAGTCAGCAGCTGCAGTATTTGTAGCTGCTGGCTTTTAAAAAAAAAAAACGCGAAGTCCCGGCGGACTCCCGCTTTAAGATCAAAGATACAACTATGTTGGTGTCCCTTGTCAATTTTACATTGTATTTTTTTAAATGTAACTGCCGACTCCCAAACTGTCATTTGAAGTAAAACACACAGCCAAGTATTATTCTACACAATTTTTTTATTGTGCATTACAAAAGAAAACAAATTAAATTAGACATGATATCTGCCAATAGAACTTAGTCAAAAAGTGCATTCTATGCATCCAAAAATATAGAAAATATACCAAATCAAATCATTATTATTCAACCAAAAAAATAATGTCAAAGTAATAACACCAAGGCCAATAATAAATAACACGTTATCTCCTCCGATTACG
Organism: Lithobates pipiens; assembly: GCF_037356315.1. NCBI lineage: Eukaryota > Metazoa > Chordata > Amphibia > Anura > Ranidae > Lithobates > Lithobates pipiens. The sequence continues at coordinate 25,222,449 of NW_027507788.1, forward strand.
CAACATGGCTGGTTGACGAACGGCCGTTCAGAAACTTATGCCGGCCATACACGATTCGAATTTCGAAAGAATTTTCTTTTGAAAATCGTATCTAAGAATTTTCGTATGAATTTCGCACCATTAGTGGGCTGCAGCAACAGCCGATTTTCGTGCGGAAATAAAATTTGAGGAATCGGACATGTTGGACATTTTTAGAAAAACGAACGATTTTCTAATCAATGATGGGAGAATCGTGCGAGAAACGTAATAAGAAAAGAAAATGTACGGAAAGAAAATGTACGGAGATAAAAGAAAATTTACGGAGAGAAAAGAAGATTCCCAGCCAAGAAAATTCTTTTCTGTAGCAACATGAGGTGAAATTGAAGGTTTGGTCGGCCGAATTTCGAAAATCAATGGTGGCATCATCGGATCACAGAAAAAACGAATTTTCTGATTTTGAAAAGAAAATTTGTTCGAAATTCGACCGTGTATGGCCTGCATAACTGAAAAGAGCGAAATGAAAAGTGTGAAATCAAAAGCGCAAATCAACACTCACCAAACTTCTACGAACACAAAATTAGCAGATGGAGCCCAAAGGATGGCACTAAAGAGCTGAAAAATAACATTCGTAATTGTTGGTTAACAATTGTGTAGCCGTCTGTATGCAAGACAAGTCTGGGCAAACGCCCTTCGGACAAAAGTCTACGGTTTTATGGCCAACAATCCGATCATCGTGTGCAAGGCTTTAGACCATACCTCCCAACATTTTTAAATGGGAATGAGGGACACCCATTACCAAAAGGATGTAGGCATAGGCAGGGCAGGACTTACCATTGGGCTTGACTGGGCTCAATAGGGGGCCCCTCAGAGATATATAGCCAAATGCACTCGGCTCGGCTCCGCTCACAGTCCCGCCCTATGATGGACTTAACACAGGGACAGGGCGTGACTGTGAGCCGAGCCGAGTACTCTCGGCTACTCTCGGCTCCGCTAGGGACTGTGAGAGGACCCGAGAGCCACCGAGAGGACCCGAGAGCCACCGAGAGAACCGAGAGCCGGCGAGAGCCCCAGAGAGCCGGCAAGAGCCGCCAAGATACACAGGACTCTGTATCTTGGCGGCGCCATTTTTAAACTTCAAGACTGCAATGACAAGGCTGCAATGACACTGGACAAGGCTGCAGATGGATGGGCAAGGCTGCAGATGGACACTGATAAGGCTGCATTGATGGGCATTTAAATGTAAGTTTTTTTCCCTTAAACTTCCCTCCTAAAAGTTTTTATCCTTAAAATTCCCTCCTAAACTTGCGGTGCGTGTTATACGCCGGTGCGTGTTGTACTCTGATAAATACGGTAATGTATAGACGGTAGGGCCCAAAAGTGGCTCAAGCCCAGTGGCCCCCACCACCCTAAGTCCTGCCCTGGGCATAGGACACACCCCCTGCCACACCCCGTTAAAAGAGAAGTATACAAAAAATGTATTAGTTATCTCCACAAGTGTGTTTTTTTTACCACTACTATTCCTTTATATTGGCTTATGAAATTTACAAATGTCACCATTTAGAAATTGAATGAAAGGTTTAGCACTGGTAAACACTTTTTAGAAGATAAAAATTGCATTTTATATATATCTATATAGATCAGACCACAATGAGGGACAAATGAGGAGAAAAAAGGGACAGAGGGACATTGCTCCAAATCAGGGACATTTGGGAGCTATGTGTAAGACTGAGGCTGGTGGCACCTGACACAGATTGTTCCTGTCCCTAGCCTCACCATACACAGAATGTGTGCCAACTGCAGTGAGCCAGGGCTTTTTGTAAGCTCTGCCCTCACGAAAGATGGCCGCAGAGGTTACTCGGATGGCAGCGTCCAATAGGACAGCAGACCACCCTTTGACATGTACTGAGGCTCAAGAGAAATTGGTCTTCCTCCTGTCCTCCACTCTCCCTGCAAGATGGAGGCAACAGCGTGTGTCATTTATCACTGTTTGTACACCCACACGTGTGGCTGTTTAGTGAGCTGCACAGATAAGAAAACAAAAAGGAAATGAAGAGGGGGAACTGAAATGGAGCATGCTCTGGAGAGGACACCAGCTGATCTACACAATCTCAACCTGCAGTGGGGACACAGAGAAGATGGGAGAGACAGCTGAAGGCAGGATCAACCAGGTATATTTGACTCTATGCAAAATTAATGCTTTAGTAGCTTTGTGAGTATGAACACTCAGTTATATAGCATGTAGTGAGCGTTTTTCATAGCTCAAAGATGGCCAGAGAGGTCACTCGGATTGCAGCATCCATTTGGACAGCAGCCCACTCTGTGACATGTGGAATGGGTCTTCCTACTGTCCTCCACTTTCACTGCAAGGTGGAAGTAACAGCGCCATCTGTGTAGGGAGGTCAACCTGCACCTGTGCCTACACACCCAGTCCACAAAACTGCTGTGTGTTGTCAGCCCACAACAGGATTTATAAGCTGAGAGCATTTCTGGCAGATGACCAGGTCATTTTTTTTTGTACTTGCAGGGTCCTTAACCACTTGAGATCCGCGCTATAGCCAAATGACGGCTACAGCGCGGATCTCCTTTTCCGGGACTACGTCTATTGACGTAGTCCCGTGCACGAGCGGCCTGCGCGCCCCCTGAGGCGAGTCCATGAGACTCGCCTGATCACCGATCCGTGCAAGGGGTCAATCCCGACCCCTTATCACGTGATCAGCTGTCAGCCAATGACAGCTGATCATGTGATATAACGGAGCGGTAATCGGCTATTATTCCTCCTTGCGCTGTCAGCGCGAGGAGAAAAAAAAAAGCCGATCACGGCCAGCCCTGCTAGTGCCCACCTGCCCCCTGCCAGTGCCCACCTGCCCCATGCTGTGCCAAATGTATTAAAAGTAAGTGCCCCCCGTCAGTGCCACCCAGCAGTGCCCATAGTGCCACCCAGCAGTGCCCATAGTGCCACCCAGCAGTGCCCACAGTGCCACCCACAGTGCCACCCAGCAGTGCCACCCAGCAGTGCCACCCACAGTGCCACCCAGCAGTGCCCACAATCTGCCTCAAAGGTGCTGCACCCCAGTGCCACATCCGTGCCCATCAGTGTCATCTACCAGTGCCCAGCAGTGCCGCCCATCAGTGCCCAGCAGTGCCACCTATCAGAGCCACCTATCAGTGCCACCTATCAGTGCCCATCAGTCCCATCTATCAGTGGTACCTATCAGTGCCCATCCGTGCCACCCATCCGTGCCACCCATCCATGCCCATCTTTGCCCATCAGTGCCACCTTATCTGTGCCCATCAGTGCTGCCTTATCTGTGCCTATTAGTGCCGCCTTAACTATGCCTATCAGTGCCCACCAGTGCAGCCTATCAGTGCCCACCAATGCAGCCCATCAGTGCCCACCAATGCAGCCCATCAGTGCCCACCAATGCAGCCCATCAGTGCCCACCAGTGCAGCCTATCAGTGCCGCCTAATCAGCGCACTTCAATGAAGGAGAAAAATGACCCGTTTGCAAAATTTTATAACAAACTATTAAACATGATTTTTTTATTTTTTATTTTTTGCATCTTTTTTTGTTTGTTTAGCAAAAAATAAAACTCCCAGCTGTAACTAAATACCACCAAAAGAAAGCTCTATTTGTGGGAAAAAAATGATAAAAATTTCATTTGGGTACAGTTTTGTATGCCCGCGCAATTGTCATTCAAAGTGCATCAGCGCTGAAAGCTGAAAATTGGTCTGGGACTGAGGGGGGTTTAAGTGCCCAGTAAGCAAGTGGTTAAAGAGATAAACATGGAGAATGTGCATGTATTTCAAAGATGTAATGCATTTTTTTTTCTATTTATGCCTTGGCATACCCTTAAAAATGTCAGTAAACCGCCTACAAAACATTATAGCGTCTACAATAATTTGGTATATCATTGTGTGGCTTTTTTTTTTTTAATACTTGAAATTTATATGAAAATGCCTGTTAATCTGGCATTGACTACCTCTAGTTTCTTGGCAGTGGCAACAATCCATGTGCTTATCTACCCTCTGCAGCACTGCCATTGCTTTTGCACATGCTCCAAGTGCCTACAACTTACTCCATTCTCTATATGCCCCAGGTATAGTTGTTGGCTGGACCTGTGCCCTAAATTGTCACCACTCACGAGCATTCTCCAGGTATCTGATGACTTACTCTGCTCTCTAAACGGCCTATCCCATGTCCTACATTGCCACTGCTTGTGCACATGCTCCAAGAGTCTATGGTTTACATTGTTATCTAAGTGGCCTGGCTGGTGAGCAAGACTTGTGCTTTAGGTTGCCACCATTTGTGCACATGCTCCAGGTTTATGCTCTCCAAGCAACCCAGGTAGAGGGACAAAACCTGAGACTTGGGTTGCCACTGCTTATACGCATGCTCTGGGTGGCTATGGCTTACTCTGCTATCTGAACAGCCTGGGTGGTGGGCAGGACCTGTGCCTTGGGTTGTTTTACACATCCTCTAGGTGCTTGATCTATTCATTGTAGTTTATCGGTTTCACATAGTCTTATAGACCCCTGATGTCTCCTTAAAGAGGTCCTCTCCCTGGCAATGTGCTATCATATAGGGGGCTATTGGCCCTGCATGTAATAGCAAAAAAATTAAGCACTTTGTAGAATAAAAACAGTTAAAATAACAAAACAAAAATAAACCAAAAACAAAATATCTAAAGCCACCTACCCCCACATACGTGCGTATTGGGACGTCTGCCTTTACACGCAAATTAACTTTAATGGCATCCCAGTCTTAGTCAATATGGTTCAATATTGAGTTGGCCCACCCTTTGCAGCTATAACAGCTTCAACTCGTCTGGGAAGGCCGTCCACAAAGTTTAGGAGTGTGTCTATGGGAATATTTGACCATTCTTCCAGAAGCACATTTGTCAGGTCAGGCACTGATATTGGATGGGAAGGCCTGGCTTGCAGTCTCCACTTTAATTCATCCCAAAGGTGTTATATCCAAATCATTTGAGGGGGGGGGGGATATGGTATGGGGTTGTTTTTCAGGGGTTGGTCTTGGCCCCTCAGTTCCAGTGAAGGGAACTCTTGAGGCATCAGCATACCAAGACATTTTGGACAATTTCATGCTCCCAACTTTGTGGGAACAGTTTGTGGATGGCCCCTTCCTGTTCCAACATGACTGCACACCAGTGCACAAAGCAAGGTCCATAAAGACATGGATGAGCGAGTTTGGGGTGGAGGAACTTGACTGGCCTGACTGACCTGAGTCCTGACCTCAACCTGATAGAACACCTTTGGGATGAATTAGAGCAGAGATTACGTGCCAGGCCTTCTTGTCCAAAATTAGTGCCTGACCTCACAAATGCACTTTTGGAAGAATGGGTCAAACATTCCCATAGACACACTCCTAAACCTTGTGGACAGCCTGCCCAGAAAAGTTGAAGCTTTTATAGCTGCAAAGGGTGGGCCAACTCAATACTGAACCCTACGGACTAAGACGGGGATGCCTTTAAAGTTCATGTGCGTGTAAAGGCACGTGTCCCAATACTTTTGGTAATATAGTGTATGGAAACACGGGTTGGGTGTGGCTATGCACAAAAATGACAACTGCGCTACATATATTGTCACACTTTTTTTTTTTTTAATTGGTTGAACTAGATGGACTTGTGTCTTTTTGTCAACCTGACTAATGCCCCGTACACACGATTGGACATTGATCGGACATTCTGACAACAAAATCCATAGATTTTTTCTGACGGATGTTGGCTCAAACTTGTCTTGCATACACACGGTCACACAAAGTTGGTTGGAAATTGGGAACGTCAAGAACGTGGTTTCATACAACACGTACGATGAGTCGAGAAAAATGAAGTTCAATAGCCAGTGCGGCTCTTCTGCTTGATTCCGAGTATGGGTGGAACTTTGTCCGTCGGAATTGTGTACGCACGATCAGAATTTCCGACAACGGATTTTATTGCTGGAAAATTTGAGATCCAGATCTCAAATTTTGTGGGATGGAAATTTCGATGGAAAATGTCCGATAGAGCCTACACATGGTCGGAATTTCCAACAAAAAGCTCCCATCGAACATTTTCCTTTGGAAAAATCCAATTGTGTGTACGGGGCGTAACTGTAACATCGACTGGTAACTCTAATCTGATGACCTGTTATGGCTTTTAAAATGTGGGGACATGTTGGGTATCTATTTACTCAGCGCAACCCCATCTTTTATATTTTACCAACATTTGTATACTATACTATGTTTGCGTACCCTAAGGCCGCGTACACACGGGCGGATTGTCTGTCCAACTTAGTCCGCTGAACCGTGTTTCAGCGGACAATCCGCTCGTGTGTGGGCTTCAGCGGACTTTTTCAGCGGACAGTCTGATGAACAAAGTCTTACGGAATTTCCGTAAGACAGTCCGTTCAAACTTGGTTTTGTCCGTCCAAACTTGGTTTCAGCGGACAGTCCGCTCGTGTGTAGGCAAGTTGGACGGACTAAGTATGGCGCATGCTCAGAAAGGATTTACACGGCCGAAGGTTGCATTGCAGTGTATAGGACGTCGTTTTTCTAGTCCCGTCGTACGTGCTGTACACGTCATCGCGCACGCTTTCAGCGGACTGTCTGCTCATCGTGTGTGGTCAAGTCCGTTCATGCAAATTTTGAACGGACTGTCTGTCGGATTGTCTGACGAACTTAGTTGGCCAGACAATCCGCCCGTGTGTACGCGGCCTAAAAGAAACTTAGGTGTAGTTTTACAGTAAATGTGCATTTGATAACCACCATTTTATTCTCAGAGGTCCCTGTTATCATGGGGTTTTAACTAATCTTGAGGCCTAAAATATAATTTAAATTATCTGAAATGAAAAAAAAAAAAGCATTTATATACTGAATACTATCATTAGAGGTATTAACCCATATGTATACCACCATTGCACAACCTTTGGCCTTTCTTGTAATGTCTGCTTGTCCTTTGTGGAAATATTGTATTTTGAAATGGGCAAAGGATATGGCATTCTTCATCGCCTCCATACGTCTCACCGAATGGACTCTAAGACGCAACTTTTATTTTTAATTTCAAATAACCTCCATTGTGAGCGTCTGGTAGCCGGCGGTTGTGGTTCAAGCGGTCTGTTTTCTCTTCCTCCATAGACCTCTTTGGAATATATGGAGCATTTTAGAAAATCTATACACGGGCAGAGAGACAGTGTAATGTTCTCTCCAGTCTTCATGAATGTGATGGATAACTCTGTGTGTTCCGTATTGTATCAGGCTGCAAGCGCGCTCTCTGCTCTCACTCGCCGCCTTCTGCTCCCTCTCGGCTCATTCCGCTCTTTAATGGCCGTCTCTGGTTCCTCACAATAATTGCTTTACTTGTTTTTCCATTTCTTGGGCTCTGTATTATTAAATAACCCCTCGGCTTCCCGTCTAACAAGGCACTGCGTGCAGACTGTGGAGCTGGGGGTCATCACCCAAATATACAGCGGATCAGATTGCAGTCTCTTATCACCACGCTATGTGCCAGTCTGTAATCTCTTATCACAGTGCTTTGTGCCAGTCTGTAATCTCTTATCACAGTGCTTTGTGCCAGTCTGTAATCTCTTATCACAGTGCTTTGTGCCAGTCTGTAGACTCTTATCACAGTCCTATGTGCCAGTCTGTAGTCTCTTATCACAGTCCTATGTGCCAGTCTGTAGTCTCTTTTCACAGTGCTTTGTGCCAGTCTGAAGTCTCTTTTCACAGTGCTATGTCTCAGTCTACAGTCTCTGATCAAAGTACTGTGTTCCAAACGACAGTCTCTTATCACAGAGCTGTGTGCCAAGTCGTAAGCCTCTTTGTTGCCATGCAATATGCCAGTCTGCAGTCTCTTATCACCGTTCTATGTGCCAGTCTGCAATCTCTCATCACAGTGCTATGTGCCAGTCTGCAGTCTCTTATCACAGAGCTATGTGCCAGTCTGTAATCTATCACAGTACTATGTGCCAGTCTGCAGTCTCTTATCCCAGAACTATTTGGCACTCTGCAATCTCTTAGTACCATGCTATGTCTCAGTCTACAGTATCTGATTAAAGCACTGTGTTCCAAACTACAGTCTCTTATCACAGAGCTGTGTGCCAAGTCGTAGCCACTTTGTTGCCATGCAATGTACCAGGCTGCAGTCTTTCATCACAGAACTATGTGCCAGTCTGCAGTCTCTTATCACAGTGCTATGTGCCAGTCTGAATTCTCTGATCAATGTGCTGTGTTCCAAACTATAGTCTCTTATCACAGACCTGTGTGCCAAGCTGTGGTCTCTTTGTTGCCAGAATGCAGTTATTCATCACAGTGCTATGTGCCAGTTTGCAGTCTCTTATTACAGTGCCATGTGCCAGTCTTCAATCTCTTATCTCAGTGTTGTGTGCCAGTCTGCAGTCTCTTATTACAGTGCTGTGTGCCAGTCTGCAGACTCTTATCACATTGCTATGTGCTAAGCTACAGTCTCTTATCACAGAGCTGGGTGCCAGTCTATAGTCCAGCCTTTCTCACCCAGGGCTACATGGGACACTAGAGTTTCTCCAGAGGTTGCTAGGGCTTCTTTGAGCGGTGTCTAATTGACCTCACATCAGATGATGCCTGCTGGGGCAACGACACTTAGCGGAAACAGTGGCATAATACAAGTTACCTTTTTGTCCAATGAATTGGTTTTAGCAGGGGATCCCAAAGCCCTGAAAATAATTTCAAGGGTTCCTTTGGGGTAGAAATTTTAATAAAGGCTGCTATAGCCCCTTATCACTGTGCAGTGTTATAAATTGGAGTCAGATAATATAGCTCAGCAGGCCAAGCCTCAGTCTCTTATCACAATGCAGTGTGCCAGTCTATAGTCTCATAACAGAGCAGTGTGCCAATCCGCAGTCTGTTATCATTGTGCAATGTGATGAGCTGAATTTCTATTACATCTCAGAGTGCCTAGCTGTATACTCTTATTATAGAGCAGATTATGTAGCTGATCAGAATGTCAAGCAACAGTCCTATTACTCTGCAGTGTGTTAAGCCATGGCCTTTTAGTATAGGATATCTAGATGTGGTCTCTTATCATAGTATAGGATATCTAGATGTGGTCTCTTATCATAGTATAGGATATCTAGATGTGGTCTCTTATCATAGTATAGGATATCTAGATGTGGCCTCTTATCATACTATAGGATATCCAAATGTTGTCTTTAATCATAGTATAGGATATCTAGATGTGGCCTCTTATCATAGCATAGGATATCCAAATGTTGTCTATTATCATAGTATAGGATATCTAGATGTGGTCTCTTATCATAGTATAGGATATCTAGATGTGGTCTCTTATCATAGTATAGGATATCTAGATGTGGCCTCTTATCATAGTATAGGATATCTAGATGTGGCCTCTTATCATAGTATAGGATATCTAGATGTGGCCTCTTATCATAGTATAGGATATCCAAATGTTGTCTTTTATCATAGTATAGGATATCCAAATGTTGTCTTTTATCATAGTATAGGATATCTAGATGTGGTCTCTTATCATAGTATAGGATATCTAGATGTGGTCTCCTATCATAGTATAGGATATCTAGATGTTGTCTTTTATCATAGTATAGGATATCTAGATGTTGTCTTTTATCATAGTATAGGATATCTAGATGTTGTCTTTTATCATAGTATAGGATATCTAGATTTGGTCTCTTATCATAGTATAGGACAGTGATGGCGAACCTTGGCACCCCAGATGTTTTGGAACTACATTTGCCATGGTGCTCCTGCACTCTGCAGTGTAGTTGAGCATCATGGGAAATGTAGTTCCAAAACATCTGGGGTGCCAAGGTTCGCCATCACTGGTATAGGATATCTAGATGTTGTCTTTTATCATAGTATAGGATATCTAGATGTTGTCTCTTATCATAGTATAGGATAATTAGATGTGGTCTCTTATCATAGTATAGGATATCTAGATGTTGTCTCTTATCATAGTATAGGATAATTAGATGTGGTCTCTTATCATAGTATAGGATATCTAGATGTGGTCTCTTATCATAGTATAGGATGTCTAGATGTGGTCTCTTATCATAGTATAGGATATCTACATGTTGTCTTTTATCATAGTATAGGATATCTAGATGTTGTCTTTTATCATAGTATATGATATCTAGATGTTGTCTTTTATCATAGTATAGGATGTCTAGATGTGGTCTCTTATCATAGTATAGGATGTCTAGATGTGGTCTCTTATCATAGTATAGGATGTCTAGATGTTGTCTTTTATCATAGTATAGAATATCTAGCTGTCCTTTCCTGTCATAGTATAGGGTATCTAACTGTGATCTCTTATCATGGTATATGGTATCTAGCTGTGTTCTCTTAGTTGGGGTTAGTTTAGGGTATATAGCTGTGGTTTCTTATCATAGTATAGGATCATAGTCATAAATGAAAATTTCAGGTTCTGGTGTAAGAAACCACAAAGTCCCCCCTGACCCCCGACCAAAGTCTTTCCCTCCCACCTGCTGAAGGACCGCTGTGGCCCCAGGTCACAAGTGCAACATTTGCGACCCTGGTAGTTCTGCCACTGGTGTCAGTAATTTTTTTTTTTTTATTACCATTTTATTTATTTATTGTACAATATTATTTTATTTACATCTTTTTTTTTAGGAGCCCCTTTGGGGGGCTTTGATGAAATATCAGGGGTCTAAACAGACCTCTGATGTTTCATCTTTGAGATAGAGAAAGGAGATTGAGGACACAGCCCTCAGTTTCCATCTCTGCAGCCCCAGTTGCACAAAATTAATAGACAGGAATAGCTCTCTACAGAGCTTCCTGTTTATTCACAAACAAAAGCATAGTAAGCACAGTTTACTATGCCTCAGTTATGAATGGGCAGAATCAGTGATCTGTACCAACCACTGATTGTCCATTCAGAAAAGGAAGGGGCCTGAAAAATGACATATTTACCGATCCCTTCCCTGCTCTGCATCCTGACAAATCCACCACAGCAGCCTGCGGGAGGGAGAGGAAGCTTTCAGTGGCTGCAAGAGGAAAATGGAGGGCATCATAGTTAGTAAGGTTGAATAAAGACACCAGTCCATCCAGTTCAACCTGAGTGAGTGTCTACAATTGTCCCTATGCCTGTACATTGTGTCTCATTAAGATGTTCATTTATTATATCATTATTTAAGGTACCCATATAGCATTGACAATTTTTTTTACACAGTACTCCACACATACATCAGTCAAGGAGCCCACAATGCAAGGTCCCCAACTCACATTCATATACTAGGGACAATTGTTTGGACAGAAGCCAATTAACCTACCAGCATGTCTTTGGAGTGTGGTAGGAAACCAGAGTACTTGGAGGAAACCCACGCAGGCACAGGGAGAACATGCAAACTCCAGGCAGGTAGTGCCGGGGTTGGGATTCAAACCAGCGACCCTATTTACTGCTAGGCGAGAGTGTTAACCACTACACCACTGTGCTGAATCAGTTCCTCTATATGCTGCCTCTCCTATTAGGTATACATTGAGCCACGCAGGTACTCTAGAGCAGTGGTCATCAACCCTGTCCTCAAGGCCCACTAACAGGCCAGGTTTTATGTATTACCTTGGGGAGATGCAGACTAGAATACTGCAATCACTGAGCAGCAAATGATATCACCTGTGATGTATTTCAGTCATCTTGCAAACCTGGCCCATTAGTGGGCCCCGAGGACAGGGTTGATGACCACTGCTCTAGAGCATTGGGCCAGGTTGTAATTTCTACCCCTGTGACCCCTGTAGTTACGCCCCTGTATAGGATATCTAGTTGTGGTTTCTTATCATAGTATAAGATATCTAGGTGTGGTCTGTTATCGTAGTATAATGTATCCAGCTGTATTTATTTTTTTTTATAGTATCCAGGTGTGGTCTCTTTTCATAGCATAGGGTATCTAGCTGCAGTCTATTATCACAATGTTGTGTGTCTAGCTGTAGACTCATAGCTCCTTGCAGACTGTGTGGGTGTAGTTTCATATCTCCTTGCAGTACGTCTAACTGTATGTCTTTTATCATGGTACAGATGGTATAGATGCAGTCTCTTATCGCAATGTAGCCTAGCTGTAGTCTCTTATCACCTTACAGATTGTGTAGCTGCCAGTCTCTTATCACGTTGTAGTGTGTCTAGCTGTAGTCTCTTATCACTGTGCAGACTGTATATCTGCAGTCTCTGATTGCGGTGCAATGTGTCAAGCTGCAATCTCATCACATGCATTGTGTCGAGCTGCAGTCTCTTGTTGATTAACATCTGTAGACAATATAGAAACAAAAGGCAGGTAGTAGATATGAGCACTGTCCCACTTGTTTTACTTATGGAGGCTTGAGATACTAGGGTGATGTTACAACTACACCTAAAGAAAATTTGAGCCCTAAGGCAGGCACAATGTCAAGCAAACATTTAGGTATTAATGGGAAAGCTGTCATAGCCGACTTGTGGATACTGCCATTGCTGATATGTCTGTGAAAATGCTAGTTTTCTTGCTTCCATGCTTACCCTTTAGTTTCAGTACTTTAAATCACTGACATGAAACGAGCGTGAAAATAAGAGCCTCCGACTCACAAAATATTGAAGCCATGAGCAGCCACGTAACTGGCATTTTCAGAAAGATATCCAATATGGCAGCTCCTATGTTTCTTTCATGACGTGTATAAACATAACATTTGGTTTGTTTCACTGATGAGTCTGTATGGGGCCAGTGCAATTTTTAAGTCTAAGGGCACGGTGTATAGAGTCATAGGGGTCAGTAGTAGAGGACTGGGAGCCACGGCGTGGTCTGTCAGGGCCAGCTATTTCCTTGCAACCTGCAGACATTTCAAGTTCTTTGTCAGTTCCCTTTTAAAGGGAACAGTGACAGCACCATAGTAGAACGCATGTGTTTGTTATGTGTAGCATCCTCAATGCAATGATGGAGGACCACCAGGTAGCTTGGTGCCCTAGCATTACACTGAAGGGGGGATTCCTTGACTTTTTGTGAGGTGAAAAAAATTAGGCACCAGTCATTTTAATGCCGCGTACACACGAGTGGAATGTCCGACAGGAAAAGTCTGATGGGAGATTTTCATCATACTATATATTCTGATCGTGTATATGCCCCAATCGGACTTTACGTTGAAAATTCTGACGGACCTAGAAATGGAGCATGTTCGAAATATTTCCGACGGAATCAATTCCTATCGGGAAAACCACTCAGCTGTTCTGACGGACCAAAAACGATGCATGCTCTAAAGCAAGTACGAGATGGAAGCTATTGGCTACTGGCTATTGAACTTCCTTTTTCCAGTCCCGTCATACGCGCTGTACGTCACCGCGTTCTAGACGGTCGGACTTTGGTGTGATCGTGTGTACGCAAGACAGTTTCAGCGGAATTCTGTCGGAACCCTTCAGAGTTTATTCCGACAGGAAAACCAGTTGTGTGTACAGGGCATAAGAGTTTATTACAGGATCATAAAACTCAGGGAGAGAGGGCTTACAGCACAGGATACCTCCCATTAAATAAAGAAAATATGAAGACTCTGTACCTCTACTGACAGTTGATACAGAAGGACCTTTAAGTGGAACCAACCCTCTGAATTTTCCAGACTGTAAAGCAGTTTTAAGGCAGCACACATACTTCCTGCAATGTCCACCGACAGTAGCTTCTACCCACCTCTACTAGACGCTCTTTAGCAAGTGAAGTTTTATCCCTGTTGCTCCAATCCACATAGTCCTCTTCCTACACTTTCTGCCCTGGTTATGCTCTCCACCAAGACAGCAGAGGCTTGGGTCCCTCTTTAGTACAGCACACCCTCCCCAGGCAGACAGACTGGTAGGAAGAGAACCTCAGCACTAGATCCTCCTTTGGCAGCAGGCCTGGGATGAAAGAGAGCTTTCTAAGGTCATCCCCAGTATGCACCACTGGCAATAAACTTTATAGTGGTTGGTCAGGAAGACATTCATATTCATAACTCCGATTTTTGCATCTTATCACTCTGTGATTTAAGGTAGATATTAAGGAAAAAAACATATTTCCTATTTTATTTTTGATATAGTAAGTAAATAGCTCAGGGACAGGACTCGGGAGGACAAGAAATTAGAATGGGTAGACATACGCACATGAAAATGACTCTCAAAGCGACACTGACAGCAGTGTGCAGCACCACAGATGATGATGACACCTTACCGACACAACACGTCCCCTCCCGAGTCACTGTGACAGTCTCTCTCCATGCCAGCTGGTCCCTTCAGTCCACTCCAGTCCAAACAGCACTAACAGTCCCGCTCCCGGCTTACCTTGCTCCCATCCCACAGACCCGCACACTTGGCTCCACCCGTTCTGCTCGGCTTCCTTTCTCCATGACATCACACAACATGCTCAGGCACTGGCTACACCAGACGTGCCCTCCACCGGCACCGCCCGGACAGACTGTATCAGGCAGTGTTTTTTTTTTTTTGGATGTGCAGTTCCAAGCTAAGCATCGCAGCCATATTTTTTACTGGCAACCTTTTCCTGTCCGTGGCATTTACTGGCAGGAGAAAAGTGCTAATTTTTTACTGTCTGCGAGTAAAAATACTGACGGTTGGCAACACTGCTCCCAACTGTCACTATTTTGGGAAATCTATCTTTCCGGCCACAATTGTCCCTTTTTTTTGGTCTGATTGATGGTTGTAATACGGCCAACTAATGCCCTAAGCACAGCCCAACAATGGTGTCTTTCTATAGCTGAACTGCCAAAATGTAAAGTTTTGAAGGTTATATAGTTACATAGTAGGCGAGGTTAAAAAAAGACACAAGTCCATCAAGTCCAACCTATGTGTGTGATTATATGTCAGTATTACATTGTACATCCCTGTATGTTGCAGTCGTTCAGGTGCTTATCTAATAGTTTCTTTAAACTACTGCTCCCCACTATGACCACCGCCTGTGGAAAGGAATTCCACATCTTTGCCACTCTTACAGTAAAGAACCCCCTATGTAGTGTAATGTTCGGGGGACCAGGTAGATCGCAGGACACAGGCTTTTCACACAACAAAGGGTTTATTAAACTTAAATAGCTTTACAGCAGCCAAAAACAAAAGGAAAAAGGTCTATAGTCTCACCGACTTGCAAAGTCCAGAATAGCTGTCTTTATCAAAACAGAGCTTGATCTTGATGGCAGGTAGCTTCCCCTGCCAGGAGCCTTCCAAACAGGACACTGCTGTCCACATCAGTTGCTGCAGTCCAAAATAAACACCATCCACCATCCACCATGTCTTCTCCACTCCTCCACACCCATCTACCACTTCCTGTCTTGTTTTTTTAAAGACACTTCCTTAACAGGTGGGTTAATCAATTTTATTCCCTTAAAGAGACCACAACCCAAACAGAGGGGAAATATAGCGTCCTTCCAGGACCCAGCCACGGCGTCCTGTACAGTAGTTTAAGGCTAAACCTCTTTTCTTCCAATTTTAAATAGTGTTCACATGTCTTGTTAAACTCCCTTCTGTGAAAACATTTTATTCCTATTGTGGGGTCACCAGTTTGTATATTGAAATCATATCCCCTCTCAAGTGTCTCTTCTCCAGAGAGAATAAGTTCAGTGCTTGCAACCTTTCCTCATAACTAATATCCTCCAGAGCCTTTATTAGTTTTGTTGCCCTTCTCTGTACTCGCTCCATTTCCAGTACATCCTTCCTGAGGACTGGTGCCCAGAACTGGATAGCATATTCCAGGTGCGGCCGGACCAGAGTCTTTTAGAGTGGGAGAATTATCTCTGGAGTTGATCCCCTTTTTAATGCATGCCAATATTCTGTTTGCTTTGTTTGCATTGCATGCCATTGCTGAGCCTATCATCTACTAGGACCCCCGGGTCCCTTTCCTTCCTAGATTCCCCCAGAGGTTCTCCCCCAGTTTATAGATTGCATTTATATTTTTGCCACCCAAATGCATTAGTTTACATTATTCTACATTAA
Source organism: Lithobates pipiens (assembly GCF_037356315.1). Taxonomy (NCBI): domain Eukaryota; kingdom Metazoa; phylum Chordata; class Amphibia; order Anura; family Ranidae; genus Lithobates; species Lithobates pipiens. Next base: position 25,238,367 of record NW_027507788.1, read on the forward strand.
ACCTCATTTGCCATGTAATTGCCCAACCCATTCATTTGTTCAGATCTTTGACATAATAGATTAAAAATGTTCTTCCAGGACGCCCTTAGTCCAGACCTACAACTAGATTAAAGTACAGTTCCAGGCAACATTTTGAAATATTTTGGATGGATGATAAAAACTTAGAACCTCTGCTAGGTTTTTATTCTAAAAATACCTGTCCAGTTGTCTGGGTGTTAAAGGACAAGGAGTGACTGGATATCTTATCAATAGGGACAGAAACAACAACATAACTGCTTATTTTAGTGGAGAAGAATTAGAACGGCTGCCTCCTTTCCATTTCTAAATCTGAAATTGAAGTGCCAAACCAAAATGGTAAAGTCCAAAGTAAGGTTTTATTCAAAACATTAATTAGGTACATTCATGTCAATGCATTTTGGGAGCCACGTGTACCCTCTTCATCTGGGCTACAATGTAACATGAAAAGTAGGAATAAAAAATAGTAATTTGACAAGGATAAAAGACTATTTTATTCTTACTTTAAGATAAAAGGGGTGATGTATGGCCACCGAAGGGTGTTTGGAATAAAACCTTACTTTGGACACTACCCTTCCAAAGTGGCTCTTCAATTTCTGATTAAAATTAGATCTTTGTGGTAGTTCCTCATTGCACAGAAGAAGCATGCTCATCATCCAGATGCCCAACAGGGACACTTTCAGCACAATAAAATACATTTCCAGTAAAAAGGCATCACATACATCCTAAGGGTCCGGTACCATCAAATTACTACTCTATACCTTTTTTTTGTGTTTTTTGTCCTGGCCCAGCGACACCCTTTCCTTTCAATCCATTTCCTGGTGTCAGAGGGATTAACATTTAGGGAACATCTCCCCAATATGGTAAAAAAAAAAAGCCTAACAGAAGCTCTTTGCCATCTATCTAAAACAAAAAAAAAAACATATTTGAATAAACTTTTTTATTAACTTTTTATTTTTTTCGTAACTAATAATTTTACATTAAGTAACAGAAAGCAATATCATTACATGAATTACTCATATCTAGGGCAAACTGAAAAATGCTAATTTTCAATACTGTATGCATTTTTAATAAAATTGTTATAAAGGAAACAAATGCAAATACAAAAATAATCACCCTCCCAAAGTTTATAAAGCAAATTAAGATCTAATATTATGCCAAAGCAAACTTTTAAACTTGAGTAACCCATCGTGTCTAGGAAAACATTTTTGTTAAACAATGTAGATTCAAATTGAACACAGAAGATAACAACAAATATGTAGAATTCAACTTAGATTGAGTATGGCGCTGAACGTGTTATGGGCATGATAGCTAGGGGGGAAAATCTGTGGTGCCTCCCTTCCTTGGTGCCCAAACATCAACTTTAATGGTCAACCCAAGACTGGCCTGATGTCTACATAAACTTTTATAAATAATTTACTATTGTACTTTGTGAGCTGTGTTATGTTGCCAATCATTTAGAAAGTCACCCCAAGGCACAAGTACAGTAGCTGTCAACGTACCCACGCTGAAGTTCACAACAACGCTTGTGCTGTTTGGTTTGGTGCGCTGTATTTCAAAAATGACTCTGGTATGTTTTTTTTTATCCATTGTGGTCCATTGACAGCCTATTAAAAATGTATGGGGTGCCCTAATTCAATGCACGTTAAATCACACATCATAACACACAATGCAAAAATGCAGTTCAGTAGCACACCTCAACATCACAAAACTGTACTGGAGTCCTTAAAACACCTGGTACTATAGATTATCATCAGTGCTGAATTCTCATTTGGAAAATCCTAGCTGCCTGGGTTCAATAAAATCTGTCATGGTTATGCAGTGATCTTCCTCTGGTTGCTTACCTCCCCTCATATCTTCTGACTAAGAGGCCAACCACTTCCACCTGGTGGTTTTTATAACCTCTCCTCTAAGCATGGCTCCACCCCAGGCCCTATCAGGGAACCCTATATTAACCTGTGCACTGCAAGCCAACAGGGCCGATCAACCATTGTGTATTCATTGTGTGTTTGGCTTCCTGGTTCCTGCTTGCCGTGTGCTCTATGTTTGACTCTGTTACTGACCTTGGCATGTTCTCAACGATTCCTGTCTGCTTGTGACCTTGACCTTTTGCAGGTCCCTGACCATCCCTGTCTGCCTGTGACCCTGAACCTTTGGCGTGTACTCTGTTGTTCCTGTCTGCTAGTTGCCCTGACCTCTACCGTATCCCCTTACTATCCTTGTCGTTCCAGCCTGCTGCTTCCTTCTCCTGTAGTCTACTGTGAGCGTGAGCTGTGAGACCCTAGGGGCCGCCACCTGGAGCCAGACTGCAGAGAAGTCCATCCTCACCACTGGAGGCTCTGGTGAACACCCGCTGGCTCTTAGACTCCAAACCCTGGGGAATCTATGCTCCAGCTCCCATTGGGATCTGTGTTAGTGATCTTGTAGACCTGTGTCCTGAATCTCCCTGGGTACAATCTGCAGCAGTCAGTCCTAAGGTCCACTACCTAGCGGTACACTTCCGACTCCTACGGAGTGCATCTGTCACCTGGTCTCAGGGGACCTGACAACATCTGACTTAGGACAAGTATTCAGATTGGGAGTTACGATTTCCCTATGACTTCACTACCTGCATGCTTGCTCCTGCTTGCAACCACTGTATCATTCTCGGTGCGGGTCTCTATGAATTTGTTATGGTCTGGATTACTGGAGGTGAGGGAGGTCTGTGTCTTTTGCCTTCATGCTTTATAATAAAAGGTGTTCCTTTCCCCCATCTCAGAAAGTTGGAAAGACAAATGCAGTCCCAGTGGCATTCAGTTAAATTATGTCTATGGGACAAAATGGTTTATGTAGCTTTGAATAAAGCAAGGAAGGGTTCAAACCACTGTCATGTGTGTTTGTTTTTTGTACTTGTGACCCCTGGGTAAATTGCCCTTTATTTCTTGTCCTGGAAGCACAACAGGAAGTGAGAAGTAATCTCTTCAAAAAGAGGGGAAATTGCCCATTTACCAGTTATCTCTAGAATAGGTATCCTCATTGGATGATTTCATCTACTGTTCAGGTTCTGTACATTTTTGGATTTCACTTGACGATGGTCACTAAGACAAATAAAAAGGGTGAATCTCCCAAGTTGGGACCCTGACATTAATGAAAAAACCTAATAAAACTGTGTCATTAGGTATGGATATGACTCTGCGCCCTCTGTTTTTTTAAATCATACTCACAGGAACTACTAATTGCCCCTCTGATGATGCCATTATGGAAACATGCATCAGAGACATGCTCCTACAGTTCCTGCACAGCCTGCTCTCTTTGTCACATAGAGTACTTGCTGGATTTTCCTTCAATCTGGCCCATGTGGATAATGGATTATCTCAATGTATTCACTGAATTCTGTTTATGGGGCATTTTTCTACCTGGATGACATTTCCATTGGACATAGCATTATATGTTATTCACTTCCAATACTACTGGGATCTTGAATGATCGTGAGGCTGTATCTTCTACTATAATAGTCTGTATAGATTTATACCAGGCTTTCTCAAATATTTAATATAGCTTTCAGGTCTCAGGGAACCCCTATTAAAATTTTAGACCTACAGCTCATAGTACATTAGCATAAGTAGGTTATAGAAATTTAAAAAAATAATAAATAATTGGGTTTACCTAATAATCATGAAATGAAACAAATAATGAACCCTTCCATTGTTGATGGATATAGAATAAACCTTACATTGGTGGCCAGCATGGGGTATCTAAATGTATTCACTTAATTCTTTTAATAGGGCATTTTGCTGCTGACACTTGGATGGCATTTCCATTGAACATGGCATTATATGCTATTCACTTCAAATACTACTGGAATCTTGAATGTTATTAAATTGTGAGGGTGTATCTTCTACTATCATATTCTCTATGAAAAATGTTTTTCTTCATGTAGTACTATAGATCTTTGCCAGCCTTTCTCAACCCTTTTACCATGGAGGACCCCTTAAAATAGTTTTCTTGTCCCAGGGAACCCCTATTCAATTTTTAGACCTACAGCTCATAGTACATGAGCATGATTAATAAGTTATAGAGACATACAAAAAAAATAATAATAATAAATTGGGTTTACCTAATAATCATGAAAGCAAACAAATAATAATAATAGTTAGCGAAGAAACAAAGAGTTTGAAGGGAACCCTTCTATTGTTAATGGGTGTAGAATAAAACTTACATTGGTGGTCAGTGTGGAAGTGACTCTTTACAATGGATATTTAGTGTAGAAGGGATCCCGCACATTGATGGTCAGTGTGGAAAAAGCTTTTTACATTATTCGTTAATGTAGAAATGAGTCTGTACATTGTTGGTCACTGTAGAAGTGACTCTTTACATTGATGATCAATGTGGAAGTAACGTTTTACATTGTTGATCAATGTAGAAGTCACTTTTTACACTGGTCGTCAGTGTAGAAGTGACCCCTTAAATTGTTGGTTAGTGCAGAAATAACCCTTCAAATTGGTGATCAGTGTGGAGGGGACTCTTTACATTGATGGTCAGTATAGAAGTGAGCCCTAAATTGGTGGCCAGTGTAGAAGTGTCTCTTTACATTGGTGGTCAATATAGAAGTGGACCCTTACATTAGTTGTCAGCAGGGGCGGACTGACCATTCGGGAACTAAGGCACTGCCCGAGGGCCCCATGCCACTAAGGGGCCCCATCAGGGTTGCCAGCCTCAATAAAACCAGGCACAGTATGTAAAAATCTGTGTTTTTAAAAAAAATCCCAAGATTATAGCTGCCCCGCTGTTCCACTACCTTTTCATTGTGTGTGTGTGTGTGTATTCTGTGTGTGTATATTGTGTGTCTGTGTGTGTGTATACTGTGTGGCCCCATAATCTCATATTGCCTGGGGGCCCCATAATCTCAAATTGCCCGGGGGCCCCATAATCTCCTATTGCTCAGGGGCCCCATAATCTCCTATTGCCCGGGGACCCCATAATCTCCTATTGCCCGGGGGCCCCATGAGTTGTCAGTGAAAAATGTGACCCCTTATATTGGTGGTCAATGTATAAGTGGCCCCTTACATCGGTGGTCATTGTAGATGTGACCCCATATATTGGTGGTCGGTGTAGGCAGGAGATCGCTCTGCCATTGCTCTCTTCTCAGAGAAAACAAAAGAGCTTCTAGAAGAACCCCAGACTGATCTATACAATATAAGAAACATTTAAAGTGGTTGTAAACCCTTACAAACCACTTTGGCCTACAGGTAAGCCTAGATTAAGGCTTACCTGTAGGTCCAAGCAATATCTCCTGAACCTATATGGTTTAGGAGATATTTGCCCGAAAACGGGCACCGCTGTCTACGGCGCATGCGCCGTAGACAGCGGCGCGCAGGCGCACTGAACGCGGCAGTTCCAAGAATGGATCTGCCGCATTTGTCGACTCCCGTGCGCATGCGCGGGAGTGACGTCATCGCGGCTTCGCCGAATGACAGCGGCGGAGCTGCGAGACGCCACCAGCAAGATGGATGCGGCGGACTACAGGGGACAGCGCGACTTCGCTGGCTCCTGTGTCAGGTAAGTGACACATAATGGGCTACTATGCGATGCATAGTAGTCCATTATGCTTTACCTTTGCAGGGAAAAAAAGAGGAAGTAAACTCATCAGGGTTTACTTCCTCTTTAAATGCTATGCAAACCACAATGACCTCATTCAGTGGTCTTATTTGTATGCACAATTCAAATGAACTGCATACCAGGATATGCTAGTAGCAGTAGGTGACTCTGTTTCTTAGATAGATATTGAACGTTTGTCACAGATAACATCTGTTGGACATTAGTATCCGTGAGGCTCCTCTTAAGTCATTGATATAACACAATCAAGTCTACGCAAGCTTTTGGAAATGTTCCTATATGAAACCATTTACTTTATTATAGGTCTGCTGTGTTCATGACCTTTTTTCAGAGAAGCTATAATTGACGGAGCTGAAGAACCTTTATTAACAACTCATGCCTTCTATGTGTTTGCCTGAAAATTGTTGTGCCGGAGACGTGAAATTTGAGACCTGTTGGATATTAAAGTCCATCAATATGCTGAGGACTATTCCAAATGGGAAAAAAATATTCTTCTTGATGTATAGTATAAATTACACACTTCTATGCTGGATTTCAAGCAACATTAATTTATTTTATTCAGAAAAAAAAAAATCAGTATACAAGTGGTGAAGTGTGTTGCCTGTTGTCACCAATTTTTGTATTCGAAGTTTATGTGTTATTGATATTCCATGATATATTATTATGAGTTTGTATGAACAGACCAATGCAGTATTATTAGCATTGTTCTCTTTTTATATAGGGTGGTTGATATTTGGGGTTTGATATTTTGCCTTTCGGGCCATAATAATAACTCAATAAAAATACATTGCAGGTATTTATATATGGTGGTGACAGTGTTATTTTTTGTTTTACATGTATTCAGCCCTGTACACACGGTTGGACATTCCGACGACAAAATCCCTGGGATTTTTTTCAGACAGATTTTGGCCCAAACTTGTCTTGCATACACATAGTTGCACTAAGTTGTCGGAAAATCAGATCGTTCAGAACGAGGTGACATAAACCACGTATGATGGGACTATAAAGAGGCCAGTAGCCAATAGCTTTTGTCTCGTAATTTATTCGGAGCATGAGTGTCATTTTGTGCGTTGGGATTGTATACACATGATCGGAAAATTTAAACGGAAAATCGAATTTTGTTGTCGGAAAATTTTAGATCCAGATCTCAAACTTTGTGTGACGGAAATTCTGACGGAAAAAGTCAGATGGAGCCCACACGCCATCGGAATTTCCGACAACACAGTCCGATCGCACATTTTCCGTCGGAGAGTCCGACCGAGTGTACAGGACATTCTAGCAATGAAAACTTGACAGAGACTCTAACCTTTCCGTACACTATCCAAAAAATTTTACAATGTTTTGCCTATAAAAACATTTTCAAAGGGTTTTTTTTTTTTTTTTTTTTTTACCTGAAGTCAGCTCCTGTGTTTTGTATGCAGCAACACAAGCAGCAACTTTTGCTAAAAACCTGTTTTTCCCATTAAAAAAATGGCAGCAAACATGACTGGATTAAGCAAATACAAAGGCAAAGTTGGGCTATGAATGGGTTTTACAAATGCAGCAGTTCTTAATCTGATTGCAGTAGATTGACATCCGGTAGCGATGGGTCATTTGCACATTATCAGACTTTTTAAACTGTATCGCAAGCACAATTTTTTTCCTTTTTGTTTTGGATAGCATGGGTCAGTTTTGAAACCCCATCAGGTTTATATTGTTGTCTGTAGAGATGAGCTGAACATCCCCAAGTTCGGTTCACAGGAGAACATGCGAATAGGCAAACAATTTGTGCGAACACGTGAACACCGTTAAAGTCTATGGGACGCGAATGTGAAAAATCAAGAGTGCTCATTTTAAAGGCTTATATGCAAGGTATTGCCATAAAAAGTGTTTGGGGACCCGGGTCCTGCCCCAGGGGACATGTATCAATGCAAAAAAAGTTTTAAAAACTGCAGTTTATTCAGGAGCAGTCATTTTAATAATGCTTAAAGTGAAACAATAAAATATTCCTTTAAATATCTTGCCTGGGGGGTCTAATTAGTCTACATGTAAAGTAGTGCATCTTTCCCATGTTTATAACAGTACCACAGCTAAATGTTATTTCTAAATGAAAGAAATGTCATTTAAAACTGCTTGCGGCTGTAATGTATTGTCGGATACCGGAAATATAGATAAAATTCATTGAGAAAAATGGCATGAGTCCCCCCCCCCCCAGTCCATTACCAGGCCCTTTGGGTCTGGTATGAATATTAAGGGGAACCCCGCACAAAAAATACCAAAAAAATAAAATGGCGTGGATGTCAACCCCAAAATCCATACCACGCCCTTCAGGTCTGGATAAAAAATGGCATGGGGGCCCCCAGGCACCATATACTCTGAACAGCAATATATATATTATTTGGCCTGCCCTATATACTCTGCAGAAAAATTGGGTCTTAGGTGTTGGTGGTGCCAGAACCCTGTAACCCCTCACAGATACTCTTGTTGGGCGCAGGATTGGCCCCTGCTGTGAAATATTGTATCAAAAATTGTAATTACATGTCCATATTATACAGGGGCAGAAAAATTGGGCCTTGGGTGGTGGTGGTGGTGCCACAACACTGTGACACCTCACAGATACTCTTGTTGGGTGCAGGAATGGTGTGAAATATTATATCAAAAATTGTAATTACATGCCCCTGTTGAAAAGAAAAATTGGGCCTTTGGTGGTGGTGGTGCCACAACAATGTAAGCCCTCACAGTAACCCCTGTTGGATGCAGGAACGGGCCCTGCTGTGAAATATTATATCAAAAATTGTAATTACATGCCTCTGTTAAACAGGGGCAGACAAATTGGGCCTTGGGTGGTGGTGCCCTAAACCAAAGATATTTTTGGAAGCTAGCATCCTCAAGATTGAGGAGGAATAGGATAGTCAGCATAGGCAGTCTTCAAGGGATCCCAGATCCATAGCAAATTCAAGCAATTCAGGTCCTTGATAGCTACTAATCCAAGACTGATTCATTTTTATAAATGTGAGCCTGTGAGCCTATCAACGGAGTCTGTGGACAGGCACAGCCTTTGATCCATTACAAACCATTCAGCAGTACTGAATGTGCATTCAGAAAGAACGCTTGATGCTTGACAGGCCAGTAGATCGATTGCATACTGAGCAAGTTCTGGCCAGTAGTCCATCCTGTAGACCCAGTAACCCAGTGGATGCTCTGTTGGAAAGGTCTCCAAGTCTGCCCTAGATATTCCTGCACCATATAATGCAGACACTTGTTGCTTGAACCGATCAGACCTTGGCACTGAGGACTGAAAAATTGTTTAAAGACATCGGTCAGCCGGCCACCTTCTCCACCGCTCTTCCTCTGACTGAACATAGCCTAAGCAACATGTTGTCCAGCACCAGGAAATGGTAACCTCCCAGGGTCTAGAAATGCATTACACAAACCTTTCTTCCAGGCCTCCTGAAAATATTTCATCCTCTGCTGCCTCTGCAAAGGCAGGATGAGTTCTGCAACTTTACCCTTGTAACGTGGATCAAGAAGGGTTGCCAGCCAGTAGTGATCCCTCTCCTTGATACCACGAAAATCCAAGGGTCCTTTCGCAGGCTTTGCAGATTTAGGGAGGCAATGCAGCATAAGTTTGCAGACGCATTTGATTCTGAGTCTTCTGGGTCACTAAAAATCACATTGTCCATATCCACCTCCTCCCAGCCACGTACAACTCCTTGGGTTTCTGGGGACTGAAAACTATCCCTTGAAGACTGCTGCTAAGTGTTATCCTCTACATCCATGTTGACACAATCCTCCTCCTCCTCCTCATCTTCTTCCTGTGTGTTTGGCTGGCTAGATAAAGGGGGCCTTGAGAGGAAAGGAAGTCCTTTTCCTCCCACTGTTCTGCGTCAAGTGCCCTGTCCATGATTCCATGAAGCATGTGCTCCAGCAGGAAGACTAGAGGGACAGTGTCACTGATGCATGCATTGTCACTGCTCCCCATCCTTGTGGTCTCCTCAAATGGTGACAGGACAGTACATGGCCTGGGTAGAAGGAAAGAAAATTGCTTGATTCCTCTATCAACACAGTCAGTGTGGATGGAGAATCCCTCCCTCCGTGCTATTGTGTTCTTCTTGCAGGGAGGATGGAGAACCTTCCAGGCCAAAAGAACACAATGATTACTGATAGCGGTTATAGCCCCTGGCAGTAATCACATGTAAAAAAATCCTAAAGGCTGGTTGTACCCAAATCGATAGATGGATTGACTTGGGTACAACCAACCTGCCCATAGATAGATGAATCTCGGCTGGTCACTGATGAATCAGCCGAGATTCGATCTATCTTTGGCTAACTTTATTTTGGAGAGATTTCATCTCATTACCTGTTGTGTCTTTAAGACAGAAAGTAATGGGAAACCCACGCAAAGGGACACAATAGTAATCAGACATTTTTTTATTCTTTCCTTAATCTACCAAAAAAAAAAAAAAACAGGTCTTGAATTTGAATACCCTTTAAAGTGGGCATTGTTTCATAAAATAACCTGCAGTGTATCTTCACAATACCTTTGTACAGCGGCTGTGAATCTGCAGTCTGCTTTCTGTAAGAAATAATAGTAAGGTGGCGTTTTCTTCCTCACTTCAATCACTGACAGCTTCTATCTCCTGGCACCTTCCAGAGAACGCAGGCAGGGCGGTTTCATAAATATGTTTATGTGTCAGTCATGGCTGCTCCTTTATGGCTTGTCAAGGTGTCACCCGGTGTAGATTGTATCGGCTCTGTCTGGTGTACAGCCTCGCTGATGGCGATTAGACTGTCTTTCTCCCTGCATGTATTATTCTTCCTCCTAGAAGTGAGTATACCTTCATCATGTCATCTATCCACATGTTTGTAACGGGACCAATTGTTATCCTGTCACTTGTCCCTGAATGGGGTGTCACATTGATGCACTTGATGACACTCTGGCTGCACAAGAATTCTCGCTATTCTGTTTATGCCGCGTATCTTCACATGTAGGACACCAACCCTTTTCTCATTGTGTAAAGTCAGTTTTTGGTTTTCCTTGGCTCTGTGTGTTGTGTAATGGCATTCCCTTTATCTACATATAGGTGTTCGATATACTGTTGCTTTTCCTAAAAGCATTTAAGGAGAAGTTTGTAACAATCCTTAGTTACCTTCAGGATTATTATGGACTAGGGAAAGAGGCTCATTGTAAGAATGCGCCAAGTGTAAGCCCTTGTACACACGGTCGGAGAATCCGTCGGAATGTGTCCTATCGGACCGTTTTGTCGGATATTCCGACTGTGTGTGGTCTGCATCGGACTGTTTCCGTCTGAATATCCATCGGACCAAATTTTCCAACTTGCTGGAAATATTTTCCGACAAACTGCTCCGATCGGACATGCTCCGATCATGTGTAGAAAATTCCGATCGGACAAAGTGCCACGCGTGCTCAGATCAAATTCCTACATCAAAGCTATTGGCTACTAGCCTGAACGCAGTCCCATCGTAACGAAATTACATCATCACGTTCTGAAAGATCGCATTTTTTGACAACTTTGACCGACCGTGTGTATGCAACAGTTTCGGACAAGATCCGACGGACAAAATCCGACGGATTTGGTTGTCGGAATCTCCGACCGTGTGTACAAGGGCTAAGGTGTCGGACTGATTGGATGCAAAAACAGAGGTTAGGCGCTAAAGCATGTGCCACTATTCATTGTAAATGAGCGTAAAGTAAAGCAGCCTTCTTAGAGCATTGGAGGTTGCGGTGAAAGTGGACCTTCAATTTGTAACGTATATCTAAAGATATTTTTTTCATTTTGGATGTTGTAGATGATTAAAACCCACGCACACTCTGAGCTTTACCCTCCACTGTGATTTTTATGGTTTACAGAACAACTAATCAAAGTAGCAACAGACTGAGAGTGATCCTAACTAGGGCAGGTTAACTTAGCAGTTAACCATTTACATATATATTGTACCATTCGCAGTATACGCTGTTGTGATAGTGATGTTTAAAAAATGCTAGTATTGCTTGCCGCCATGCCCAGACAGGGTTATAACTACACTATAATAATATAACTATTACACTATGGTAATACTATACTATAACTATAACTATTACACTATGGTAATACTATACTATAACTATATACTATAACTATTACACTATGGTAATACTATACTATAACTATATACTATAACTATTACACTATGGTAATGCTATGCTATAACTATATACTATAACTATTACACTATGGTAGCTTCTTCAGAGAGATAGAGTTTTTCATTTCTAGTTGAAGCATTTCTGATGTTCACAGCTGCTAATGCAGCAACTTATTCTGGTCCCTGGAGAGGGTGCTGCAAAGCTAACTCCATCCAATAGACATGTGCACACTGAAATATTTTGTTTCAGAATTTCAGTTTCATCCGAAAAATACATTTATTCATTTTTATTTATTTTGTTTAGTTAAAAATGCATTTATCCGAAAATCCAAATTAATTAAAGTGGTTGTAAACCCTTACAAACCACTTTGACCTACAGGTAAGCCTAGATTAAGGCTTACCTGTAGGTCCAAGAAATATCTCCTAAACCTATACGGTTTAGGAGATATTTACCCGAATACAGCCACCGCTGTCAGCGGCGCGCAGGCGCACTGGGCAGGCCGCAGATCACGGTGCCGCTCGTATCGGCTCCCGTGCGCATGCGCGGGAGTGACGTCATCGTGGCTCTGGCGAATCACAGCGTCGGAGCAGCGAGACCCGGAAGTCGCTCCGGGATACATGGCAGCGGCGAAGAGGAAGACGGAGGACCGCTTCGGCGGCTTCATTCACAGGTAAGTTATTCATAATGAGCTAATATGCTATGCATACTAGCTCATTATGCCTTTGCCTTAGAGGGTGTGTTTTTTTATTTTTTTTATTTTGCCTTTACTTCCTCTTTAAGGTTGAATCTGTCAATTGAAGGCTTATGGTGTATGTGGGATGTTCTGAGAAGATTCGATGAAGCAGCTAAACTGTACGACGCTGCGATCGTGCATTTCCGGTCAAATGCTCCACCCACAAGCTACAATAGAATTCTAATGTTGTTTGACTAGTAATAATTATAATTATTAATTATTATTATTGGTCAAACAACATTAGAATTCTTCTATAGCCTATGGAAGGAGCATTAGACCATAAATGTCCGCTTGTGGCGATCGTATGCTTTTAGCTGCTTTGTCGAATTTTCATGTTCCTATAATATCAAATCTTTTCTCTCTATGTCGAATAATCTTGGACTAATGGAGTTAGGTTAGGCACATTCAACCGCAGGTTCAATAGACACAGATCGCTGTTGTCACCGTTATGTCAAATCTTCTATCTATCTATATCGAACTGTTGTCGCAATGATACGAAAATATAATGGATACCAAAAAAAAGCATTTTTTATTTTGGATCTTTCGGATTTCAAATTCTGCGCGTTCGTGATCGTTTATTAAAACGAATGCGAAAATTCCAGAAACTCGACGAAAATGCATTTAGACGAAAACAAATGCACATGTCTGCTAATCTAATCAAAAGGTCTGAAGAGTGTGTTATAGGTGTGCTGGAGTTATTTATTATGCTCAGCACCAGCAAAACCACCCTTAATGCCAACATATCCTGGGTACATCTATATTTCCATAAAAAAATTTGTTTCACAATCCATAAACCAGCATATAATTTAGCAGAATTAAATTATGATTTATTAGACACAGAATAAGATATATTTCTGGTGTATAGTACATTTCTTCTAGGAGGTCTAAGATGTTTTATTAGCCTTCTTGACATTATAATATAGGCAAGTTTGGTTTTTGGATGGCATTTTCTTCTATACTAGCTTACCCACTTTTTAGGAATGTAACTCAGTTACAGTAGGAGTTATGGAATATGAAACAAAGTTTAGGACTTGAGATGTATGAAAGTTAAGGTAGTAGTCAATATACCTTTAACTGCACTCCAGGCAATTTACAACTTGACCTTTTACGACAGGACCTCATCAGAAGTCCTGGCTAAAGGAGGTTTATGATGCCTCCTCATTACTTCTATCTTGTCTGCATTTTGTCAAATGTTTCTTAGGCTGGTTTAATGTGACAGCTTAAGCACAGACAGAAGATTTTAATTTTGCTATTTTTTTACCAGCTTGTAAATTTCGTGGAAAATTAGGGTGGCATTGTGTTCAATTGCACTTCCTCATCCCTTCCACTCAGTGTGGGGTTCACCAAATAGCACTATTGTCACATTCCTACCTTTTTTTTTCTGTATTCTATTGGGGAACTTTTCCTTCCACTTTATGTCTTTTAGACATAACAGGAAATAGGAAAAGTGGTGGCAATCCCTTCTTAGACAGATGTCTCCAGAACGAGTGTTCCTATTAGAAAATTTTCTCTCCATATTTCTGGCGACAATTCACAATTTTCAATTTCCCCTAACCTTTCATCTTAGTAACAATGGTCTGCAGGAAAATTAGAGAACATCTCCATAATGTACACCCCCATCAAATCATTCTCTGCAGCTATTACCTTTTGTACCACCACCCCCTCCCTTTGGAATGTAAGCTCTATGAGCAGGGCCCTCCTGTACCTTTTGTATTGTACTGTAATTGTGTTGTCTCCCCTATACATTGTAAAGAGCTGTTGGCGCTATATACAGTAAATCAATACTAATAATAATAATAATAATAATAATTATAATAATAATGGGTACCTGTCCCTGCCTTCCACATGTGCTTTTGTATTGTCGCCCTTGCATACATTTGAAGATCTTCCCTCTTTTCTTGTTCTGATGATAACTCAAAATTTTGCATTTGGAGAAAATAGAGGGCAGAATTGCTAATTCAAAGGATAAGCACACAGCTATTTGGTACCCTTGGTGTTAAGGTCAGGGGTCAAGTTCAGTATAGCAGTATAGAGGCTCTCATGATCAGCAGGATAGATATACAAGCAGGTCACCCTGGCAGATGACATGGGCTCACCCGAGGTGCAGGGTCTAAGTACTAGCCGGTATTCACCAGAGCTCATGATGGTGCAGATGGGTTTTGCTGCGCGTTTGTACCAGGTTGTGGTCCTCAGGATCACCCCACCAAAAGGTAAGCAAGCCAGGGTCCAGTAGCAGATAAAACAGGTACGGATCAGGCAGAAGCATAGTCTGTAAACAAGCCAAAGGTCAGTAACAAGCAGTAGCGAAGATACAGGCAGCAGCAGGAGCGACAAGTGTAAGATATTGGCTGAAAAGAGCACAATAATTGGGAAAATCAGGAAGTGCAGTCATGGTTTTAATAGGAACTTCATGGGAGGAGCAAAGGATTCAGGGATTATGAGAAACCATATACAAGGCAAGGTTGTCTAATGCAGTGTTTCTCAACTCCATTTCTCAAGGTGCACCAACAGGCCATGTTTTCTGGATTTCCCTCAGATGAAACAGCTGTGGTAATTACTAAGGCAGTGAAACTGATCAAATTACCTGTGAAAAATACTGGATAGCCTGAAAACATGACCTGTTGGGGCGCCTTGAGGACTGGAGTTGAGAAACACTTGTCTAATGAATCAGAGATACTTCCAGGCACAGAAGAGGTTGCAGGTTCTTCTTCTCCTTTCCATTTCTATCCCCTCCCCCTACTCTTTTATTAAGAGGATTTTATGTTGTACAACAGATATGCCCATTTGTGTAAACTTTCCACAATACAGTATCTACTTTGTACTTGGATATGCCAAATTTACATAACAAATTAACCAGTTCCCGACCAGCGCACGCCGATGTACATTGGCAGAATGGCACGGGCAGGCATATTGGTGTACAGGTACTTCCAATCTTTAATGCCGCCCTGCCCTCGCAAGCGTGCTGCCGCCGGCACGCTCGCATGCTGGTCGGGACCCCCGTGAGTCTGGTCGCGGGTCCCACGGACTCGATCGCCGCGGGCATACCTGCAATCATCTCACGGGGCGGCTGAACGGAGAGATGCCGTTATAAACCTCCCCGTTCTGCCTAGCAACAAGTGATGCTGATGTCTGCTCCATGTGATTGGAGCAGAGATCAGTGTTCATTAAATGAAAGCCCAGCCCCCCCCCCGTTAGAACACACTCCTAGGAACACTTAACCCCTACACTGCCACCCACTGGCTAACCCCTTCACTGTCAGTGTCATTTACACAGGAATCACTGCATTTGTAGTGATTGCTGTATAAATGACAATGGTCCCAAAAATGTCCGATGTGTCCGCCATAATCTCGCAGTCACAATAAAAATCGCTGATCGCCGCCATTACTAGTAAAAAAAAAAAAATAATTAATAAGAATGCCATAAAACTATCCCCTATTTCGTAAACGCTAAAACTTTTGCGCAAACCAATCAATAATCGCTTATTGCGATTTTTTTTAACCAAAAATATGTAGAAGAATACGTATCGGCCTAAACTGAGGGAAAAAAAATGTTTTTTTTATATATTTTTGGGGGATATTTATTATAACAAAAGTAAAAAAATAATGTGTTTTTTTTTCAAAATTGTCGCTCTATTTTTGTTTATAAATACCACCAAAAGAAAGCTCTATTTGCGGTAAAAAAAGGATGTCAATTTTGTTTGGGAGCCACGTCGCACGACCGCGCAATTGTCAGTTAAAGCAACGCAGTGCCGAATCGCAAAAAGTGGTCTGGTCTTTGGCCAGCAAAATGGTCCGGGGCGGAAGTGGTTAAAAATAACTAAACCACAAAATTTTGGATTCCCCATAAATTTTAGACCTGAATACAAAGGACACAGAGGGGTGAATCACCCCATGAGAGGATACAGATGGCAATAAAAAAAATGCCGTTATTACCTATGTTATCCAGAGGATCCTCCTACTGTATTTGTGCCTCTCTGAACCTTGACTTCTTGACTAATTGCTGACCTCCTTCTGAATGTAGTTATTTGGCTGTAATGTTGACCATTAGCTTTAAAGCGGGAGTCCACCGGGACTCCGCGTTTTTTTTTTTTTTTAAAGTCAGCAGCTACAAATACTGCAGCTGCTGACTTTTAAAATAGTGACACTTACCTGTCCAGCGCGCCCGCGATGTCGGCACCCGAAGCCGATCTCTAGATCGTCTGTCGGGTGCTGCCGCCGCCATCTTGGGTATGGGAATCAGGAAATGGAGCCTTTCGGCTTAATTTCCCGGTTCCCTACTGCGCATGCGCGAATCGCGCTGCGCAATAAGGATGGTCCCCGCTGCCTCTGGGATCTGTGTGTTTCCCAGCAGGCAGCGGGGCACTTGCGGAAAGGGGCGTAATCTACGCCCCTTTCCGCAGAGAGCTATCCCAGAAGTGGGTGCAGAATACCTGTACTGTACAGGTATCTGCACCCCCCTCCCCCCTGAAAGGTGCCAATTGTGGTGCCGGAGGGGGGGAGGGTTCCGATGAGCGGAGGTCCACTTTAGGGTGGACCTCCGCTTTATCATTTGATGAACTGGAACTGGAATAAGTATGGTCAGTAAATTAGGAGAAAAGTTAAAGTTCCTGACTTGAATAAACCTGTTCCAGGTCGGTGACTGAAAGTATTAAGATGAAAGCAGGGCCAGATTAGTAGCATCATGTGCTTGGTGCTGAGGATTTCTGTGGCCCTTTTACTGGGCACCCTTCCGTTTTCCAAGAGCCGGTGCTGGCATGCGCTCAAACTCAAAAGGGCACAGCCATACAGGCATAACACTAGGGAAGCCTGGCATTTGATTTGCCAAGTTTCTGTAAGGGCCAAGCATCGGCATGCACTCTGAGCTGAAAGAGTGCAGTTACACAGGCCTAACACTATGGAAGCCCCAGGCTTCTGTAAGAGCCCTGCATTGATGTGCCCCAGACTTCGGTAAGAGCCCTGCATTGACGTGCCCCAGACTTCTGTAAGAGCCCTGCATTAATGTGCCCCAGACTTCTGTAATAGCCCTGCATTGACGTGCCCCAGGCTTCTGTAAGAGCCCTGCATTGACGTGCCCCAGACGTCGGTAAGAGCCCTGCATTGACGTGCCCCAGACTTCGGTAAGAGCCCTGCATTGACGTGCCCCAGACTTCTGTAAGAGCCCTGCATTGACGTGCCCCAGACTTCTGTAAGAGCCCTGCATTGACGTGCCCCAAACTTCTGTAAGAGCCCTGCATTGACGTGCCCCAGACTTCTGTTAGGACTGCTTATGCAGTCCCCTTAATCAGTCCCACCACCCTGCCCAGGCGATGCATGTGGAATGCAGGGCCCGTCAGGGGAGATCTCTTCCTGTGGGCCCATTGCTTTCCATGGGCAGTCTGTCCTTTTTGGGTGGCTGGGCCTATATTAAGGTAGGGGCCTGGAGCTGCAGCTCCAATAGCCCCTATGTTAATCCAGCCCTGGATGAAAGGTTCAGTGGGACAACCGAACAACTAGTAGAAGAAGACTTTTCAGGAGGAGGCTTTAGCACTGAAAGACTCCATGTATCTTTTATAACTTTTAGCCCTAGAGCTAAAGATGTCTATGCCTTAAAAGTGGTATGCTTTTCAACAGAATTTCTCTGATTCCAAAGCGTGGAGCGGGTCCCTTTTTGAAAAAAAGGTTTAAACCATGTGAATAAAAGCTGACCATTGTAAGCACCCCCAGCAGTGTGCGTAAATAGAAAAGCATGTGAACTAAGAAAAATAATTCTTATGCTGAATAATGTCATTATCCCTTTTAATGCCACCGCTGCAGGTAATGCGGCGTGAAAGTATTAGGATGTAAACAAACTCGCAGCTGCAGTAGCATTTTGAAGAGCAAGCTTCGGGCTTTCCAGTAGAAGCCAAACACTTGTCCTGGGCTCACCTCAGTCTTGAGGCAGTCCAGGACATTCATTGTAGCCTTTAGGATGGAGAACGGAGGGGAGGCGAGAAAACTCTGTTTCTCAATCTTCCCTGTGAGGCACAAACCCAGAAAAGCTTGGCTCTGAGCTGAGCTGTCAGATCTTGGCCGCTGTGGCTGAGATAAAACATCCAGTACTGTCTGGTATGTGCTTTATCTGTTAAAGTAGAACTATAGGCAAAACAAATTTTTAATTTTGGATAGAGTAAGGGAGGGTTATAACCCCTGTAAGATTTATTTTTCGCCATCTGTGTCTCATTGTAGAGATTTCCCTTCACTTCCTGTCCAGTAGCCAAACAGGAAGTGAGAGGAAATCCCTGCAAATTAGGGGAATTCATTGGGGACTGGAACAAAAGTAATGGTGCACCACTAGGGTGTGGGGAGTTTTAGTACTGTAATTCCTTGGAGACCCCCAGGTCCCCAGAACTAATGTCACCTTTGGAAGATTTCTCCTCTATTACCTTTCTGGAGGCAACCCAAAATTGGGGATTTTCTTGTACTAATGGTAAACAGCATAAATAGAGAGAGTGAAAAATAACAGGGGTTCTAATCCCTCTCCACTCCTTTAGTTATACTTTAAGTAATAGTACAAAATAGGCATTAAGGGTCTATTAGAGCCATATTGGCTCCTGTTATAGGAACTGTTGCAAAAAAAATAAAAATACTATCGCAGACTCCTTTGAGCTTTGAGCTTTGCCCCTGTCAGCAGCTTTGTTCCCTGGGGGGGGGTCATCAGGGTAGAGTTCTACTTCTTAAAGTAGTGGACCAGAGACACACCACCAAGTGCATTTTTTGTGTGAGTTTTTCACATGCACATTTGTTTGTAAACTTAGGTTTTTTGTTTTTGTGCACCACTGCAGGCAGGGGTGGACTGACAACTCATGAGGCCCCCGGGCAATAAGAGATTATGGGGCCCCCGGGCATTAGAAGATTATGGGGCCCCCGGGCAATAGGAGATTATGGAGCCACACAGTATGCACACACAGTATACACACAGAATACACATATACACACACTGAAAAGGTACTGGAGAGGTGGGGCAGCTGTAATCTTGGGATTTAAAAAAAAACACATATTTTTACATACTGTCCCTGGTTTTATTGAGGCTGGCAACCCTGATGGGGCCCCCTAGTGGCATGGGGCCCTCGGGCAGTGCCCGAGTGCCCCAATGGTCAGTCTGTCCCTGACTGCAGGTCTGATAGATTACAGAGGCACCCCTAAGTCAAACTATTGTGCCCATTGGACTGCAAACCTATATTTATTTTCACTTCACAACTGCCACAGCAGGAAATTAGAGGTAAGACTAAGAAAATTGAAGCACATAGTACAATGCCTATATAACTGAATAACTAACTATTTCTGGGACTTTAGTTGGGTTTTAAGCGCTACACAGTTAATACACAAACTGGGAAGTTACTTGACTGCTGAGAATCATAAGTGTACAGCATCGCATAAAATCAGTTGCTTCCAAATAATGACTCAGAAATGTCAAATTGTAAAGGGCAAGGCCACAGTTTTGTAAAATGTTACCATTAAATATACGCTAAACAACCACTGACAACGATAAAAAACCTGTTCCACTCACAACAAAATGGCGAGTAAACAATATCACCGCTATCCTTAAGGTCTGAGTAAGAATTAAAAGCTACAGTTGGATCCAGGCAGGTCCAGTGTGTATAGGGCCAACCACAGAGGACTACCGACATACCCAACAACATATTGATGGCGCCCATAGAACGTAATGAATAATGGGCAGCAAGAGATTGGGAAAGAACCCACTAGTTGTTCTACAAATGGGGGCAAACCGCAGTCTCTCCTCAAGTAACTTTATTAACAATCAGTATAGAAAAATTATTATATGCAAAGGGTAAGAAATAGGTGTGCCCTGGTCTAAATGACCTCAGCGGATATCCCAAGTACGGGGACCCCGTCTAGTCTTTAAAAGACAAAGCCACAAAGTGTCTCGTTACCCTAAGGAAGCTCACGCTATTGGTGGGCGAAATCCATCGGTGTGATGACCCCATCATGCCTGCCCATTATCCTTGAGGTCTATCCTTATCATTTTGGGCCAGACGGGTATTCAACTGCTCCAACAACGCAGTTTCCCATGTAGGGCAAAGCAGCAGGTTCACATAAATGCAGACCTCCACAGATGCCCTTCATTTCACCACTGCTTTGTTCAGGCAGCAGAAGCAAACAAAAATCTACAAGTAGCCAGTATGTTATTTACTGGTGTGATTTACTAAGAAGAAGGCAGTGCGCCAGTTCATACATTAATTGGCGCGCCGGAAATGTCAATAATCGAACGTGCCAACTGGGGCACATTGAAGCGCAAATAGTGATAAGAAATACCAGCATATGTAAACTGAAACTGTCGCTAGGGTAATTGCGGTTTTCTCATAAATAATAGCGCACGCCCAATACAATTGGTTAATTTCAGCCAATTGGATGTGGCAATTAGTAGTGTTCTCAGTTAATTAACCCTTTTGATGCTAATCTCATTCCTATCACTTCTAATATATCTGTAATGTGTTTTTTGTTTTTTTGTTACCCAAATCTTTCAATACATTACAAAGAACAAAGAAGTGTTTCTTAACCCAATAAATTAATATTTTCAGATCTTGATCTTTAAAGATGACCATACACTGCAATCAGTTTGATCTTAAATAAATTAGATTTAGTGAAAGAGCCTGTTTGATTTCCTTGAATTTGAATTAATTGTTCAAGTGCGTATTCCTATTACCTATTTTGCCTAAATATCGAGTTGTACAGAGATTGGCCAATCAAATTGCATAGTCCATGACCATCTTAAAGCGGTTCTTCACCCTAAAGGGGAAGTTCCGCTAGTATTATCCCTCCCCCCCTCCGGTGCCACAATCGGCACCTTTCGGGGGGAGGGGGGTGCAGTTACCTGGATAATCCAGGTAACTGCACCCACTTCCGGGCAGACCGCCGCATGGCTCCGCCCACCGCCGCATGGCTCCGCCCCCACCCCCCCCCCGTTGTGTTCTGGGAAACACACAGTTCCCAGAGACACAGCGGGGAACCAGCGCAGCGCGACTCGCGCATGCGCAGTAGGGAACCGGGCAGTGAAGCCCTCTTGCTTCACTTCCCGATTCCCTGACAGAGGATGGCGGCGGTGGCTGCAGCGAGACGAGCGATCGCTCGTCATCTGCCGCCGACATCGCTGGAACCTGGGACAGGTAAGTGTGATATTATTAAAAGTCAGCAGCTGCAATATTAGTAGCTGCTGGCTTTTAATATTTTTTTTTTTTTGTGCAGCTCCTCTTTAAGCGCCACATTTGGAATGTAGATGTGCCATGGCCCACTTCTATTTTCCAAGCGATATTTTTTGGGCATTATACAAGGCACATGAGAAACCACCTATTTTCAAGACATGCTAGAGTGATCAGGAATCTTCAAACTACGGCTCTCCAGCTGTTGCGGAATGACACATTCCATGAGGCATTGTAATACTCTGACATTCACAGACATGATGGGAATTGTAGTCCCTGAACAACTGGAGGACTGTAGTTTGCTAAACCATTATTATGCCTCCAGTATTGAGAGTATGACATCTACCCAACTTCTCTCTGCTGGTGGACACAAAAATCTACATAGCTTCATAGTTTCATTGTTAGTAAGGTTGAATAAAGACACCAGTCCATCCAATTCAACCTGAGTGAGTGTCTACCCCTATTCCCTGTACATTTCACACTCCCATTGGTCCCTACCCTCAAGGAGCCCACAATCCAAGGTCCCCATTCATATACTAGGGCCAATTTTTGGACAGAAGCCAATTAACCTACCTGCATGTCTTTGGAGTGTGGGAGGAAACCCGGAGTAACCGGAGGAAACACATGCAGGCACAGGGAGAACATGCAAACTCCAGGCAGGTAGTGTCGTGGTTGGCATTCGAACTAGTGACCCTTTTTACTGCTAGGTGAGAGTGCTAACCACTACACCACTGTGCCGCCCACCATTTCTACATCTATAGCTATATCTATATATACACACACTCTAAAGCAGGAAGCAATATACATTGGTCCGGAATTAAATCTGTAAACAGGAAGTAGGTGTGTGTAATGAGGCCAATCATTTAGACATACACACATGACCCACACAAACACCATCCCATGTAAAAATAAATAAAAAAATATCTTAATTTGCAAATAAGAATCATCTCTTCCTCAGAGAACAATGATGAGCGGGGCATGGTGGTGTGAAGAAATTAGCAGCAGTACAAGCAACTTCCTGGAGGGTCGTGATGTCATTCCTGTGTGCTGGCCACAGCTTCTGGGAACCAGATATGCGCAATGGTTACATACCTCCACGCACACAGCAGTTGCGCATCTCATATACACAGAGGTCGCGCATCTAGCTGCATTTGACACATCTAGCTGCAGGAACCCAATTTTTATGGAAATGAATAGTAAAGCAGATGCAAATTTCCGGGACTGGACTAACAAATGTTTCTAATGAAAGACAACTGGTGTTTTCTATTAAAAAATGTCAAGTTTCGAGGTGCGCCCATTCAACCCATGCAATTGCAGGTACATTGCTTAACATTTACTAAGATTTTTGCCACACAGTGAACAAACTAATGTGAACGAGCGCAAGAACCGCTTGCGCACTGCTTACATTGATCTTGGTAGTTCTAAATGTACTTGCAGGCACAGCAGGCTTTCTCTGAAAAGTTACTTTCTCATTCTATTTGGGGCATATTTGTTACTTGGGCAGTTGTTAATAAACTTCCTCACATCACCCCATAATATTGGCACCTCCATCTTCTGTCAATATTGAATTGGAGATGGCGTGTGCCATGTCCATAGTGGCACAAAGATTGCATTCTCCCGTGCGCCGAGATCGCTATAGTAAATGGGGGATGCGTGCTCTGTTATTGGCGCACAATTTCTTCAATGTGAAAATGTGCGTTGCACCTCATTGTGCACCTCTACTGATGGCGTACGGCTTTTGTAAATCACCCCCCACTGAGTTCTAAATGAGTGATGACATGTTCCTTCATACTGGGAAGTACTGGGTTTTACTTTCAGCTTTCTGCAATGAAAGTAACAATGGGGGAGCGAAGAAAGGGTAAGTATGTGTTGCTGGAAATAAAAGTTGGGGGGGAGTTTAGAGCAAACATAAATGGCCATAGCACTGGTTTACATTAAAAACATAAGCCAAAGCCAAGAGTAAAAACACTGGCAAGGTAACAACCTCTTATATACTGGGGTAACCAAATACCTAAAGGCAGGCAGAAAACTTGTTTGACTGCAATTTCCTTGAAGGTCAGTGTTTATAATTTTAGCACTCCAATTCCATGACCAATGCATTCGTACCCCTTTATCCCTTGGCCCTACCTTTACCTCTTCACACCCCCTTTTTACCCCTGTTACCTTTCCCTTTCCCCCCCCCAATAAATAGGCCACACTGGAGTTTGGAGTATAAATGCCCATAGCAGCCTTTTATTAACAACTCTTCAACCAAGAACTTAAATAACTTTATTAAATATATATAAACCAGTACTGGACTGGGATTCTGGAGACTATTACTCAGGTATTCAGAGTTACCATTCCCAAAAATCCTGCGATCTGCCTGCTAGGGGCCATGGAACGAAGAAACCCTAACCCCACCCGCGCACACGGCGATACTCCGGCTGCTCTATGTAGCCCAGGGTACCCAGCAGGCAAAAGTGGATTGATCAGGTTAACAGAATGCTGATACGTGAGAAGCTGACATACCAACACAGAAACGCTCCCCAAAAATGTTATATCTCTGGCAGGATTGGCTTGAGGTCCCAGGCCTAGCGCCGCACCTGTTGATCCAACATAGGCTGCTACAGGGTTGACCCAACCCTGGCCAATAATATGGTGTGTAAATTACCTATTTAGAGTTTATGTAAACCATTGCTTGGGGAGTGGTGACGGTCACTGCTATTGTGTTAGCTCCATGAGCACTTTTATCTTTGCACTCTATAACTCTCAGGGGTTTCTGACTCTTTTTACCCCCCGCCCCCCCCCCCCCCCCCCCTATTTTTTCCTTTTTTTTTTTTTCTCTCTGTTAGGTTTTCCTGTTTGGATAGCTACTTTCTTTTTTTTGTGTTACTACTGCATTTGCTTTACATGATACATATAAACACGTTAAATGTACCCCTATGTTATGTTATCGATGTGGAGACTCTATACGATATACGGGTTCAATGCTATGTAATTCAGTGCGCTGCACTTTCAGTTTTACGGGTGACTTGTAATATTCTGTTTCTAATAAAAACTTTTCTGATTTAAATATATATAAACACTATTTAGCAACGGCAATTTTAAACTCCCAGTCAGTTGGTCTTTGACGGTACCACGTTTCACCTTTAAACGTGACACTCTCCACCAGTACACTGCGGGACCGCATTTTACCATACCAGACCTCCAGCCGTTTATCAGCCCGAAGACAACCCCCTTTCCCGCAGTGCCACCAAATCCCGTATTCCAGCCTACCCTTCCACTGGGATACACCAAAAGGGGGCACATACCACCTATGAGCCCCCCCCCACACTTCCATCATATCAGTTTCCTTGCCCCATCAAAGACCGAAAGACACCGCCGTTACAGCTGCTATGACGACCCGCATCACTGATCCCTGAAAGGAAAAGCAAAACACAGACAACAAGAAAGACAACACACACATAAATACAATTTTGCCCAACTAAACCAAAAAAGGGGCGGGTGGGTGGGCAACTCCTCACATGCTCTGCTACACGCTTGGCGGTTAACCCCTCCCCTTACTTTTATAGGACTCCACCCCCTTCCATTCATTTCTTTCCTCCGCCCCTCCCCTGTTTTTCCCTATCTCATTAACCCACTACGCTCCTTCACCCTAGCCTTTGTCATGCCCGGCCCTCCACCTAGCCTTCAGCTTGTTTTCCGGGCCTCCCTGAAATCCAAACCCACCACTACACCACAGACATCCAAGCCCACCACCACATCACACAACCCAATCAAGTCAAAATGATGTATAGACAGGTAAAACCTGCACAGCCATTAAAGTTTTTATTTATTTATTTGTTTTTTCATGATAGCCATTAAAATGTTTTGCTCCCAGACATTAAGGCTCCTTCTCAATACTACGCAAAAGAAGGTCATCGTCTAATTTTTCAATCTGCATTAGAAAAATAACAGCAAGCATTTTATTGGTCAATAAGGGAAATCGGTTTTCTAACGTTCCCCTACTGTTTTTAATCTCTCAGGCTCCTTTGAAATGACTCTGCTATTTGTCCTTACAAGATCTCTCTTTTTTTCCCCTACAGGTGGTGTCAGCGTGGCTGCGCCTCGATCCGTCTCCATGAGGAGTAGAAAAAGATGCTGCAGCCTGAGCTGGGAGCTCCGCTCCTCCTACTGCTCCTGAGTCTCACCTCCCCCGGGGCCCCGCTGCTGTCATCTCTACGTGTCGGTAAGTGCTTGTGACATATTTACTTTATAAACTGCTACTAATATCAGCCAGCTGCACATCGTCTGCTCTTCTTTCGACAGCATCTTTCTGTATCACAAGGAATAAATATCATTTTTTTGGTAGTGCAGTGATTGCTGCCTGTCTAGGCTTTGGTGGGAAAAGTCCTCTTTTGGAACTCAGATCCTGATTTCTTGAGATCACTGGGTCAACATGTTGGTGCACCTTATTCATGTGCTCACAGAACATACTATACTGATTTCCTCTTTAAAAAAATGTGACTTTTCTTGTTTTCTGCTATTTGAGCATTTGTAGTCAAACTAAAAAAACACAATTTGGTTTTATTAAAGTGTCACTACACCCACATCATCAAAAAATATCAATAAATGGTGTATTGCATGCTGTGTATACTTACTCTGTCACTATGAGATTTGTTTGCCGTATTCTGCAAAAAATCTGGTTGATCCTGCTGTTCTCTATCTCCTCTTTCTGTCCAAGTCCCCAATGCAGCTAGGGATTTTTCAGAGCAGTGTTGGCAGCTCTGCCCATGCTCAGTTTTCAGTGAACTTTTATGCTGAGTATTTCCTCCCTATCACATCTGAGCAGCCCATGCGACTATAGAGTCACACATGTGGGTGTATACACAGTGGTAAATGCCAGCCTGCCCCCCCCCCCTCCCTCATCTATGCCCAGTAACTAGCAAAACACATGTAGCAGTACCCCTGTAGGCAGGGGCGGACTGACAGCTCATGGCAATAGGAGATTATGGGGCCCCCAGGCAAACAGAGATTATGGGGCCACACAGTAGACACAAACACACACACACAGTATACAATCACACAGTATACACAGACATGTTTCTATTGGCTGAGAAGGTACTGGAGAGGTGGGGCAGCTATAATCTCGGGATTTTTAGAGCAAAAGGATGTCAGTAACAACCCTTTCACACCAGGGCGTTTTGCAGGCGCTATAGCGTTAGAAATAGTGCCTGCAATCCACCCTAAAGAAGCTGCACCATTGTGTGCAGTGTGAAAGCCCCGAGGGCTTTCACACTACAGCGGTGCGCTGGCAGGACGTCAGAAAAAAGTCCTGCCAGCAGCTTCTTTGGAGCGGTGAAGGAGCGGTGTGTTTACCACTCCTCCACCGCTGTTCCCCATTGAAATCAATGGGGCAGCGCTGTAATGCCGCCAGCAAAACGCCGCTATTGCCAGCGGTTTTAACCCTTTCGCGGCCGCTAGCGGGGGTAAAAGCACCCGGCTAGCGGCTAAAATGCACCACAAATCCGGCGGTAAAACGCCGCTAAAAATAGCGGCGTTTTACCGCCGACGCAAAGGGAGGTGTGGTGTGAAAGGGGTCTAAGGGACATTTCAGAGACAGAAACCACACATTTTTACATACTCTCCCTGGTTTTACTGAGGCTGGCAACCCTGATGGGACCCCCTAGTGGCATGGCGCCCTCGGGCAGTGCCCGAGTGGCCCAATGGCCAGTCCACCCCTGCCTGTAGGGGCTGCTGAGTGTTGTGGTTTGTCTGCCACCCTGCCCAGACAGGCACACAGTTCTCATTCACCCTCAGGCAGAAAATCAGTCCTTAAACTTTGTTTTTGTATTTGTATTAAGGGGATTTAACTTGGATGGTGATAGGATTCATGAGATGCCCAATTTATTTCAGAAAAGGTATATGGGCCAAAACTATATACACCTCCGGTATATACAACCTCTTTATTTCCAGCTCCAGCACAACTCTTGATCTCACTCTCCAGAACTTTACTTAAATCTTGATCTCACTCTTCAGGACCAGCTAGCACTGATAGATAGGTCTGACACTGGCTCAGCCAGGCTCAAAACAGATGCCCTTTACAGGCAGGGTACTATGGTATAGAAAGAGGTAGTAAGTCCCAGTGCTAGCTGTCCACGTGTCTACTGAGACCAGTACCACATCTTCAGGCCCTGGCAGCCCTCCTGGCTGCAGCTGCCTCTCTCCACTGCCCATGTAACCACAGTCCACTCCACTAGCTCTGCACTAGGGATGAGCTTCGTGTTCGAGTCGAACGTACGTTCGACTCGAACATTGGCTGTTCGGGCGTTCGGCGAATTCCGAACGTTTGGGCCGTTCGCGTCAAAATTCGAGTGACGCGCGCGCGGACCACAATGCACTGCGGTGGCGCAGTGCATTGCTGCCCCATGATTGGCCAAGCATGCACTGTGACCCCGCATGCTTGGCCAATCGCAGCGCCGGCAGCGAGGAGAGCCATGATTGGCCACAGGCATCCTGCCTGTGGCCAATCATAGCTCAGGCTGTGTAGTGCACGCCCCACACTATATAAGGCCGCCTTTGAGGCGGCCTCGTGTAGTGTGTTACTTAGCATCTGAAGCAGTGGGTGTTCTGTGTATCTTCAACACAGTACACACCAATCGTTTTTGGCTGATTTCCTATCTTGCTGCTGTGTAGTGGTTGTTGTCTGTGCCCTGACTGCAGTATACACCACTATATTCACCTCACCTATATAGCTAGTGATCTAGCTTTAACCACTTAACAACTGCCCATTGCCGATTAACGGCTTCAGGGGGGTTGTTTAACTCTGAGAGGCCGTTAACTAACGGCCTCCCAGAATTCTGCTCTCGCGTGCCCCGAGGTGTGCGCACTCGAGAGCATCCGTGACCGCCGGGTCGCATCACGGATCACGGTAAACGGCCGCTCATAGCGGCCGTTTACCACGTGATTGCTCCGTCAAATGACGGAGTGATCACTTGGAAACAAACCGGCGTCATGTTATGATGCCTGTTCCTCCCTCCCCTCTCTGTACCGATCGGTACAGCGGAGGGGAAAGAGATCGGTGTCAGCAGCGATGTGGGCTGCATCTGCAGTGCCCACATCGCTGCTCACCGAATTTAACCCCTCAATTCCCTGCCAATACTCTGCAATACCAGTGCATACTCTGCAGTACCCTGCCATTACTCTGCAGTACCCCGCCATTACTCTGCAGTGCAGTACCCCGCCATTACTCTGCAGTGCAGTACCCTGCCATTACTCTGCAGTGCAGTACCCTGCCATTACTCTGCAGTACCCCCCATTACTCTGCAGTAACCCCCATTACTCTGCAGTACCCCCCAATACTCTGCAGTACCCGCCATTACTCTGCAGTAACCCCCATTACTCTGCAGTACCCCCCAATACTCTGCAGTACCCGCCATTACTCTGCAGTACCCGCCATTACTCTGCAGTACCCACCATTACTCTGCAGTACCCTGCCATTACTCTGTAGTACCCCCCAATACTCTGCAGTACCCTGCTATTACTCTGTAGTACCCCGCCAATACCCCGCCAATACTCTGTAATACCCTGCCATAAATTGCCATACCCAGCCATACTCAGAGATACCCAGCCATACTCGGTGATACCCTGAAATACCCAGCCATAGACGCCCCCCACCCCTCACCGCCCTCCGGTGCTTCTACCAACTCGCCAGTACGATCAAAGCCAGAATCTTTTTTTTATTTTTTATTTCAGGCTTCCCAGCCTAGAGGTGAGATGTGGGGTCATATTGACCCCCCAGATTTCACTGTAAAGAGGACCTGTCACCCCATATTCCTATTACGAGGGATGTTTACATTTCTTGTAATAGGAATAAAAGTGATCAAAAATATATTTTTGGGGAAAAAAATGTCAAACTAAAATAAATAAAGTAAAATGAACAATAAAAAAATAAAATAAAAATTAAAGCGCCCATGTCCCCATGTGCTCGCATGTGCCACACATGTGAGGTATCGCCGAGAATGTTAGAGCGAGAGCAATAATTCTAGTCCTAGACCTCCTCTGCAACTCAAAACATGTAACCAGTAAAAAAAAAATTAAAGCGTCGCCTATGGGGATTTTTTAAGTAGCGACGTTTGGCGACCATTCCACGGGCATGTGCAATTTTGAAGAGTGACATGTTTGATATCTATTTACTCAGCATAACTTCATCTTTCACTTTATCCAAACATTGGGCTAACAAGTGGTTAATAATAGAGCTTGCAGTCAGTAGTGTTAGTAGTGTCAGGAGTGCGTGCTGTCTGCGTGCTCTGTACCCAGTACATACCGCTATAATATAGGGCAGGCCCCTACTTTCAAACATCCAACTTACAAACATCTCCTACTTGCAAACGTAAGGAGACAGCAGCAAGTGAGATGAAAAAAGATAGACGACAAAACAAATTATACAGGGGTGATAACCCTTCCCTATGTTTTCCAAAAAGCTTAAAAATAGATTTTTTGACTGGAGCTACACTTTAAAAATGTACCAGTTGAAAATGACAAACAGAATCAACTTAACACAACAAACCTACACAGTCTCAGTCTTGTTTGCACCGCCTGTATACTGCTGTTCTGAGTATATAGGGCCTGGGGGCCACACGCATTTCCTTTTTTTAATATGGGTACGGAGTTCCCCTTAATATGCGTACAAGACCCAAATAGGCTGGTAATGGGCAGGGAGGGCTACCCATGCCATTTTTCTCAATGATTTTCAACCATATTGCAGGAACCAGATATAACATTAAAACCGCAAGCAGTTTTAAATGGTGTTATTTCCGTTTAATGTCATTTTGTGCAGGGACTGTTCTAAACACGGGAAACACGTGGCACTTCACAGGCATACTACAGACACCCCCAGGCACCATATTTAAAGGAATATTTCACTTTTTTTTTTTCACTTTAATCGTCATTAAAATCAGTGCTCCCGCCACAACGGCAGTTTTTAAAACTTTTTTTTGCAGTGACCCATGTCCCCTGAGGCAGGAGGCAGGTCCCCAAACCCTTTTTAGGACACTATCTTGCATATTAGCCGTTAAAATTAGCACTTTCCAATTCGAACGTTCGAGTCCCATAGACTTCAATGGGGTTCTAACGTTCGTATCGAACGCGGGGGTCGTTCGCAAGTTCTGGTGCGAACCGAACCGGGGGGTGTTCGGCTCATCCCTACTCTGCACCCATCCCAGACTGCAATCCCAGTCCTCTCAGGCGTGCCTCCCAGTCTTCCTTACTGTGTGTCACTCACCAGCCCTCTTGGCTGCAACCTCTTGTTCCTCCCTGGAGACTTGCCTGGCAGTGCTCTCTCCTGCTGTCCTCTCCTTGCTTCCATGCCTCCTGTCCAGGACACCTCCACGTGTTCTCAGAGGGCCCCGTCCACACCTGAGCCCAGGCCCATATTCCTGGCTATGCTCTCTTTCAGAAAAACAGGGTAATATTGAGTGGTGGTGGTGTCTGTCTCTATGTGCGAAGTGATCTAAAATTGAGTGTGAAAGAAGACCTAGTTGATGGAGAGTGTGATGAGTCTGAAGCATTATAGGTGGAGTTGTACATGGGTGTGCGTACTACAAAGGTTATCATTGGAGTTTTTATAGACCTCCCAGTGTTTTTGAGGAGGTGGAGACTCAGTTCCTTGCACAGATGGAAAGGGCTGCAAGGGCTGGGACAGTGATAATAATAGGGGATTTTAAATACCTGGAAATTGACTGGAGTAATGGCACTGCTGGGACAGTTAAAGGGCAAAAATGTATAAACCTATTACAAGACAATTTTATGGTCCAGTTTATTGAGGCCCCGACTAGGAATGACACTCTGCTGGACCTGGTAATCTCAAACCATGTAGAGCTTGTTACCAATATTCATATAAAAAAACATCTGGGTAGCAGTGACCATAACATGATTTAATTTAATGTTAGCTGTAAGGAAAAAATAAAAACACTTATCTTTAAGAGAGCAAATTTTCCAAGAATGGGGGCTGTGGCTGCTCTCCATGACTTAAACTGGGAGGGAATATTAGCATCAATGGACACAGAACAGAAATTAGATTTATTCAAAAATACTGTATGCAAACTCACTGCAAAGTATATTCCCCTGGGCAATAAGTTTAAAAGGCTAAAAATAAAACCCATGTGGCTCATGGCCAAAGTTAAAATGGTTATAAATAATAAAAAAGAACTTTAAAAAATATATAAAAATGAAGAAACACTATCATCGTTTAAATGCTACAAAGAATATAACAGAATATATAAAAAACGAACGACAGATAACAAAAGGTAGTAGGACAAAACCCCAACAATTCTTCAAATATATTAATAGTAAAAAGGTCAGGTCTGAGCATGTAGGCCCTTTAAAAAATAATCTAGAGTGGGTGACTGGGGACAAGGAGAATGCAAATGTATTAAATGCTTTCTTCAGCTCAGTGTATACAAAGGAATACGAAGGCATGGGGGAGCTCATGTCCATAATGGGGGTGATATTGGCACAGCCCCAAATGATCCACAATGGCTCAAAAATGATATGGTCCAGAAATATTTAGACAGAATAAAGGCGGATGAAGCACCTGAACCACATGGAATCCACCCATTGACCCTAAAAGAATTGAGCTCTGTTATTTCAAAGCCATTGTTTCTAATTTTTAGGGACACGTTAATGACTAGAATGGTACATGTTGTATCCATATTTGAAAAGGGATCAAAGTCTTTACCAAGTAACTATAGATCTGTTAGTTTAACTTCTACTGGAGCGGTTAATAAATATGTCCCCCTCGGATCTACAGTGAGTTTACTTCCAAGTGCACTTTCAGTGCAAAGTGGATTTTCCTTTAGTAAATAACCCCCTATGTAACTATGTAACTATTGGCACGGAATAAGAACATACACATTATCACTGCAGTTCTGACACCCATTATGCACAGGCTTACTCCAGGTAGTGATTTGCCACTCACCAGGTATTGAAGGTGGCTCTTCGACTTAAGAGGAAAGGAACAAGTGGTCACGCAAAGTCTGGTAGTTGCAATCCTGCCAATTTTCTGACATCACACACTGGGGGTTATTTACGAAAGGCAAATCCACTTTGCACTGCAAGTGCACTTGGAAGCTCTAAATCTAAGGGGTAGATCTGAAATGAGGGGAAGCTCTGCTGATTTTATCATCCAATCACGTACAAGTTAAAATGCTGTTTTTTATTTTCCTTGTATGCCCCCCTCGGATCTACAGTGACTTTACTTCCAAGTGCACTTTCAGTGCACTTGCAGTGCAAAGTGGATTTTCCTTTAGTAAATAACCCCCACTGTCTTCTATTTTTTTTGAGATTATGTAACATTATTAGATGACAGTGTTTATTGTTTAGAGGGATGCAATTAATTTCAGGACTCTGTTAGTTGACTATGCAGACTCAGGAACTGGGAGAGAGCGTGTCAAGTGACAAGACAACAAATGTCACACTTTGGGGGGACCTTTTAAGTATACTTTTAAACAGCCTTAAGCTGGCCTCAGATGGATAAAAATTTGGATGGTTTAGCAGGGACCAGCCAAATTTTGATCCATTTATGGCCATCCCCAATTGACAGAAGTCAATCATCAGATCGACTTCTGTCAAACTGGAATGTTGGAAAACTTTTCTCAATAGCTGCAACCAATTTCCGGTGTATTTTGACAGTGGAGGAGTCCTGCAGTCGCAATACATTGTCCCTGAAGGAAGGATTCCTCTATTCATCTTGCTTGTGTGGATGGAGAAATCCATACATTTTTCATTAATCTATGACCAGTCTAAGAAGTTGATTACCAGCTATGAAGCCCCTCATGCCAATGTCACTGATTAAGTCTTTTTGGGATGTGAAATCTCTGCAGGACTTCGAGGCTGCCTAGCTTTGAGGGTGTTAAATGATATCATCTGGAAGAATGTTTTTGGTATAGGTTTCATGGGCACAATTAACACCCAAAGACCGTTTTTTTTTAGCACCTGTTTGGCAGGTGCATACCATTGCAATTTTCTTTTGCCTTCATCGAGAGCACCTCTTTATGGTTATGGTGGGAAGGCACCACCGACACCCAAAGACTAATTTTTCTGCACCTGTTTGACAGGTGCATATAATTGCAATTTTTTACAGCAAGGCCTTTGCTTGCTTTCATCAAGAGTACCTCTATAGGCTTACGGTGGGAAGGCGCCACCGACACCCAAAGACCAATTTTTGCGCACCCATTACTTCTATCCAAAGTCAAAGTGACACCAGAATGTATCCAAAAAATCTCGAATGTTGTTCCCAGTGCACTACATTGTGGCCTCATCATAAACACTGGCTCCTCAGCTATTGCTAAAGGCAGCTTGCAGGGAAAAAGTCTTTTTTTTTGGCTTTATAAATGCAATTATTGCAGCAGCAGATTCTAGACATGGTACAGATCAGCCACTTACATTTTTCACAAACTTTTTTTTTATTGATACATGTCCCCCTAGGGCAGGACCCAGACTTCTATAGCCATTGTATGGTAATTACTTGTATATAAGCCTTCAAAATGGGCACTTTTGATTTTTGACGTACCGATCAATCCCATTTACTTTAATAGGGATTGTTACTCTGGTCTGAAAGGTGTTGGAAAGTTCTGGTTTGAACCGAACAGGGATGCGTTTGGCCCATCCCTACATGCAGGGCAGGACTTACCATTGGGCTTGACTGGGCTCAAGCCCATGGGCCCCACCCAATAGGGGGCCCCTGCCGAGATACATAGCCGAGTGTACTCGGCTCGGCTCCACTCACAGTCATGCCCAGTCCTGCCCTATGATGGACATAACACAGGGACTGGGTGTGATTGTGAGCCGAGTTGAGTACACTCGGCTACTGCACTCGGCTCCGCTCAGCTCCGCTCGGGACTGCGAGAGGACCCGAGAACTGCCAAGAGCCGCCAAGAGGACCCGAGAGCCGCTGAGATACATAGGACTCTATCTCAGCGGCGCCATTTTTAAGATTCAAGACTGCAATGAAAAGGCTGCAAATGACACTGGGGCAAGGTTGCAGATGGATGGGCAAGGCTGCAGATGGACACTGATAATGCTGCATTGATGGGCATTTAAATGTTAGTTTTTTTCCTTAAACTTCCTTCCTAAAAGTTTTTTTCCTTAATTCCCTCCTAAACTTGGAGTGCGTGTTATACGCCGATAAACACGGTAATGTATGGAAGGTAGGGCCCGAAAGTGACTCAAGCCCAGGGGCCCCCACCACCCTAAGTCCTACCCTGCCTACATGCTATACCAGGGGTGGCCAACCAGACAAAGACCAAGAGCCACATTTTTTACCAAGTTACCGCAAAGAGCCACATCATACGCATGGGCACACATGAACATCACCCCATCCCTTCCTCATACACACATACGTTTGCTCAGCTGGATTTATTGTAAAATGTCACACACTGTTTTAACACTACAAAGACCACAGGCCAGTCATTTTCAACAATGAACACTGTGTGCACTCTCACACAGACAAACTCTGTTTAACCAAATCCATAACAAGAATAATAGAACAATTTACAAAACTCTGACGGATTCGAACGTGATGACGTACGACTCGACTCGAATAAGGAAGTTCATAGCCAGGAGTAGCCAATAGCTGCCCTAGCGTCGGTTTTAGTCCGTCGGAATAGCACACACACGAGCGAATTTCTCGGTAGGAACTGGGTCCGGCAGAGTTCTGGCTGAAAAATTTGAAGCATGTTTTGCCGCGTACACACGAGCGGACTTTTCGAGGGATTAAGTCCGACAGACTTTCGAAGGAGTTCTGACGGAGTTCTGGCAGAATTCTGACGGACTTTCCGAATGAGCGGACTTGGCCACACACAATCACACCAAACTCCGACGGATTCGAACGTGATGACGTACGACTCGACTCGAATAAGGAAGTTCATAGCCAGTAGCGTAAGTAACGTAAGAGCCGCACGGAACCGGGCAAAGAGCCGCATGCGGCTCGGGAGCCGCGGGTTGGCCACCCCTGTGCTATACCATGACCTGGATAAATGAGAACCTTCACAGACTCTATAAAAGCAAGTTTTTTTGATTCAGTATTGATGACTCATCTGTTTTTTTTTTTTTTATCATTTTATTCCACCTCCTTAGCCTCCCTGTTGGTAAGTAAGGCCGCCAATTAAGCTAATAAGGAGGCTCAGTAGGTTGGATGGAGCTGGTCAAGCTTGCTTTTTTACAAGTTAAGTTGAAATTTGCATATAGCTTCATCTGCCCCTATCTCTAGATCCAAGGATCCTTTTTTACATGCAGTTTTCACTGACAGTAACCTCTGCTAATGCATGTTCTCATCTTATTTTCAGTTGAAATAGCCCAGCCTAGGCTAACTTCAAAACAGATTTTATTTCATAGGAAAAGAACATTTGGATGCGCCGCACTTTATTAATTACATAAAGCTTGATATTTCCATGGAGTTTCTCTGTTTTAAATTAATATTACAAACTGACAATGTAGTTGCTGTGAGTGCCGACATTTTGGACTAATGTGAAAGGATCGCTGTACTCTGTAAATTGCTGCCTAATATTGTCAACGCTCTATGAATATGAAAAAAATACATTTTGAGCAATTATCTTCAGAGGCCAGACACAAAAACTCCTGACTCTGTGCAGCTTTGTTATATAGCCTGGGCTCTGGCAAACAGCTAAATATGCAGTTTAAATATACACAGTTTTACCTGCCAAAGGATTTGTATTTTTTCCTTTCCTTCTATTACCATAGCCCTGCTGGACTGCAATGCTAGGTTGGTGACCTGACTTTTCTGTACTGCAGTTAGGCATTGAGCCTGGTCACTTTCCTGCCCCAAGCCTGTAACTATGAATTGAAAGAACAGCATGTAGATGAGGTATTCTTAGAGTTGCCACCTCATTCCTTTAAACCCGAACACATATGAATTACACAGGTTCTGAGGCTAGTTTAATGCAGATAAGGAACCAAGTGAGTTTAATTACCACCTTAATCAGCCACAGAACCTGTGTAATTAATATGTGTTTTGGTTTAAAGGGATGGGGTGCAGGGCTGTCTTTAAGGTATGGCAAAAGGGGCAGCTGCCCTGGGCCCTGTCATTGTTGTGGGGCTCAAAGCAGCTGCCTCATACTTGCCAACTATACCAGTTTAAGTTCCCTCATTTCTTGAGGTTTTAGTCCCGTGCTGTGTCCTGATATCTCAGTTTGAAGTTCTGTTACTAATGCTGCCAAGCTCTGCCCTATTGTTGTGTACAGATGACTCACCTGCAGATCCTGTATTTACATGTAAATACCAACATTAATATGTAAATAACAGCAGCATTAATATGTAAATAAGGGGCGGACCGGCATCATTCATATGTAAATAGAGGCGCTACTCATGTGTATATCATGCCTCCCTGAGGTCATATCCACCATCACCTATTCTGAATGCTGCCCTCTGGGGAGATAAATGGGCATGCTTGAAGGTCCTGCCTGCAACTGGCATAATTTAGGCTACCATCAGCCTGTTCTGCAAAGGTAAGCAAATTGGTGGGGGGGTAGTGTGGGGTGTGCAGAGGTAGGCAGAGAAGGAATTACAGTTTGGGATGCACAGGTGAGCAAGGAGAGGATATATGGAGGTAAGGAAGGTGGATGCAAAGATGAGCAGAGGAGGCAGATAGAGTTAAAGGGGAGGGGGATTGGAGTGGAGAGGATGGGGAAGGTCTGAGCTGCAGAGGTTAGCATGGATTTTAGGATTGCAAAGGTGTACTGACATGGTGGATAAAGACGCAGGTTGTGTGTAGGGCAGCCCATTCATTTCAATGGGCTGCTCTATGTGCTACACATGCGGAAGAAAGTCCCGAACACTTTTTCAAAATCACACAGTACCAAGGCACATGTCAGCAGATGTGTGAGGGTGTCATTAGCAATTAATGGCACTGCTCTGTATCTGCTACAGGGCAGCACGTTTCTGTGGTGTCAGGAAAGTGATTTTGCATGCGTTCCAGACAAACACAAATGTGAACGCAGGCTAAATGTCTCGGTTACATTGGTAGTCAGTGTAAATCTTTTAATTACATTGGTGCTTTGTGTAGAATCCTTTCATTCACACTAGAGGCCAGTGTGAATGTCCCCCTTACATTAGTGGTCAGTGTAAATCCCTCCTTACATTGGTGGTTACTGTGAATGCATCTATTACATTAGTGGTCAGTGTAAACCCCATTACATTAGTGGTCAGTGTAAACCCCCATTACATTAGTGGTCAGTGTAAACCCCTATTACATTAGTGGTCAGTGTAAACCCCTATTACATTAGTGGTCAGTGTAAACCCCTATTACATTAGTGGTCAGTGTAAACCCCTATTACATTGGTGCCCAGTGTTGAAACTCCTCTTTATATTGGTAGTCGGTAAAAATAAAAAATAAAAATCAGCATTTCCATTGATCGAAACAAGAGTAAAACTGCATGGAGAGGGGGGCCCAATAACTTTTTTGCCCAGGGTCCAATCAATATTAACGACGGCCCTGATGAGGTGGCAACCATAGGTCTTCTCTATTCTCCTGACAATGTGTTCATTGTCATCATATATGCAAAGTGTGACTGACTTTTGGTGCTGCCCTTCCATTATCCAGGCTTAGCAGTTATCATGATTTGGGAATCCCCTCCCACTAGGGGCAGAGTGGTCAACCAGGACTAGTTGCAGCAGCTAAGCAGATGATGGCAAAAGCTGCAGAGCAGAGCACTTGGCGTGCCTACTAGCTTGGTGATGGTAAGATCCTCGGAAAGGGCCAAGGTGCAGAATCTAAAGTACCACTTTGTTTTCATGAGCAGGGCCGAAACTGGGGGAAGAATCTTTTGTGTTGCTATCCCTGCAGAAGCTGAAAGCCGGCATCTCCTCCTTCCTCCCACTTGCTTATAGCTGCTGCAGGGGGAGTCACACAGAAGATCTGTTTCAGTAATTTTCCCTGCCTGCTGCACTGATCACCCGCTCTGTCCATATACGATTTCCCCTGCTGCCAGGGCCCCCACTGTGTGCCCCTTTTCTGTGTACCTATCATGCAATGTGCTCTCCCCCTCCCCCCTGGGGAACAGGTGATCCTCATGTAAAAAGTGGAGGAAAGGGCTGGGGGCAGTAAATATATAATATTTACTGGCCCCTTCCTTTCCTAAATGAGCACAGTGAATGATTAGTACCAATCACTCACTGTGTTCATTCGTACTTGAAGCAAAGTAAACTGTGCTCCTAATCGGCTATGGAAGTGAGGCTTGAAATCGCCTCATTCAAACCTCAACTATGCTGTGATTGTGTAAGCCTTTACGCTACCTATGCAGTGACCTATGCAGAGTTAAGGCCAAATGTTAACCCCCCATTCACTCACCCATACTGGGCGCCGACCAGCCCATCAGCTATATTGCCCCCCCCCCCCCCCAAAAGGAGACCTCTCTCGGGTGGCGAACTGAGTCTTTGCCCCACTGTTCACAAGAGCTCAGAGAGGTAACGATGTTACTAGACATGTGCACAACAAAAAAAAAAAAAATTTTGTTTCTTTACGTTTCCGTTGATTCGTAACGTTTCATACATTTTGTAAGGCGCAAGTTTTTATATTCAGACTCGTTCGTATTTTCGTAACAGATACATTTCCGTTGATACTAAATGATTCGTAATTCCGTTGGAATTCTTTGATTCGTAATTTTGTTGGATAATAATTTTCGTTTATTCGGTACACTACTCTACTCGTTATTTAGTAATTGTTACTTTTGTGAGATTGCCTTTTTTCGTTGATTCGTACTTTCGTAGGAAATAAAGAATAATAATCCCATGCTTGCTATCCTAATAAGTCCTGTACTTACTCCAGTCCACTCCCTCAGGCTGGGTTCACACTGCAGCGGTTTATGAGATGGGATGTGATTCGCACCGCACTGCAGTGCAAATCACATCCGATCTCTGTGCGATGTGAGTTCAGCTGAATTCGCATCGCATCCGGCCGAAACTCGCACGGGACCCTTTTTTCGGTCCGCGGCAGAATCGGATCGCATGGGTGTTCACACCATGCGATCCGATTCCTGTCCGAGTTTGCAGATCGCACTGCGATATGCGAACTGATCTGGGGGTGTCATTAACGTTTCACTGACACTCCCAGCAGTCGGCATAGGGCAGTGTGAACTGCCGCCGGGAGGCATGCGATGCGGGAACCCGCAGCGGATTCGCAGCGTTCCCGCATCGCTGCAATGTGAACCCAGCCTAAGTCACGAGACCCGACTTAGTTTCCTGTTCAACTGAATCTAAAAAGATTCAGGAATGCGGTGTGACTCAGACACAAAAGGGATAAGCTGATTGGCTAAAGATATTAAAGAGGGAGTCCGCCGGGAGTCCGCGTTTTTTTTTTTTTTAAAAGCCAGCAGCTACAAATACTGCAGCTGCAGACTTTTAAAATAGTGACACTTACCTGTCCAGCGCGCCCGCGATGTCGGCACCCGAAGCCGATCTCTTGATCGTCTCTTGGGTGCTGCCGCCGCCATCTTGGGTATGGGAATCAGGAAGTGGAGCCTTTTGGCTTCATTTCCCGGTTCCCTACTGCGCATGCGCGAGTCGCGCTGTGCAATAAGGATGGACCCGTTGCCTCTGGGATCTGTGTGTTTCCCAGCAGGCAGCGGGGGACTTTCGGAAAGGGGCGTAATCTACGCCCCTTTCCGCAGAGAGCTATCCCGGAAGTGGGTGCAGATACCTGTACTGTACAGGTACCTGCACCCCCCTCCCCCCTGAAAGGTGCCAATTGTGGCGCCGGAGGGGGGGGAGGATTCCAATGAGCGGAAGGTCCACTTTAGGGTGGACCTCCGCTTTAAGTAAGATCAGGGCTTTTTTTTCCAGAGAATAGGTGCAGGAACTCCCCCTTTTCGGAGTTACCCCTTGTCTTTGCCCCTACCTACCTCTGAGTGCCAGTCCTTGGTTCCACCCCCTGCCCACCTCCCAGCAATGTAATTCCAAAAGATCTGGGATGCCAAGGTTCGCCATCACTGCTATAAATGTTGCATAAATCAATACATTTACGCTTATATGAAATGGTGGTGATAAAATACCACCAAAAGAAAGCTCTATTTGTGGAGAAAAAAAAAACGATATAAATTTTGTTTGAGTACAACGTTGCATGATCGTGCAATTGTCAGGTAAAATAACGCAGGGCTAAAAAGAAAAAAAAAATGGCCTGGTTATGAAGGGGGGTAAATCTTCTGGAGGACAAGTGGTTAAATAAAAAAAAAAAACATGAAAATAGCTGTTTTACACAGCTACAAAAATGGCTAATTTTCCATAGCTGATTACTTGGCATGTTTTAGAAGCTAGGATAAAATGAATTATACACTTTGCTCTTCAATATTTTTCTTGTTTCACATTCCAAAGATTTGTTTTAAAAGATGACTTCTGCCGAAAACTATTTTTATGTACACACATGTGACAGATTTTGTAATGGCCTTGCCTAGTGGTCACACCAGGTCGTGTCAAATGTAAGTGGCAGCCAGCTTGTCCTTTGCCAATCCACAGTGACTCATCTACTCTACATAGTTACATAGTTAGGTGAGGTTGAAAAACGACACAAGTCCATCAAGTCCAACCTATGTGTGTGATTTTATGTTAGTATTACATTGTATATCTCTGTATGTTGTGGTCCTTCAGGTGCTTATCTAATAGTTTTTTGAAAATATTGATTACTACCCTCTGAGACCACCGCCTGTGGAAGTTAATACCACATCCTTTGCCGCTCTTACAGTAAAGAACCCTCTACGCAGTTTAAGGCTAATCCTCTTTTCTTTTAATTTTAATGAGTGGCCACGCGTCTTGTTAAACTCCTTTCCGCAAAAAAAGTTTTATCCCTATTGTGGGGTCACCGGTACGGTATTTATAAATTGAAATCATATCCCCTCTAAAGCGTCTCCACAAAGAATAAGTTCAGTGCTCGCAACCTTTCCTCATAACTAATATCCTCCTTTATTAGCTTTGTTGCCATTCTTTGTACTCACTCCATTTCCACTACATCCTTCCTGAGGACTGGTGCCCAGAACTGGACAGCATACTCCAGGTGCAGCCGGACCAGAGTCTTGTAGAGCGGAGAATTATCGAGCTGACCCCCTTTCTAATGCCAATATTCTGTTGGTTTTGTTAGCAGCAGCTTGACATTGCATGCCATTGCTGAGCCCATCATCTACTAGGACCCCCAGGTCCTTTACCATCCTAGATTCCTCCAGAGGTTCTCCCCCCAGTGTATAGACTGCATTCAATTTTTGGCATCCAAATGCATTATTTTACATTTTTCTACATTGAACCTCAGTTGCCATGTAGTTGTCCACCCCATTTATTTGCTCAGATCTTTTTGCAAGGTTTCCACATCCTGCGGAGAAGTTATTGCCCTGCTTAGCTTAGTATCCTCCGCGAATACAGAGATTGAGCTGTTTATCCCATCCTCCGGGGCGTTTATGAACAAATGAAATAGGATTGGTCCCAGCACAGAACCCTGAGGGACCCCACTACCCACCCCCGACCATTCTGAGTACTCCCCATTTATCACCACACTCTGAACTAGTCCTTGTAGCCAGTTTTCAATCCATGCAATCACCCTATGGTCTATGCCAACGGACATTATTTTGTACAGTAAATGTTTATGGGGAACTGTGTCAAATGCTTTTGCAAAATCCAGATACACCACGTCTACGGGCCTTCCTTTATCTAGATGGCAACTCACTTCCTCACCACTAGCAGATGGAATTGTTTTAAAAAGATTATTAGTACATATGTACCTCCAGAGGAATGTCTAGGCTTAAGATGTGTTGGACCCTTTTCCGTTTCTATCAGTGGATTTAAAGTGGTTGTAAACCCTTACAAACCACTTTGACCTACAGGTAAGTCTAGATTAAGGCTTACCTGTAGGTCCAAGCAATATCTCCTAAACCTATATGGTTTAGGAGATATTTGCCCGAAAACGGGCACCGTTGTCTACGGCGCATGCGCCGTAGACAGCGGCGCGCAGGCGCACTGAGCGCGGCATTTCCAAGAATGGAGCTGCCGCGCGTGTCGACTCCCGTGCGCATGCGCGGGAGTGACGTCATCGCGGCTTCGCCGAATGACAGCGGCGGAGCTGCGCGACCCCACCAACAAGATGGAAGCGCCGGACTACAGGGGACAGCGGCGACTTCGCTGGCTCCTGTGTCAGGTAA
Source organism: Lithobates pipiens (assembly GCF_037356315.1). Classification (NCBI taxonomy): domain Eukaryota; kingdom Metazoa; phylum Chordata; class Amphibia; order Anura; family Ranidae; genus Lithobates; species Lithobates pipiens. The sequence continues at coordinate 25,281,158 of NW_027507788.1, forward strand.
GTCACACATAATGGGCTACTATGCGATGCATAGTAGTCCATTATGCTTTGCAGGGAATGAAAGAGGAAGTAAACTCATCAGGGTTTACTTCCTCTTTAAAGAGTTAATAAATGTGCTCCTCTTCCTCATTCAGGATATTGATTATTCTAAAAGATATTTATTCTCTGGTCCGGTGTGCGGGGGCGCAAGTCTCATATATCACTCATCCTGACAAATACCTAATTCTTTCACCGCTGACCTCAGTCTGTAGCTGTGGAGACAGGGGGGTTGTGCACGTGTCACGTTGTAGTCAGTGTTTACATCACAAAACGTGATGGATCATCCAATCTGGTCTACAATACATCAACCTGAATCCATGTGATCCTGCACAATGCAGACATCTGTAGCACAGACCTGCTGACAAAAGGCACCTTGGTGCAGAGGAATGAAAGAGATCAACAACAAAATATAACATTCTTTTTGTCATATTATTGTCTTTTAGGTTTGTTTTGTCTGTCCACCTCTAGCTACTTCCCTACAGATCCAGCAGGCAATTTTTTTTTTTCTAGTAGGCACAGTGCCTACAGTCTTACAAAATTTGTTGGTAGTATGAAAGGGGGAAAACATTCAAACGTAAACCCCCAAGATCACCACCCATGAGTCAGCAGGGCAATTGAGAAGAAGGTCAAGATGCCACCTGCACAAGGCATTGCTGAGGTCCTAAATGACTGTTGGAATGTCTGGACACCCCACTTACTGGGAACAGGGAGAACATGGCTCATTTTTTTGTTTGTTTGTTTGTTTTCTCATTTTCTTCTCTTTTTTTCTCCTCTGTCTGGTGCAGAAGAATGAGAGAGAGAGAGAGAGAGAGAGAGACAACAAAATATAACATTTACCTTTGGCATCTAATTATCTTTTAGGTTTGCCTTGTCAGGCCACCTCTAGATATCTCCCTATAGATTCTGCAGCAAAAAATTTTTCCAGTAGGCACAGTGCCTACGATCTTTGCAGATAGTATGAAAGGGGGAAAATTCAAAAGCATAAGATCACCAGTCCATGTACCACAAGGGCAATTGAGAAGAAGGCTGAGATGTCACCTGCACTAAGCGTTTCTGAGGTCCTAAAGGCCTCACAGAATGTCTGGACACCCCACTTATGAAGAACAGTGTGAACATGGTTACATAGTTAGTAAGGTTGAATAAAGACACCAGTCCATCCAGTTCAACCTGAGTGAGTGTCTACAATTGTCTCTATCCCTGTACATCGCACACTCACATCAGTCCCTACCCTCAAAGAGCCCACAATCCAATGTCCCCATTCATATACTAGGGTCAATGTAGGACAGAAGCCAATTAACCTACCTGCACATCTTTGGAGTGTGGGAGGAAACCGGAGTACCCAGAGGAAACCCATGCAGACACAGGAAGAACATGCAAACTCCAGGCAGGTAGTGTCGTAGTTGGGATTGGAACCAGTGACCCCTCTTACTGCTAGGTGAGAGTGCTAACCACTACACCACTGTGCTGCCCATGCTGGTTCATCATTTTTTTATCACTTTTTTCTTGTTTCAGTTGTTCTTTCTACCAGTGTCCCTTTCTTAGGCTGGATTCACAACTATGCAGTTTTGGTGCTTTTTGCATTTTGCAGATTTGCACTACAGTCCATTTAACATGGTTTCCTATGGAACACGTTCTCTAGTGCAAATCTGCAAAAAGCACCAAAACTGCATAGGTGTGAGTCCAGCCTTAGGCTGGATTCACACCTGTGCATTTATAGTGCTTTTTGCATTTTGCAGATTTCTACTACAGTCCTTTTAACATGGTTTCCTATGCAACATATCCTGTAGTGCAAATCTGCAAAATGCAAAAAGCACAAAAAATGCATAGGAGTGAATCTAGCCTTAGGCTGGATTCAGACCTATGCATTTTTAGTGCTTTTTGCATTTTGCAGATTTTCACTACAGAACGTGTTCCATAGGAAACCATTTTAAATGGACTGTAGTGCAAATCTGCAAAATTCAAAAAGCACCAAAAATGCATAGGTGTGAATCCAGCCTTAGTATCATGTGTATTGCTTTCCCCTAGGTGCAGAGACAGTGGGGTTAATTTACTAAGGCATGAGCATGCAAAATCTGGTGCAGCTGTGTGTAGAAACCTTGCAGGTTTTTTTGTCAAAGCTTAATTGAACAAGCTGAAGTTAGAAGCTGATTGGCTACCATACACACCTGCACCAGATTCCACACTCTCCAGTTTTAGTAAACCAACCCCATTATATCTGCTGAAAGATTAAAATACACTTTCTGCCCAAGACTAGAGGTTGAACTGAACTCAAGGGTGCCTATGTGTCTGTTATACATATTGCCAGCGTCCTTCTTTGTAGCGGCATTTCCCTAGACACAAGCTGTTAGCACTCTGACCTTATCTAAGTGGTTGTAGCTGTAGGCATGGGATTTAGAACACTTGGCTGTAAGCCCTATGGCCCTCTCTGCGAGGTTTTGGCTGTTGTCATGAGACTCCCATCATTTAGCTGTTAGCTCTATGGGGTCGATTTACTAAAACTGCGGAGTGCAAAATCTGGTGTAGCTCGGTAAAGAAACCAATCGCCTTCCAGTTTTTTTGTCAAATCCTAATTGAACAAGCTAAAGTTAGAAGCTGATTGGCTACCACGCACAGCTACATTAGATTTTGCCCTCTCCAGTTTAGTAAACCAACCCCTATGTCTTTGTCTAAGGTGTATGGTTGTAAGCATGAGACCCAGAGCACGTGGCTGGAGACTTGGAGCTAACCCCAGGTGCCAGGTTCTAGCAATGCCACTGCACCTGAAGTCCATTTCTATTCATTTTGTCACTTGGATCCTTTCCTTTTGGTAATGTTTTTGGAAAAACAAACTAAAAACTAGACTTCATTGGCTGCATGCCTGATTCAGGTCACTCCATGATGACGTTCCAGGTGTCTGGGCCTTTACAAACAAGACAACGTCATCTCCCAAGTTCCCTTCACAAGCTTTACAAACAAGACATCAATGGCAGCTCCAAGTTCTCTAAAATAAAGCCATTTTATTAACAGTAATTTGTATACCTGCAGGTAGCGACCTGCAGTAACTAATTTCACTTTACAATGGCCAAAATAGAAGTTGATGGGTTTCTAGGCATTACTCATTGTAGAACAGGGGTGTCAAATTATATTTCATTGTGGGCTCCGTCATCATTATGATACCCCTCAAAGGGGTGGTTGTATCTGTAAAACTATGTATGCAGAGCTCAGGAGTGCACTACATACAGAGTGCAGAGTTCAGGAGTAAGCTACATACAGTGTGCAGGATTTAGGGGTGCACTACATACAGTACAGGGGTTAGGGGTGTGCTACATACAAAGTGAAAAGTTTACGGGTGCATTGGGTAAATGATGTACAGAATTCAAAGTGCAAAGTTGAGGAATGCACTATATACAGAGGGCAGGGTTTAGGGGTGCGCTACATACACAGTGCAGAGTTCAGGAGTGCGCTGTGTACAAAGTGCAGGGTTAAGGAGTGAACTACATACAGAGTGCAAGTGCTTAAGACTCCTTTCAGATGTTTTAGCGCTAGAAATAGCACCTGTAAAGCACCTGAAATCTGCCAACCATTAATTACAATGGGTGCTTTCACACCCGGGTGGTGCGCTTGCCGGACATTGCGTTTCCCAAAACACCCCTGCCCATTGCAATGAATGGGCAGCACTTCCAAAGTTCCTGAAAAGCACTTCCAAAGCGCTGCAACACAGGAGTTTTTAACCCCTTTTTTTTGTGGTTAAAAGTGCTTCGCTAGTGGTCGAAAATCGCTGCTTAAACAGCGCTAAGGCACCGCAAAAATGAGCGGCGCTTTATCGCTAATGTGGCCGCGACCCCAGTGTGAAAGGGCCTTTAGGAGTGTGTTATACACAGAGTGCCGGGTTCAGCTCTCTTTCACAGGCTGTCCACAGTTCACTTACACCCGTCCTCCTTGGCTCCGACCTCTGCACCACTATACCTCATCTTCCTGGTTATCACCTATCTCCACCATACCCTGCCATGAAGGCATGCAGGACAAGAAGAGATCTAAGAGAACCATGAACCACTGAGAGAAAAGCTGTCATTGTACACACAACTGTTTACAAGTGACAGTGGTGCAGAGGGCAAGAGCCGGAGGTGGCAGAATGGACTTCTGCCATGTTCCACCTGAAACCCCCCCCCCCCCCCCCCGCCTGCCCACTCTAGGTCAGTGATTGGCAGCACTCCAGCTCTGGTGGGTGATGGGCAGCAGCTCCTGTGTGTTCTCTTCTCCATCACAGCAGCTTCCACCGTGCATCTCCTCTCTCCTCCTCCTAGGCGTCCAATAGGATCGTGTCTCCTTTCAGCCAATCGGGTGACGGGTCTCACGACCTGCTTCCCGATTGGCTGGGAGGAGGATTAGTGCGAGAACAGCAAATTAATTTGCTATTGTCACACAACTGGTTGGGCTCGGAGCGCAGTGCTCGGTGCCCCAAGCCCACCCTTTTTTGACGCCTATTAGAGCCTCTGGCTCTAATCATGTGTTTAAAAAAAAGGGGGGGGGGCTCTGCTCTATACCTATCACCCCCCTTCCTCACCCCCCCCCCTTTTACTGGTTGTTTTTTCTAATTTTAGTTTTGTCCTTTGTTTAGTTTTCCTTATTTTTCTATTTTCCGTTGTGCGGCCAACCCCGCACCCCCTTGCCCTTTTTTATGTTTTATGTTCATATCCCCTGTATGGGAATTTCTCACCTGGTTCTTCCCTTTTTTATATTTCAATAAAAACATTGTACCAGAAAAAAAAAGGGGGGGAGGGGGGGGGTTTGGGGGCGGCGCCACCACTGGTACAAGTGCAACATGAAATGGCCTGGCGGGCCATGTGTTGTAGAACATTACCTTACTGAATAAAGCTGGACCAATGTTTGTCATAAGAAAAAATACAGATGTACAGTATAGGCAGCCACATTTATATATAAAAAAATTGACTTTTCCTTTAAAGGTCACACTTGTTCCTTACCATGTTCCTGACACCTGAATTAACTATTTGGTCATAAAATTAAAGGCTCAATAAGGAAGCTCAGACAGTGGCAGTCCAAACTTATATTTTATAGAGAAGCATATACTGTAGGTACTGAGCAGTACTAGATCAATGTGTAGAAATAAAGTTTAAGTAGATACATACAAAGGCAAACACATTCAAATTTTAAGGCACCAATCATGTTTTTTTCTTTTAAATATCACTGTTAAAGAGGAGTTCCCCTTAAAAAAAAAAAAAAAAAAAATATTAAAAGTCAGCAGCTACAAATACTGCAGCTGCTGACTTTTAATAATTGGACACTTACCTGTCCCAGGGTCCAGTGATGTGGAAGAATGAAGCCCCGCTCGTCTCCCCCTCCGCTCAGCAGCGTCGGCATTGCAACTGTGGGCACCCAGCTGTGGCTTCACAGTCAGGCACCCACTGCGCATGCGCGAGTGGCGCCGCACGCTGTGATTGCCCGCGTAGTCATCTGGGACCTGTCACGTGTTCCCAGATGACTGACTGGAGGGAGGGGGCAGAGCTGAGCCCTTCCTGCGCCGAGGAGAAGTGATGTGACCAGCCCAGGTACTGAAGGAGGCAGACTACGAGGGACAACAGGCATTTAGAGGTGAGTTAAAAAAAATGTTTTTTTTTGTGTGGAACGCCACTTTAAAGCGGGAGTAAACCCGCAGATGTTTTTTTTTTTTCTACCTGCAAAGGAAAAGGCGTAATGAGCTAGTATGCACCGAATACAAGCTCATTGTGAAATACTTACCTTAGAACGAGGCCCCGACATCTGGTCCGATCCACGCCAAGGGAGCTGACATGCTCCCTTGCCGTTTCTTCCGGGTATCGCGGCTCCAGCCACTCACAGCGCCGGAGCCGCATGCGCGCGGGAGATTTCTTCCCGGCAGCGTCCGTAGTCTGCCGGGCTTTCAGCCGGGAATCCCCTGTGCGCATGTGCCGCTGCAGTCAGCGGCGCATTGCGAGGGGAATATCTCCTAAACCATACAGGTTTAGGAGATATTTTTTTTACCTACAGGTAAGCCTTATTATAGGCTTTCCTGTAGGTAAAAGTCCCAAAAAAGGCTATACAACCACTTTAAAGGTGCTCATATTGTATTATAAAGCATCATAGCATAGGATATTGAAGCTGATTGCATAGTTTGACACCTCTAACCCACCATACCTATTCTCATATTAATGACAAACATCAAGTCAATATATTACATGTTTTTTTCATTTTAATGAGAAATATTTGAATAGGACTAAATTATAAAAAGACAATTAACTCTCTACGCGTTTCTTAGAACAACAGTTCACTTTGTCAGAAGAACCTAGGGGGAAAAATCGAAAAACATACAATAATACATATGAACCAATACTATTCATATGCAAAACTCATGGATCAATATGAGCTTGCATATAAATCACTGTAATAATCAATACCACTGTATTAAAATCCTTGTCACCATCTGTACATGCAGCATCCCATATGTCTGGGGAGGAGGTCATTACGAAGGCACTATGATCACAATGATGGATCAACCATTATTATATCTATATCATATTATCAACATTTGTGCCTATGACCGCATTTAGTTCAATGTTATTCGTTGTTTTTCCAAGGAAAGCGGAAAGGGACAGCTGTGAAATATTATAAAGAAATGTAATAACTAATAACCTGAAATGTTATATTACACTCATATAAGAAGCATTGACCTTGTAACATATACAGAAATTCGCAAGTACAAGTACAGTAGTAGTCGATTGGTGTTAACGATGAACATTTACTTCATTTACCAGTATCAGCAACATTGCATTGGGGGTTATTTATGAAAGGCAAATCCGCTTTGCACTGCAAGTGCACTTGGAAGTGCAGTTGCTCTAAATCTAAGGGGTAGTTCTGAAATGAGGGGAAGCTCTGCTGATTTTATCCTCCAATCATGTGCAAGCTAAAATGCTGTTTTTTATTTTCCTGGCATGTCCCCCTCGGATCTACAGCGACCGCACTTCCAAGTGCACGTGCAGTGCAAAGTGGATTTTACTTTAGTAAACAACCCCCATTGTGTCTAATTTGATTTGGCTGAATATGAGGTTAGCCGATCCTGCTGATTTCCTTCCACTTTTTGCAACTACTTCCTGTCCACATGCACTCTCTCCAGCATTGGCTGCCATTGCTATGACCTAATATTTTAGCCTAGCTCTGAGAAAGGGGGTACGCCCCTGAAACGTGTTAGTGAACCCCGTGTTCTATATGTCCATGCATTGTTTTTATGGCCTTTTGTCAGTTGCATTTTGTGAGTACTCACTTTTATATAAAACAATGTTATTATTAAATTATCTATGGTGATGCACTAGGTGGGTGCGCCTTCCATTTCTGTTTTTCTTGTTGACCTAATATTTATGACTGACCATGCCAGGGCAATGTGTGTTAGCATGGCTGCTTGTAGACTCACATAGGGGTATATACTGTATGACAGGGTGATAACGCAGGAACAGTTGTTATCCATTACAGGAAGTGCCTGACTTTCATGGTGGGATCTCTGAGTTTTAAAAAAAATTAAAATTGCATATTTAAAAAGATTAAAAACAGCGTTTTAAATTACAATCTGCTCTTAAAGCGGAGTTCTATCCAAAAATGAAATTTTGGCTGATCGGATTCCTCCTTTCTCCGGTGTCACATTTGGGGGGGAGGGGGGAGCATATACCTGTCTAATCCAGGTATTTGCTCCCACTTCTGGGCATAGATTGCTGCAGGTTCCACAGTTATCTACACCATGTCCGCCCCCACCGCTGTCTTCTGGGAGACACACAGGTCCCAGAAGACAGCAGGGACCAGTGTGGATGAGCATGCGCAGTAGAGAGCCAGGCTTCACTTCATGATTCCCTTACCGAAGATGGCGGTGCCTCCACCCGAGCGCCGAGGGACAGATCGGTTTTGGGTGAGGACATTGCCGGCGCCCTGGACAGGTAAATTGCCTTCTTTTGAAAGTCAGCAGCTGCAGTATTTGTAGCTGCTGACTTTTTTTTTAAAAATCGGCAGACCTCCGCTTTAAAGACATTTTGAGATTTTTTTGGATTTAGATCTAATTTGAAGACAATACCTGTACTTTTGATTGGTTGTGTTTTTTTTTTTTTTTTTGCTGGACTCCAGCTGCAGGCTTTATAGTGAGAGATGCCGTACAACGTTAACAAAATAAAATCTCCCAGGCCCTTTCATATAGAGCATATAAAACCTCCTCAGATACAGTTTGACAGGCTCGGGGCACACACCAGTTAAAGGCTATTAAAATTGTTCAGTGTTCAGTAGTGTTTAACTTAATGATCAAACACAGCATGATAAGCAGCCCATTGACCTCTCTCTAGATTCACCAGATTGCTTCTAGTTCATACTACATTTGTATTTTTTCCTTTACTTTTTTTTTTTTTTACAAGAACCCAATTATGTGCTTGTTTTTAATATGTATTGTCACGGTGTCTCCCAGTGTTAGTTCTCCTAAAGAGCGGACTGGGGCAGACTGACGCTGGTTGAGACCCGTTCTGGTAGTGGAAGGCTTCTTGAGGATGCAGAGAAGTGTTTGCAGAGTGGAGATATGTCCACCAGCGAAGGGCCCCTTTGCAATGCACAGACGATCATCTAGGGGGATGTGTTCACCCTGCAAAGACATTATCAGTTATGGGGGGATGTATGCTCGTGTGTCTCTGTGCATCTGATCAGCATGTAGAAAGGCTATGCTGTGTCTCTGCAGATAATATCCCATCTTCAGGAACGGTGGTATATGCGTTATTCTCTGAACAATGCAGAATAGGGATTCACGCCAACGGTAAAAACTGCAGTCTTAATAACTGAGTGCGTTATGGTCGGAGACAGCATCCATGATTTCAAGACCAGCCATGTGCCTTCCTTTGTCTTACTGGAGAGCATGGCTTACAGGGGTTGGGTAATCATACACACTGTAATCATGTACACATGCCCATAGACTCCCCTAGTCATTGTTCATTGGTCGAGATTTGTATAACTCCTCCTGTTTGAAGGAATGCCTGTGCTTGATTAGCCAATTGTGAAGCTAACAAGCTCTATTGTTATATAAATAAAGATTGCTCCCATTATCGGCAAGTCTGTCTGTGGAGCTAAGGATGTAAGGACGGTGGCCATGTCTGTTTACTTGGGAAGATACAGGAAACACGGTTTTACTAAGATGCATTATACCAAAAGGCTGAAAGGGCGCTTAATCAGCACAGGAGACATAGATTACACGTAGCGTATAGTGAAATTTCCACGCCAGTAATGGTGAGCCAGGATTTTATGGAGCAAACAGGGCCTCCTACACACCGCATCAGGAGGGGGGAGAGCGGAGCGACATCAAACCGTTTGAAATACTTGTTGTCCTGAGGCAAAGGGGTTTGTTTTCTCTCCGATGTGTTAGGTAGTTTCTGCTTTGCAAAAGAACAAATTTTTCATCTTTTTGTATAATGGCGGGATTTTAATTGTATGTTTGTTATTGTAGATAGGTCTATTGTTTGGGATACTTACCTCCACTATAGGACCCATTTAATACAACCTAAAATGTTTGTGTAAGTAACTGTATGTTGTGTAATAAGTTTGTGATGTAAATGAGAAATAGAAATGTATGAATTGTGATTATTACCTATGTATGGGACCAACAAGCAAGACACATGTCCCCATACATGTGCACCCACAGGCGGTTGTTTTGAAAAGGTTCTGTTTGAGGTTGCTTTTGAAAATGGCTGCCGCATATTCAAGTGGCCATGTGGCTGAGGGGGGAAGGGCGGCCTGCATTGTTGGGACATGTTTTACTGGATTCTAGGCAATAGGATGGGGAAGTTCTTTTGTTTTGAGATTAAAATATCAAGAAGGCAAGCCGCATTGTCTTGGTCCTGTGTATCTGTTGACCTTCCAACTTTCAGAGTGAAGTATTGTCTGTGTTTGGGAACAAGAGTGTATGTATTGAGCTGTGTTATTTTGTGTTTTCTGTAACTTTGGGATTTTTGAATGTATTGTTTGGTTGGATTGGTTGTTTGGTGTTTTAGTCCTCCAATGGGCCCTAGTTGATGTAGCCTAAAGTCTTTGTCTATGGTTAAGTGTTCATTCGGTGTCTCAAATGTGTAGTCAGTTTTTGTGGGGAGAAATTTTGGTTTGTGCTGGTTTTGGTGGGATCAGCAACTGCATTTCATATGTTATTGCCACCCTTTTGCCGTGGTCCAATTGTCATCGGCCATTTTGTTGTAGTCCGTATTTCATCCACCAGGTTGTCGTGGTCTGATTTTTGTTTGTTGCAACTGCTATTTCGTGTCTGCTGTGTTTTGGTTTTGGGTGGAATTGCTCTGCTTTTGGATCAGGTTTCAGCATTTAGTGAGGATGATACCTCATACACACGATCAGACTATCCGGCGGACTTGGTTCGGTGAACCAGAGTCCACCGGACAATCCGCCCATGTGTGGGCTCCGGTGGACTTTTTCTTTCTAAAAGTCCGGCGGACTTACAAAGAAGTTTTGACTCAAAATTGTCCGCCGGACTCGGCAGTCCGGTGGACAATCTGGCCGTCTGTATGCTAGTCTGACTTTTGAAATGAACGCCCATACACGGAGGAAAGTCCATTCATTTTGAACGTGGCTCCAGGTAGACGGGATTAGCGAAGAAAGTCTCTGTCGCCGCCTTCGGCGGCAAGATTGACACCTCGCTGGCCCCGTCACCTGGTATGGACTTAAAGGGGAAACCCTACGCTGAAAAAATGGTGTTGGGGTCCCCCCCAAAGATATCAGACCCTTATCCGAGCACGCAGCCCGACCGGTCAGGAAAGGGGTGGGGACGAGCGAGCGTCCCCCCTCCTGAGCCATACCAGGCCGCGTGCCCTCAACATGGGGGGTGCTTTGGGGAAGGGGGGCCCCCACCCCGAAGCACCTTGTCCCCATGTTGATGAGGACAAGGGCCTCTTCCCGACAACCCTGGCCATTGGTTGTCGGGGTCTGCGGGCGGGGGGCGTATTGGAATCTGGGAGCCCCCTTTAATAAGGGGGCCCCCAGATACTGGCCCCCCACCCTATGTGAATGAGTATTGGGGTACCATGTACCCCTACTCATTCACCTGGTGAAAAAAGTGTAAAGAAAAAAACACAACACATGTTTTTAAAATAATTTATTGCACAACTCTGAGGGTCTTCTTCCGTCTTGGGGGGTCTTCTCGCCGGACTCCTCCGCTATCTTCTGCTAGCTCTTTTACTAGCAGAGGAGCCCGGCTTTCTTCTTCGTCGCCGCCGCCGTCCAGGGGTCTTCTTCCGACTTCGGGGGTCTTGTCCCCCTCTTCGGGTCTTCTTGCCGGGCCTCCGCTTTCTTCTTCCAGCTCTTTTACTAGCGGTGGCCCGGTCTTCTGTCGCCGCTGTCTCCGCCTTCTCTTCTTCTCTGGAGGATGCTGGGACTGTGACATCATAAAGGGGCGGGGTCATCATGTGACATCACTCAGTGACCCCCACCCATTGTCCCTATATAAGTCGCCGCACAACGCGTCCCTGTCATTACGGCCAGAGAGAGCGCTGAGCGCTGAGCTGACCGGCCTGGGTTGTGTGCGGGCAGGTCCGCTCTTTCGGAAAGTCTGGCAGACTTTCCGCTTCAAAGTCCGGCGGTTTGTCGGATAGTCCGATCGTGTGTACGCGGCATTATGCATCTTTTTGCAGGAGTTTCGGTTTTTGTTGTGTGATATTTCTGTCTCAAAACATGTGGTCTAACTGCCCAGGGGATATGGGAGTTGAGGGGGATTCCCTCCTATTTGAAATATGGGGGTTTATCCTACCCTTTCCTGGATAAAAGGTTTTTAGACACGTTGAAATTTCCTATATGATGTTATAAAGTACAGAGGGGGCAATAGACATGATATGAAGTTCAGGGAAGCCAGGCTGCCCTCGCCCCGCCCCCCCCCCCTTCCTGTCCATTGATATGTAAATAAACCATTTAGATGAGTTTTTGGAGATCAGCAGAGAACAGGAAGTTTTTTGTAGGATGTGATGTATTAACAGGAAGTTGGTGGGAGGGGCTTGGGGTCTTTTGAAACAAGCATGTGGACAAAGGAACTTGTGTTAAGGACAGTGGTCATGTCCGTTTACTTGAGAAGATACAGGAAACAGAGTTTTACTAAGATTCATTATACCAAAAGGCTGAAAGGGCGCTTTATTAGCACAGGAGACATAGATTACGCATAGCGAAATTTGCACGTCAAGGATTAGATCTCCTTTTAAAAAAAATAATGAAAAGGTGAACTAACACCCTATGCTCGCCTAACCTCCCAGGCCCTGTTGTACTTACCTCCATGGGTGCATGCAGCCCGATGCAGCATTCCTGGGGTTTGAAAACCATGCTGTTCTTACTTTTCTTTCCCTAGGGATGCTTGGATAGATCACAGTGGTTCTAATTGGTCAGCACAGGCATGTACCGAAGCTGACCAATCAGAACTGCTCTGATCCATCCTGGTGTCCCTAGGGAAATAAGAGGAAAAACAGTGCAATTTTCAAAACCCAGGACTGCTGCAGTGGACAGTGAATCTATTACCCATGGAGGTAAGCATGGTGGGGATCGAGAAGGTGGGGAGCGTGTGGAGTGTCAGTTAACTTTTTCATGCAGTGCAATAGCACAGCTGGGTATGGGGGGGGGGGGGGAATTGTTCATCTGTAGGCTAAACAAGCAAAAAAATGCAAAAATTCCAGACCTTTGCAGTAATCTAATGTGCAATTTTGTTCTGTGCAGGTGCTTCCTGTAAAAAAAACGGTCACTGCTGCTCTTTCTTCTTGTGCAGGGTGATGGGTCTTGTCTCCGCCCCTTCTGTAGATTTCTATAGGCAGACTGTAGTAGGTGGGCCGCCTTGGTTCCTCCCACAGCTCTGCTATCTTCACAGGCTATGTAAAGCCCAGTGATGATGACATAGCTAAATTTACAAGGTAGGATATGAGTTTTCCAGGCATTTGATGCACACAAAGTAGAAGTAAAGTTCAACACATTACTTTTACCTATAGGTAAGCCTATAATAAGGCTTAACTATAGGTAGTGTAAATATCTCTTAAATGGGCACCGTTTAGGAGATATTTACATTATATGCAGCCAGTGATGTCACTGGCGTATGCGTCTGAAGGAACGGCCAACCGTGCCGTTCCTCCCGAGCCCTGTGCCGTAAACCGCGGCTCCCGCGTGTATGGGCGGGAGTGACATCATCACAGCTCCGGCCAGTCACAGAGCAGGAGTCTGTGCACCCAGAAACAAGGTGGGTGAAGATGGCAGCCTGCTGCAGCTCTGAGATCTTGGCGTGGGAGGGCTTTGTTTAAGGTAAGTATGCGACATTATGCCTTTACCATGCAGGGTGTAAAAAAAAAAAAAAAAAGTCCAGCGGTTTAACATTTTTATTGTTTTTATTGCTATGTTTTATTGTTCCCAGAGTTTAAATTTAACATTGTGAATATTAGACTACGGGTCTGTAAATTTACAAATGTTTTAAAAAACACATTGGGAGTGTCCCAAAAGTCTGGATTCATAGACATTTAATTATTGGAAATCATAATGTCCATCCCTATAAAGTGTAGCTGGTCCATGAACTAGATTGTGATGACACAGGTAGTCGTATAGAATATTGTGAGTGGTTTTTGCAACAACAGGAATTAATGGGGTTTTACAGTGATGAAGCCTCATTTTATCTCATTGGCGGTGGCAATTGGTGCAACTCACCTTACTGGCTACAGGGCATTTTCAGACTAATCCATGAATATAGGTGTGTTCATGGATATTTGATGACAGATTGGACCATACTTTTCTTGTAGTAATATAGCAAGGAAACAGTACCTATGTGTGCAATATTATTTTTTCTCTCAATTAGAGCACATTCTATTGCTGGAATGACATAAATACAATGCCCCACCAAACTTTGCTACTGCTGTGAGATATTTTATAGATCAAACTGATCCAAAATAGTGGATCGGAACACAAGATCCAGTGGAATGGCCTCCTAAGCCCTTGTACACACGGTCAAGGAATCCGTCGGAATGTGTTCTATCGGACCGTGTTGTCGGATAATCCGACTGTGTGTGGTATGCATCGGACTGATTCCGTCGGAATATCCGTCGGACCCAATTTTCCAACTTGTTGGAAATATTTTCCGACCAACTGGTTTGATCGGACATACTCCGATCATGTGTAGAGAATTTTGATCGGACCAAGTGCCACACATGCTCAGATCAAATTCCTACATCAAAGCTATTGGCTACTAGCCTGAAGGTAGTCCCATCGTAAGGAAATTACGTCATCACGTTCTGAATGATCGGATTTTTCGACAACTTAGTCTGACCGTGTGTATGCAACAGTTTCAGACAAAACCCGACGGGCAAAATCCGACGGACAAGATCCGACGGATTTGCTTGTCGAAATCTCCGACCGTGTGTACAGGGGCTAACACCACTCCTATCACCTCTAACACCACTTTTTTCTTTGGGTCATCTTAAGTCAGTAGTCTATTGGGAATCGGCCTAAATAATCTTAGCAGTAAAGGAGGAAATCATTTCTGCATGTAACAACATCAGTTCTGCTACATTAAGAAATGTTCAGCTTTCTTGTATTAAGCATATACAGAAGTGTCCAAATTCCAAGGTTGTCAATTTGAGCATTCACTGCAATAAAATCTTTAAATACATGTTTCGCTATGAACCCAGACTTTCAGGACACCCTGTAAATGTTGTATAATAACAGAATTGTTAACTAAACATATACAAAGCAAGTAAAACACTGCTCTGACAGCATGAGTGCTTGATGTAGTCCATTTTTACTCTTCTCGATCTGTGGCTAGTACCACCAGGGGTGGACTGACAACTCATGGGGCCCCCAGGCAATAGGAGATTATGGGGCCCCCAGGCAATCAGACATTATGGGGCCACACAGTATACACAAACACACACACACACAGTATACAATCACACAGTATACACAGACATGTTTCTATTGGCTGAGAAGGTACTGGAGAGGTGGGGCAGCTATAATTTTGGGATTTTTAGACCAAAAGGATGTCGGTAAGGGACATTTCAGAGACAGATGTAAAAAAAAAAACACAGATTTTTACATACTTTCCCTGGTTTTACTGAGACTGGCAATCCTGATGAGGCCCCCTAGTGGCACGGGGCCCTCGGGCAGTGCCGGAGTGGCCCAATGGTCAGTCCGCCCCTGAGTACCACCAAGCCTTTAGACTCAGATACGAGTGTTCTTGGATTGATATGGAGAGGCCATACCTTTATTTAGCAAAACTTGGGACATGAATGAAAACAGGGGGAAGAACATAAAGGAAACACAAGAAAAGATCAGGTAACAAAATGGAAATAGAGGGCAAGAAGGGATGAGAAGTACTTGACCTCCAGAACTTCTAGCTAATTGGAGTTCTTCAGTACCTTCTATAATTTTTCAATTTAGGGGAAAGAAAGAAAAATGGTGCGTCCCACTGCTGACTGTCTTTTTGGGGTATAGGCTCTAACTCTGTCATCTTTATTTCACTACTTACTAAGTCACTGACCTAAGTATGCAGTATGTGAAAGTAGAACCTCCGGCATTCTTGTTTTTACTTGGCTAACTGATCAAAGCTAACTAATTTAGTCTGAGTACGCATGGGCTGAATGTCAGACGGCATTGGTCAGTTCAATAGAAACTGTCTGGCATTTGGCCCATATGTAATGCAGTAAGTCCAACAGAAGCCGGCGGTTCTGTCGAAGGGTTCATGGCCAAAAAAGGTCTGCTGCTCGGCTCCTGATCAGCACTCTCAGTGTTCTGGCGGAGGGCGTCCCCCTGTCAGAACACAATAGAACAGCAGGGGAGATCGCTGTACTAACGTCAGATAGTTAGTACAACGGCTCCTCTTGAGCTGTCAGTATTTTTTTCATTCAGCCCTGCTGGGTTGAAGGAAATAAAAACCTACCGTATTTTTCGGACTATAAGGCGCACGTAAAAGCCTAAATTCTCTCACAAAATCGACCGTGCGCCTTATAATCCGGTGCGCCTTATATATGACCTGTTGACATCGCTGGAGTTCTTTGGTTAATGCACTCGGAATGATGGCAAGCACCGAATTCGTTTTCTTCACTTGGGCTTTAACAGTATCTGTCAGATGGGCGCGCATGGAGTCACAGATCAATAGGGATGGAGATTCGTGGAAAAAGCCACCCGGTCTCTTACCGTAAACTGACGTACCGTAAACCTCTCTCAGGTTGTTCTACTGCGTGACTGATAGCGATGAGTTTGAAATCCGCTTCGTAAGCATGTCTCTTAACAGGAGCCATTTTTGGGGCAGCGGGTATACCGTAGAAAATGAACGAATGAATGCGCACACCTCCTGACTAAGATGGCCGTAATGCCCAATCCAAGCAGTGCAGCTTCGTGAGCATTACGGCCATCTTAGTCAGGAGGTGTGCGCATTCATTCGTTCATTTTCTACGGTATACCCGCTGCCCCAAAAATGGCTCCTGTTAAGAGACATGCTTACGAAGCGGATTTCAAACTGAAGGCTATCAGTCATGCAGTAGAGCATGGAAATAGAGTAGCTGCGAGAGAATTCAACATTAATGAATCAATGGTACGGAAGTGGAGGAAGCAAGAAGATGCCCTGCGCCAGGTAAAGAAGACCAAACTGAGTTTCCGAGGAAACAAAGCAAGATGGCCACAGTTGGAGGACAAAATTGAAAAGTGGGTTATTGAACAGAGAACCGCAGGTAGAAGCGTCTCTACTGTCTCTATTCGACTCAAAGCAACAGCGATCGCACGCGACATGGAGATCAACGACTTTCGAGGAGGTCCCTCTTGGTGCTTCCGTTTCATGAAAAGGCGGAATCTCTCTATCCGCACAAGAACCACTATGTCACAGCAACTGCCAAAGGATTACGAAGAAAAGCTGGCCATTTTCCATACCTACTGCAAGAACAAGATCAATGAACAGAAAATCCGACCAGAGCACATCACCAACATGGACGAGGTCCCCCTTACCTTTGATATCCCTGTAAACTGTACTGTCGAGAGAACAGGGACCAGTACGGTATCTATACGCACTACAGGAAACGAAAAGTCATCCTTCACTGTAGTTCTCGGTTGCCAGGCTAATGGCCAGAAACTACCACCCATGGTAATTTTCAAGAGGAAGACTCTGCCAAAAGAAAAGTTTCCGGTTGGCATCATCATCAAGGCTAACCCGAAGGGCTGGATGGACGAGGAGAAGATGAGTGAGTGGCTGAGAGAGGTTTACGTCAAGAGACCGGGTGGCTTTTTCCACGAATCTCCATCCCTATTGGTCTGTGACTCCATGCGCGCCCATCTGACAGATACTGTCAAAGCCCAAGTGAAGAAAACTAATTCGGTGCTTGCCATCATTCCGGGTGGATTAACCAAAGAACTGCAGCCACTAGATATAGGTGTCAACAGGTCGTTTAAAGTTAAACTGCGAGCTGCGTGGGAGCATTGGATGACAGAAGGCGAACACACATTCACCAACACAGGGAGGCAACGCCGGGCGAGTTACGCCACTATCTGCCAGTGGATCGTGGATGCCTGGGCGAAGGTATCAGTCACCAGTGTAATCCGAGCTTTCAAGAAGTCCGGAATTATCACTGAACAGCTAAGTACCGGTACCGATGACAGCAACGAGCCTGACTCGGATACTGATGAGAATGATGAGAGGGATACGGGCGTGCTTGATGCCGAAATTGCCCAATTGTTAAACTCAGACACTGAAGATGAAGAATTTGATGGATTTGCGGGAGAAGAATAAAGTGAAAAAGTGAGTGTCTGGTTTTGTACGGTATTCACCGGTAACTGAACAGTGTTAAGAGTTATTGAAGAATAAAGTGAAAAAGTGAGTGTCTGGTTTTGTATTTAATTGAACAGTGTTAAGAGTTATTGTTATAGACCATTTTATGGTTATTGCTAAAGAGTTGAATAAAATTTGACTTACAGTACCGCATCCGAGTTGTGTTTCATTAAATGCGCCTTATAATCCAGTGCGCCTTATAGTCCGATGCGCCTTATATATGGAAATATCCATTATATCAGCCGGTCGTTGCTAGTGCGCCTTATAATCCGGTGCGCCTTATCGTCCGAAAAATACGGTACTAGTGTGTACTGGGTTTTAGGCCCTCTGTTATGCAAATGCCACCTTTATTTCATGAAATCAAACTCTGGCCCATCTGTTACATCTCTCTATTGTTCTATCGCTGTGATCGAGAGTTGTGTTTACATAATAGAATACCTGGATTGTGGGGCATTTGAAACCATCTAAAGGTGTGTTCATGCATGTCAGGGCATGACAGCCCTGGAGCCCGCACTTTAAAAAAAATTTAAAATAAAAGTTGCCAAGAACAGCTCCTGTATTGCTTTCTTCATAGGTTCCAAGCCTATCGGAAATGACCAATACCCACTCCACCCTCATGTGCCTATATTACCAATATTACTGCTTTCCCACAACTCCTATCAAGGCTTCCTCTAAGTATAAACACCATTACTTCCAGGTATAGAGAAACAGGGGACTTACCTACTCACAATGCAGCTCTAAATGGCAAATCTACATGTCCCATCCATGTGTGTAGGGTGCTAGCTATTTATAGCGTAGTTGTTGACAATATTGGCAACTGTCAACTATTGCCGGTGATTACTGATGACTTTACGGGAGGTGGAGATCAGATCAGCATTGGAAATAGAGGCACTGGAGAGTGCATAGGTCTGGTGGTGGTGGGGGTTGATTTGGAAATATTTATGACATTATTTTATATTAAAAAAAACAGCATCACTTGCAGTTGTGTATTCATAAAAATCATTCCATTTATTTGTAAAGTAGTGTGAGTGAATTTGAACTTGGCGTCATCTTCTTGCAATCTCCTGTACAGCAGCACTCAGACTGGGGCGAGGAGAGGAGTGAGCTCCTCAGCCTGTTGCTGCTCCTTCACTGTCCAGTAACAGGCTGGGGGCAGAGAGGTGACCAGCCAGTATTTCGTAACT
Source organism: Lithobates pipiens (assembly GCF_037356315.1). NCBI lineage: Eukaryota > Metazoa > Chordata > Amphibia > Anura > Ranidae > Lithobates > Lithobates pipiens. The sequence goes on from NW_027507788.1 coordinate 25,300,171, forward strand.
GCAGCAGAGAAAGGTCCGGTCTCCAGGTTGGCCATACAGTCTTGCCAGGCATTTCAGTATTGGACAAAAATACTATTAATGGACAAAAATACAAATTTTCCCCTATATACAGTATGCATACAGTGTGTGTATTCAGCTTATCCTATCCAGCCCAGTTATCAAAGTCCCATCCTACTTCCCTCCCCTGTACGGGCCCTCTTCCTTAACCATTGCAGGGCCCAACAAATTGCAGCCATTAAGCACACTCAAGAAGAGGAAAATTGCTAGAAGCTTTTCAGCGAGTCCTGATGAACTCCCACACAACACGCAAACATCAGTGAAAACTCAGCCTTTCCCCCGGAGGGGCTGTACAGCTATGTGGCCAGTGCGGATGCGGATAATGCTTAGCAGAGTTCTTCATTGTGCTAAGGGCTTTGGAGTGGTGGAATACCGCAATCCCCAGGGAGAAAACCTTTATGTCTATCAAAATGATTGATCAGTTGATTAATACACCAATAGAAAGGTCCTTAGAGTCTTTGGTGTTAGCAGCCTTTTAAGACCGCATTTTTTTTTCTCCTCCTCCTTCTCCAGCCCTTTGAATTCTGGTCTGGTTTGACTCTTGATATATATCTATGATTTAGGCCAGTCTGTGCTGCTCTATGATCCATCCTTAGTCCTTGTTATCATGGCTGTGTTATATATATATATATATATATATATATATATATATATATATATATTTCCATTTCATTTTTTGGGGGGGGGGCTGCCGGCTGAGATAATGGGCTTGGAGAGCACCTGGAGATTTCATGACAGGCAGGAAGAAGTGCTCTAATTTAAGCTATTTGTTTTCCACTGCCTGTTTTTTTAAAGAGCAGCAGATAGGGAGAGGCCTGCATGCTGGTACAGCCTCTCGCTGTGTATATCATCCTGTTGTGCTGTTAACTAAGCTGATACAGAGTGTTGCTATTATTGTCAGCCCCTAAGGTTGCTGCATAAAGAACATGCTATCTCTGGTAGGGAAATCGTTCACACAATCCTGCTAATGTGGGATTAATGACTCCATATATTTATCATCATTGTGCCATGGCACTGTGTATTGGAGATTTGTACAATGAACAATTGGCCTTGTATTCAATTTAGTCATTTCAGTATAGTGGCAAAAGAGTATTATTCCAGACCCATATCAACCTCTAATCGTGCCACTGGCCAATGCCTAGGGCAGCAGAGGTAGAAGGGGCACCATGAGTGCTTAAAGTGGAAGTAAACCCATCGATTTAAACAGTTAAAAAAAAAAGGCATCCCGGGAATGCTAACTGCACATTGGCTGTGCTCTCAGCCAAACTATCAAACCATCCAATGGCTGGTGTCATAACGAATCACATGTGTAGCACCATAGCAGTTGAAGATTAAACTGAGGCAAAGATGGCAGCTTCCTTGGCTGAAAACGATAGGGGAGTTTACTTCCACTTTAAAATGTGCATTTACCATTGGTATGGGGCATGGGGACCACTGACCATGGAGGGATAGGGTTTATTTCGTAGTAATTCTGCTACAACAAATATTAGTCAGTATTCTGCAATAGCACTCAACAGCAACAGCCACAGATGGCTACCACATGCTGGAGAATACACCCTCATAAGATGCTTCCTCCACTGTCATGAATATGTCTTGGACTCATTACCTTTCCACTAGTACCCCTCTAGTTGTGGACAGCTAGCTCCCTCCATCTCTCTCTGGTCCTAATGATGGAAACTGACAACTTCCATCAAAGAAGGTCACCAGATCTGGTCAATGTCTTCTCCAGGTTATCTTTGCATTGCTGCTTAATCCCAGACCTTGAAGAACTCTGCTATAGGTTTCTCTTCTGTCATGGTCAATCTATTCCCCTTATGATTGCCAGCCTTACCCCAGATAGGTCATCTCTACGGTGCATGTAAGTAAAGTAGGTATATTCTCTTTACTGGAATGTTTCGTCCCAACAGTAGAGACATCAGATTCTTTTGATCAAACACAATTCAAGTAGTATGCTTGAGTGCACATGACAGCAATAATTCTATGAGCTGTAAGGCCTTTTGAAACAGTGCCTGTGGATAATTTTGTATATCAACGTTTGTCTTCTTTTCACAGACGCACGCAATTTAAAGCCTTGACATGTTTGGTATCAACATCCAGTTTTTTGGGTAATTTATTGCATGTCTGGGCATTTAGACCCCTTTCACACCACACCGCCCATAGCGTCGGCGGTAAAACACCGCAAATTTTAGCGGCGGTTTACCGCCGGATTTGCAGTGCATTTCAGCCACTAGTGGGGCGCTTTTACCCCCACTAGCGGCCGAGAAAGGGTTAAAACTGCCAGCAATACGCCGCAATAGCGGCGTTTTGCCAGCGCTATTACAACGCTGCCCCATTGATTTCAATGGGGAGCAGTGGTGGAGGAGCGGTAAACACACTGCTCCTTCACCGCTCCAAAGAAGCTGCTGGCAGGACTTTTCCCTGACGTCCTGCCAGTGCACCGCTGTAGTGTGAAAGCCCTTGAGCTTTCACACTACAGATAATGGTGCAGCATTTTTAGGGCGGATTGCAGGCGCTATTTCTAACGCTATGGCGCCTGCAAAATGCCCTGGTGTGAAAGGGGTCTAAAGCTAACAGTTATATATTGTTTACTGAACATTTGCATTTGATAAACCAATCTGATGCTGATATTGTCTCAAAAAATAAATAAACTGCAATGTTTTAGGGTTTTAACACATTTTTGGACCTAAACCTTTTATCATTTGTAAAAGAAAATGGAAAAACAGCCCTGGCAGCAAATACTTTTGTCTGTATAGTATACCTTACCAAAAAACAACCTTTCCCGTGTACCCTTCAATTTGACTTCACTGTCTGAGGCTGACCCTTGGGATGAAGGAACATTCTCCCACCACCCCCTTGTCCAAACATGATGCCATATCCGAACTGGTACTGGAAAGAAAATGGAGGATAGGCCAGGATCAAAGGGGAACATAGAAAAGGTACCATGTCACCTCCGTGATAAAGCTCCATGTTGGACAGAATGTGTCAGAGAGAAGAGTCTGAAACAATTAGATCTGATTAGCTTAATAAAGAGAACTACATGCAGAGAGGTGATGTGAAGTTATAACCTCCGAGCTTTGTGTTAGTGCTTACCCTTTAGCAGGACATTTACACACAGGTTTGGTTTTAAAGTGGAAGTAAACTCCCCTATCGTTTTCAGCCAAGGAAGCTGCCATCTTTGCCTCTGTTTAATCTTCAACTGCTACGGTGCTGCACATGTGTTTCGTTATGACACCAGCCATTGGATGGTTTGATAGTTTGGCTGAGAGCACAGCCAATGTGCAGTTAGCATTCCCGGCATGCCTTTTTTTTTTAACTGTTTAAATCCATAGGTTTACTTCCACTTTAAGCCAATAAATTAGACTAAACAAGAATACGAATGCTCATTTAAAGTTAGTTGTGTAGACTTAAATTTGAAAAATGTATTTTAATTAGCCTTACTTGCTATTCATAAAGGAAACTCTTGAGCGGACAATTAAAAACTGTTCTAGGTTAGATGTGAATGTAATATGTAGTCTTGCATAACATCGCAAGTGAATCATACATAAGAATCTGAAGGAAGATGAACTCAAGATAACCTTAACAATTCAACAATAATTTCAATCGAAAGTAAAGGAAGTTTCTATAATGACCTTGGATGCTCTGTCTCTCTTTCTGTAAGCACCTGACATTAGTATCTTACCTATGAGAACCAAGCACAGTTGAGTCCTGTGGCCTCAAGTAGAAAAAGCATCACAGCTCTTCAGAGCATGCAGTCCATGTTAATGATCCACCATAATTGGCGATCTTCCCTCTGATGGTTTTGTGCAGTACACAGAGGGGAGCGGCAGGGGATACAGACTTGCCTGGCTTGGCCTTTTATCAGAGTCTCACTCATATCTGGATACTTGCAGAGTCTCTCTGCTTCACCACTTTCATCAAGAAGGTCTTGATAAGGGCTTGTGGCACAACTTAAAGCAACTCTGTAGCCTGAAAACATTTTATACCATACCATTAATATTTACCTCCCTGGCAGATGGCAAGTCCTTAACTTTGATCTCTGCAAGAGCTATGGGGCCTGAAGACTCTTCAACAACTTACACACTTCCGCCGGCCGCTACTTTACTACAGAACTCATTACTGATGTAGCAGCTGGCACTAAGAAGCACAGCAACATTCTTCAACCACTAAAGCTCTTGTGGTAAAAAAAGCTTAGACTGACTATCTGCTGGAGAGGTAAGTATCAACATTTTTTCGTTTGCAGGGAGCATTGTTTTTTTTAGACCAAACAACAACTGTCCCATGCTAAGATATGGTAAACCTCCACGGCACCCTAATGCATCTTTTTCACAATGGGGTTGATTTACTAATACTGGAGCATGCAAAATGTGCTGCAGCCCTGCATAGCAACCAATCAGCTTCCAGGTTTTTTATCAATGCTTAATTGAACAAGCTTGAAGCTGATTGGCTACCAAGCACAGCTGCAACAGATTTTGCACTGTCCAGTTTTAGTAATGACTCACCCAATGCTATCAGGTTTACTTTTAACTTAGTGTATCTAAACCAAATATAAAAATATAATATATTACAGATTACCAGTCCTTATGTAGATAGTGTGATTGTATTAAAGTGGTTGTAAACCCTTACAAACCACTTTGACCTACAGGTAATCCTAGATTAAGGGTTACCTGTAGGTCCAAGAAATATCTCCTAAACCTATACGGTTTAGGAGATATTTGCCCGAAGACAGCCATCGATGTCTACGGCGCATGCGCCGTAGACAGCGGCGCGCAGGCGCACTGGGCAGGCCGCAGATCGCGGCGATATGCCGCGAGTGTCGGCTCCCGTGCACATGCGCGGGTGTGACGTCATCGCTGCTCCGGGGAATCACAGCGCCGGAGCAGCGAGACCCGGAAGTCACTCCAGGATCCATGGCAGCGGCAGGCATGGAGACTGAGGACTGCTTCAGGGGCTTCGTTCTCAGGTAAGTTATTCATAATGAGCTAGTATGCTATGCATACTAGCTCATTATGCCTTTGCCTTGCAGGTTGCTTCCCCCCCCCCCCCATGGGTTTACAACCACTTTAAATTTCTTGTTTTAGGCTTTTTTCTTTTAATTTTCTCCTGGTAATCCTTCCTGTGAATAACACCTTCTTTTAATTTTCTCCTGGTAATCCTGTGAATAACACCCTTCCTCTTTTGTGTCTACACCCATTTCTCCATTGAGAGTCATGGTTGTCACTCTGGGTTGACCTAAACATGTCACTAACTTTCAATGGTACACGTACAAACCCATCAAGTTGGCCTTATCTAGGATCTCCTGTTTCCCTGAAACTCACAACACTCATGTACATTTATAAAAGTAGACTTGTCTCTGTTGGTAACCCTATATCGGGGGTCTTCATACCTTCTAAGCAAAGGGCCAGTGTACTGTCCTTCAAGCTTTAGGGGGCCAGACTGTGGCAAGTGGGAGTAGCAAAGGCTCTAACATCAGTGCTCCATCATTGGTTTTAATGGGAGAAATAGTGCCCCATTGTTGGTATCAGTGGAAGAACAGTGCACTGTTGATGCTGTCAGTAGGAAAAATGATGCCCCATCATTGGAGTCAGTTGGTGAAATAGTGCCCCAAGGGCCAGATAAAGGCAAGCAAAATGCCACATCTGCTGCCTGGGCTGCAGTTTGGAGATCACTGCCCTAGACTGTTGGATGCACAAAATACATAAAGTGAAACTAAAATATTTCTGAGCACGACAACTTGAAAACGCTATTTAATTCATTTTTAATATTCAAAGCAAAATCATCCATCCATGCCTCAATGCTTTATTGTTTTGAGAAATCACTTTGAAAAACACCCGCTACTGGGATCTCTTGCCCGACCATCTTGAATAAGAGCAAATGATTCATGTAGCATTTATTTTTTGAAATTCATCTGACCTTAGCTCAGACATGCAGGCAGGAGGGTGTGGTTAGCAAAAAAAGCCCCTCCTCCAAAAATACAATTCCTGCCTCCACACTGCCATACGGACCTATTTTATCATTCTCATCCAGTCCCCGTTGACTCTTTTCTGCAGGACATTTTATGTTTGTATATGTGTATGTATACATTCTCTACCTTCAACTCTCTTCTTTGTCCTCCACTGCCTCCACCCACTAACTCACTCACTGCCCAGGAGATTGCCAATCACTTCAAAAATAAGATTGATACAATTGAGGAAATATCCAATGAACAGATACCTCCCCTACTAAACACTCCATGTTCAGTGGTACAATTATTACTTCCCTCATTCTACCCTGTCACTGTAGACGAGGTTTGCTAAACTTTTTTCTAACACCTACCTAAACATTTGCCCCTTCGACCCCGTTTCCTCACAAATATTACGGTCTGGCTCTATCTTCCACCCTCTAACTCACATATTCAATCTCCCCCTCTCTTCTGGCATCTTCCCTAACTCTCTAAAGCAATTCATTTATTGGCCAATTAAATAATGAGACCACTTTTTCTTTTTATAGTCTTGTACTGCCATATATTTTAGATTTTCAATGGATTTTAAATGCTCTTCCTATCCTCCTACTCCAGTGCTTTGTGCTGGCATAGCCACATACACTCTCTATGCAGACTTAAGCCCCGTCCACACAGGCTGAATGCCGGGTAACATCGGCTGGTTCAATAAAAGTTGGTCCGACAAAAGACCGTCTGGCCGAGTTCTGTAGGATGAGCTTGCTGGAAAACCAGAAGCCAACCAGCTTCAGTGTCACCTATCAATGCTCTTTAGTGCCACCCATCAGTGCCACCCAGCAGTGCCACCTCTCAGTGCCCACAATGCCACCTATCAGTGCCCACCAGTGCCCACCAGTGCCACCTCATCAGTGCCCACCAGCGCCACCTATTAGTACACATCTGTGCATATCAGTGCTGCCTTATCAGTGCCCATCAATACAGCCTATCGGTGCCCATCAGTGCAGCCTATCCATGCCCATCAGTGTAGCCTCATCAGCGTACATTAATGAAGGAAAAAAATTACCTGTTTGCAATTTTTTTTAGAAAATAATATAAAAGTTTTGTATTTTTTTAACAAAAGATTTTTGTAACAAAAGATAAAAAACTCAGATCAAATATCACCAAAAGAAAGCTCTATTGTGGGGAAAAAATTTGAAAAATTTCATTTGGGTACAGTGTTGTATGACCATGCAAATGTTGTTCAAAGTGTGGCAGCACTAAAAGCTGAAAATTGGTCTTAGCAGGAGGGGGGTTTAGGTGTTTAGGTGCCCAGTAAGCAAGTGGTTAAGATAAAGTAAAACATTTTGTAGATGATACCTACCTTGGTGGGCGTACAGGCAGCAATATCTGACAATGATGTTACTGGCTTTGGTTGTACATATCATTATCATGAAGTGGTTAATTTCTGAACAAACCTCCGGGCTTGTAATGAACAATGATGCATTGCTAATTGAACAATTATCCAACTTTCTCCTTGTTGAAGAAATTGCAACATTAGAATGGAAACATTAAACCACTTTGTACAGTGTTCAGCCACAACCTGCTATAGACAGGCTGCCTACAACTGTGCTGGACAATGCACTTGTCCCCCGGGGGTGCACTAAAATGTCAGGAGGGACACACTGCTCCTAGATGGCCCCAGGGCCGCTGTTAGAAATCATGGGGCCCCGTACAGCCTACCCGACGGGGCCCCTTTTAAACCGACCCTTGACCCCACCCCAGGCTCCTTCCCTGACCCAACCTCTGCAGATTTGTCACTGTTTACATATGCACGCACATATGACATATATTTACATATAAACTAGATGTTGCTGCTCACATCTTTAATGGGACCCCTGATGACACGGGAGAGCCCAATAAAGGTGATGGAGCGACGGTGGTGGAACCCCCTTCCACTGCCTGTAAAAGTAATCCAGGGGCTTCTTAGCCACTAGGATTATTTTTACTTTGTGCAGACTCGTCGTGGCTAAAAAATGATATCTTCATCATTGCTGCAGCGATGACAAAGATATCACCCTTCCAATCCAGCAATGTACCAGTATGTTGCTGGACAGGAAGCGGTTGAAGGGGGTGGTTGGGGGGCACATATTTACTGCCCCCCTTCCCAAATGCAAGTGTAAAGTAACATCACACTGCGTCTTATGATTATCAGCATTATGAAAATTGTGCAGGCAGCACAGTCAGCATGTGCTCTGTCATGGATCTCACAGTGTCAGAGTTGGGTGCTAACTCTGTTAACTTATGGCTATACTGTGTGTACAGTAACTACAACCCAAAACAGCCATAACAAAGTAAGCACCAAACAGAAATAGGACACACTGTAACAGATCCATGACAGAACACATGCGGACTGTGCTGCCTGCGTGAGTGAGTGTCATAATGCTGATAATCATGACCAGCTATGCTGTACCTAAGTGAGACGCAGTGAAGGATTCAACTTCTGTGCTCCACTAACAGTGTGTAGTGCATGTGTCCTCCAGGTTCTTGCTCCCATCATTGCAGCCTATCTCTTTCATCCACTGAGCCGCCTGTCGCCTCGCCTGAGTCTCAGCAGTCAGCAAAGGAAAATGAGAGGCGGAGCTAAGCGGAGCCTCGTAGTATCACTCCGCCAGGGAAGGCAGTGTGCAGCGGCAGTCGAGACTAATTAGCTAGCAGAACAATGTGCTGGACGGCTTCATGTACATGCGCCCGAAAAAGGAAAAATAGTCTGAACGCTGTACTCATCTCCTAGCCCTATCTGTAGACCAGATGAGGCCCAGGAAAATGTAATTAGAAACCCCCTTCTCTCAGAAAGTAATAGCGGGGGAATGGTTTCAAAATTTTAATATGCATAAATTAACTGTACATTTGCCCGGGCCCCCCTGTGGAGCTGATGGGGGCTGGACCCAGTACAACAGGGCTGGTTGTACTGCCCTATCAGCGGCCCTGGATGGCCCTATGTGCAAAAAGCCTAAATCCCAACTCAAATCACAGATAAACTTTGCACTAACAATCTCCATTTTCACAGTCTTGTCCAAAAATATGAACGCACAATGCACTAGGCACCAGCCTTTGACCCAGCTGTGCTGTGAACTTTGCAACCAATCAGACCTGGTCAGATACACCCCCTTTCCAGCTAACCAATATAAAGCCTGGTACACACTATTGCCCCGTACACAAGGTTGGATTTTCCAATGGAAAATGTTTAATGGGAGCGTTTGTCGGAAATTCCAACCTTGTGTAGGCTCCATCAGGCATTTTCCATCAGAATTTCCGTCGCACAAAATTTGAGATCTGGTTCTCAAATTTTCCAACAACAAAATCCATTGTTGGAAGATCCACGCATGCTCGGATCAAGCAGAAGAGCCGCACTGGCTATTGAACTTAATTTTTCTCTTTCCTCGCCATATGTGTTGTACGTCACCGCGTTATTGACGTTCGCAATTTCTGACCAACTTTGTGTGAGCGTGTGTATGCAAGACAAGTTTGAGCCAACATCCATCGGAAAAAATCCATGGATTTTGTTGTCGGAATGTCCGATCAATGTCCGACCAACTTTGTGTGACCGTGTGTATGCAAGACAAGTTTGAGCCAACATCCATCGGAAAAAATCCATGGATTTTGTTGTCGGAATATCTGATCAATGTCCGACCAACTTTGTGTGACCGTGTGTATGCAAGACAAGTTTGAGCCAACATCCATCGGAAAAAATCCATGGATTTTGTTGTCGGAATATCTGATCAATGTCCGATCGTATGTACATGGCATATAAGCTTTTTTCCATTCAACCCAGTGGGTTGAACAAAAAAAAAACTGTCAGCTCTGGTTGGAACCGCTGTACTAACCACTAAGCTGGTGTGTTCTGACAGGGGGATGCCCCTCCGCCAAGACATTCTGATCAGCACTCTCCCATTGGCAGAGAGCGCTGATTGGGAGCCAGTTGGCTTCTGGTTTTCCAGCAAGATGGCGTACTTTTATCGACCAACTTTTATTGAACCAGCCAATGTTACCCAGCATTCAGCCTGTGTGTACGGGGCTTAAGTCTGCATAGAGAGCGTGTGTAGCTATGCCAGCATAAAGCACTGGAGTAGGAGGATAGGAAGACCATTTAAAACCCATTAGAAATCTAAAATATATGGCAGTACAAGTCTATAAAAAGAAAAAGTGGTCCCATTCTTTAATTGGCCATTAAAGTAATTGGTATATTTTGTATGATCAACAAATTACATGCATTAAAGGCCTACCTCTGGATCACAACTTTTTAAAGCCTTAGCTGGTCTTTCCACAGCACATCCAATGTGATATTTATTGTGGGAATGCCAGTTCTTGTCAAGCTTGGATAGAGCAAACTCTTTATTCTTATGACTGCCAAATGCCGTGTGTTAGTGATTAGATGGTTTCTGGCCTCCACATGCGGAATTCTGCCTGAAATCGGTTCTGGAGTGAGGTGTTTGTGTGCTGCAGAGAATGGTTTCTGGACCTTAACCAGAAGCACTCTCTCTAGGATATTCCATTGGGCACCATTTTGGAAGCTTGCTGTTTAGTCACACTCCAGGTTTTCAAACCATTCCCTTGCTGAATTTAGAATATTCTAGAAAAAAATAAATAAAAACAACAGAAAAAAAGTAACAAATCCACACATTTAATGCTTTACACATCAAAACATTTAATATGCAAATTACATTCCGGAGGAACTATTCCCTTTTTTGTTAGGCACTTAATTTTGTTTGTATTGAAATACAAAGGGGATTTTTTTTGACAGCTTCACTAGTTACTGCTCAATTGATGGACTGGGCTGTAGTTTATACACACAGGTGCTGGAGGCAGAGGCACAGAAAATACCACCATCAGCTTGTGTTAAATACTCGCTCATGGAGATACAGCAGATGAATGGCGCCTGCAGCTTCATTGTCCAGAGGGTGTGCAATCTGTGTTCATTTTAAGGTGGCACAGCACGAATCACAGCTGAGTCTTCACTGAGTGCTTGTATTGAGCTATTCCAATACACATAAGAGTACAAGGATAGTTTAGGGGTTGCTCAAGTGATGTTCATACTACTGGATTTAGGGGACCTCGAGTGTACCACTGACATTGGCAAAAGTCTACGCATTTGGAGAATGGAACTCTACCAAAAGCTGTCAGAGATTGCAGAGGTGAAACAGGAGATTGTCAGAGGCTACAGGTTTTAGGGTTCAGGGTGTAAGCTCCATTAGATCGGATGGGGAGCATCGTTGCACAGCAATTTTCAGATCTCTCCAGAGATGTTCATTCTGGTTCAAGTCTGGGCTCTGGCTGGGCCACTCAAGGACATTAACAGAGTTGTCACGTAGCCACTCCTTTGCTATCTTGGCTGTGTGCTTAGGGTCTTATTGGAAGATGAACCTTCACCCCAGTCAGGTGTCCAGAGCGCTCTGGAGCAGGTTTTCATCAAGGATGTCTCTGTACATTGCTGTATCCATATTTCCTTCAATCCCGACAAGTCTCCCAGTTCCTGCCACTGTAAAATATCCCCAAAGCATGATGCTGCCACCAACATGTTTCACTGTAGAGATGGTATTGGCCAGGTGATGAGTGGTGCCTGGTTTCTTCCAGACATGACGCTTGACATTCGGGCCAAAGACTTCAACCTTTGTTTCATCAGACCAGAGAATTCACCCTTCAGGTGCATTTTGGCAAACTCTAGGCAGGCTGTCATGTGCTTATTACTGAGGATTTACTTCCGTCTGGCCACTCTACCACACTGGCCTGATTGGTGTAGTGCTACAGAGACAGTTGTTCTTCTGGAAGGTTCTACTCTCTCCACAGAGAAATGCTGGCACCCAGCTGCATTCACCTGTCTATGGATTTTGCCTGCCTGCGCCTTCCTACCAGGTTGGGGACATGGTCTGGCTGTTACCTCGCAACCTGCGACTTCGTGTTCCCTCTCTGAAGTTCACACCTCGGTTTATCGGGCCTTTCTGTATTCTTTGCAGGATTAACCCAGTGGCTTACGCATTAGACTTTTCTTCTAATATGCATATCTCAAATGTATTTCATGTCTCCTTATTAAAACCTTTGGTCTGCAACCGCTTTACCACTTCGGTGCGACGTCCTCACCCTGTACAGGTTGAGAATCATGAGGAGTATGAAGTACAGTCCATTGTTGACTACTGTAGGTTTGTGGGTGCATACAGTACCTGGTGCATTGGAAAGGGTACAGTCCGGAGGAACACTCTTGGGTCTCATCCTTGGATGTACATGCTCCTGTCTTCCTCCGTGATTTCCCCTCAAGCTTGGTGGTCCTCCGAGGGGGAGGGGTCATTGAGGTACTGTCAGGGCTGGGCTCAGCCCTTCCTTCTCTGGGCTGGCCGCTCAACTGTCGGCTGATTGCAGTCTCCTATCTCTCCACAGTGACTCACCTGTTGATGATATCCTGCTTGTCAGTCCTGCCTACTTAAGCCACCCAGCTCAGATGATCTCTGCCTTCGCCTTGGTCAACATCACAGAGACTCCTACGTTCCTGTTAAAGACTTGCTTGGCTGACATTCCTTCTGGCTCCAGATCCTGCTTGCTGTTCCACTACGCTGTTCCCTGGCTTCCTGACTTTCTGTCTTGTCTGACTATCCGTTCCGGTTACTGCACTTTGGCTATGTTTTGACTACATTTGTTCTGTTTACTTTTATTATTAAACAAAAGTGATTTAACTGTACTTCTGTCTCACTCTGATTCATGGTTTCTGACACAATTCTTTGGACTGCATGGCTTGGTTAGTGCTTTGACATGCACTGTTAACTGTGGGACCTTATATAGACAGGTGTGTGCCTTTCCAAATCATGCCCAACCAACTGAATTCACCACAGGTGGACTCTCATTAAGTTATAGAAACATCTGCAGGATGATCAGTGAAAACAGGATGCACCTGAGTTAAATTTTGAGTGTCATAGCAAAGGCTGTGACTACTTATGTACATGTGATTTTTTTTGTATTTTATTTAATAAATTTGAAAAGATTTCAAACAAACTTCTTTCACATTGTCATTATGGGGTATTCTTGGTAGAATTTTGAGGAAAATAATGAATTTAATCTATTTTGGAATAAGGCAAAATGTGGAAAAAGTGAAGCGCTGTGAATACTTGCCGGATGCACTGTATATACTTCTGACTACTGCACTGTGTATGTTACATAGACCTGACCCCTGCACTATCTACATTCCATACACCTGACCGCTGTACTCTATACATTACAGGCACTTGACCCCTTCATTCATTAAATGACATACACCTGAATTCTGTACATTACCTATTTTTGACCCCTGCACTCTGAATATAGGCTCAAGTTTAAGTTTTTCCCACTGCACAATTTGGCAACACCCACAATTTCCTGTGATGTGCTGTGTGTGCCCTCTCATATTTTTCCTTAAAGAAGTCCTTGAATGCATTTAAAATGTTATTAAACCCAAATCATAAAAAAACTATCAATAAATTGTGTATTACCTGCCGCTCATACTCAGTCACTATGGAATTTGTTTTCTGTATTCTGAAAAAAAAACCTGGTTAATCCTGCTGTTCTCTGTCTCTTCCTCCCATCCACGTCCCCACTGCAAATGGGAATTTTGCAGAGCAGAGCTGGCAGCTAGAGCACATGCTCAGTTTTCAGTGTAGTTTGTACCCTGGGCTATCCCTCCATATCACATCTGAGCAGCCCATGTGACTATAGAGTCACACATGTGGGCATATACACTCTGGTAGATGACTGCCCACTCCCTCCTCGCTAACTAGCTAAACACAATAGGGGTGGGATAATATATCTTGATTGATGGAGGCTTCACCTCCCCTCTTATTCTAAAACACAGCCTGGAGGGGTGTGACGCAGCCTGTGACTGGCAGAAATCCAGTCACACCATGTTATTGCCAAAAAATAATACATATTTGATTTTAAATATATATTTGTATGACAATGTAAAATGTTTATTCATATTAATTATTTATTTTTACTCTGTATTCCAAAGCCATTTTTTTTTAACATGTAACCAGCAGCAGAGGATTAGAACCTCCTCCTGCTTATGTTTCCCTGCAGACGGGCTGGGAAAGGGCTGGGTCATGTGACATCTGTATATCGAGCTGGGTCATGTGACAGCTGTATATCGATTAGGAAAAAAAGGTACCTAGATGTTTTTTTTTTTAATTAAAATAATTACAGGGCCAACATCCACATACAGAAAGAGAAGGGATAATGTAAATTAAACAATGTGTGTTTAGAATCACTTTAAGTATTGTAACTTGTAACTTGAGAGAGCTAAAGAGCTACAAGTGATGGTCAGACTGTGGACATGCTACAAGAGAGGGACATTAACTACGAATATGCTATAGGATTTGGTGCAGACTGGGGGCTTGCTTGAGGCATTAGTCATAGACTGCAGATAATATGAGACTGATAAAGATCACTGCTATCACAGCCTCTTTACAAATCAATGCTTGGATGTTTGTTCTGACTACAGTCCACTTTAAAATGATTAGTGCCCCTTTTGATATTATTCCCAGCAAGACCCATTATAAAAGATGAGCGAAAAAAATAAAAAATTAAAAAGAGAATGGATGGGCAGGACAGAAAAGTAAAATAGTGCAAAAAAAAAAAAAACCTAAACCTTTTACCGCTATAATGTAGCATAAAGAAAATATTTCAGTAAGCACCAAAATGCAGAATATTGTCTGTAGAAGCCCTAATGGCCATATAACAAGTGCCAAATGGCCCCTGGGCCGCTGGTTGGCCACCAGGAAGCTAATGGCTACACTGTGACTGTAGGGGTTTTCCAGCATAATAACCTGATTTGATTTTGCAAGTGAACTAGCAATGCTTTCCTCTGTCACATTATGCTTTAATAAGGGATATTTGGAGGAATATACGCATACCAACATTCCTTTGTGGTTGTTTGGATGTAGCCTACAGATGGAGACTCCATGGCTGTGCGAGTGAGATCAACGTGGAGCTGAAATTAAGGTTTGAGCAATTGCTTTCCTAAGCCTGTGAATTGGAAGTATGATATTACGTGTCAAGTGGTGCATCATGACTTGAAAATGGTGAGCAGCCACTATTCTATGACCTACATACTCAACCAGCCTCAATTCCACAATACATTTTTTTTTGGGAACCTTACATTATTATGAGTAATAAAAAGTCAATATAATCCTGTAATATGGCAATTTGTCATTTACCCAACACCTTAGAACATACCATGTCAGCAAAAACGTAAACTACAAACAATCAATTTAAGCTATGGATAATCAGTCATTGTGCTACACATAGATCACATACACTAAACACCGTTCGGAGTTGTGTGTCCCATCTCAATGCCCCTTTTTGCCTTTCAAGAAACCCTTCCACTGGTGCAGATTGAATTGCCGACAGAATCCAGGATTCTTGGGGAACATTGAGATTGGAGCTTTTTGACTGGTGCCAAAATATGGCCAACATATTGAATTCTTATTGGAAGCCAAAGCCTCCAATGACAGCAACAGATTTGGTGGGATCAGAGCTACCCCTTTAAAGGAAACCTGAGAGAAATATGCAGGCTGTCATTGCTACTGATGTGGCTGTTATTGATGTTTAGATGCTCAAAAGTGATAATGTGTAAATTCCCAGTGCTTTGTTGCGTCTGGGGAGTCGCAGGTGCCGGGTACAGTCTGCCATACATATGAATAGCTGTACATGACCGTACTCATGTAAACGCAAGTGTCACATTTGGAGAAATACACTGTAACACTTATGATGATAAATGGTGATTCACAGGAGCGTCAGCATTTACATGAGTATGGCAACATACAATGATTCACTTATCTGTTCGGATATACATTCCACTTGCGACTCCTCAAGGCATGGGAAAGCACATGGAAAATGCTGGCTTTGGTTCTTCCTGGACCTTGGTGCAAGTGAATATTCCAAACTGATGTAATAGCTCTTTTTGAGGAAGTCCCCAACTAAGGGCGGCACAGCGGTGTAGTGGTTAGCACTGTCACCTAGCAGTAAGAAGGGTCACTGGTTCCAATAAAAAAAAACGACACTACCTGCCTGGAGTTTGCATGTTCTCCCTGTGCCTGCGTGGGTTTCCTCTGGGTACTCCGGTTTCCTCCCACACTCCAAAGACATGCAGGTAGGTTAATTGGCTTCTGTCCAATATTGGCCCTAGTATATTAAAGGGGACCTTGCATTGTGGGCTCCTTGAGGGTAGTAACCAATGTGAATGTGCAATGTACAGGGATAGGGACAATTGTAGACACTCACTCAGGTTGAACTGGATGGACTGGTGGCTTTATTCAACCTTACTAACTATGTAACTATGTAACAATGGGTCCATGCAAGGCCCTCGTGATAATGCCTCAAGGTTTGTAGAAAAAAAGAGTACGGTTGACAGTTAAGATATTTTTTACTTGTTATAGTAATTGTATGAAAACATTAAATACATTTTGGTAGCTACAGGGGGCTCCTGGTAAACCATTGGCCAGAGCAGACATTGTGCTGTTATAAAATTTTGAATCTGTTGTCCAGACCTCCCTTGCATCTGGCATCATTAAAGCTGATCTCCAGATTTGATCTTTATTGCATACTTTAAGAAAATACAAGTCGTTCTTGGAATGGAACTGTGAACTACCAATAGACTATGGAAAAGTTCCAAGAAGCCAGCAGTGGGCTCCACTAATGTGGTTAAAACATTGACCCCCCCATTAGTAGAAATACAAAACTGTATATAGGGCCACCAACAAGGTGTTGAAGCATTCATGAGCCATGAAGCTTGTAGCAAGGTCCAAGAAGCAAAGGAGAAGTAGATGGCATATCAGTTAGAGTCCAGTGATGCCGCAGCCTCTGTGTCAAAGAATCAGGTCTTCTCTTTTGTCCAGGATGTAGAGCCTACTAGGGAAGAGGAAACTATATTTGATGCCTTATTTCCTGAGACATCTGTGGACCATAATGTTGTAGTGTGTACGTTGTTGTACTTCCTATTTACTTAGTTTGAAGGCAACCAAGGATGACCTTCAGTTTGTACACAACCCTTTCAAACCCAAACCTACTGCCCTAATCTGGAAAAACAAGGATCCAAACTAATGGAAAATTCTTTCCATAGTTTCAAGAAGAATCAGATTTTGAGTTACCATTTACAAAGGCAAATTGTCTGCTAAAGGCACTCTGACACTTGGGGCCACAACATGAAAAATGTTGAGCACCTCTACTCTCTAAGACACTACCTGTATATAAAAGGAAACTGCGCTCGCAATTGCCAGCTGCCTCTCTTGTGCATTTCTCCAGAGGGAGCAAAAGGTGGCGGGCCAATGTTCCTCTAATTGTGTTGTTACAGCCGGAGGAAGAGCCTGTGAGGAAAGGTTATTACAAGGGTGGGGGCGGCTTTCAGATGTTTTGTGTCCTTCTGCTCGGCTCATAAAAGCTGTAATAAAAAGACACACATTTAATACTCCACAATTTGTGAGAATTAACATATCAAAAAATCCAGAAGAAAGAAATGTAATAAATCCTGAATAAGGAACGAAGATGAAAAGCATCAAAGGATCCGTTACACCCCCCTCCATCTCCCTACAGAGCATAGGCCTGAGTCTAGTCTGCAAAGGACAGAAAGGGATGCGCTTGTCTTACGTGACGTAAGAGCTTCGAGATTCAGAGTGTCTGGCTCTTACAACTTATTCATTCAGTGGCAGAAAAGCCCAAAAAAAAAAGAATACATCAAGCCTACGAAAACAGTTCCAACAGTTTCTGATTATGGTGCAGTTTTCTCTAAATAAAATCTAATAACAGATTTGTCTCAGTTTCCAATGGTGAAAGGGCATTTAATATGCAAATTAGCTGATCTAATAAAACCAGAAAAATGTGTTGTCTATGCTCCTCGTAACTCTGTTGATTTCAAAGCTAAACTCCAGGCAATCAGCTAAATACACATATAAAATACATACATGAAATAATTTTTATTTTGCAAAAGATTCATATTTCTGTGTCTCTGGCCCTCATATGTACGAAACACTGCCATACAGCACAGCCATGTCTGACATGGCAGGAGACCTGATTTTTTTTATTTTTTGCTGCAATTAAATTACACTTGAAGGTAGGTGCAGTCTACTTTCTCCACTGCGGGTAACGTTCATCCACAGCAGCAATGCAGGTGGAGGAGGAAGCCGAATCACCCCTCTGACTCTGGCGGGTGGGGGTGATCTTGGGCCACGCAAAGTCTATTGCAGTGCGGAGTCTAAGTACTAACTAGTGTTCACCAGAGCTCCTAGTGGTGGTTTTGCTGCATGTTGTTACCAGGTCACAGTCCTTAGGATCGCCCTACCAAGGGATGAGCAAGACAGGGTCTAAAAGCAGATATAGCAGGTAGAGATAAGCAAAAGCGTAGACAGTAAACAAGCCAAAGGTCGGTAACAAGTGGTGGCAAGGTTGGGATTAAGCAGAAGCATAGTCAAGGAACAAGCCAAGGGTCAATAATGAGTGATAGAGAAGATACGGAAGGCAGCAGGACTGACAAGTACCATGTTGGCTGGAGGAAGCACAATAATCCGTCAAACACTGTGTGCAAAGGCATGGCTTTAATAGGACGTTCATGGGAGGAATCCAGCATTCCAGGTGACTCAGCAAAAAGTGGAACAAGACAGAAAGGTCCATGTGGTTCAAAGTAGAGAAAGACATTACTGGAAGTGGCAGCAGAGGAGCTTACTACGGAGGAGCGTGGAGGGGATGAGATATAAAGTATCCTATGGAATTCTGTGTATATATTGAGAAGCTTATGGTTGCTGAGTGTTTCAAGGAGAAAGAGCATATGTTTGCTTAAACCTAAAGAGTGATACCAGAAGTGCGACTAGACCTGCAGGGGTCTTTCCCTGAGATGAGAAGCTGGGGCACACTATGATCACAGATGGTGAAAGTTCTTCACTTTGAAAGAATTTGAACATTATTTATATTTGCACTTTGGAGGGTGACCTCACTATACGAACTTAATTTTTTGCACTCAAGTTTTCTGCACGAATCACTTTTTATACTTTGCTGGAATCGTTTATGCGGAAACAGACACTTTTTTTTAGCATCTGCAATTATAGAGTTGAATATTATATATTGTTTGCATGAATATTTATTTATTTATTGAAGTTATACTGTATGAACTTTATTGTATTGAGAAAGCGCCACATTATTTACTATTTATATCAGCAAGAAGAGACACAACAGATTCAGAATCGGGCCCTGACAGTATATGATCATCATTTGTGCACTCTCACTTTAGAATTTGTATTTAATGTTCTGTGGAAAAAAAGTTAAAATAATTAGGCTAATAAAGGGTGAGTTTTGTGACAACAACAGATCCATGATAGTTAAATTGAACCTCTGCAGCCTTACTGAGCCATTTGAAGCCCATTGCAACCTGCTAAACATCATACACCACCTTCATTTTTCCTGCCTCATTGACTTCAATGTCTTTCACCAAAACAGTGAATCTTAACAAAATCTCTTATTTTTTGCCAAAATTGGAGACATATTAAACTCAGTTTGGTTATCCTTATTAGTCAGACCACTTAAATGCTGACCAGTTGGCTCAAAAGTTACAAGTAGGACTAAACTGGACTTTTTTTTTGTAAAAACTTGACCTCTTAATCTATGGATAGTTTAAATGTTGAGTAAAGTCGGAGTCATGCCAAATGTTCTTTTTTTGTTTTACAGTAAAACCTTGGCTTGCGAGCATAATTAGTTCCCGGGAACATGCTTGTAATGCAAAGCAATTGTATATCAAAGCGAATTTCCCCATAAGAAATAATGGAAACTCAGATGATTCGTTCCACAAGCATTTATTTATTCATAAGTCCTGCAGTTTATAGTCCATATAAAAAAGGTTATAGCAATGCAATAGGTTGTGCAACCATAAAACGTCCATCCACAAATGACAGCCTCCGCAAGGGGATTAGAAGCAAAAGACAAATTTTGTTTTTCTTGCAAAACACACTCAGACAAAGTTACTCTCAAACCGAGTTACTCTCAAACCAAGGTTTTACTGTATATAGAATGTGTGGGCAGGTGCCGTTGGCTAGTCTGCCACTGGGTGGCTCTGTTCCAAAATAGCGTGGTAATAGGGAATTATGTCATTGGGTATTATGTCCCCTTTTAAACAAAGCTCCATGTAGTGATGTAATGGGTGAAGCATCTGCCTATATAAATGCCAGGGTGGGAGGAACCTTAAGAGAGACGAGGCATGGGAGCCAAACAACCCACAACCACACAGATGTAGTCAGTTACTGCAAAGGTCCTTCACAGGGCAGAAGGCCCACACAAAATTGTCTAACAGCCAAAAGAGCCAGCTGCAGTCCTCCTGACTGGAAACATAGCTTATGAGGACTGGAAGCAGGATGCAAAAGGCTTTTTAGACCAGGCTAAGTGTTCTCTAACACAAGTACTAGTACCTTGGAACAGATATTGACATCTGGGAGTGTACCCAGCTGAGTAAAGCTATAGAAAGGAATATAGATAGAGAGACTGGTTTACTTCAGATGGCACCTTGTTAATCTTAGTTGACAGAGCAGGATGTTTCACATTCACCTGAATCTCACTTTTAATAGAGCAGAATGCTCCAGATTTAGTATACAGGGAGATGGGTTCCAACACAGTGGTGCTCCGAAAGAGAGGAGAGAGGAGATGCTAAGGGAAGATAGCTTATAAGTGATGTGCAAGGTTGGCTTTTACAAATTACTTCTACAGCCTATCCTCTTTTGTGTATGGCAATTTAGGCCAAAGAAACCTTTTAGTAGGTATATTTGATGTGTCACTGCCATCTTTGAAGAACATCAGTAAAGTGAAGAAAATATCCTGTGTGGACATTCCTTTGTTCAAGAGTAAAAGGGCTAATGACTGGGGATGTCATGGGAAGGCTTATGGCAAGGAACAGACACAATATGGCGGAGGCTTTTAGCTATAGCAGTGGGTTATTGTCCTTATCCAAGAAGAAGCAAGGTGGGAGTTTAGGCGATTTGGCATAGACAGTTGGCCAATCAGAAGCCCCCTTACAAGTGGGTAAGGGTTAGAACCCCTGTCAGGTTTTTATGTCCATCTGGGTCTCCATTGGAGAGATTTGTCCTCAACTGTTTTCATGACTGGTGCTACCTGGGACAGAAAGTGAGGGGAAATGAGTACATCAATACAAAAGAATTGAGCTCTATTATTTCAAAGCCATTGTGTCTAATTTTTAGGGAATCATTAATGACTAGAATGGTACCAGTGGATTGGCGTAGGGCCATTGTGGTGCCCATATTTGAAAAGGGATCAAAGTCTTTACCAGGTAACTATAGACCTGTTAGTTTAATTTCCACTGGATCGTTTAATAAAAGACCACATAGATGAGTTCTTGCTGGAAAAAAATATTCTAAGTAATAGACAGCATGGATTCATGAAAGACAGAAGTTGTCAAACAAACCTGATTTTTTTTTTACGAGGAGGTAAGTAAAACCTTGGACAGAGGGCTGACTGTAGATGTGGCATACGATTAATGTGTAAAGTAAAGTCTACAGGCTTGGAAAGATCAGTTTGTAAATGGATAGAAAACTCGCTAAAAGACCAAATTTAGAGAGTAGTGGTTAATGATTCTTACTTTGAATAGTCTAAGGTTATCAGTGGTGTACCCCAAGGTTCAGTGTTGGGACCCTTACTTTTTAATATCTTTATAAATGATATTGGGTCTGAGATTAAAAGTACAATTTCTGTCTTTGCAGATGACACCAATCTATGCAATGGAATAACGTCTTTACAGGATGTCTCCAAATTACACACTGACCTCAATACTCTGTTTAATTGGGAAATGAAGTGGCAAATGAGGTTTAATGTTGATAAATGTAAAGTTATGCACTTGGGGGCTAAGAATATGCATGTATCATACATATTAGGGGATGTACAGTTGGAGGAATCCATAGTGGAGAAGGATCTGGGGGTTTTGGTAGATCATAAGCTCAATAATACCATGCAATGCCAATCTGTGGTTTCCAAAGAAAGCAAAATCCTTTCTTGTATAAGAGAGGTATGGACCCCAGATATATATCATTTTTCCCCTGTACAAATCATTAGTAAGACCTCACCTGGAATATGCAGTTCAGTTTTGGGCATTAGTTCTCAAAA
Source organism: Lithobates pipiens (assembly GCF_037356315.1). Taxonomy (NCBI): domain Eukaryota; kingdom Metazoa; phylum Chordata; class Amphibia; order Anura; family Ranidae; genus Lithobates; species Lithobates pipiens. Next base: position 25,322,303 of record NW_027507788.1, read on the forward strand.
AGGATATTGGGGAACTGGAGAAAGTGCAGAGAAGGGCAACCAAACTGATAAGAGGCATGGAGGAGCTCCGCTATGAAGAAAGATTAGAGGAACTGAATGTTATATGGAGAGGTTCCCCCAAGGGGTTTTTCAGCAGCAATGTAACAAAGTAAAAAAATTATATGAAATAATTATATAAAAAAGTCTTTATTAAGAAAAAGTCAGATTCATGTTAACATTTAAAATATCAGCTCTGGTTGAAGACTACAGTACATATTCCACAGTACAGCAATACAAACACAATAATGAAAAATGTCATTAATGTCTACTATATTGAAGCCCCAACGCGTTTCGACCCATACAGCCATGGTCTTCCTCAAGGGGGGTAGTTTACTCTAAAAGAAATACATTCAATATCTCACATTTCAAAAACATTTCATAATGTACCAATTTTCTATGTACACAAGAGGTATAGTGTACATGGTGTAGATGGTGGAATAAAGGGTCTCATGACCAGAGATTTAAAATCATTTGAATGATCAAGGGGGATCCATGATTATTCCCGCCTCCCCAAGGAAAACGGAATCCAGCCCAATAGGACTTACAAGAAGTCACACTGTGGACATCCTTCAGAGGGAAAAGGAAAAGTGGCATCTGCAATGATTCTCAAAATATAACAGTATATCAAGTGAGGGTAGAGTGATGGGCCCTTGGTGTACTAGCGAAGGGTGCCCAACAAATGACAAATGTGCCCGGTATGGACTGCGCATGTACGGAACAACACAACAGCTGATTTGCCAATCAGCTGGGCTGACGTAACCAGGGCGCATGCACACATCATAGGAGGTATCTCTAGATGGGAGATACCATTTCACAGGCACAATTTAAACCTATACAAACAGCGGGGGAAACAGTCAGATTTTGCATCGCTGCTGCTGGAGGGTGGCTAGTGGCTGTGTTGAAGAGCTGGTTTTGTCTGTGTTGCAACCCACCCTTTCACACAAGCAAAACCAGCTGTTCAACACAGCAAACCTGCCCTGCAACACAGACAAAGCTGGACCATCAGCACACTCTAAAGCCGCCCCGCAACAGCGAGGCACAATGTGAGAACTACTGTCTCCCTCCGCTGTTTGTATATTTTTCAATTGTGAACCTGAAATGGTATCTCCCATCGGGAAATGCCTCCTACGATGTGCCCTTGCACCCTGGTCACGCTGATCAGCTGAAGTGTGACTCCATCCTGCGCATGTACGGGCACTATTCGATGGGGGGGGGGGGGGGGGCGCTTCTCGACAGAACACTGGCAGAGGCTTGCACTCATTGCCTTGGTATTGTTCCTTGAGCCCTGACCTGTATTTGCTATCCTGAAACCTGTATTACTGCAATCTGTACCTTGTATCCTGTGTTCCTGAACACTGCATCCATACCTGGACTCCTGTCTTGCAGACTGATCCCTTCCCCCTGTTGTCCTCTCACTTTCCTGTCCTCTTCCCTGTTCTATCTGATTGATCTCCCGTGTATGACCCTGGCCTGGTTACTTTTATGATTATATATTACACCTGTAAATACGTTTGGTTTGGAGAGTTATTATTGTGTGTCACCGTGGTTGGTTGCTAGTTTATTTTATTGTTTGTCACATCAGAGGTGCGTTTACTTTGGTGTATTATTTATCCTCATAATAAATCATATTATTATTACTTTATATGCATTTGGTCCTCCCTATCGCAGTCCACACATTTCTGGCCGCACTGGTTCATGACACCCTATTGAGCTGGATTCCTTTTTCCTTGGGGAGGTGGGGATAATCATGGAGCCTCCTTGATCATTCAACTGATTTTAAATCTCTGGTGACGAGACCCTTTATTCCACCATCTAGCGGTAACTATACCTCTTGTGGACATAGAAAATTGGTACGCTACAAAATGTTTTTGAAATTTGAGATATTGAATGTATTTCTTTTAGAGCAAACCACTCCCTTGAAGAAGACCATGACTGTATGTGATGCCCATTATTGTGTTTGCATTGCTGTACTGTGGAATATGTACTGTGTCCTTCAACTAGAGCTGACATTTTAAATGTTAACATGAATCTGACTTTTTCTTAATAGACTTTTTTATAGCAATGAATGACACATGTATGGGAGTCTGATAAGGCTGCACACCTCAATACAAAAGGTTTGAACAGAAGTGGAAAATTCCCCATGGAGCTTTTTTTGCAGCAAATAGGAGTCAAAAAATATTTTTTCCATAAAAAATATATTCATTTTATTCATTAAGAGACAATTGGACATCAGTATGATAAACAATTTAAAATATGAGCTCTGGTGTACACAATGTGAGACAGTTTAGACTAAGAAGAGGAGGCAAACAGTAGATTGTACCATGTGATATAACTGATAAACAATATACATCAGAGGGTACTCTCTCACAGTATTGATGAATTATAATTATAATTATACTATCCGATGTTTATAAAATGCCCCAATGCATTTCGACCTTAGGGATTGTGGTCTTCTTCAGGGGGTCTTACATTTCTATAAATACATCAACAAGAACATATATCAATATTACAATATATCATATGTAAACACATTCCTTTATAAGTAATCATATATTAGACTTGGCAAATACACTATATTTACCCCTTCCACCAAGACGGCTCACTTATCCAGAGACTTCTTTGTTAAAAAGCACAGAAGAAAATAAAGAATTCCCCCAATGATGATCCCGAACCGTGCTTGGTGAGAAGGGGAGAACAGCCCCAGCCCACGAGGCTTGCAAGTAGTCACAGGTTAGTATGCCCCCCCATAGGGGAAACTCAGAGACCAAAACACCTGAAAATTATTGTAATTATAGTAATTAGTCTGCTGTATACATATTAGATTGCTATAACATGGGTCATAGAAATCAACTATGGTAAAAGATGATGCTGATAAAGTAAAGGGCGACATTTTAAATTTTTTATTTTATTTATTAGCAGGTAAGGATCTCAAAATATATTGGGATCCCCTCCAGGTGCTGCCAAGAGCACAGAATTGCCTATGTATTATGCATAGATTATACATGTTACAAGACTTGTATATAGGCCTAGAAGGCTCAAATATAGCTGTCTGTGCCTGATAAGAGTAATTATAGTTATTTCCTAAATCTCATATTATATAATTAATAAACTGAATCAAATAGTAAAATTGCGAGTGTGTAATTGTGAAAAAACGAGGGGATACTCATATTTTTTTGTTACCCCTTCTAAAATACATCAAGAAGGTGCAAAATGTGACTGCAAAAATGTGATGAAAAGGAAAATGTGCATAAAAGGTCATTAAAGTGGAAGTAAACTCCCCTATCGTTTTCAGCCAAGGAAGCTGCCATCTTTGCCTCTGTTTAATCATTAACTGCTATGGTGCTGCACATGTGATTCGTTATGACACCAGCCATTGGATGGTTTGATAGTTTGGCTGAGAGCACAGCCAATGTGCAGTTAGCATTCCCGGCATGCCTTTTTTTTTAACTGTTTAAATCCATAGGTTTACTTCCACTTTAAATAAATCATCATGATTACTTATAGCAAAAAACTAATGGAAATCAATGTGATAAGAATAGTGTGTTAGTGGTGTAAGAAATATAAGTGCTTATAATATGGTGATCGTGATAAGAAATTAGCATTATGTAGTCTAGCAGCCTGTATTAAATACAGACCTTTTTTATATAATTCACATCATTTTTTGATTTTGTTACATTGCTGCTCAAAAGAGATTGGGGGAACCTCTCCATATTGTTTGTAGCGGGATGTGCAGCTCAAATCTCTCCTATATGCGTCTCTCCTAAACTGAATTTATTCTCTCTTGAGAAGAGGAGATTAAGGGGGGAGGGGGGTGTGATTAACATGTACAAATACATAAGTGGTCCATATAGTGAACTTGGTGTTGAGTTATTCACTTTAAGGTCATCATAGAGGACAAGAGGGCACTCTTTACGTCTAGAGGAAAAAAAAAATGAATCTCCAAATAGGAGCTGTGAAAATGTGGAATAGACTTTCACCAGAGGTGGTTCTGGCCAGCTCAGTAGATTACTTTGAAAAAGGCCTGGATTCTTTCCTAAATGTACATAATATAACTGGGTGCCGACATTTATAGGTAAAGTTGATCCAGGTAAAATCTGATTGTCTCTCGGGGGGGATCAAGAAAGAATTTTCCCCCTGCTGGAGCAAATTGGATCATGCTTTGCTGGGGTATATGGGATTGTATGTTTTTTTTGGTTGAACTAGATGAACTTGTGTCTTTTTTCAACCTGACTAACTATTTAACTATGTAATATTTTTTTAAATCGTGTGGCAGGGTTAGAACTTCAGGCAAGTTTTAATTCATGAAGGGCAGATCTACTGTATCTAAAGTAGATCCAACTAGCTAGGCAGAGAATCCAAACGTAAGAACAAAAATGTGAATTACTGTCCTGATATCTATGCAGGAGGAGGACAGTCACTCTAGAATAGATCGTGTCCTCCTCTAATCTTCTCAACAGCATAGAGAGATTCTGTGGTTTAACTACAGTCCATCAGCTTGGCCAGGCTGATAACAGTGCTTGAGGTTTGCAAAGAAGTTAACTGGATTTCTGTTGGGTTCCACCTTTACTTTTTGCACTTATTGAACCTATATAACAAAATTCTTTCACAACTGTATATGTAACAAACCAAAATAGAGCAATACGAGAGTTTCATTGTTTACATAGACTTTAACGTTGTCTATATGAAGTATTTATATGTTGGGTCCATTTCTTTTACAGCCGCAATCCTTGACGATCAGACTGTTTGCGGGCGTGGTGAGAGGTTGGCACTTGCGCTCGCCCGAGAACATATCAACAGTCACACGCAAGGAGGGTCCAACGCACGTGTTGAAGTGGAGATCTTTGAATTGCAGAGAGACAGTCAGTACGAGACTACAGATACAAGTGAGTATCAAAACTAGTCTAGTTTTGACCAGCGTGGCACTGTGGACATGGCATATCTTGATTTCAGCAAGGCATTTGATACAGTTCCACATAGCGAAAAGTAGCACAAAGCTAGAACCTAAGCCTTGGGTGGTTAAGTGGATATACAGTTGGCTAAACAATAGATACCAGAGTGTGGTTGTAAATGGCGTTAACTTGAAACAGAGAACAGTCACTAGTGGTGTACCACAAGGCTCTGTAGTAGGTCATGTTCTATTTAATCCAATTATAAGTGATTTAACTAAAGGGTTGGTGAGCAAGGTATGTCTTTTTGATGCTGATACAAAGGGGTGTAATAGGGTTGATATCCCTTGGAGGTGTCTGTAACATGAAACATGATTTGGGATTGCTGGAAAATTGCTGGAAAATTGATCAAAGCAATGCAGACTGCAATTCAATGTTTCTAAATGTAAAATAATGCATCTAGGGAAAAAGATGGAGTAGTGTTGACTAGAGATACAGAGGAAAACGATTTGGGGGTACTTATGTCAGAATAAATGCAATTTGATTGCAAAATGGCCATGTAGTGGGAAAATAGAATAGAATTCTAGGATGCATCACTAGAGAGGTCACCAGCAGGAGGAAGGAGGTCCTGATTCTTCTTTATAGATCTTTAGTTATCACTAAAGACAGGAGATCCTGATTCCCCTATATTGATCTTTAGTTAGACCTCATTTAGAATACTGTGGCCAGTCTGGAGATCTCACTCTCACCTATTGGAAAACTTCTGCACAATCAGCGCCGCTGGCTATAGCTGGCACTGCTGATCAGTGTATTTTGATGGCAGGGAAGTCTCTCGACTGTTAGAACACAGTAGCTCAACGGGAGTGATAACCCCATCCACCTTGAATGTGGGAAAGGAGGAATCAGGTAGGTTTTTTTTTTGTGAAACCTGCTGGTTGAAAAAGAAAAAAAAGTATATGCTACCTTACAGTACAAAAATATATTGATAAGAAGGAATTCCAGAACTAGCAATTAAAATAGTGAAAGGTCTAAGAGATAAAACATATCAGGAGAGACTTCAGGAACTTAGTATGTATAGTCTGGAAGAAAGAAGGAAAAGGGGAGACACGATTATAATAAATTAAATACATCAAGTGGGGTAAATAAGGTTCAGGAGGGCAGTATTTTTTTAATATGAAGATAAGATCAAGAACACGGGAACATGACCTCAAACTAGCAGGAGGAAGGTTAAAACTAATCTTAGTAAGTATTGTTACCAAAAGGGCAGTTGGTGCTTGGAATAGACTTCCAGCAGAGGTAGTGAGTCAGTCAACAGTAAGTGGATTCAAACATGCTTGGAACAAATTCAGACAAAAAAAAGTAAAAAATGGGGCACACTCGATAAATCACTTGGTCTTTTTTTAATTCCGTCACTCTTCTTTGTTTCATGGTGTGATGTGTTGCCCTGTACACACAGCCTATAGTATAGTAAATCTTTACATTTCTATGTCAGCAGTTTCTGTTTGTGTTGAAACCTAAGGCATGTGGTATGGCACCTGCATGGGTTAATGCATGACCTCTGTCTGTAGTGTGAGATCTGACAAGACCACTGAAGACACTACATATCTCACAATCCCTGGGTTTCTCAGTCTAGTGCTTGTGCAGGTGAAAGCTAAACAGTGATTAGATCTGACACAGACACAAGCATGTGGAGAATTCACAGACACAGAAAGAGCTTGCTCATGCAATGTTTCATCACATCAGCACTTCCAAATTTGTGATGCAGCACAGAGGGGATGGGGAGACAATCATTGGAGGCTGTGTGACCAAGAAAATAAAGTTGTCCTGTCCCCTTGGTGCATAGGGAGCAGCTAGCTGAAGAAATTTGCAATGCTTTGCATTCATTTAGAAAATGCAAAGCATTCTCTCAATGGTGCCCATGCTGAACTGCCGACCTCCTGTGTTTGCTATGCATCAGGCCGACCACTCAACACAGCACCCAGAAGAAAGAGGAGATCACTGGATTAGCGGTGTCTAATTCAGGGATTTCCAGCTTCCAGGAGCATCTGGCAGGTATAGTATTCACATAGTTATATTGGTCCAAGCTTGACCAAAAATATACTGTGCCTGGAATTCTTCTTTAGGCTGGGTTCACACTACTACGAATTGGATGTGAGTTTCTCTGTATCCAATTTGCATGTCAGGAGACTGTGACCGGCTCTCAATGGAGCTGGTTCACACAGCTCTGGGACGGTTTGCAGAAGAGTCCTGTGTGTCGTCTGAACCATTTTAGGTCAGAATCCAGCAAAAAATTCAGGCCTGATTCATCCCTGAAATGGAGAACAGAAAAGCACCAGACCCCCTGGTGTGAGCCACTCCGCATAGCAGTGTGAACCCAGCCTCAAAGGAGATGTATGGGGTAATATAAAAAACAAACAAACATATATACTTACTTCCCTGCTGCACCTGTCCTCCAGCAGCTCTAAGCCTGAGAACTGAGCGATCACATGACCACTGATTACTCAGTTCTCAGTCCACTACGCCCCGCCAGTGATTACTGGAGTGCTGGGCTGGGGAAGGGGCAGGAGCAGCTGGCTCAGGCTCTCAGCTTAGTGTCTGAGAAGCTGAGCCAGCTGCCAATCAGGCTTCTAGCATTGGTCTCCAAATTATGGCCTTCCAGTTGTTCAGGAACTACAATTCCCATCATGCCTAGCCAGTGGCGTCGCTAAGGGGTGGCTTTTGGGGCTATAGCCCCGAATCTGTGGCCCATAGCACTGAGTCTCTGCAGTGGTCCCCAAAGGGAGGGGAGGCTCTCTGGGGACCCTGATGCTAGGGGCAGGCTCTCTGGTGACCCTGATTTCAATGGGGAGGCTCTCTGGGGGCCCTAATGTAAGAGGGGGCTTTCTGGGGACCCTGATGTAAGGGGGCTCTTGGGGACCCTGATGTAAGTGGGGCTCTCTGAGGACCTTGATGTAAGGGGAGGCTCTCTGTGGACCCTGATGTAAAGGGGTGCTCTCTGGGGACCCTGATGTAAGGGGGGGCTCTCTGGGGATGTAAGTGGGGGGCTCTCTGGGGATACACACACACACACACACACACACACACACACATGTATATTGGTGTATATACATGTGCATGCCCGCCCAAGCATATGACTTTCTTAACTACGCTGCTATGGGCTCTAGCCCCAGATCTTTTGTAGACCCAGCAACGCCCCTGTGCCTAGCCATGTCTGTGAATGTCAGAGTTTTACAATGCCTTATGGGACGCAACAGCTGGAGGGCCGCAGTTTGGAGATCTCTGGCCTAGATCATCCCTGTGATGTCTATTAGCAGCAGACTTTAGCCTGCTGTTGGCTGATTCTGGGTCACAGAAGAGCATATGTGCACTCCTGTGACCCACAAGAGAGGTAAAAACAGTTTCGGCCATACTTCTGTTTTAATAACCACTGGCTTTTTTATTATAAAAAGGAAAAAAAGTCCAAAACTTTGCAAACATTTTTTTCCTTTTTGTTATAAAACATATACCAGATCACTACGAACATTCTCCAAATGACCCTTTTTGGAAGGTAGACAGTCAAAGATGATCTAACTTTTGCCACAATTTTTTGGAAATGAAGAAATCCGTTGGCATTGAGGTGATTAATGAAAAACATTGGTTTCTTTTCAAAATAATATACAAATTTTCCATTATAATAGAATCTCAAAGACAGCCAAGGAACTGGCTTGGGACCAAATTGTACGCTTTTATAACTGCGGTAGGGAAATTAGATTGTAAGTTCCTCTGGGACAAGGACTGATGTCAATAGTTCTGTGTAGAGTTCCAGAATACAGGTTCTACGGGAAGTCATAAAATACAAGACTACAGCTTTCATTTTTTGGCAAGCTTTGCCTTTGTACAGGAAAGACAAGATGGCTGGCAAGACCTTTGGTGAAAAAAAAAAAAGGTCTTTGTTGGACGATCATGGCATGTTGCTTTACCTGTACAAGACATACTGCACAACAAATAAACAGAATATATAATCAGCATCTGCTTTGGTTCTATTTATGTTGAAACATGTTTGAAATCCTCTAAGGTGAAGTGATGTATTTCACTGTGAAGTAAAGTAAGGAAAAGCAGATGGTGCTGCTGTATGTTTAGCGCACAAGTCCCCCAAGGGGTTTCCATGACATGCCAGACCTCGCTAATGGAAGTGGCGCACATTGGCTCCGTCTTTTTTACACTGGCATCTGAGAATGGCCTTGGATTTTCCCCTTCGGGGGTTAACGAGGAGAGTTTTTTTTTTTTTTTTTTCCGATTCTTTTCTTTTATAAATGGAAGAGACATAAATAAGGTGCCAGGAGCCCCTTTTGAAATAAAGTGATGCATTGCGAGACCTGAAGAGGGATTCATTGCAGCTGCCAAGTCTACTGGGAGAAAGTCGGGCTATTGCGGTTTCGCTGTTTCGAGAGCATTGTTTACTACCTTTGCCAGCCTTTTAAAGGGCTCCCTTGGGTGTCATACACTAGAGGCAGCCACTTGTAGAATTATGCTCCAGACAGAGATCTAAGGTTGCGGCTTTGCCTGCTTGGAGACCTCAGGCACATGGAGGATTACTGCCAAACGGGCTTTGTTTTACAGAAAGGGAAAGTAGGCTGGAGGATTGGATGGCGATATTTTAGGTGTGCCCTGTTTAAAAAATATTTTTTTACACGGCTTTCTTATGAAAGTCTTAAAGCGGTATTAAACCCAAAGTCAAAAATGTATTATATATTGCCGCTTACCAATCATTAGATGAGGTGGCTGTATTCGTTTTCTTTTTTTTTTGACTTTTTTTCCTTCTGCTTTCATCTAGTCATCTGGCCAGTAACACACCCCCTGTATTAGAGTGGGCACAGGGGACACCTTTGGACAGCAACATTGTCAGTCTGGGGCAGGGTTACCAACTTTCAGTAAATTTACTGATAGTTTGTTTACAACTAATGATTTTTGATTGATTAATGATTAATTAATGATTTTTACAGACATCAGTAAATGTCTGTTTTTTTGTGTTTTTGTTTTGTATCAGTAAAAATCTGTTCTTTTTTCCAGGTATGTTAGTGTTGGCAAGGGATAGGTTGCCCAGTCCACCTGACTCACACACTTCACCAGTCCACCCGACTGGTGATCTCCCAAAGCAAAACTGAAGACTTAAACACACCGCTGTTTTCAAGAGAGACCTGCTGCATATGGCAGTCTCTCCTCTTGTCTGTCCCTGCACCATGCTGAACTACTGACACTGTCCTTCCTTGCTCTCCCTGCCTCTATGGAAAGGCACCTTCCAACTGATTCCTGTGGTAGGATCCTTCCAGGCCAGCCACTGGAGGTCTGGCCCAAGGTAAAACCCCTCGGAAGCAGGGGTCCCTCAAGGGCCACCAACAGTCTACTCAGCACTGCATCTCCATCTTCCACCCGACTCCCCTGCTGGCATGACTCATCTCTATTTAAGGGCTCACTAATGCCTCATTTCCACTGAGCGGATCGGTTCGGTACAGTACGCTATTTTGAGTGTTTCCATTATGTAAGCGCCCCATACAACAGAACCATACCGCACTATTCATGGTCCTGCTTTAGCTGTGGGGCCATAGATAATGGTACGGTACTGTTAGGGCGGAGCTACTGGCATCACACAATACATTTCACTTATTGGCGGACAGAAAAAACATCAATTCTTACGTCAAAGGCATTTTTTCTAAACCCTGTATGGCCCCTGGTGGTCCGACTTGCAGTATAAATGCTCACCTGAATAGGCCGGACCATTCTAACCCTTCCAAACTGCACCGACCCAAACCATTCTACTCAGTGGAAACTGGGCATTAGTCCCCTGCCAGGCCCACTTCCTGGGGATTAACTAAGGGCCCCTAAATATGCAAGACAACCCTCCTGATTTTAACCCACTAATTTCTAGAATATTCTCCAATATTCTAGAATCAGGGGGAGGCACCAGAGAGATGTCTGGATGAGTCATCCTGCCCTGTACTCTAATGAACCCTGATCCAGATTCCATGGCTCAGGCTTAGCCTAAGCAAGACTACAATATACCTGCCCTACCAACAGTAGCACACTACTGAGTGTCCCCACACTACAGAGGGTGCTACACCATTAAACAATTTTATTGATAAGTTAACCACTTGCCGACCCAGCCGCCATCATTATACTGCAGCAGTATACACTCATTCCGGGAAATCGCCATAGAGTTACCTCGGCTCCTTTAAGAGCCATAGCAGGTGGCGGCAATGTCTGCCAGCCACCTGCGATTGCGGCAAAGAGAACCAGAACGGGGATCTGTCATTGTAAACAGACAGATTCCCCTTCTGTCAGGGGGGGAGAGAGAGAGAGAGATCTGTTGTTTCTAGTGATCAGGAACAGTGATCTCTCTCTAATCCCAGTCAGTCCACTCCCCCCACAGTTAGAAACACCTCCCTAGGGAACACTTAACCCATTGAATTTTTATAGCATTGATCGCTGTATAAATGTCAGTGGTCCCAAAAAAGTGTCAAAAGGGGGCACTCTCTACCCCTAGAGGAAAAGAGATTTCATCTCCAAATACAGAAAGGTTTCTTCACAGTAAGAGCTGTGAAAATGTGGAATAGACTCCTTCCAGAGGTGGTTCTGGCCAGCTCAGTAGATTACTTTAAGCCCTTGTACACACGGAGATTCCGACGAAATGTGTCCGATCAGACCGTTTTGTCAGATATTCCGACTGTGTGTGGTCTCCATCGGACTGTTTCCGTCGGAGTATCCGACGGACCAAGTTTTCCAACTTGTTGGTAAAATTTTCTGACAAAATGCTCCGATCGGACATACTCCGATCATGTGTAGAGAATTCCGATCGGACAAAGTGCCACGCATGCTCAGATCAAATTCCTACACCAAAGCTATTGGCTACTAGCGTGAACGTAGCCCCATCGTAACCAAATAATGTCATCACGTTCTGTTTCTGACAATTTTGTCCGACCGTGTGTATGCAACAGTTTTGGACAAAATCCGTCGGACAAAATCCGACTGACAAAATCCAACAGATTTGGTTGTCGGAATGTCCGACCGTGTGTACAAGGGCTTAGAGAGGCCTGAATTCTTTCCTAAATGTACATAATATAACTGGGTACTGATATTGATAGGTAAAGTTGATCCAGGGAAAATCCGATTGCCTTTTGGGGGGTCAGGAAGGAATTTTTTGCCCTGCTATAGCAAATTGGATCATGCTTTGCTGGGGTTTTTCGACTTCCTCTGGATCAACTGTGGGTATAGGATTGGGTATATGGGATTGTATGATATTATTTTTTATTTATCTATTTTTATGCTTGAACTTTTTTTTTTTTACCAAAAATATGTAGAAGAATACACATTGGCCTAAACTGATGAAGAAATAATTTTTTAACATTTTTTGGGGATATTTATTATAGAAAGAAGTAAAAAAAATGTTTTTTTTCAAAATTGTCGGTCTTTTTCTGTTTATAGCACAAAAATAGGAATTCTCGCTTGGGTACAATGTCTCACGGCCAGGCAATTGTCAGTTAAAGCGACGCAGTAGCATATCACAAAAAATGGCCTGGTCAAGAAGTGGGTAAATCCTTCCAGGGCTGAAGTGGTCAAACAAGTGACATACTCACAAACGCATGACAATAGCAAACATATCATAAAATTTACATGTGACTGCCTCCAGATCCACACGGCTCAACTAATGGCTTGGGAAGACCCCTTGACGTACAATGTGGTGTACGTGTTTCGAAGCAGCAACCCCTCGTCTTCAGAGCCGCAATACGCTTGTTATTGTCATGCTTTTATGAGTATATCACTTGTTTCATTTATTAATAAATGTTTTTGCGCTAGGCAATGCACTAGGCCGGTGCGCCCTCTTTGGAAGCAAGGGCCGTGTGAAGCCTGAGACCTCATCAGAGCTCAGCGGTGCTAAGACTGACTGGTTGTCAGAGGTGGTGGAGCTATGGAGTAGAACAGGTTCAGCTTCAAAACATTACAGCTGCCTTGATTAAAGAACACTAAAACGTAGAACCGGCGAGATAAATTGGTCTTAATTATCCACAAAAAAGCGTTTCATGCTCCTTTTTCACCGTTCTCCGTGATTTGCATAGTTGTAATCCTTTGATATATACTCTCCCAGTCTCTAAAATATACCAGCAGGGAGAAACCATTATGCTTTACTAGAAACCTAAATCATTTCAACTCATTAACCGCAAAGGGGCCCCCTAACGGGGGAAAAATATAAAAGTTTACAAAATGACTTACAAGTTTATAAAACATTTGGAGAGTAGCAAGTGAATTGATTAAGGACGCCAACCGGGCATGCGTTCCCCTCAGCTACGATTTCTAAGAACATAAATGTGACAAACAGGCGGGAAGCTGCACTTTTTCCTTGATTTTTTTCGCAAGTAAACATTGGCTTCTAATACAATATAGGACGTGCTTTGGCGGTGTTGTGTTTACACGCGTCCACGGCAGTTTCAACACATGTAATATTCATGGGGAGTGTGGACGGTCATATTGATCTGAGTGCCAACTGCATTAAAAATACATTCTCGTGTGCTCGTATGAGTTTTTACAGCACACCAGTCTTGATGCATTTTACATGTAGGTGGAAAACAGCCAGAAAAAGAATCATCATACAATGCAGGGAACGTTCTCCGAACGCTCACTGACCGGCAGGATGAAAGGATTGTATTGAGCTGAGGGGCTCAATACACACAAATGCTGGCATAGCGTTGGCATCACACTGCGCCGCTTCGGGATGATTGAATGTAGTTTAAGGGGGATGGCCATACGGAAGAGGGAAAACCTTCTCTAGGTATTGATCGTGCTATGAAGTTGAAATTTCTCCAGATGCATCTCCACTGGTATTATACGCTGTTGCGCTACAGATGGGTCTTATAGACTCCTCATGCAGAGCTCCCCCCTAGCGCCTCCCCAGATTATCATGGACAGAACACCATTAATGTGGTTGTAAAGGCAGAAGGTTTTATGACATTAATGCATTCTATTCATTAACCTCCCTGGCGGTATGATTCGTTCTGGTTTTAGGTGCTGAATGCGGTACAATTATTTTACATGGAAATTTGGCATTTTATATTGTAGTCCTGTAATTCTTAGGAATAACTCTCTTAAATATGTTCAAACCAGAGTCTAGCAGACATCCCGGGTATGATAAAGTTTATAATATAATAATAAAAATTATTCAATAATGTAATCAAATCCTAAAACACTGAAAAGGGGACACTTTCTGGTTGCTATGGACAATCTCCAAATTCCAGCCATAAAAAACAGTATTTATAATATAAAAGTGCATGCAGGGCACTGCACAGACCACTAGGGACAAAGGGGGTGTGTATTTTTAGGGAACTGTGTGTGATCTCCGCTCCCGTGCGTCGTCACGTCGCAGGGAATGGAGCTCGGTGGCATTCAGCACTGTGAATCGAGCGGAGGACAGCTAGATCACATAGCACGGAGGACATCGCTGGATCCAGGGGACAAGGTAAGTAACTCTCCCTGTGTCCTCCCTGCATCCAGCGATGTGATCCCGAGTCTGGCTTGGGGCTACCACTCGTGGTGCTGAAATCCCAACCCGAGCCAGACTCGGGATTACCGCCAGGGAGGTTAAGATAAAAAGCCTTCTGTGTGCAGCAGCCCCTCTAATACTTACCTGAGATCCATCTAGATCCAGCGATGCTGCAGGAGTGTCTGCCTGGGACTCCCCTCCTCATTGGCTTAGACACAGCAGCGGGTGCAAATTGGCTCCCACTGCTGTCAATCAAAGTCAGTCAACCAATGAGGGGAGAAAGGGGGCAGGGCCCGTGCATGGCTTGGTGTCTAAATGGACACAGGGAGCTGTGGCTCGGCTCGGGTGCCCCCATAGCAAGCTGCTTTCTGTGGGGCCACTCAGCAGGAGGGAAGGGCCCGGAGCACCAGCAAGGGACTCAAAAAGAGGAGGATCTGGGCAGCTCTGTGCAAAACCATTACACAGAGCAGATAAATATAACATGTTTATACTCCTCTTCCATGCCCACTAGCCAGATAAACACAATGGGGGTGGGATAATACATGTAGATTGATGGAGGCTTAACTTCCTTGTTATTCTAAGACACAGGTTGGAGGGGTGTGACGCAGCCCACAGGGTGTGGCAGAAATCCACTCACAGCATGTCATTGTCAAAAAATATAAAATATTTGACTTTAAATATATATATATATATATATATATATATATTTGTATGCCAATTTACAACAGTTTATTGATATTATTTATTTTTACTCTGTATTACAAAGGCTGTTTTTTTAATTTTGAACATGTGACCAGCAGCAGAGGACGAGAAGCTCCTCCTGCTTATGTTTTCCTGCAGACAGGCTGGGAAAGAGCTGTATCATGTGACAACTGTATATTGATTAGGAAAAAGGTACTTCATTTTTTTAAATTAAAATAATTACAGTGCCATCATCCATATACAGAAATAGAAGGGACAATGTCAACTAAACAGTGTGTGTTTAGTATCACTTTAATTGCTCATATTGTCTAAAGGGGAGGAACTACATGGCAATTTTTTAAAGCTGACTGGAGTTCTGCTTTACATTTACGGTCATCCAGCTAGTGCCTCTCCAATACAAATGGCAGACCAGCCATTCTTTTCTTTGTTTCTTTGTCTGTGGTGCCCTGGGCCTCCAATTGGCTTCACTCCCTTGCTGGATGAAACACTACAAAATCTTGCTTACCTGCAAAGAAACAGCAATGGTCTGACACCTCACCATGGGCTAAAAAAGGGGCAGATACCATAGAAGCATGTAGGAGAAGCTTTGTGGTTGGTTGAATTTGGCACCAAAGCACAGGTCCCTACCCCTTCTCCAGCCCTGCTAGAAGACTGTCTCTCCTGCTGAGGCCCAACCCTCTGCCATCTTGTGCCCTGCTCCTTGCCATTGTCCCCCACACAACATTTCCAGTCATAGACCTTTAAATCCCAGAGAAGGACTGTCCACACAATAAAAAGATACACTGCACTTTACTGGTGTTGTTCAGGAAATAGTATTACAGTTACGTCACAAGCACATACATTCCAGAGTCACTTGACATACACAGTCAATCTAGAGTTGCCCCCTCATCCATTTAAACCCTGAACACCTATGAATTACACAGGTTCTGAGGCTAATTTCATGCAGATAAGGCACCAAGTGAGTTTAATTACCACCTTAATCAGCCACAAAACCTGTGTAATTTATATGTGTTTGGTTTTAAAGGGATGAGTTGGCAATCCTAAGTCAATCACATATAGTGAATGGTCTGCCGCAGTCAAAGGTGAAAGCATATACAGCACCTTAACAGCCACCTACAGCCTCTCCTTTACCCAGGGTCATCAATACTCACAGGACTGTGCTCTCTGTAGTCACATCTTTTCTAGGTATACCCAGGGCTCGAGTCCTGCGGGAACGCATGGGAACGGCGTTCCCGTACTATTTCCACAACGGGAACGCCGTTCCCATTAGCAGCCCGAGTAGCCTGCCGCTCGTGCGTAGCCCGCCGCTCCTCTGCCGCCCGAGTCAGTGACTGGTTGCTAGGCTAGGGCCGCTCCGCGTCTAGCAACCGGTCACATGACATCAGCCGTACACGTGGGCACGCACTGGAGTCAGTGGGCAGTGCACATGCACCCTCCAGCGCAGCCAGCGGCAGACACACGCCGCTGGCATACGGACTGTCTCCTCCCTCCCCTCTACCCAGTGCTCTCCCGAGCAAGAAGTAAACCAGGTTAGTCACTAGCACTCTGCATTACCCTGCCAATACTCTGCATTACTCAATACTCTACAATACCCCGCCAATACTCTGCATTACTCCACCAATACTCTGCATTACCCTGCAAATACTCTGCATTACTCAATACTCTGCAATACCCCGCCAATACTCTGCATTACTCCACCAATACTCTGCATTACCCCGCAAATACTCTGCATTACCCTGCCAATACTCTGCATTACTCAATACTCTGCAATACCCCGCCAATACTCTGCAATACTCTGCATTACCCCGCAAATACTCTGCATTATCCCGCCAATACTCTGCATTACCCCGCCAATACTCTGCATTACCCCTCCGCCAATACTCTGAATTACTCTGCCAATACTCTGCATTACTCTGCCAATACTCTGCATTACTCCGCCAATACTCTGCATTACTCCGCCCATACTCTGCATTAGTCCGCCAATACTCTGCATTAGTCTGCCAATACTCTGCATTACTCCGCCAATACTCTGCATTACTCTACCAATACTCTGCATTACTGCACCAATACTCCGCTAATACTCTGCATTACTCCAACAATACTCTGCATTACTCCACCAATACTCCGCCAATACTCTGCATTACTCCACCAATACTCTGCATTACTCCACCAATACTCCGCCAATACTCTGCATTACTCCACCAATACTCCGCCAATACTCTGCATTACTCCACCAATACTCTGCATTACTCCACCAATACTCAGCCAATACTCTGCATTACTCCACCAATACTCCGCCAATACTCTGCATTACTCCACCAATACTCCGCCAATACTCTGCATTACTCCACCAATACTCTGCATTACCCAATACTCTGCAATACCCCGCCAATACTCTGCATTACTCCACCAATACTCTGCATTACTCTACCAATACTCTGCATTACTCCACCAATACTCTGCATTACTCCACCAATACTCTGCATTACTCCGCCAATACTCTGCATTACTCCACCAATACTCTGCTATACCCTGCCAATACTCTGCAATACATACCCTGCTGATACTTACTCTGCAATACTTACCCTGCCAAGACTCTGCAATACTTACCCTGCAATGCCCTGCCAATAATCTGCAATACCCAGCAATAATCTGCCATACCCTGCCAATACTCTGCAATACCCTGCCAATACTTATCCTGCCAATATTCTGCAATACCCTGCCAATACTTACCCTGCCAATACATATTCTGCTAATACCCAGCCATACCCATCCATGCTCAGCCAAAATATTATTGGGGGAGATGACGTGGATATTACAGTAGGGGAGATGTATATTGCAGTGGGGACTATATGGTGGTGACATTTTTCACAGGTTTTTGCAAATTCAATTATTATTTGCTGATCCGAAAAAAGATCCGATCTGTGACTCAGATCCAAGGAATGATCCGATCCGTGAGTTTTTTGATCCGTTGCCGATAATCTTGCACGGCAAGGGCAACGTTATTCCAGTTTGTGTGATATTTTCTAATTTGCTGTATTTGAATTTGGAACAGGGTGTATTTGTGTTAGAAATTCCCTGCGAGGGAAAGATCATCACCCATTGTGTTGATTATTCTGTTTGACAAGTTAACTTATTTTGTATTTGTAAACTGGCACTTTACAATAAATGTACTGTATTTTCTGTGAAATATATATGCATATGAGCGTACCTTTATTTATTTTATTTTTTTTTTGGTGGGGGAGTGGATCTTGGGTGAGAGTTCCCACACTTTTTTCCCCAGCACTTGACCCCTGGGTATACCTCTCCCAGGAACCTTTCCAGGGAAGCAGTCTCACACAGGGATCTCCAGCCTGGCCTAAAAGGCCTTCTGCAATCTGCCCTAGCCATCTCCATAAGGGATAGAATAATTTTGTTTATGGAGTCACATCTACATTTTGCCATTGAACAACACTGTGCCTTCCCCTGTTCAGTTTTCGACAAGCCACTCACACTCACACTCTCACATGGAAGGCTTCATGAAAAAAACATCACTTTCCCAGATTTGTTTCAGGAGAATTAATGCAACACCAAGGAAGCACCAAGATAGCTCCATCACTAAGCAACAGAATCTGCACTTGCTCTGTGATGTCCTCTACTTTTCAGCTGACTATTTGCAGAGGACTCTGCTAGAGAGGCACGTGATGGCTGACTGTGGCTTTTTGCCAAAGGCAGCTGATTGTTTGTGGGTGTCAGGAACAATGAATCAGACTGAAACAGAAATGCAGTAAAAAATCACACTTTTTAATATAATAGTAAAAAATGGTACAGATCAGTAAACGTGGTCAAAAACATAAGCCAGGAATCGGTAGCCAAAGTGGGTAGTCATACAGGCCAGTAATCAGGAAACCAGAGATCAGCGTAGTTGGAGGCAGAAGAATAGGATCAGGAGCCAGAAGGGACATCAGCCGGGCTGTCTTTCACAGGAACACAGCAGAGAATCTCCAGATATGTTGACCAAGACAAAGGCAGGAAAGGAATGAACAAGGCAGTTTAAATAGCCAGAAGGGGCTGGTTGTAGGTGGGACTGACAAGTAGATAATGATAACCAGGTGAGCCACTGGGGGATCAATGATTACTGAATTTATCCAGCAGCTAAGCAGCCTGAGCACAGAGAAGGGAGCTGCTAAGAGCCAAGCCTTGACAGTGGGTTTGAATTCAGCTGTAGGTTGAATTCCTGGTTTCTATGTCTTATAAGGCCCAATTTTTTGAGAAGCATTGCAAATAACTTTATCTGTGTAAACTGTCAGATCTGCAAATCCTCGGTCATGTATTCAACATCATGGGGCAGCTTGTTTGAAGCATGATTGGTGTAGTTGATTATAAGTAGTTGAAGTGTGGGGTTGTACCAAGACTGAAGGACCTTAGGAGTCTGGCCTGTCATCGCGGGGAAAGTGTGTCCCACTGCAACAATTTGTTACAGCAATATGAAAAAGGTAGAGTTAACAGGCCAGTGATGGGTGTAGAGGAGAGGCAAATTGGTGAAGGCAGGGTTGTGGTCTGACACTTCTTTCGTAGAAGGCCCTTGGGCTATAGGTGAGTGTCAAGAGTTTCTTCTTGGTGTACCCTTACGTTCTTGGCTTACCAATGTACACCTGACTACAGTGGTGTTTTTTTTAATATGGGGTCTAGGTTTCCATATTAGCTGTTGAGCCCTCCCAGTGGTTATTGTGCCAGGGTTCCAAAAAATGAAAATCTAAACAACCCTCTTATGTTCTTTGCTTATCAATATACATCTGACTACAGTGGTGTTATTGTGCCAGGGAATCTAAACAACCCTTGTAACCACCACCAGGATGGGTGACCCTAAATCACAGTTGTTAAACCATGCCTATAGACCCATACCCACCAATTGCCACGGTGTGCCTTGGTCAATGCCAGCCCTTACCCTCACCTTGCCATTCCTTTTGGCTTTTTGCAAACTCTTGGATCAGAGACTCCAAATTGTTGCCATGGTTTCACAGAAACAATATTTTTGGCAGCTTTAATTAAGAGCAATATTTTTCCCAATAAATTGCAAAATGGATTATGTATCAATTACCGTATTTATCGCCATATAATGCTCATAGGCGTATAACATGCACATTCATTTTAAGAGGGAAGTTTCAGGAAAAAATGTAATTTTAAATAAGGAACTTTGAAGCAAAATAAGGGTCAGTGCCCACCTGCAGCCTCACAAGTGCCATTAATGCAGCCTCATCAGTCCACATCAATGCGGCCTCACAAGTGCCATCAATGCAGCAGCCTCACCATTGCCATCAATGCAGCAGCTTCACCATTGGCATCAATGCAGCAGCCTCACCACTGCCATCAATGCGACAGCTTCACCATTGCCATTAATGCAGCAGCCTCACCATTGCCATCAATGCAGCAGCCTCACCACTGCCATCAATGCGGCAGCCTCACCATTGCCATCAATTCAGCAGCCTCACACTGCCATCAATGCGGCAGCTTCACCATTGCCATCAATGCGGCAGCCTCGCTATTGCCATCAGTGTAGTCTTATAGATGCCCATCTGCAGCCTAGAGGGGACAGGGAGGGGGGGGATGAGCGCCGACAGATTGCATACAGTGAGAATCTCCTATGATAGACAGAACAGTGGTCCAATGGCTTCCTAGGAGACAGGACGTTCTATTACAGAGGCCACCAAGTATACAGGATATTCTCATGGCATGTAATCTGACGGCGCTCGTCCCGTCCCCCTCCCTGTTCCCTTCGAGGCAGCTAAAATTGAAGTATTGGCGTATAACACGCACACGCTATTTGCACCTGATTTTCAGGGTGAAAAAATGCATGTTATACGCCAATAAATAGAGTATCTACAATATTTAGATATCTTTTTTCCAAGCAAAAAGTAGATTTTTTTCTCTCTAAATTAGCCCAGTATTTACAATATGCAAAATGGTTATTGCTGCTTTCATTTTTTGGTATTATCTGTTTACATGTCATCTCCCAATGCTATAATATGCTTTTACAGTTGGCCGTATAAAACCACAATTTTAATATTTGTAATCTGGATTTATATCTTTACGACTGAGCTGTTTGGCACATCGTTGTCTTCCATAATATAATTTCACAAAAGCCTTTTCAAACTGTAAACGCTAATGCTATTTTTGAAGCTCTTTTATTGCCGCTTTTCTTAGCTCTCTCTGCAGGTTTGAGCTGATACAGTGTAAAGTTTAATTTGTTTGGCGGCTCTTACTAAGAGCTGCCAGCGGTTGCCATAGCGATGCTAGCGGTACAGGCTTGGGGCCTGCTCTGTAACAGATGTGAAATCACAAAGTGTGACACAGTGATTTTATTCCTCATGTGAGGACTGCTGTCTTCTAGTTTGGAAAGACAAAACTCTGTGTTAGTGGATGATTTTCTGCAGCTTGGCCCACGATAAGACATCCATTCTACTAATGACCGTCTTTTAGTAAAAGAATAAATAAATTGTCTGTAATGGCAAACAATATCTGATTTCTGTGGACATTGTACAATTGTATTTGTCTTAAAATTGCCGCAGCTTCATTTTTAGCAATTGTGAGTAGAATTAGTTGCTTTGTGCTAACACTAAGGGCCCATTTAGGCTTGCTTCAAAACATGGCTTCGGACACGCTTTGTTAAAGCTGAATGCCAGTCAAAGCTTCTGTCACCAAATAAAAGGGTTAGCTGACAGTCCTACTTACACCTGCTATTGCTTGGTGCTTCGATGATGCTTTGATGAGGCTTTGGTGGGGCTTTGGTGGGGCTTCGATGAGGCTTTGGTGGAGTTTCAATGGGGCGTTGATGAGCCTCAAGCGAACTTTGCCATAGACTTCTATGGAGGCTTTGAAGCACCACTAAAGCTACATGGGGTATCATTTTTGAAGTGAAGCCAAAGAAAAGCAAAAGCAGGTGTAAACAGGACTTTGACTAGCATTCAGAGAGCTTTAAAGGTAAATGTTTTTTCACCTTAATGCATTCTATGCATTAAGGTGAAAAAACATCTGACAGTGCCTGCTCCCCCAGCCCCCACATTTTACTTACCTGACCCCTCGAAAGTCCCGCGCTCGTCCCCCGACGCCCTTTCCACCATTCAGCCTGGCCGCTGATTTGCTGGAGTGGATGGATGGAAAGCAAAGCAGCCATTGGCTCGCGCTGCTGTCAATCACATCAACTGATGCGGAGCACCGGGGGGCGGGGCCGTGTGATACAGCGAGCGGCTATAGCCGCCGGCTGTATCACGGGAGCGCGCCCGCAGATGCTTCTCACCATGCGAGGGAGCTCGCATGAACGTGAGAAGCATCTGAGGGAGGAAGCCGAGACAGCCGCCGAGGGACCCCAGAAGAGCAGGTTCGGGGCCACTCTGTGCAAAACGAGCTGCATAGTGGAGGTAAGTATAACATGTTTGTTATTTAAAAAAAAAAATTCACTTTACAACCCCTTTAACAAAGCCTGCCTGACGCCTTGTTTGGAAGCAAGTTTAAACTAGTCGTTAATGTGTGTTGAAGCCAAAGCAAGTGTAAATGAGCCCCAAGGGCCCGTTTAGGCTTGCAGTGGAATGGTATAGAAAACACAAGGCTGAGATGCATTTTTTAGCATGCTTTTAATCACCTCTTTAAGTTGCAAATGCAGTGGATGGGGGTGTTCATCTGCCACAGTCATGATGTTTTACTTCAAATTTATCACTTCTGGCACATTCGGTGGGCAGTATGGATGGGAATGCACTGCAAACGCCAATGTTGAAGTAGAATTTGTGGGGTTTTAAAACAGGCAGTGAGGAGGCATCATATCACCTCCTAACTACCTGTCAGATGCCTCTGAAAAGCAATCCGAATGCAGTTCATATTTCAGATCAGCCATAATTATGTGACCAAAGACAGATTAAGCGAATAACATTGATTATCTCATTAGAATTAGATCTGACAGTCGGTGGGATATATTAGGAAACAAATAAACATGTCCATGAAGTTGATGTGTTGAAAGCAGAAAAAATGGGCATCACAGTTTGTTGTGTATCGGGCTGCGTAGCTGCAGACTGGTCCGGATGCCCATGCTGATCCGCGTCCACAGCCAAAAGTGCGTACAATGGGGGTGCGTGAGCATCAGAAATGGACCACGGAACACTGGAAGAAGGTGGCCTGGACTGATGAATCACATTTCCGTTTACATCATGTAGATGGCCTGGTGTGTGAGTCACTTCCTTGGGGAAGAGATGGCACTAAGATGCATTAAGGGAGGAAGGCAAGCCGGCAGAGGAACTGTGAAGCTTTGGAAAATGTTCTGTGGTAAACCTTGGATCCTGCCACTCATGTGGATGTTACTTTGACACATACCTAAACATTATTCCCTGATGGCATTGGTCCCTTTTGGCAAGATAATGAGCCCTGCCACACTGCAAAAATGGATCAAGAATGGTTTGAGGAACACAACGAGTTTGAGATGCTGGCTTGACCTCGAAATTGACCATATCGCAATCCAATCAAGCATTTGTGGGATGTGATGGAAAAACAACTCTGATCCGTGGAGGCCCCACCTCGCAACTTCGGGATTTAAAGGATCTGTTACTGACAGCTTGGAGCCAGATACCGCAGCATACCTTCTAGAGGTCTAGTGGCAGCCATGCCTCAATAGGTCCTAGCTATTTTGGCAGCAAATTGGGGTCCACTCAATATTAGGTGGGTGGTCAGAAAGGTGTAGGTGATCGGTATATATCAAATGGAATGTTTTGAACTTCGCCTACAAAATGTAATCTATATAAACGCAATATCCTTTAAAGAAACCAAAAAAGAAATCAAAAGACCATTCGTTTCAACAAAAATCTTCCCATAATGTTAAATTATTGTATTTTATGGATGCCTGTAAAGGACACCATAGTTCTACAATAAAAATAAAAAAAAAGCCAAATGCTTGTTTTTTTCCATCTTTGAATAATAAAATCTGTAAAGCCTCTTTTGTGTAGACATCCAAACGCCCTGAAACTTCTGCTGGGATCCACCATTTTGGATGTCATTTCAGCAGTCCCAGCAGACTCAGAGCTCTCACTAAAATCCCCCTCTATAGTAGCCCTTCTCAACATTTTTACCCCTAGAGGAACCTTTAAATTATTTTCAGATCTCAGGAAACCCTTGCTAAAACCAATTAATTGGGGGTAGGTGGAAAAAATACACCTTGTATTGGTGCCTAGTTAGAAGAATGTCCCCTTACAGTGATGGTCAGAATGCCACCTTTACAGACCGCTAAAACGTTTATTGGTGTCATGCAGCTGGCCCTGCCAAGTAGTGTTCGCCCAGGAACTGTGCAAGCATCATCAAATAGGAGGTAGAATAGGCACTGCTCAAGGAACCTCTAACAATCTCTGGAGGAACCCTAGGGTTCCATGGGACCCAGATTGACAATGGCTGCTCTATGGTATTCCTCTTCACTCCTCCCCCAGAAGCTATGTAAAAGGTTATGTAGGGAGGTGAAGGGAGGGTGGAGGGGTGGAGGAGCTGGGTCAGAACAGACAGTATTTAGACATATATATATGTAGCACTGACCCCCGAAGGAGCGGCTGGTTTCAATGGGCTTACCGTTACCTTCTTCACCTTGATTTGCGTCTAGGGGTTTCCCATGATAGATGGCCCAAGAACTAGAGACTGACAGATCCGCTTAAAGGGATTTTTTTTATTTGCAAAAATGTAGTTAACAAACAGTCTCTCAGTATAGGATCAAAGAGTTTAGGTGAAAAGTCCAGGTACTCTTAGGCCGCGTACACACGCGCGGACTGTTCGCCCAACTTTGTCCGTCCAACAGTTTCGGCAAACAGTCCGCTCAAACTTAGCATGGACGGACATGGCCACACACGACGGACGAACAGTTTGCTGAAACCGTGCGCGATGACGTGAACGGCACGTACGACGGGACGAAAAATACGACGTCCTATACACTGCATTATAGCTTTCGGCGTGAAAATCCTTTCTGAGCATGCGCGCAACTTTGTTTGACGAACAAGCCTACACACGAGCGGGCTGTTCGCTGAAACAAGGTTTCAGCGGACAGTTTTTCGGAAATTCCGAAAAACCTTGTCCGTCCAACTGTCCGCTGAAACTGTCCGCTGAAAGCCCACACACGAGCGGACTGTCCGCCCAAACACTGTTCAGCGGACAAAGTTGGGCGAACAGTCCGCCCGTGTGTACGCGGCCTTAGTGTCAAAGACAATATAGAAGAACTCTCTTACTTTGAATAAATCCAGAGAATAGCCATTCACAGCTTGATCTTCACCCTAATTGGATAGACCTTCTCCCCCCAGGCCTAGCAGCCAACTGGGTGCTTGAGTCAGGAACAAGTCTCTGCCACAGACTTTGTTATAGGACACGTGTAAGGAAACTTGAAAACTTGTAGAACGCTTGTGTGGTACCAGTACCTTGCAGCCAGTCCGGCCATACTGCACGAGATTGCATTAGCTTAGGTCCTTCAGCTTTACCAGGCTCTTGTTGAGAAGCCAACCCTTGCATGACCTTCTCCCGAAGAGTCCTCCCCTGGATAACTTCAAAGTTGCTGGGCCTCTCCACAACCTGAGACGGCACCGGACCACCTCCAAATCCGTCCTTTAGTTTCCTCACCTCAGGCTAGCCAGCCCGAGACGTAAAGTCAGGTGGATCCACACCCCAGGCCATAGGCGTCCTAGGGGCTGGTCAGGAGGACCAGGACCATGCAGTCAGAACATACTTCTAGACCAGAACCCTGAACACGTGACATCCGCATCTTAAGTACCCTCTCCCAGAAGGCACAGCAAGAGAGACACTCCCACTGGGCTGACTCCGAGAGAAAGTAACCCTAAAGCACCCAAACAGACTAGGTTACCATGACTGCCAGAAGTGACAGCGCCCCCCATGGCCAGGCAGAACACCTTGTAGTCTAGTCAGACTGATGCTGAGGTCAAAATTTGGAGCAATCAGACCCAAACCAAACTGCGGTTTAGATTTAACATTACATTTCAAAAACACATAACGCGTGCTCTTCAGGAGCCAGCGCTATATATATATATATATATATATATATATATATATATATACTAAATAGAACTCGCACTAGGTGAAAATATAATTATAAATAAATAAACCGCAGTGGCTATTACAAAGGTGCTAAAACTTCAAGAATGAAAATATAAATTACCAGCGCTCGCAGAATATTAAACAACAAATGATAATTTGCGCAAAACATTGACGGTGATAATATTATCAAAATTCTAAATATTATAAAGTGCTGAGTGCTCAAATATAAATAAAGTGCTTCTGTGATTCAAGATAAAGTGTTCAGGTCAATCACCAGAGTTAATGGACCCTCAGCTTTGCAGTCTGGGGTCAAGAGAGCTGTGATCTAAATGACCTAGTGTGTGAGGAATGGACCCTCAAAGAAACATTCCATAGGGGTATTCACGTGGATGGACCGAAGCAGATCAACCATAATTGGATAAAAACAGAGTGCGTTTCACAGACGGCGGAAGTTGCGTCACTGGTTTGCAAAACCCGGAAATGTGTCAACGCCTTTTGCCCCTCCTCCAGGGCGTCATCAAGCACTTTATAATATTTTGAATTTCGATAATATTATCACCGTCAATGTTTTGAACACATTATCAATTGTTTAATATTTTGCTAGCGCTGTTAATTTATATTTTCAGTCTACGACTTGGAGCCTACATTACTTATCCGTTTTCTCTTTCAGTGGCTAAATGAGTTGAGGGAGTGAAAAGAAGGTATGTGCATCTGGGTAGGTCTGCTGTTAGGACAACCTGTTGCAGGTTAACCTGTCATAAGGGAAATCTAGGTACATTCCATTGCCTGGCTGTTTTACTGATTGTCTGGCATTAGTACTTCCCGAATCCCTTATCCCGAACAAACATGTAGTTCAAAAAAGTTGGAGAAAAGCCAAAAGAGCTTGTTCATCAGGACCATTAGATACCATTCTGTAGACAAGGTACCGTATATACTCGAGTATAAGCCGAGATTTTCAGCCTCTTTTTTGAGGCTGAAAGTGCCCCCCTCGGCTTATACTCGAGTCATCGCTGTCTGCCTGCTCGATCAGCGTGTCGAGCAGACAGACAGCGGCCATTCTATTCTAATTCAAAAGCCGCGCCTCCGGCTCCGCCTTCGCCTGTGATAGGCGGAACACTGAATTTCCCAGCAGCCTGTGTTCCGCCTATCACGGACATCCGCTCATCCTCGTACTACGGACGAGGATGAAAGGATGGCCGTGATAGGCGGAACACAGACTGCTGGGAAATTGTGTTCCGCCTATCACAGACAGGGAGGCGCGGCATTTGAACAGGAAAATGGGCGCCGACGAAGAGCGGTGATCCTGGGACGGGACCGGACGGAGGCTCGGCTCGGCTCGGGACGGGACGGGACCGGACGGAGTCTCGGGACGGGACGGGACCGGACCGGACGGAGGCTCGGCTCGGGACGGGACGGGACCGGACGGAGGCTCGGGACCGGACGGAGGCTGGGGACACAGGTAGGCTGGACACACAAGGCCTCACACACACACACACACACACACACACACACACACACACACACACACACACACACACACACACACACACACACACACACACACATGGATGGACACACACACAGGGATGGATGGATGGACGGACACACACACAGGGATGGATGGATGGATGGACACACACACACACACACAGGGATGGATGGATGGATGGACACACACACACACAGGGATGGATGGATGGATGGACACACACACAGGGATGGATGGATGGATGGACACACACACAGGGATGGACAGGCATATCTCACCCTCGGCTTATACACGAGTCAATAGGTTTCCCAGTTTTTTGGGGGTAAATTGGGGGCCTCGGCTTATACTCGGGTCGGCCTATACTCGAGTATATACGGTAGTCATTGGGCCTTTTTCCTGGATATGCTTTGGAGCCCAAATCTTATTCTAACACTGTGCAGGAGCAAGATTTGTGCTCGTGATCATTTTCAGAGTCCTATTAAGAAGGTCCAGTGATGTCTTGTTCACTATAAGCTGTGGTGTAAGGTGAACATTTTTTCTTTTTTTACTTTTTTTTCTTTCAATTTTCTTTTCATTCTTAGGGCTACAAGAGTGAAATGTATTGTATTTGTAACCCATTTCTATGTTGAGCATTGTTGGTGACTGCAAACAAGCTTGCAAATGAAATATGATGGCCTGTTTTTCCTGTACGCTTTGGTTTCATGAACATATTTAGGAAATCAAACTTTGAGGAGTTGAGATATTGAAGTTGAATAACATTGAGTAGTATTCTTTGGAAAATTGATTTCCCCACATAAACAAGTCTTTACAATTTTTTTGGAGCCCTTGATGTGAAGACCTTCCTCTATCCCCTGTCCAGTTACAATAAGCTAAGTATGGCTGAAAAAAGCTATGCCACCAGTTTTTTTTTGTGTCAATGTGTTTATTAAATTTTTCAAGAAGAGCAAAGTAACTGTAATAACGCAGAAAGAGTAAGACACACACAATGCAGGTAGAATTTATCAAAAATCAGATGACATAAAATGAAGAAATCAAGGTATTACACAAACACATTATAGACACATGACAGAGGTCAAAAGGCGGAAATAACATTCCAATGTAGCGAGAAATAACTCTGTCAAAGTATACAACATACCTACACATGGCTAAGATAACAAAAGCAGTCTCAGTATCTCCATAACTCACCAGCCAGCCGACGTAGGTTGAAAGTACTTAGAGTACTATATAATAGTATTCTCAAAATATCCAGATATAATCAAGAAAAAAGAAAACTAGAGAAGAGAACAGGAAAAAAAAAAACCCTGCCACACTGCAAAAATGGATCAAGAATGGTTTGAGGAACACAACGAGTTTGAGATGCTGGCTTGACCTCGAAACTGACCATATCGCAATCCAATCAAGCATTTGTGGGATGTGATGGAAAAACAACTCTGATCCATGGAGGCCCCACCTCGTAACGTCGGGATTTAAAGGATCTGTTACTGACAGCTTGGAGCCAGATACCGAAGCATACCTTTTAGAGGTCTAGTGGCAGCCATGCCTCAATAGGTCCTAGCTATTTTGGCAGCAAATTGGGGTCCACTCAATATATGGTGGGTGGTCAGAAAGGCGTAGGTGATCGGTATATATCAAATGGAATGTTTTGAACCTCGCCTACAAAATGTAATCTATATAAACGCAATATCCTTTAAAGAAACCCTATCAAAAGACCATTAGTTTCAACAAAAATCTTCCCATAATGTTCAATTATTGTATTTTATGGATGCCTGTAAAGGACTCCATAGTTCTACAATAACAATAAAAAAAAGCCAAATGCTTGTTTTTTTCCATCTTTGAATAATAAAATCTGTAAAGCCTCTTTTGTGTAGACATCCAAACGCCCTGAAACTTCTGCTGGGATCCACCATTTTGGATGTAATCTCAGCAGTCCCAGCAGGCTCAGAGCTCTCACTAAAATCCCCCTCTATAGTAGCCCTTCTCAACATTTTCACCCCTAGAGGAACCTTTAAATTGTTTTCAGATTTCAGGAAACCCTTGCTAAAACCAATTAATTGGGGGTCAGTGGAAAAAATACACCTTGTATTGGTGCCTAGTTAGAAGAATGTCCCCTTACAGTGATGGTCAGAATGCCACCTTTACAGACCGCTAAAATGTTTATTGGTGTCATGCAGCTGGCCCTGCCAAGTGGTTTTCGCCCAGGAGGGAGGTGAAGGGAGGGTGGAGGGGCGGAGGAACTGGGTCAGAACAGACAGTATTTAGACACTATATATATATATATGTATTATTAGGTAAGGACACTTTGGGGCTTTCTACTGTATTTACTATTGTCACTGAATAAATCAAGATTTGTACTCTTATCCAAAACCAACAGACTTTGACACCATTTCTCCAGGTATGGTACATCGTACTGGGCTGACCATACCCCTTGAAACACCATGAGGAGGTCCCAGGGTGCATTTTAGAGAGGCAGTCTGCTGTTCTGAAAATTCCAACTCGCCAAAATCTCCAACCTCACTTCCGGTGACTCTATAGCAGCAGTAATTGGAGATTTTGACGCGTTGCCCGTTTTCACAGAACACCGGCAGCATATACATTACGGTACGCGAAAAGTTGGCTGTTTTGGACAGAACGTGGGGTAAGGAGGAAAAAAGTTGTCGCCGTCCTGAAGGTAGCTATGTTGTTGGTTACTAGTGGGTGGACTAACAATGTAAACTCATTATATCGTGTCCCGTATTGTATACGCTGCTGTGTTCTGTGAAAACGGGCAACTCGTCTAAATCTCCAATTATTGCTGCTGGAGAGTCACTGGAAGTGACTGGGTTGGAGATTTTGGTGAGCTGGAATTTTTGGCAGAACACCGGCACAAGATACCATTTTGAAAGTACCTTATATCCCATCTCTACAAGGGCAACATTCATAATACTCTTATGCCCCATACATATGATCAGAAATTCTGTCAGAAAAAACTTGGATGGCTTTTCCGACGGAATTCCGCTCAAGCTTGGCTTGCATATACACGATCACACAAACGTTCACTGGACTTTCAACCGTCAAGAACACAGTGACGTACAACACTATGACGAGCCGAGAAAATTAAGTTCAATTCTTCCGAGCATGCATCGAATTGTTTCCGAGCATGTGTAATTTTTTGTGCGTCCAAATTGCATACATACGAACGCATTTTCGGATAGGAACTTTTTCCAACCGAAAAATAGAGAACCTGATCTCAAACTTTTGCTGGTTGAAATTCTGCCAGCAAAAGTCTGATGGAGCATACACATGGTCGGACTTTCTGACCAAAAGCTCACATCCGACTTGTGCTGGCAAAATTTCTGATCGTGTGTATGGGGCATAATACATATGCCACCGGTTTTTTATGCCCCCTTTTTTGTTTTCAAATAATTTTTATTGGAAAATAGAAAATACAAAGGCTCATACAAAGGTACATATAAAAAAGGAAAAGATACAAATCCAAAGCATTTCCTGGAGATACCGCGAGATACAAAAGACGTAACAGCAAAAAACAGTGGTAATCAAGTGTAATACAGACCAGACTGGATGGATCAGTGACTGTTTTGAACCCTAACCTGAGCAGGTTCCATAAGCAGGCTCCAAGAGATCTAAGGCCTAGCTATAAATTATCAAGCAAGGTCTAGAGACTAAATAAAGAAAATAAAGGGAGGGAATGGAGGGAAGAAAAAAAAAGGAAGGGGAGAGGAGGAGGGGGAGAGGAAGGGGATTGGCGAAGTATATAAAAAATTGCTCTGTAAAGGGTTCGTTTGTAGTGTCCATAGAGAAGAGTCCTGGAGAAGGGCTTCGAAACGAGCGAGCCTATGAAGGAGGTCAGATAGTAATATCAGAGGGTGTACGACCTGTTGTATGTAAAAGAAAATTGTTCCAATGCATGTTGATCGGTTGGTGACATAGTTGATGCGATAAACGTTTGCCACCTGGAGAGGAATGCCGATTTTCGTTTGACGTGGAAGAAGTCTGTCAGAAGCCTTTCTTTGTACAGAAGGGAGAGAAGGTCCTTGTGAAGTTGTTTGACTGGAGGGCCAAGTGGAGATAGCCAGTGCCGGAGTATAAGACGTCGGGCCAGAAGAAGGCATAGCAGAACCCAGTCCATTGAAGCACGAGGTGAGTGGATGCCTTTGGGAGGGGTAAATCCTGAAGGAGCAGACCACGGCAGCAGTAGGGGATGCCCCTTTTATACAGTATGCTTAATGTCCAGTTTGGCAACTAATATGTAACCCTACCCACAAGAAAATTCTAAACTAAAGTCTGGGTCATTCAAATTATGTTACAGGATAAAATAAAATTTGTATCTAGCAGTTGCATTACCACTTAGGATGGTATAATGTATCCTTGTTCAGAAAAAAATGACTTGTGCCCTTATACAAGGACTCTGTATCTGACCCAAACTGTTTAACAAGGCAAAGATAATTAGTTTACATGCCATCCATCAAAATAATGAGGATCGTGTTTTCATTTTAGTACATCTGTCTTTTAGTAAACATAATTTGTAGTAAAATCATCCCCTTTCTCATATTATCAGGTGTGTTTAGATACCTTGCCAAAAGGCATTCATCTAATTAAAATTCAAAGAAGTATTTTCGGTGTTTACTCTTTATCTGGCTAAAGCATAAAAAATTGTGCCAAGGTTTAGGATACACTGTACTTTCATGTGCTTATACAATGAAGAAGAAGAAGATTGAACTTTTGTGAAATCAGACATGCTATCTAATTTGCTGATCGAATACTTACGGTGTCTTCTGAAAAGCACTTATGGAATAAATCTTGGGACTTCACTGTAGCGATCGTTCTGAATTTGAGGTTATTTCGTTATCACAATGTCACCTACTGAATTGAGTTTTCAAAATATTCAGCAGTAAAATATAGTAGTATGGATAAATTATATAATCCCTTTAAGGACGCACCGACATCCTGTAAACATAATTGTGCAAATATTTGCAAAACTCCTGGGGGCTGTATGTGGTACCCAATAAATCATATCACCGGTAAATATTGCAATAATTTATTTTTACTACAACATCTTTGAGAACATTATAGATGGTATTCACCACCCATAGACATTACCGTAAGCACAATGTCCATTACATTCCCCTGTCAACCTTCATATCTACCCAATAAACAATCTGCTCATCTAATGCAGCTTTTCCTAAACTTTTTTCTGTAGAACAGTGGTCCCAAACTGCAGCCCAGGGGCCGGATGTGGCCTTTTGCTTTAAATGGCCCTAAGGGCACTATTCCTCCCACTGACCCCAACAGTGGATCATAATTCCAGTCACTGATATCAACAATAGGACACTATTCCTACCATTGACACCAATGATGGGGCACTATTCCTTCCACTGACAACAACAGCAGGGCACTATTCTTTCAACTGACACCGATGATGGGCCACTATTCCTGCCCCTGGTACCAGCCATGGGGCACTACTCCTCCCATTATTACCATTGATGGGACATTGTTTACACCCATTGACATCAGGGCATTTTCTACTTACACTAGCCACAGTCTGCTCCCCTCAAAGTCTGAAGGACAGTAAACTGGCCCTTTGTTTAGAAAGTTTGGGCACGCCTGCTTTAAACATTGAAATGATTTTCATAATGTTAAGGAACCCCTGGCAAAACCAATTCATTGGAGTCAGTGGGAAAAATGTCTCCTTTACAGTGGATGTCAAAATGTCTCCTTTGTAGACAGCTAATAAGATTGTTGGTGGCATCCAGCTGGCTCTACTAAGTGGCGTTAACTATGCAGGCATCATCAAATGGAAGGTCAATCAGCCACAACTCATGGAACCCCTAGAAATCTCTGGAGGAACCCTAGTTGAGAATGGCTGGTCTCGTTTATCATATCAGCATTACTGATGTCACAAATATGACGTGTCTTTTTTCGACCTCACCTACTATGTAAATATATAACTATGAACCTGTCTTGCCCTACATGGGCATGCTACATTGTAACAAAGCAATGTTAGAAAACTGACCCCAAAAATATTTTTAAATTCTATTTAAAGTGGAATTGTAAAACATGTGGACCCCCCCCCCCCAAGTCCTTGCTATTACATTGTTAAAGCATAGCATAGCATTAGAGAATGCGAGTAAAGACTTTATTGGCCGTTCTTGGCAAGGCCAAATTCTGCTTGGCACATGCGTATTTTTTTATGGTCAGGCCGAGCACATGGGTGACTTTTCAGAGTACCACCAAGAACAATGCAATCTATAAATCTTGGTTGACCTTGGGAAAGGCGCAGCAATTAAAGTCGATCATGCCGTCATCTGAGGTCTGTAATCCTATTTTACGAGGGCGAGGGGGTTGGGATACAGGTATTTGTTTTTAACTGCAGCTCCAGTTTATTCCCCTAAAGTCCATAAAATTGGGGATATCGTTTTAAAAATAAATGGTTACCTACCTGCTCAGATGATCGTATATTTGCAGATGATTATAATGAAATATGCATTATTTTATGTAGGAATACATTCAGTCTTCTACTGAGCAAGGAAATAGCTGATTCCAAGATGTCTGATTTAGCTGGTCTGACTTGAATATATGGTTGTGTTTATGTAATGACAAAAACACAATCTATTACAAAAAATATTAAAGGTAGATGGCAAAGGGTTCATCTACCTTTTTAACGTCTATCTCCAAATTTACATGGCAGTTGAAGTGGTGCGATCTCATTGCCATGGCTTAAATGCTTTGCTTCACGATGGGACATCTTTACCAGCATGTTGAGTTTGATTTATGGCACTGTTTATCAAACTCATCCACTGGAGTCAATGGGACCATGCTGCAACCTTGCTCCAAATGTAGCTATGGCAGTTGCATCATGGTAAATCAAAGTAGGATTCCTACTGGACTGGTATAGAAAAAAAATGGGAGCTTAAAAAGCAGATCTGTAGCCCTCAGGACTGGATGGACTTAATGATAAATCTTTGGGAACAGCATGCATATATAGTATAGTACACTATATTATCAAAAGTATTGGGACGCCTGCCTTTACAGGCACATGAACTTTAATGGCATCCCAGTCTTAGCCCTTGTACACACGGTCGGAGATTCCGACAACCAAATCCGTCGGAGTAATTCCGACAGATTCATTCCAGAAGAGGTCCGGAAGTGATGTTGCATACACACGGTCGGACAAAGTTGTCGGAAAATCCGATTGTACATAACGTGATGACGTTATTTCGTTACGACGGGACTACGTTCAGGCTAGTAGCCAATAGCTTTGGTCTAGGAATTTGATCTGAGCATGTGTGGCACTTTGTCCGTCGGAGTAGGCTACACATGATCGGAGTATGTCCGATCGGAGCATTTTGTCGGAAAATTTTACCAGCAAGTTGGAAAAGTTGGTCCGTCGGATCAGTCTGATGGAGACCACACACAGTCGGAATTTCCGACAAAACGGTCCGATAGGACACATTGCATCGGAATCTCCGACCGTGTGTAAAAGGGCTTAGTCTGTAGGGTTCAATGTTGAGTTGGTCCACCCTTTGCAGCTATAAAAGCTTCAACTCTTCTGGGAAGGCTGTCCACAAGATTTAGGAATGTGTCTATGGGAATGTTTGACCATTCTTCCAGAAGCGTGTTTGTGAGGTCAGGCACTGATGTGAATGAGAAGGCCTGACTTGTAGTCTCATTCACCCCAAAGGTGTTCTATCAGGTTAAGGTCAGGACTCTGTGCAGGCCAGTCAAGCTCCTCCACCCCAAACTCGCTCATCCATGTCTTTATGGACCTTGCTTTGTGCAATGGTGGCAGTCATGAGTAAGCACTCTTGGTAGTGTGAAACACGTTAGCGATTGTTGCTTTGCTGTGACCCACTTTTGTGTGATTCTGCTTCATGAATAAAAGGCATTTGAATTTATCTTGGAGTGCGGCTGTCCAGAGTTCTTCAATTATTTGCAAATGGTGGCAGTCATGTTGGAACAGGAAGGGGCCATCCCTAAATTGTTTCCATAAAGTTAGGAGCATGAAATTGTCCAAAATGTCTTGGTATACTGACGCCTTAGGAGTTTTCTTCACTGAAACTAAGGGGCAAGCCCAACCCCTGAAAGAAAAAAAAACACACCAAATGATTTGGACCAGTGCACTAAGCAAGGTCCATAGAGACATGGATGAGTGAGTTTGGAGGAACTTGACTGGCCTGCACAAAGTCCTGACCTTAACCCGATAGAACATCTTTGGGATTAATTAGAGTGGAGACTGCGAGCCAGACCTTCTTGTCCATAGTGCCTGACCTCAAACATGCGCTTCTGGAAGAATGGTCAAATCTTCCCATAGACACACTCCTAAACCTTGTGGACGGCCTTCCCAGAAGAGTTGAAGCTGTTATAGCTGCAAAGGGTGGGCCAACTCAATATTGAACCCTACGGACTAATGCTGCGTAAACACAATCGCACATTCCGACAACAAAATCCATGGGATTTTTTCCGACGGACGTTGGCTCAAACTTGTCTTGCATACACACGGTCGCACAAAGTTGTCGGAATTTCCGAACATCAAGAACGCGGTGGCGTAAAACACGTATGAGGAGCCGAGAAAAATTAAGTTCAATAGCCAGCGCGGCTCTTCTGCTTGATTCCGAGCATGCGTGGAACTTTGTGCATCGGAATTGTGTACACACAATCGGAATACGCAAACGGATTTTGTTGTCGGAAAATTTGAGAACCAGATGTCAAATTGTGTGCGATGGAAATTCCAATGGAAACTGCCCAATGGAGCCTACACGCGGTCAGAATTTCTGACGACAAGCTCCGATCGCACATTTGCTGTCGGAAAGTCCGACCGTGTGTACGCGGCATAAGACTGGGATGCCATTAAAGTTCATGTGCATGTAAAGGCAGGTGCCTTAATACTATTGATAATACAGTGTATAATTATATATATTGTAAACTGTTTTCCTAGAGTTTAAATTGAAATTGAGTAAAATCCCATTACTATGCATATGGTTGACAGTAAAGTTGTTTTGGAATTTATAGGAGTCCCGTTATGGAAAGTAGAGTTTCTTTTTAAATATAAGGGACTGTGTTAGACTCATTCTGCAGCTGACGAGACTATGAAATCAACGTACTTTAATTTCACATATATTATACATGCATATATGATAGAAAATGTGCTGCCAGTCTAAATTGCTGATGCATGAGACCAGGAATAGAAATTATGAAAGACTACCTTGTCAAATTGATTTTATGATAATCTCTTAAGTATTATACAGATTTCTGGGTTACAGGTGCTCCGGGCTGCGTGCTGTGATAAATAGCATTTTTAAATTCAAATTAGTGAAAAGGCTGAGTCTGTATTTCTCCCATAATGTCCATTTTTTTTGCAGAATACTGGTAGTGATGTCATCATATTAATCTCTTAACTCTGATATGGGGACAGAAGCAAAGAGCAATACCATAAAAGGGATCTTCTGATTTTGACACATAAACAATTAGAATTAGCAATGCATTATCTGAATACAGTAAATGTCCTAATGCTATATAAAAACTATGTCCCATGTTATCACTCACCCTAACTTTTTTTTTTCTGCCTGTGATGAATGTGCAGCTTGAGCCTGATATGTGCTGGATAAAGGACATTCAGAGCCTTCGAGCCACCCCTGCTTCTTACTACTTTAGTGTCGGAGATCGCCTTGGACTGACTCAATCGGTTGTAGGCCAATGGGTAGATGATGGCGGGGATTGAAGAGTTCTCTTCCGATAATTTTTGCCCAATTTACCAGGAAGGTGGCAGTGAACCCTTTTTTTGGGGGGCTTGGGTTGCTACCTCTGATGGTAAATGGAGAAGAATCCCAAACGGGTGAGTCTAATGCCACGTAAGCTGACCGGAATTTCCGGCAGGCGAGGTCCGACGGTCTTCCCGACGGATTTTCGGCGTAGTTCTGACGGACTTTTCTGAATGAACGGACTTGGCCACACACAATCACACCAAAGTCAGCCAGATTCGAACGTGATGACGTACGACCGGACTAGAATAAGGAAGTTCGTAGCCAGTAGCCAATAGCTGCCCTAGCGCTGTTTTTTGTCCATCGGACTAGCATACAGACGAGTGGATTTCTCCATAGGAACTGGGTCCGGCGGAAAAATTTGAAACATGTTCTATTTCTAAAGTCCGTCAGATTTTTGGACAGCAAAGGTCCGATGGAGGCCACACACGATTGAATTGTCCAACGGATTCGCTCCGCCTGACCTTTGCTGTGGAAAAGTCCGGTCGTGTGTACGCGGCATAAAACACCAAGATCGGAATGATATATGTCTGCTGTGTTTGCAGAGGCAACATAGCCTGCTTCTAACTAGGTATGGGATTCAGGTTCTAGTTAAACCCGCACTGTTTGCGGACTGGGAAAATTATTTTGCTAAAGTGGACAAGTTTTCCTGTCCGAATCTCCGGCTGCTGTATATAAAAAAACAACTTCTGGGAATCCTTGGAGACGACTTTGATCAAATATGTACATGATCATATTTGGTCTATGGTGGCATCTGGAATCCCCAGCACTGTTCCTTACATTACAGCAGCTCTGTGGATTATAACATTTAGTGGTGGAAGTGCGGCAGAGAAACATTGTTGGGTGGCAGGCAGGTCATAGTGGCAGCTGGGAAACATCTCTGGGTGGCAGATTATTTTTTTTTTTTCCAAAGGTGGTCAATGACGGAGCCAAGGATCCTTGGCTGTTTACATTCTAGCAGTTGGGGATCTGTCCTTTAGCAGCGGTAGTGTGCAGGGGAAGCATGGAAGCATTGCAGAGTCCCTTTGCCAGGGAGTTGTCATGCGCACAAGCGGCTTGCTATGTGGGCATTTGTGTGTCCATAGACACACCAACCACGACTCGGCTATGCCCCCCTCACTGACAGCAGCAGCAAATCTAGAAAAAAACTATTTTTGGCATTACATACTGTACCTCTAAGGTCTAAATTTGCCCCAGACGTATTGGGGCTATTTTTTTTGTTTACACACTTGTTGAGCCTGCAGCTAATATTTATTTTTGTCCTTGACTAGTGTAGTCTGAATGTTCCCCTTATACTATTCCTTACCTATTAGAAACGAGACCAGACCATAGGTTGGAGTAAACTGGCCACAACAGCCTTTATTAAACATAACTCAAATTCACTCCAATAACTTGTAAATATGAAAATATATAAATATATAAATATATATAAATATATAAATATAAATAACTTTATTAACATTAAACCACATTTTAATTAACATTAACTGCCCATTCTGGTGATCTCTGACGGTGACCACACTTAAGCCAATACCAAATCACTGCGGTACACCTGACCAACTTCCCAAAGGCCTCCACCTGTGACCGGTCGGAGACAACTTCCGCCAGTGAACATAACCGTATTCCCTCCAACGTTCAGGAATACCCAGAGGGGCCGATCGTTAGATGAGCCCCCCACACCCTCAGATCCCTTCTGAGTACCTGTCTACCGTCAGAAACCACCAGAAAACACACCGCCAACACGAAAAACTTTCAGCTGCCGTGACAACCGATGAAACCTGCAAAAGAAGAAAAGACCAGCAACAAAACACCACAAAACAAACACATAACAATAGGGCGGGAGGGTGGGAAAAACTGCCTCCTCTGTGTCACACTGGGCTCCGAATGATTCCTTAAAGCCACACCTCTCCCTTTTATGTGACCCCTCCCCTACCCTGAACTTGTTTCCTGCAAACCTTTTCCTGAACTCCACCCATAAAGCTTAACCCTCTGTGTCCCTCATCCACACTGTCATGTCCAGCACTCCTTATATCATTTCATTCTTAATCCGTGCTTCTCTTGACTAGTGTAGTCTGAATGTTCCCCTTATACTATTCCTTACCTATTAGAAACGAGACCACACCATAGGTTGGAGTAAACTGGCCACAACAGCCTTTATTAAACATAACTCAAATTCACTCCAATAACTTGTAAATATGAAAATATATAAATATATAAATATATATAAATATATAAATATAAATAACTTTATTAACATTAAACCACATTTTAATTAACATTAACTGCCCATTCTGGTGATCTCTGACGGTGACCACACTTAAGCCAATACCAAATCACTGCGGTACACCTGACCAACTTCCCAAAGGCCTCCACCTGTGACCGGTCGGAGACAACTTCCGCCAGTGAACATAACCGTATTCCCTCCAACGTTCAGGAATACCCAGAGGGGCCGATCGTTAGATGAGCCCCCCACACCCTCAGATCCCTTCTGAGTACCTGTCTACCGTCAGAAACCACCAGAAAACACACCGCCACAGCCCGAAAGGGTGACCCCCTCAACCTTGAGGGCCGCCCCACACCCGAAGAGCTTTCTGTATGCCCTCCTGTAAGCCAAAGGACCAGAGGTCAATCCCCACATCCGATAGATGAATGCCATCCCGCCTAAGATAAAGCCCTACATTCACCTCCAATTCCCTGTGTCTTACCACAATGCCCCCGTTCTGCACTACAAACCGCCCAACAACCTTATTAACCCTAATCCTAGTTTTCTCAAGGCTGGCTAAAGACCTGGCCCCCCGCCACACCGTTCTGGCCACAATGTCCGACCACACCAAAATGGTGCCCGGGAAAAGGACTCGCATGCGCAACACATCAGCCTTGATATCCGCCAAAATGTCCTTCACTTTCCGAACTCCCAGGTCATTGCCCCCCGCATGAACAACCAGCACATCCGGGGGCCTATCCCTCAAAGCGAAGCGCTCCACCTCCCTCATGACACGCTCCCACCTCATGCCCGGGAAACCCAACCACATCACCCTAGCTACCTCCCTGGGGATACCCAATTGCCTGCCTGCTGGTAGAGAATCACCTCTCCTGGCCCCCCAGCAGACGTACGAATGCCCCAGGATCCAAACGAGGCGTTGAGAACCTCCATCTGGAATGAAAACAAGAGAAATAACACAACAACCAAAGGAATGTTACAAGCACAGTCCTCCCCCCCATAAATCCACAGCAAACAACCCCCAGCCGCACCCTCCTTACCCCAGTAGCAACTGCGGCCGGACATAGGACCAGAACCTCCGGGACTCCCATCTACCAATCCGGCGAACCACCGCCTCCTCCAGCCCACATCGAGCCGCTTCCATGGCCGCCCCAATCCGAAAAGAGTGGGACGCGTAGTCCCGCTCATCCAAACCCACCGCCCTCAGGCATTGCCGAAAGACCGACACAAACTGAAAACGGGATAGAAAAGAGCCCTCCTCGTGCACCAAAAAGGGGCCCGCCCCCACAGGCCGTACCGCCCGGAAAGCCCGTACCGCCGCCACCGGGCACACTACCGAGCCCGGCAGGGCGAGCAGCGTAATCGCCACTCCCTTGCCCCGTTGATCAGTCTTAGACCTACGCAACCGTATACTCACCCGATCCGCAACCACCTGCATATCCTGATCCAACAGACCCCCAGCCACCCGTTTTGAGCGACACACCAACTCCCCAATCCTAAAAGCCCCATAAAACGCCAACGAAAACGCTGCCGTAAACAGAACGGTCTCGTAAGCAGACGAGCAAACGTCCACCAGCCGAGAACAAATTGCCACCAAATTGTCAAATGACACCGGCCGGCGCGCATCCCTACCCTTCCAATCCCTCCTGTACCCCTTCAACGTTTGCCTCACCCAAAAATCCTTCGTCCCATCCGGCTCCCCCCACAGTTTGAACAAAAAGGCCAACCCCGCCAGCTTCCGCTCAATAGACGCGGGAGACAGGCCCGTCTCAATGTTCCGGGCAACCCAGTACAATACCACCCAGCGCCGGTCGGAGCCCCGACCAGCCACTCCAACCTCCCGCAGGAACGCCCACCATTCCGCCCACACTCTAGAATAAGCGGACCATGTAGCCTCACTCAACGACCTTTTTAACCAACCTGCGGCGATTCCAAGGGAAGTTCCCACATCCACCCGGGGCATGGCGCCCCCGACTCCTCCGCTCCCGGCGCCAGCTGCCGGAACTTGTCCCACTGAAAACGAGAGAGCGAGTCAGCCAAAGAATTCTCCACCCCAGGTATGTGCACAGCATAAACGTAAACATTGAGCCGCAAACAGCGAAAGACCAGGTGTCGCAGCAGCCGGATGACCGGGGGGGAGGAAGCAGTCATCCGATTGAGGACCTGGACCACCCCCATGTTATCGCAATTGATGCGCAACTTCAAATTACGAAACTCCGCCCCCCACAGCTCCAATGCCACCACTATCGGGAACAATTCTAGCAAAACCAAATTGCCCAACAACCCCGCAACCTCCCATGAGCGTGGCCAAGGTTCCGCACTCCACC
Organism: Lithobates pipiens; assembly: GCF_037356315.1. Taxonomy (NCBI): domain Eukaryota; kingdom Metazoa; phylum Chordata; class Amphibia; order Anura; family Ranidae; genus Lithobates; species Lithobates pipiens. Next base: position 25,364,270 of record NW_027507788.1, read on the forward strand.
GACCCCGGAAAAATGCCCCATAACCCGTTGAGCCAGCCGCGTCAGTAACCAACTCCACATCGAAGTTGCTCACTGGCCCCGACATCCACATAGCCCGCCCATTATACGACTCCAAAAATTCATGCCAAGCCCGCAGGTCCTCCCGGTGTTCCCTTCGCAAACGCACAAAGTGGGTAGGGGCGGTTACCCCGGCAGTGGCCCCCGACAGCCGTCGGCAGAACACACGGCCCATAGGGATGATCCGGCAAGCGAAATTCAGCTTGCCCAACAGGGACTGCAGGGCCCGAAGCTGAACCTTCGGCCGGCCCTGCCTGCCTGCCAACTCCGCCTGCAGATCCCGTAATTTATTCTCTGGCAAGCGACACTCCATTGCCATAGAATCAATCACGATTCCCAAAAAACTCAATTCCGTCACCGGGCCTTCCGTCTTATCCCCCGCCAACGGCACCCCGAACCTGCCCGCAATGTGCTGCAACGTGGACAGAAGAATCGCACACACATTGGAGGCAGGCGGGCCCACGCACAGAAAGTCATCCAAATAGTGGATGACCGACTCCAGGCCCGAAACATCTCTCACCACCCCTTCCAAAAATGAACTAAAAGCTTCAAAATAGGCGCATGAAATGGAACAACCCATGGGCAGGCACAAGTCCACATAAAACTTGCCCCGCCAATGGCATCCCAACAGCCGGAAGCTGTCCGGGTGGACCGGCAGAAGGCGAAACGCCGATTCCACATCCGCCTTGGCCATGAGAGCCCCACGACCATACCGCCTGACCCACCGTACCGCCGCGTCAAAAGACGTGTAGGAAACCGTACATGCCTCCGGGTCAATGAAATCATTGACCGACCCCCCTTTCGGAAAAGACAGGTGATGAATCAAGCGAAACTTCCCCGGCTCCTTCTTAGGAACCACACCCAACGGGGAGACCACCAGGTCCCCCCACGGCTGCACTTCGAAAGGACCACCCATCCGGCCCAGCGCCACCTCTTTACCCAATTTGTCATCCACAACCCCCGGGTGATCTAAAGCCGATCGCAAATTCCTGGCCAACGGCGGCACCCCTCCCAAAGAACAGGGAATCCTAAAACCGTCCCGAAAACCCAGAATTAACCCCCGCGCCGCCGCACCATCCGGATACCTATTTAGGAAAGGAAGCATCCTTCCCAGGTTCACCGGCGTCATCCCTTTTGTGACCGGCGGCACCGGCACGCTGACCTTTTTTGAAACAGCGGGACAGGGGGTGGGTGCCGCCGCACCCGGAGCACTCATGCTTGAAGCGGCACGCGCCTCCGAATTTACAAGCCCCTTCATTAAAGGGCCAGCACACCCCCCACTTCTTTCCGGCCGGCAGTCCCGAGGAAGACGCACTCCCGGCCCCCCCCTGAAGAAACGGAGTGGGCGCCCGCGGAGCAGACATAAGCCTCATCCAGAGGCTTATGTCCTTGTGATCCCACCGCAGGTCAGCCCGCACTGCCTTACGCTGACGAAACTGCTCATCATAGCGCAGCCAAGCCAGCCCTCCATACACTCGGTGAGCCTCCCCAATCGCGTCCAGGTAACAAAATAACGCCGAGCAATGCTCGGGGTTCTTTTCCCCTATCACGCTAGCCAAGATAGCGAACGCCTGAAGCCAATTTGCAAATGTGCGCGGGATCAGCCGATACCTACGTTTCTCCTCGTCGTCCTTCTTGGAACTGTCCGGCTTAACCCTGTCCAAATTAAATTTCTCGAGGGGGAGCAAAGAGAAAATCTCCACATACTCACCCTTGCCGATCTTGTCCCGCACCTCCTGCTTCAAATGCGCCCCCAATGGGCCTTCGAAACAAACATAGACTTCGCACCGGGCAGCATCCGCGATCCTAACCAGGTCAGACCGCGCCCCCGGGTCCGCGGGCACCGGGGGGACCCCCGAGCCCACAGCCCCCGCATCCATGCTCCCCGACACCGCAGCAGGCGGTGCATCCCACGCAGGAATGCCTCCGCCCCCCCGGCCCCCCCCACAGTACCCATCCAGGGGGCCACCTGAGGCGACCCGGAGCCCCCAGCAAACTTACCAACCAGGGCCTGCAGCCCCCCCAACAGCTCCTGCAACTGACCTGACGGCCCCCCCGGGGCCACAGGCCCCGCCCCCTGCGCTGAACCTGCCGCAACCCCCCCCAATACGTCCCGGGATCCCGTGGGTACCGCACCCCCCTGCGCCACCCCTATCAGATCCCGCAAGGCATCCGCCAGCAATGTAGACTCCCGCAACTTACCCGGGCCCCCAGGGGCCTCGGCGACCGGTACCGGTCCGGGTGCAGAAAAGGACCCCTCCTCCTCCTGGGACAGCTCGCTCTCTGAACCGACCTCTCCAGCGCGCACCGGGGACGCGGCCATCCCCCTGTGCTCCGCGCGGTCCATCCGGTCCCTGCGATCCGGGACTGCAGGCAATGTCCTCCTCCCCCCGCCGCCCCCGGCATGCCGGCGTCTAAAACCAGCCCTGCCAGGCACCTTGGCAGCCTTCTGCGACCCTCCCTCCCCCCCCTCCAGCATGCGACCCCCCCGGAGCGCCCCCCTCCCCCCCACCGCGCGGATGCTGGCCCCAGACCCAGCATGCCGCAGATCCCCCGCCACGTGCACCCCCCCTTGGCCTGCCGACCCAGAGCCATCCACACTCCCCCCCACCTCCACCGGGCCCCGTGCGGTCCCGGCGCCATTACCATGCGGCCGCGAAGCCCCGCCCCCCTCCGGTCGGCCGCGCAACGACCGCCCGGACCGGGGGGAGCCGATAACCTGCCGTTTTGCCGGGGGGACCGATCGGTCCACCCCCGGGCTCCGGGAGTCACGAGGCGGCCGAGGAGTAGGCCCAGGAGAAAAACGCGCCGGAGGCCGAGACCTCCGCGCGCGCAGTGGAACCTCACCTGTCCCGCCGCCGTCCACATCACCGTCCGCCAGGTCACCCACACGTTCCCGCAGCCAGTCCGCACCGTGCACCTCCGCCGCCCGTCGCAGCCGCGCGAAGAGTCCCTCGAGGTCCGCCATAGCAGAGGAGCAGCGAAAAAACTGCCTCCTCTGTGTCACACTGGGCTCCGAATGATTCCTTAAAGCCACACCTCTCCCTTTTATGTTACCCCTCCCCTACCCTGAACTTGTTTCCTGCAAACCTTTTCCTGAACTCCACCCATAAAGCTTAACCCTCTGTGTCCCTCATCCACACTGTCATGTCCAGCACTCCTTATATCATTTCATTCTTAATCCGTGCTTCTCTTTATTGGGATTTTTAGCGCAGAATATTAATATTGATTTTATACTAGTGAGAATCATGCATACATTTACAGCTACTGTATAGGACTTGAGATAAATCTGCAGGATTAGTTAGCACGGTAGTACAAGGTAAATGCATATGTGGAAAGTGCAACCATTTTAATCAAACTTCCGTTCTTACCGATCTGTGTGCTGCCACTAACGCCATTTTGCAAACCGCCATTGCACTTTTCACTAGCATATTAAGCGGGCCTATGGGTCTTGGAATAACCTTCCTTTGTCTGTTATTTTCATAAACATGATTCAGTATTCTTCATTGTGCCTTAATGAGTGCGCTGTGGTCTCGGATGCGCTGGCAATATCCCGTGTGTTACTGAAGCGTTACATGAGGCGCCTGAGATGGGTGAAACAAGGATAGAATGCCTAGGACCTAATTACCAAATGTGACCTAGAACCCGGCGTTTAATCAAGAGCCGATCGCTTTACATTGCAAGCGAAAGACACACACGAGTCAGCCCTGAAAACTGATGCGAAATGAATGCACGGCAATCTAAGAAGAAAAACGAGCCATAAACTGAGGGGAAATTAATGAGGTGAATAAAATCGACAGACAGACATTATCGCCTGGACGGAGACCTTTCACTAGAGATGTCTGCGTTTATATACATATGCTGAATGAATCATTGACGTTTAGTCAAGCCTGTGAAGTGTATTGACTTTTATGGGGCACTGCAACGCTGTGGCGGGTAATGATAGAGGGAAGCCAGCAATATTCCAGTGATTTTTGCACCGCAAAGGCAGCCATTTTGTATGCTTACAATCGACCGTTTATGAGATTCATTCAAAGTTAATGACATCTCTGAGGAACCATACTGATTTAGCTTGCAAAGTGTAGACATTCTATTGGAGATACATTTAGCAATTTTCTGAAACCTTCTGGAACCTCCCAACCTTATGAGATGAAACAGAGGGATGTCTTTCAGCACAATATATGTAGAAAAAGAACAGTGCCCTGCCACTCCATGAAAAACCGAAAAAAAAATGATTAGTTAAGCCTGCTATTGCATTTTTTCACCATTTATTTTCCTGAGGCTTGGTATGCTATAACCAGTGCTGGAATAAGATCATAACCCAAATCGTCCCCTCCGCTCCTCCCAGGACCTCCTGCTCTCTAACTCCCTTGTTAACTCCCACCATGCTCGCCTTCAGGACTTCTCCAGAGCCTCTCCCATCCTCTGGAATTCCCTGCCCTTGTCTATCTGATAAGCCCCTAACCTGTCCACCTTTAGGAGATCCCTGAAAACCCACTTATTCAGGGAAGCCTATCCTACACCCACCTAACTGTCCCCGAGCCACCCCATCAAATCATTCCCTGCATCCATTACCAGGACTTTTTTGCAGCGGGAACACGGGGGAACGCAGTTCCGGCACCTCCAGCACTAGGGGTCTATTGTTGTTGAGGAGGTCTACTGTTTCTGGTGGGGGATCTATTGTTGCTTAGCACTAGGGGTCTGTTGTTGTTGAGGAGGTCTACTGTTTCTGGTGGGAGATCTATTGTTGCTTAGGGGGATCTTATATTGCTGGGGGTCATTTGTTGCTGGGAGAGATCTACTGTTGAGAGAGAGGTCTATTGTTGTTGGCTACCATAAAGTCTATTGAGGCTGACTGTGAGAGAGCTGTTGTTGATGCCAATAGCCTATTGTTGCTTGGGGGGAATTTTCTTGTGGGTGGTCGATTGTTGATGGGGAAATCTATTGTTGCTGGGGGGGGGGGGCTCTATTGTTACTGGCTGCAGGGGGGTCTATTTTAGTGCTTTTCTTGTTATCATTACCAAATTCCATAAAAATTCCATACAAATTACAACATGATACTTAGTTCTGTATTCTCTAAAAAAGGCAGTATTGGGAGATGAGTAGGGGGTGAAACCAAGGAATGGTGCTCATAGGTGGGTAGGGGCGGAGAAAAGCGGTGACTCAGAAAGAGGGCGTTTCTGCACATATTCTCTAAGAAAAAATGCCCTGTCTATTACCTTTTGTACCACCACCCCCTCACTTTAGAATGTAAGCTCTACAAACAGTCCCTTCTGTATTGAACTGTACTGTACTCTACATTGTAAAGCGCTGTGTAAACTGTTAGCACTATATAACTTGTGTATTATAATAATAATAATAATATCCAGTGCCCAGGGCAAAGATGGCAAAAGTGTAACTGTAAGTACCAATGGTTGTGGTACACCATAGTAAAGTGTTTGACTAGCCTCAAGACCATAGCTCCCAATTGTCCCTGATTTCGAGGGACTGTCCCCGATTTGGAGCAATGTCCCTCTGTCCCTCTTTCCTCTTCATTTGTCCCTCATTTTTGTCTGATCTATATAGTAGTATATAAAATACACTTTTTATCTTTCAAAAAGTGTTTCCCTGCGCTAAACCTTTCATCTGGTTTCTAAATTGCTGCATTTGTAAATCCCAAAAGCCAATATAAAGGAATATTAGTGGTAAAAAAAAGCACTTGTGGGTTTAACCAATCTTGTTTTTTTGTACAATTCTTCTTTAACGGGGCGTGGCAAGGGGCGTGTCCTATACCTGCATACTTTTGCTGATAGGTGTCCCTCATTCCCAACTCAAAAAATTGGGAGGTATGCTCAAGACTGTGTCCATGGACTTTAGAATTGTGTAATGGCATCAATTTAACATCATTTTGAGAAGCGTCTGAGATCCTTCAGAATTCATTGACAGGTGCACCTGACCTGCAGTTGACTTTCTGATCTGTATTTGACCTTCAAGTGGGTTTTGCATTTCTATAGACTTGTATGGGAATGCTAAACCTGTTTGAAGCAAACAAAAGCCTATTGAGGTTGTGCTCCTCTGTTGTCATGCTATTACACACACCCCTGATTAAGGCTGTAGGTGGTTGTGCCAACACACATTGCATTAACATGATCCTCTGTTTTCAGTATCAGGAAGCCAGTCCCGAGCAATGATGTGCGGCCAATGTCAGAGCTAATGCATGTAGACAGAGAGTGACTTAAAGAGGCTGCAGGAGATCGGTAACACTTATGCCGCGTACACACGGCCAGACTTTCTGGCAGACTAGGTCCGACAGTCTTCCCGATGGACTTTTGGTAGAGTTCCGACTGACTTTTCGAACTAATGGACTTGGCCACACACGAAAGGACTAAGTCCGTTCGAAAGTCCATTTGTTTTGAACGTGATGACGTAAGACAGGACTAAAAAAGGAAGTTCAATAGCCAGTAGCCAATAGCTTCCCTTGCGTCGTATTTGGTCCGACGGACCAGCATACAGACAAACGGTTTTCCCGATAGGAATGGAGTTCGTCGGACAGATTTGAAACATGTTCTATTTCTAGGTCCATTGGATTTTTTAATGAAAAACGATCAGATTAGTCCACACACAATTGGATTGTCCGATGGACTGATTCCATCGGACCTAGTCTGCTGGAAAGTCCAGTCATGTGTACGTGGCATAACATGCAGAAAAGGTAAAAACAATTAAAGGAATTTATAAAAAATAACCTGGAGCAGCTGTACTTGTCAACCAGTCAGATTCTATCTCTCATTTTCTTAAATGAACAGGCTGATTGGCTACCATGCATAGCTGCTCCAGACTTGATAAAAATATATTGTAAAAAAAACAAACATACACAGTGCTTTAGCAAACTAAAAATCATGTTTCATAGTTTCATAGTAAGGTTGAATAAAGACACTAGTCCATCCAGTTCAACCTGAGTGAGTGTCTACCCCTGTACATTGCACACTCACATTGGTCCCTACCCTCAAGGAGCCCACGATCCAAGGTCCCCATTCATATACTAGGGCCAATTTTGGACAGAAGCCAATTAACCTACCTGCATGTCTTTGGAGGGTGGGAGGAAACTGGAGTACCCGGAGGAAACCCATGCATGGCACAGGGAGAACATGCAAACTCCAGGCAGGTAGTGTCGTGGTTGGGATTTGAACCAGCTACCCTTTTTACTGATAGGAGAGAGTGATAACCACTACACCACTGTGCCGCCCATGTTATAAGGGTTTACATCTACGCTATAGAAAAAACTTTAACCAGAATCTTATTGCTGGTGGTAGGTCATAACCAAGCACAAGGGGGCATGCTTTATGTCTAGAGGACAAGAGATTCAACCTCTGCATATCAAAAGGCTTCTTCACAGTAAGAGGGTCTTAAAAGGGCACTGGTAAATACCAGGAGTGCACTACATACAGCAGGGGAGGCAACCTCGGCCCTCCAGCTGTGGTGAAACTAAAAGTCCTATGAGACATTGCATGACCCTGACAATCATTGGCATGACTCCTAGAGGCAGAGGCACGATCAGATTTGTAGTTTCACCACAGCGGGACTGCCGAGGTTGCCTACCCCTGACGTACAGGGTGCAGAGTTCAGGAGTATGCTACATACAGACTTCAGAGTTCAGGAGTGTGCTACGTACAGAGTGCAGAGTTCAGAGCTCAGGAGTGTGCTACGTACAGAGTGCAGAGTTCAGGAATGCGCTATGTACAGGGTGAAAAGTTCAGGAGTATGCTACATACAGACTTCAGTGTTCAGGAGTGTGCTATGTACAGAGTGCAGAGTTCAGGAGTGCGCTATGTACAGGGTGCAGAGTTTAGGAGTGTGCTAGATACAAACTTCAGAATTCAGGAGTGTGCTACTTGCAGACTTCAGAGTTCAGGATTGTGCTATGTACAGAGTGCAGAGTTCAGGAGTGTGCTATGTAGAAGTTGCAGGGTTTCAGAGTATGCTACATATAGACTTCAGAGTTCAGGAGTATCCTATGTACGGAGTACAGAGTTCAGGAGTGCGCAATATACAGAGGACAGGGTTCAGAAGTGTGCTATATACAGAGTTCCGGAATCAGGAGTGCAGCAGCATGTTCAGGAGAGAAGTGTATGAAAGCAGGTAGTATGTGCAGGGAGAGGAATGCAGATAGTATTAAGCTTATGTGGTGTTAATGAGCCCTAATTCAATGCTACATCACTGCGCAGCCATTGGGTAGTGGTCATGCATAGTCAGACACACAGACCCAGTGCCTGCCACACTGCTGCACACTCACCCAAATTCTGCACCTCCCTGCCCCCTAACAACTTGACACACTGCCACCATCACACCTTCCTAAAATCCCAAAACATCCTGCCATCCTCGCATCCTCATAAAAATCCTTTGGAACAAACTACTAGAGGTTACATCCCTCCTGGCCAGATCTCGGAGGCTGGTCAGCAAGCTCTCTCCTCACCCACACTTGTCAGAAGAGTATTGATGGTCTGCCTCCACCTCCACCACAGAGCTCTTTCTGCATCCAGCAATAGAGCGAGAGCGCTGCGGAGTGCTAGGAGGAGATAGAGGGGGAAGGGGGGGCAATGAGGATTCTGTGGAGCCACCTGAACAGAAGCGCTGTCAAATGTAGACACAGAAATGAGGTAACGGCAAGCACAGGACCAGTGCCGGAGGTGGTGGAACTCTGTTCTGCCACGTTACGGCTGAAAACTCTGTTCTGTATATGGATGTTTTCTATTTATTAATTTTTTTCTATTATTTACATACATTTTTCTGAGTATTTTTTCAACCTGACTAATTATGTAACACCTAAACTTTTAAAATCTGTCCCAACCATGCCCACATCATGGTCTCTGTCTTACTATTGTCTTATCTTCCTATATTTTGTTTTATCTTACAGTGTGTCAGATTCTACCGAAAGGCGTGGTCTCTGTCCTAGGACCCTCCGCCAGTCCAGCTTCTGCATCCACAGTCAGCCATATATGTGGTGAAAAAGAGGTGAGCAATCTAATTATAAATTACTTTTCCCATTGACCTGTGTACGGAATTCAGATTGCGTCCCACACAGGGGCAGATCCAGAGTCTAGTCTTGGGAAGGGCACTGCCAAAAAAATACATTTTTTTGCAGCCAATTTATCGTGGAAATGGCTGGTGTTGGCGCTTCAATCATCATGGCACCATAGTTGTTAAGGTGTCAGGAAGATTTTAACACACTATTTCTATTATTACATTGGAACATAAAATAAAATAGTTCAACTCATCCTAATGGAGAATCAGTGGGAGCCCTGAATGTGTCACTTGCCACCGTCACCTGCCACCAGATGCTGATTGTCACTTTCCACGTCACCTGCCACAAGTTGTGGATTGTCACTTGCCACGTCACCTGCCACAAGTTGTGGATTGTCACTTGCCACGTCACCTGCCACAAGTTGTGGATTGTCACTTTCCACGTCACCTGCCACAAGTTGTGGATTGTCACTTGCCACATCACCTGCCACACGCTGCAGATTGTCGCTTGCCAAGTCACCTGTCACACGTTGCAGATTGTCACTTGCTGTGTCACTTGCCTGCTAGAAGGTGGGGATTGTCACTTGCCACGTCACCTGACATACGTTGCAGATTGTCACTTGCTTTGTCTCTTGCCACTTCACCTTGCCACTAGATTCAGATTGTCACTTGCTGTGTCACTTGTCACCAGATTCAGACTGTCACTTGCTGTGTCACTTGCCACGTCACCTTGCCACCACCAGATGCAGTTTGTCACTTGCTGTGTCACTTGCCACCAGATGCAGTTTGTCACTTTCTGTGTCACTTGCCTGCTACAACCACACAGTGCAGATTCCCATTTGCTGGCAGGCAGCAGAGAGATGAGGGCAGGAGAGCGGTGATGTAGGACGAGCGGTGGGAGATGATCTCTCTCTGCTCCCCTGCCCGCCCGCTCACCTGCTGACTGGCCTGTTTGGCCGCTCACCTGCCAGCCCGCTAACTGATCCACAGCCCCCACTGACTGATCCACCACTGGTTTAGATCAAAGCATATTCATGTGTTAGAATGGCCCAGTCAAAGTCCAGACCTAAATCCAATTGACAATCTGTGGCAAGATTTGAAACTTGCTGTTCACAGACGCTCTCCATCCAATCTGACAGAGCTTGAGCTATTTTACAAAGAAAAATGGGCAAAAATGTCCCTCTCTAGATGTGCAAAGCTGGTAGAGACATCCCCAAAAAGACTGGCAGCTGTAATTGCAGTGAAAGGCGGTTCTACAAAGTATTGACTCAGGGGTGCTGAATACAAATGTACACCACGCTTTATTTATATATATATATATATAATATATATATATATTTATGAATGTGAAAAATCATTTTCCTTCCACTTCACAATTATGTGCCACCTTGTGTTGGTCTATCACATAAAATCCCAATAAAATATATTTCAATTTTTTGGTTGTAACATAAAAAAATGTGAAAAATTTCAAGGGGTGTGAATACTTTTTCAAGGCACTGTAAGTTGTATCTGTCTATCTGCAGTCTTCTCTTCTCTACATCCCTTCAAAGTGCTGAATTTAAAAGTTTGTCTGAGAGTTCAGAAAATAGAGGGCTCTGGGAGGAGAGCACTGAGAGCTGATTGGAGAGAAGGGACACCCCTCTCCCTCTTCACACAGCACACAGAAACAGAGCTGAGGCTGCTAATCACCTTTTTTGTCACCTTTTATCTCTTGGTGTCATGAAAACTTGTCAAAACAACGTAATTCATGCTGATTGCAGAGGAAGGAGACAGCAGACAGAAATTATACTTAGGGGTTGATTTACTAAAGGCAAATCCACTTTGCACTACAAGTGCACTTGGAAGTGCAGTCACTGTAGATCTGAGAGGTAGCTCTAAAATGAGGGGAAGCTCTGCTGATTTTATCATCCAATCATGTGCAAGCAAAAATGGTGTTTTTTTTATTTTCCTTGCATGTCCCCCCCCCCCCTCAGATCTACAGCAACTTTACTTCCAAGTGCACTTGTAGTGCAAACTGGAGTTGCCTTTAGTAAATCAACCCCTTAGCTTTAATTAACCACTTGACCTTCGAAAGATTCACCCCCCTTCATGACCAGGCCATTTTTGGCGATACGGCACTGTGTTATTTTAACTGAGAAGGGTGCAGTCATGCGACACTGTATCCAAATAAAATTAATATCATTTTTTTTACCCAAAAATAGAATTTTCTTTTGGTGGTATTTGATCAACACTCCATAAAAATAACTAGATCAAAGTGCTAATGCTGCCACATTATAGAAATAGAGTCCAGCTAGAGTCCAGTCCTTCTCCCAGGGGGTTATCTGCTGTGGGGAAGAGCCGCGAGAGCTGCCAAGGGACCCCAGAAGTCGAGGATCGGGGCATCTCTGGAAAACGAACTGCACCGTGGAGGTAAGTATGATATGTTTGCTATGTAAAAAAAAAAAACAACCTTTAGTGCCACTTTAAGATACCCTTGGCATTATAGATGAGAAAAAGGTTGCAATGACATTGACGTAATTACTACCCAATGTCAATTGAAGCAAGACAATGTTGAAAATATGCTTAATTTCCTGGCACATACCCAGCATGTTATGACATATTACTGTCTTCCCTACTGCACATCTAAAAACGAAAGGGTGATGTGTATATATCATTACTCCCTATGTATTTGTTTCTGAATTTTGGATTTATTCAATCCAGTTAAATGCATGTAAACTAACCATAAAAAAGATTCATCAAAGCCCAAACATCCACCTAATTTACTCCATCTAAAGCTGACAGTAGAGGAATTTGGTCAGCACCATCAAACTGAAATACATTGTTTATTTCGGGGGTCTCCAAACCGCAGCACATGGGCTGGATGTGGCCCTTTGCTGGCCTTTATCTGGCACTTGGGGCACTGTTCCTCCCACTGACACGAGACACTATTCCTCCCACAGATACATGGATTCTATTTCTTCCACTGACACCAACAATGAGGCACCATTCCTTCCACTGACACCAACAATGAGGCACTATTCCTCCTGCTGACACCAACAATGAGGCACCATTGCTTCCACCGACACAAACAATGAAGCACCATTCCTTTCACTGACACCAACGATGAGGCACCATTTTTACCACTGACACCAATAATGAGGCGCCATTCCTACCACTGACACCAACAATGATGCACCATTCCTTCCACTGACACCAACGATGAGGCACCATTCCTACCACTGACACCAACAATGAGGCAATACAAAAGAGGGGAAGGCGCACTGACCTAGTGCATTACCATAAAACAGCTTTATTTAAAATTAAATCAAATAGCAAAATGGCTACTCACAAACGAGTATTGATCACAAGCAAAATCAATACAAACCATTGCCCTTTTTGGCTCTGAAGAAAGGGGGTCACTCCCGAAACGCATTAGCCATTTCCGTAGAGGTATTCACCAAATTCCTCGGACATCTGGTCTGGATTCGCCAAACGTTTGGTGCGATGGATCTGTTTGTATTGATTATGCTTGTGATCAATACTCGTTTGTGAGTAGCCATTTTGCTATTTGATTTAATTTTAAATAAAGCTGTTTTATGGTAATGCAGTAGGTCAGTGCGCCTTCCCCTCTTTTGTATTTTCTCTTTTTAGTATTTGAACACCCAATGTTCTAAAGGAGGGCTGCAAGACTTAGTGACTACACCATTTCATACTGTATATATCACATTTCAAAGACCAAGAAACCAGAGAGCAGGAGAATTTGCTGTTTTTGTACCAACAATGAGGCACCATTCCTTCCACAGACACCAACAATAAGGCACCATTCCTACCACTGACACCAACAATGAGGCACCAATCCTTCCACTGACACCAACGATGAGGCACCATTCCTACCACTGACACCAACAATGAGGCACCATTCCTTCCACTGACACCAACGATGAGGCACCATTCCTTCCACTAACAACAACGAGGCACCATTCCTACCACTGACACCAACAATGATGCACCATTCCTTCCACTGATGCCAATGATGAGGCACCATTCCTACCACTAACACCAACAATGAGGCACCATTCCTTCCACTGACACCAATGATGAGGCACCGTTCCTTCCACTGACACCAATGATGAGGCACCATTCCTACCACTAACACCAACAATGAGGCACCATTCCTTCCACTGACACCAATGATGAGGCACCGTTCCTTCCACTGACACCAATGATGAGGCACCGTTCCTTCCACTGACACCAATACAGAGGTACTAGTCCTTCCACCAGCACCAATGATGTGGCATGATTCCTTGCACTGAAACCAGCGAAGGGGCACTTTTCCTCCCACTAATACCAATTATTGGGCACTGTACCACCTCCTACTGACCGTAGGCACTATGTAATTTATATACTTCCACTAATCCTGAAATATTATCTACTCCCATTCATGTGGGGGCATGCTCTACACTCACTGACCGAATTTCCATTGGGTGCAGTGGCTACCATGTTTGGAAACCATACAAGAAAGATATTTTCTGAGACAGGTTTCAAGAAATAGTGTGTTAAAAAACAGACACAAGATGAGTTAAGTACATTTTCACTTTACATATGCGAAAAAAAAAAACTATTTTACCTAGTGTTCTGCTTTAATAGTTTTATATATTTACTTGCCTGCATTAAAGTCTATTATTTGCGCTTGTTATTATTTTTGGGTATTTCTTCACACAGCTTTTGACTTTATGGTTACTGGAATTCACTGTGTCCTTGGCTTCCTAGCATTTACAACGCTTTAGCTATTGAGTTTTTTTTTTTTTTTATGAACACTTTAAAGCATCTGGAGACAAGACCCAGTAATCAGACAGAGGTCTTTTCTATGCTACTCCACACAGCAGACAAAAGTTTGTCACTCCTTCATAAAATGTACCTCAGGGCAAAATAAAAAGAGACACACTGTACATCTCTACAATACACATTGCCCAATGTTTTAGCCCTTAAAGGCTCTACATGTGTATTGCTACTCCCATAGGAGCCTCAGGAATACTGCCCGGGTCTTCTCTCACAATTCTTCACCCCACCGAGCAGGCACACAGGCTCATTCACACGTTTCTTCAATGACCAGTCTACGGAAGGTTGTATTTATGTATGAAGAACTTGGATAGGATTGAGGGAATTGGGTAGGAAACTCCAAAAACAAGAACTATGTACACTTGTGGAATTCTTTAGGACAAGCTATATTAAAGTCTGTGCTTGCACTACACACCAGCAAGGCTGTTCCACATGGGCAAGAGGGAGAACCCTACTTGTACAAGCTGCAGCAGGGACTATGAAGATCTGATCCACCTTATGTGGCGCTGTCCAAAACTTGACTATAATATAACAGATGTTGCCTCATTCTGCCACCCGGCCACCCCACTCCATACCTTTTCCCCACTTTTCCATTAAAGGAGACCATACCAAATTTCCACTGATACTTCCATTTTCACAAATTCACTTTAACCCATGTTAACTGGCATTACACAGAGGATGCAATACCATAGACGGGTCCTTACTCTGATGTTACACGGTCAAATTCAGACGCCTCCAAGAACCCCAACTGCCATGCCACAGCAACCACTAACAAGTCAACTATCCACAGGGCACAAGGGTGGGAAGTTTCCTCATCGTCCGTTGACTCGAAGTGCTCTCCAACCTTGCGTCCCCACCTCCACCTTATTGCTGCCCCTCCCTATCCGTTAAAGCCTCCAATCAAGGTATGTGCCTCTTATCCTGAACTCTTGACCAAACTATTTTATTAATCCTCTGACTCCTGGACTCCACCGCTAGCCCAGTCACGCTGGCCTTCGCCTATTTTTTTCCTTTCTTTTTGCTTCGGCCCAATCTGGACAGTGACCAGGAGAACTTCACCACATTTCTGGCTTGGTGAGAGGCCTACTGGCCAACCTTGTGTGTTATTATCACTATCTACAAGCAGTCTTTCAACAGGGGGACTGTACTTTTCTTTATGCAGTGGACTAAAAATTCCCCTGTTGAGGAAGCAGCGGTCTACAGTGAAAAAAGAGCCCCCGATTCCGGCAAGACTGAGTTAATGTTCCTCTTATGCCCCGTACACACGATTGGAAATTCCGCCAGAAAAAGTCAGATGAGAGCTTTTGGATGGAAAATGCGATCGTGTGTTTGCTCCATCGGATTTTTGCTGGCGGAATTTAGGCCAGCAAAAGATTGAGAGCATGTTTTAAATTTTTCGGTCCGAAAAAGTTCCGATCGGAAATTCCGCGCCGTGGCGCGCAAAATTCCTACGAGTGCTCGGAAACAATTTGACGCATGCTCGGAAGAATTGAACTTCATTTTGTCAGCTCATCGTAGTGTTGTATGTCACCGAGTTCTTGACGGTCGAAAGTTCAGAGAACTTTTGTGTGACCGTGTGTATGCAAGCCAAGCGTGAGCGGAATTCCGTCGGAGAAACCATCCAAGTTTTTTTCCGACTGAAAATCTGCTCGTGTGTACGGGGCATAACAAGTGATTAGGCAAAGTATTTACTGTAGTAAGGCTGCACTACCATTAACTTTATTGGTGCTGTCTTTGATAAATTATTCTGGTGTTTCCTCACAGTGTAAATAATAAAGTAGAGGTTTCAAAAATATTCTACTCAAGTATGAATTGTTGACTCAAAAAAAAAATCCCTCCTCCAAATTCCTTTTTTTTTTTCTGCTGTGATCCGACTTGGTGTTGGAGGGTGGCTATGTTTGTTCTCCGTGGTTCCATAGGATGTAGGAATGTAGCCACCCTCTTGTTCACTCCTGAGATGGACTATGTATTATGGGATGTGTAGTGTGCACAGTGCAGTGCAACTAACATGAAGTGTGGGGGGGGGGGGGGATGTTTGGGAGTGGTTATGGTTGTGACTATTGATAAATAATAATTAATATGGGGGTGGTGGAAAGTATCCCAGGTAGTACAGGGGAACAAATTCCCAAACACAGGTGTGAGGCTGTGTGCACTGTATGGTAAGTACCGTGTAATGGCTTATATAAACATGTGTTATACCGTATCAAGCAAAAAACAGTAAAATAATATATTAATAATAAAAAATGTATGTATGTGCATGAAAAAATTGCTGCAGGCGACGTCCTATGGCAAAACGCGTAAGACGGAACTTGGTATGCATTAGGTCACTTCCGGCACTTCCGGGTTCTCTCAGTGCGGTCTGTGTTTCTCACACCTTCCAGAACTCAAGACTGTCTTGCTTAGTGTTATCTTTTTTTATGGCAACTGGAGCTCCCCATTTTTAACTAGGATCTATTGCATATATTTTTTAATAAAGTACTTATAGTTTTTACAGTGGTAGCTATGAGGGTCCGTTGTTTATACTAAATTTCATGTGGATACCTGAATGCTCCAAGCATGCAGTGGAGGGAGGAGGACATCACTAGTGGAATACTAGGAGCCTGTCTACACCCCACTATACGCTACTTACCCCAGGTGGATATCTGACCGTCCATACCAGGCAGTGGAGGAGGAAATATCCCGGCTAGTGGGTCACCAGGAATAGGAGTATACTTTAGTACACCCCTTTCACCCCTGCAGGAGTAAGGTGCTCTGGTGAGTGCAAAAACAAGAGGGGAGCACGGAAAAGTCACGTATATACCTCTGGCACTGGATTTTTATGATAGACTGTCACCATTTATTGAGTTTGCACCAGTCACTTTTGGGAGTTCATTTTTGATATATGGAGACTATCTGATTTTTATTGTATAGTCTTTGGATTTTTTCACTCATAAACAAAATGTATTTATGCACTTACATACTTTTTATTATTAATATATTATTTTACTGTATTTTGCTTGATACGTTATAGCGTAACGTTATAGCAGTGGTCATCAACCCTGTCCTGTCCAACCCTGTCCTCAGGGCCTACTAACAGGCCAGGTTTGCAAGATAACTAAAATACATCACAGGTGATATCATTTGCTGCTCAGTGATTGCCGTATTCTAGTCTGCATCTACCCAAGGTAATACATAAAACCTGACCTGTTAGTGGGCCCTGAGGACAGGGTTGATGACCACTGCGTTATAGCACATGCAAGCCATTACACGGTACTTACCATACAGTGCACACAGCCTCACACCTGTATTTGAGAATTTGTTCCCCTGTACTACCTGACTTTCTACCACCCCCATTTTACATTTTAGGATAGTTTGGTTTCATAGAACAGAGCCACTTTCCCTTTCTTTGATTTTATATATTTTTGGATTTCACTTTTGTGAAGTTTGCTATAGGGAGGCAGCAGTTCATATTACTCCTAAGCGCAAAAAATTTCTTAATTTTTAATATATGAGATAGACTCATTACATGCAAAGCAAGATAGTTCAAGACGTGATTTGTCATAATTGTGATGATTATGGCTTACAGCACATGAAAACCCCAAATCCTCAATCTCAGAAAATTAGAATATTGTGAAAAGGTGCAATATTCTAGGCTCAAAGTGTCCCACTCTAATCGGCTTATTAAGCCATAACACCTGCAAAAAGTTCCTGAGCCTTTAAGGCTGCTTTCACACTGGGGCGGTGCGGGCGTCGCCGGTAAAGCGCCGCTATTTTTAGTGGCGCTTTACCATCGTTTTAGCGGCGGTCTGCGGGCACTAGCGGGGTGGTTTTAACCCCCGCTAGCGGCCAAAAAAGGGTTAAACCCGCCCGCAAAGCGCCGCTGCAGCGGCGCTTTGCCGGTGCTTTGCCGGCGGTATTGCCGCGCTGTCTCATTTATTTCAATGGGTAGGAGCGGATTAGGAGCGGTGAATACACCGCTCCTTCACCGCTCCAAAGATGTGGCTAGCAGGACTTTTTTCACTGTCCTGCCAGCGCACCGCCCCAGTGTGAAAGCCCTCCGGCTTTCACACTGGAGTGAAAGGGGCCGGTTTTTTTCAGGCGCTACACAGGCGCTATTTTTAGCGCTGTAACGCCTGAATACCACCCCAGTGTGAAAGCAGCCTAAATGGTCTCTCAGTCTGGTTCAGTAGGAATCACAACCATGGGAAAGACTTCTGACCTGACAGTTGTTTAGAAAACCATCATTGACACCCTCCATAAGGAGGGAAAGCCTCAAAAGGTAATTGCAAAAGAAGTTGGATGGTCCCAAAGTGCTGTATCAAAGCACATTAATAGAAAGTTATGTGGAAGGGAAGAGTGTGGAAGAAAAAGGTGCACAAGCAGCAGGGATGACCGCAGCCTGGAGAGGATTGTCAGGAAAAGGCCATTCAAAAGTGTTGGGGACTTTCACAAGGAGTGGACTGAGGCTGGAGTCAGTGCATCAAGAGCCACCACACACAGACGGATCCTGGACATGGGCTTCAAATGTCGTATTCCTCTTGTCGACCACTCCTGAACAGCAAACAACGCCAGAAGCATCTTAACTGGGCTAAAGAAAAACAGACCTGGTCTGTTGCTCAGTGGTCCAAAGTTCTCTTTTCTGATGAGAGCAAATTTTGCATCTCATTTGGAAACCAAGGAGCCAGAGTATGGGGGAAGAATGGAGAGGCACACACTGCAAGGTGCTTGAAGTCCAGTGTGAAGTTTCCACAGTCTGTGTTGATTTGGGGAGCCGTGTCATCTGCTGGTGTTGGTCCACTGTAAGTCCAGGGTCAACGCAGCCGTCTACCAGGAGATTTTGGAGCACTTCATGCTTCCTTCCGCAGACAAGCTCTATGGGGATGCTGACTTCATTTTCCATTAGGACTTGGCACCTGCCCACACTGCCAAAAGCACCAAAACCTGGTTCAATGACCCTGGGATTACTGTGCTTTATTGGCCAGCAAACTCGCCTAACCTGAACCCCATAGAGAATCTATGGGGCATTGCCAAGAGAAAGATGAGCGACATTAGACCAAACAATTCAGAAGAGCTGAAGGCCGCTATTGAGGCATCCTGGTCCTCCATAACACCTCAGCAGTGCCAAAGACTGATAGATCCAATGCCACGCCACATTGAGGCAGTAATTGCTGCAAAAGGGGCCCAAACCAAGTACTGAGTACATATGCATGCTTATACTTTTCAGAGGTCCGATATTGTTCCATGTACAATCCTTGTTTTATTGATTGCATGTAATATTCTAATTTTCTGAGATTGAGGACTTGGGGTTTTCATGAGCTGTAAGCCATAATCATCACAATTATGACAAATCACGGCTTGAACTATCTTGCTTTGCATGTAATGAGTCTATCTCATATATTAGTTTCACCTTTTAAGTTGCATTAGTGAAATAAATTAACTTTTGCGCGATATTCAAATTTTTCGAGTGTAACCTGTATATATATTGACAAAAAAGGTGCAGCACTTTCGTTCAATAAAGTTTATTCAAATTTTAGTGCATAAATAAATACCTGAAAACGGTGTAAAAATCATCTATATATAACTATATCTATATATATATTTATTTTTTTAGTTTATTTTTTTTAAAAGAAAAGATGGACATGTACAATAAGTACATCCATATATATATATATATATATATATATATATATATATATATATATATATATATATATACACACACACACAGTCCATAAATAAATAATTAAATGTCCTTGAAAACAAGTGTGCAGTCCCATACACCAAACACTGCACACTTGTTTTCATTGACATTTAATTATTTATTTATTAATGGGCTGTATATATATTTAAAGGAAAATATGGACTTATGTAAATTTCTATATTATATATAGATGATTTTTACAGTTTTTTCAGGTATTTATTTATGCACTATAATTTGAATGCACTTTATTGAAGGAGAGCCCTGCGCCTTTTTTGTGACTATATATATTCATTGCATTTTATACAGGTGGTTGGATGCTTAGTGGTGTAAGGTGCCTCCCTTTAGTATATAGAGTTGAGATAGAGTGGATATATATATATATATATATATATATATATATATATATATTGATCAATCCTGATGTACTGATGGACTTTAATTTCTTGAGGCCCGAAAACCCCAGGACAGTGTAAATACCCCCAAATGACCCCTTTTTGGAAAGTAGACAGTCCAAGGTATTTAGTAAAAGGGATAGGGAGTTTTTTTAACTGTCACCAGGCAGGTCCAGCGTTATCATATTGCTGGTGTGGCGGTGATCAGGGACACTGGCTGGTGTTTAACCCTTTCCCTGCCAGTGTCATTTACACAGTAATCAGTGCATTTCTATTTCTGTATAAATGACAATGGTCCCAAAATAGTGTCAAAAGTGTCCGATGTATCCACCATAATGTCGCAGTCCCGATAAAAATTGCAGATTGCCACCATTACTAATAAAAAAAAAAAAATATTAATAAAAATGCCATAAAACTATCCCCTATTTTGTAGATGCTATAACTTTTGCGCAAATCAATCAATATACACTTATTGTGATTTTTTTTTTTTACCAAAAATATGTAGAAGAATACATATCGGCCTAAACTAAGGGAAAAAAAACTTTTTTTTATATATTTTTGGGGGGAATTTATTATAGCAAAAGGTAAAAAAAAAAAAAAAAAGCTTTTTTTTTTTCAAAATTGTCACTCTTTTTTTTGTTTATAGCGCAAAAAAATAAAAAACGCAGAGGTGATCAAATAACACCAAAAGAAAGCTCTATTTTACCAAAAATATGTATAAGAATAGGCATCGGCCTAAAATGAGGGAAAAAAATATTTTTTTTATATATTTTAGGGGGATATTTATTATAGCAAAAAGTAAAAAAAAAAAAAAAAAAAGCTTTTTTTTCAAAATTGTCACTCTTTTTTTGTTTATAAAATAAAAAAACGCAGAGGTGATCAAATACCACCAAAAGAAAGCTCTATTTTACCAAAAATATGTATAAGAATAGGCATCTGCCTAAAATGAGGAAAAAAAATTTTTTTATATATATTTTAGGGGGATATTTATTATAGCAAAAAGTAAAAAAAAAAAAAGCTTTTTTTTCAAAATTGTCACTCTTTTTTTGTTTATAGCGCAAAAAATAAAAAACGCAGAGGTGATCAAATACCACCAAAAGAAAGCTCTATTTGTGGGGGAAAAAAATCCGTCAATTTAGTTTTGGGTGCAACGTTGCACGACCACGCAATTGTCACTTAAAGCGACGCAGTGCCGAATTCGCAAAAAGTGCTCTGGTCAGGAAGGGGGGGCTGATGTGGTTAATACATCATATATTTTTAATAGAAGCCGTATAAGTACCTGAATTGGACCTAGTATTAGGTACAGCAAAATTGGAGCGTGAGAGGAACAAGCCGCACAAAGAAGCATGCTGATAAGAGGAGAGAACAGAGTGACAGAGAGATGAGCTCATTACTGTGCTTCTTCTTCCTTCATTGTCCAATCACAGGCTGAGGGTGGGTCCAGAAAACCTGAAGAAGAGTTAGGGTCCTTTCACACGGGGCGGATCAGTTCTGATCCGCCCCGTGGATGTCCGTTTGCTCAGCGGGGATCACTCCGCCGATCCCCGCTGAGCAGGGAGATGACAGGTCTGTCTCCGCACACTGCGCAGGGACGGACCTGTCACAGCGCCGCTCTCCCCTATGGGAGATCGGATGACGACGGACCGCAGTGCCCGTCGTCATCCGATCCGATCCGCAGACGGATGGAAAAATAGCTTTTTCCTCCGTCACACTTTTTCGGATCGGAGCGGGTCGGATGTCAGCGGACATGTCACCGCTGACATCCGACGCTCCATAGAGCTCTATGGAGCACCCGTTCAGGTCCGCCTGAAAAACTGACAGGCGGGCCTGAACGGGACGTTAGTGTGAAAGGGGCCTAAATGTGTTGAATGAAGCCGCCCATCCGACTAAAGAGATCTAGCAGATGAAAAAAGTACTGCAGAAGAAATCTCAGTTTTTTTTTTTTTTAAGTCCTAATGGGCTATTCATTTTTATCTTGTTGTTTTTGGCTGGAGTTCTGCTTTAATCTTTAGTTCTATAGTGGCGATCCTGGTCACAAAAAGCTGCATTATTCTCTGGCTCTCATAACAGATCACACGGTATAATTCGGCACACAACAGAGCAGGTCTGTGCGCTATTATTTCAGCTCTATTCCCAGTCACTGCTCTGTCCTTACAGATTACAAGTCTATTAATGTCCTTGGCGCAACTCGCATCTCGCTTATGCAAAACCTGCCCTTAATAGGACAATGCCATAATGAAGAAATCCATTTTATTCCCAGATGGTGTTTTGCGGTGGAATGCGCTCCTGCTTTCCTATACACTATGCCATTTATATTATTTTTTTTTTTCCCCCAATGCACATCATTATGCAAAAGGATACATTGAAGACAAGCCTAACATCCTGCATCCTTTGCCAGCAGCTTTTACCGCAAGCAGGAACCAGTTTATGCAAATGGGAGTAATAGAGAAGTCCGTGTTTTTGCTATCTTTGTCCAAAATTGCCTCTCCTAGGCCCGTGTAATATTCCAAAACATATTCCAATGTGCTTTTTTAAAAGATCTCTTATCTGCATTGAAATAAAATATATTGCGTTCATTTCTTCCTAAGAAAATAAGAAGTTCTATCTGGCAAGAAGAGTGCATTATAAAAAAATAAAAGCGAAAAAAGGGAAATTTGATGTGTTTACCGTGATAAAATTGGGCTCATGGGTTTGCAGCGATAAAATGCTTAATGTGCTGCATTGAGAGACTTGAAATGCTTTAAAACCTATTTTATAAAAAATTAAACAGGTAAAGATACAGTCAAATAGGACTGTTTACCACAGCTCAGCATTGGCTTTAACGGGTCAGTACTCTTATAGTAGACATTTCAGTGTTTGTTAGATGCGGTACTGGTAAAGCTGAAGTTTAGGTATGGGGTAACTTTTGCATAGATACATTGGTCCAGATTGGACATATACTCTACGTTCCAAGAGACCTCAAAGAACATAGCCAGGTAATAGCCATACCATGATTTCTCATTTTTATGAACAGCTTAACCACTTTCAGACCATTTTGCTGGCTTAAGACCAGAGCACTTTTTGCGATTCGGCACTGCGTCGCTTTAACTGACAATTGCGCGGTCGTGCGACGTTGCTCCCACACAAAATTGACGTCCTTTTTTTCCCATAAATAGAGCTTTCTTTTGGTGGTATTTGATCACCCCTGCGATTTTAAATTTTTGCACTATAAATAAAAATAGAGCAAACATTTTGAAAAAAACACATTATTTTTTACTTTTTCTTATAATAAATATCCCCCAAAAATATATAAAAAAACGTTTTTTTCCCTCAGTTTAGGCCGATGCGTATTCTTCTAACATATTTTTGGTAAAAAAAAAAAAAATCACAATAAGCAATTATTGATTGGTTTGCGCAAAAGTTATAGCGTTTACAAAATAGGAGATAATTTTATGGCATTTTTATTAATAATTTTTTTTTTTTTACTAGTAATGGCGGCAATCAGTGATTTTTATTGTGACTGTGACATTGTGGCGGACACATCGGACATTTTTGACACATTTTTGGGACCATTGTCATTTATACAGCAATCAGTGTTATACAAATGCACCGATTCCTGTGTAAATGACACTGGCAGTGAAGGGGTTAACCAGGGGGTGGCAGTGTAGGGGTTAAGTGTTCCTAGGGGCGTGTTAATAACCATGGGAGGAGTGGCTTTGTGTTAATGAACACTGATCTCTGCTCCAATCACATGGAGCAGAGATCAGTGTCACTTGTTGCTAGGCAGAACGGGGAGCTGCTGTTTACAATGGCATCTCCCAGTTCAGCCACCCCGTGGGACAATCGCGGGTATCCCCGTGGCAATCGAGTCCGCGGGACCCGCGATCAGACTCGTGGCGGCGCACACGCGATGGCAGGGCGGCATATACCTGTACGCCAATATGCCTGCTCGTGCCATTCTGCCAACGTACATCAATGTGCGCCGGTCAGGAAGTGGTTAAAGCGGAGTTCCACCCAAAAGTGGAACTTCTGCTTTAAGTACTCCTCGCCCCCTGACATGTCACAATTGGCATCAAGTAGCCTATGGCTCCCGCTGCCCTCAGTGTCTCCTATGAGACCAGGAAGTAAGAGGAGCGGTGCTGGAACTGAGATGGCACTGGAGCAGTGACAGTATAGCAGAGAATGCATTAAGGTAAAAAAAAAAAAATATATATTGATTTTAGGACCACTTTAAAATCATGACAGACAACAATTTTGAATCCAGTCCGTAAAATCTTGAAAATACTTTCACCGGACTTCCCACTCCACTACATAATGCTAATATGAAATCTAGTTTGCAGAGAGGAAAATAGAGGCAGTCTCTATTTCATCATGTAAACTTTTTTATTTATTTCTTTTTTTAAATATATTTTTATTGACATTTTTGTCATAGAAAAAATAGCCTATAATAAGGCTTACCTATAGGGATATGCAATTAGTGGACCTCCAGCTGTTGCAAAACTACAAGTCCCATCATGCCTCTGCCTCTGGGTGTTATTCCTGTGGCTGTCAGAGTCTTGCTATGCCTCATGGGACTTGTAGTTCTGCAACAGCTGGAGGTCCGCTAATTGCATATCCCTGCAGTATAGGTAGTGTATATATCTCCTAAATTGGCACCATTTAGGAGATATTTAAATTACATGCAGTCAGTGACTTCACTGGCGCATCCACTCTGAAGGAACGGCCAGCCATAATCAGCAGCTCCCGCGTGCATGCATTTGAGTAACGTCATTGCGGCTCCGGCCAGTCACAGAGCCACAGTGGGAGCCCTGCAGCTCTGAGATCTTAGAGTGGGAGGGCTTCTTTTTAAGGTAAGTTTAACATAATATACTAGTATGCGGTGCATACTAGCACATTACGCCTTTACCTTGCAGGATGTAAAAGAAAAAAAAAAAAGTCCAGCGGTTTACAACTTTAACCAGTTGCCGACCGCCGCACGCCGATGTACGTCGGTAGAATGGCACGGGCAGGCATAAGGACATACATGTACGTCCCTTGCCTCCCGCGGGTCGGGGGCCCGATCGGGCCCCCGCCCGGTGCCTGCGGCGGTCGGTTTTCGTCCGGGAGCGTTCCGGGACGAGGGGGCGGCCATTCATTCATGGCCACCCCCTCGCGATCGCTCCTGACGAATAGAAATCCCCGGTGACATCACTTCCTCTCCTGTAATGTAAACACAGGAGAGGAAGTGATGTATTCTCTCCTCCGTGTCGGTATTTTTCGTTCCGACACGGAGGAGAGCGGATCGGTGAGTTGCACCAACACTCTACACACACAGTAGAACATGCCAGGCACACTCACACCCCCCCTTTACCCCCCGATCACCCCCCCCAATTACCCCTGCCCCCCAGTCACAGTGACACCAATGTCATTTTTTTTTTTTTTTTTTGCATTGGTGTCATTTGTGACTGTAATAACTGTTAGGGCAGTTAGAGT
This sequence comes from Lithobates pipiens, assembly GCF_037356315.1. Classification (NCBI taxonomy): domain Eukaryota; kingdom Metazoa; phylum Chordata; class Amphibia; order Anura; family Ranidae; genus Lithobates; species Lithobates pipiens. The sequence goes on from NW_027507788.1 coordinate 25,389,665, forward strand.
TAGCCCCCTTTAGTTCTAATGTACCCCCCTAACCCCCCCAATAAAGGTTTAACCCCGTGATCACCCCCCGTCGCCAGTGTCACTAAGGCTGGGTTCACATTGCAGCGGTTTATGACAACGAATGTGATTCGCACCGCACTGCAGTGCAAATCACATCCGATCTCTGTGCGATTCGAGTTCAGCCATTCGCCACACCCGCCGCACCCGCCGCAAATTCGCACGGGACCCTTTTTTTGGCCCGCAGCAGAATCGGATCGCATGGGTGTTCACACCATGCGATCCGAGTTTGCAGATCGCACTGCGAAATGCGAACTGATCTGGGGGTGTCAGTAACATTTCACTGACACTCCCAGCAGTTCGCATAGGGCAGTGTGAACTGCCGCCGGGAGGCATGCGATGCGGGAACCCGCCGCGGATTCGCGGCGTTTCCGCATCGCTCCAGTGTGAACCCAGCCTAATAAGCGATCATTTTTCTGATCGCCGTATTAGTGTCACAGGTGACGCTAGTTAGGCAGGTAGGTATTTAGGTTCGCCGCAGCTTTTTATAGCGCCAGGGACCCCCATATACTACCGCATAAAGCCCCCTGATTGCCCCCTAGTTAACCCTTTCACCAGTGATCACCATATAACTGTTACAGGTGACGCTGGTTGGTTAGTTATTTTTTTATAGTTTCAGGGCACCCGCCATTTATTACCTAATAAAGGTTTAACCCCCTGATCACCCGGCGGGTGTCATTTGTGACTAATAACTGTTAGGGCAGTTAGGGTTAGCCTCCTTTAGTTCTAAGGTACCCCCCTAACCCCCCCAATAAAGGTTTAACCCCGTGATCACCCCCCGTCGCCAGTGTCACTAAGGCTGGGTTCACATTGCAGCGGTTTATGAGAACGGATGTGATTCGCACCGCACTGCAGTGCAAATCACATCCGATCTCTGTGCGATTCGAGTTCAGCCATTCGCCGCACCCGCCGCAAATTCGCACGGGACCCTTTTTTTGGCCCGCAGCAGAATCGGATCGCATGGGTGTTCACACCATGCGATCCGAGTTTGCAGATCGCACTGCGATATGCGAACTGATCTGGGGGTGTCAGTAACATTTCACTGACACTCCCAGCAGTTCGCATAGGGCAGTGTGAACTGCCGCCGGGAGGCATGCGATGCGGGAACCCGCCGCGCATTCGTGGCGTTCCCGCATCGCTCCAGTGTGAACCCAGCCTAATAAGCGATCGTTTTTCTGATCGCTGTATTAGTGTCACAGGTGACGCTAGTTAGGCAGGTAGGTATTTAGGTTCGCTGCAGCTTTTTATAGCGCCAGGGACCCCCATATACTACCGCATAAAGCCCCCTAATTGCCCCCTAGTTAACCCTTTCACCAGTGATCACCATATAACTGTTACAGGTGACGCTGGTTGGTTAGTTATTTTTTTATAGTTTCAGGGCACCCGCCATTTATTACCTAGTCTCACTAGTGTACCCCTAAATTTAGGGGTGTCTACTTTCCAAAATGGGGTCATTTGGGGGGGGTTTGTGCCATCTTGGCATTTTATGGCCTTCAAAACTGTAACGCCCTTAGAAAGCCTGAAGGCGGTGCTTGGTTTTCGGGGCCCCGTACGCGGCTAGGCTCCCAAAAAGTCCCACATATGTGGTATCCCCGTACTCAGGAGAAGCAGTAGAATTTATTTTGGGGTGTCATTTCACATATGCCCATGGCATGCATGAGCAATATATCATTTAGTGACAACTTTGTTAAAAAAAAAAAAAAAAAAAAAAAAGTTTGTAATTTTCCCGCAACTTGTGGCAAAATATAAAATATTCCATGAACTCAACATGCCTCTCAGCAAATAGCTTGGGGTGTCTACTTTCTAAAATGGGGTCATTTGTGGGGGTTTTGTGCCATCTTGGCATTTTATGGCCTTCAAAACTGTAATAGGTAGTGAGGAGTGAACTCAAAAATTTACGCCCTTAGAAAGCCTGAAGGCGGTGCTTGGTTTTCGGGGCCCCGTACGCGGCTAGGCTCCCAAAAAGTCCCACATATGTGGTATCCCCATACTCAGGAGAAGCAGCAGAATTTATTTTGGGGTGTCATTTCACATACGCCCATAGCATGTGTGAGCAATATATCATTTAGTGACAACTTTGTGTAAAAAAAAAAAAAAAATTTTTTTTTTGTCATTATTCAATCGCTTGAGGCAAAAAAATAAAATATTCAATGGGCTCAACATGCCTCTTATCAATTTCCTTAGGGGGTCTACTTTCCAAAATGGGGTCATTTGGGGGGGTTTTGTACTGCCCTGCCATTTTAGCACCTCAAGAAATGAGATAGGCAGTCGTAAACTAAAAGCTGCGTAAATTCCAGAAAACGTACCTTAGTTTGTAGATGTGACAACTTTTGCGCAAACTAATAAATATACAATTATTGACTTTTTTTTTTACCAAAGACATGTGGCTGAATACATTTTGGCCTAAATGTATGACTAAAATTGAGTTTATTGGATTTTTCTAATAACAAAAAGTAGAAAATATCATTTTTTTTCAAAATTTGCGGTCTTTTTACGTTTATATCGCAAAAAATAAAAATCGCAGAGGCAATCAAATACCATCAAAAGAAAGCTCTATTTGTGGGAAGAAAAGGACGCAAATTTTGTTTGGGTACAACATTGCATGACCGCGCAATTACCAGTTAAAGCAGCGCAGTGCCAAAGTGTAAAAAGACCTCTGGTCATTTACCAGCAAAATGGTCCGGTCTGAAAGTGGTTAAGGATCTACCCATTGAAATTAATATAAGTTACCATGAAAAGTATTACGATTAATTTACAATATTGGAGATTGAGCATTAATAACCATAATTAAATGTGGGGGGGAAAAAGAGAATAAAAAAAAAGGGGGGGGGGTAAAAGGAGTGATTTGGGCCTGTTGACAGACCTTTTTCAAACTGAGGAGTTTTTCAAGCACTTTTGCATAAAAAAATGCGCCTGAAAAGCTCACGAAAACTGCTTCCCATTAAAATCAATGGATCCTTTCACACTGCGGCGGTGCACTGGTGAGGAGGTGAAAAAACTCCCTGCAAGCAGTATCTTTGGAACATGTTTGGAGACCAAAAAAATAAGTGTTTTGAAAGTGCCCCTCTCCATTGAAATGAATAGAAAGCGCCTCAAAAGCTCTTCGAAAAGCACCTGAAAAGCGCCTCAGTGTGAAAGGGGTCTTATATATAAGAAAGAGTGAGAGAGAAAGAACTTTTACATTTTTTTTAATTACAACCTGCTCAACTGGGGCATGCTCAGGCCCTATGAACCCTTTCACACTGAGGTGGTTTTCAAGTGTTTTAGCGCTACAAATAGCCTCTAAATAGTGCCTGAAAACCACCTCCTATTAATTTCAGTGAGTCTTTTCACATTGGGGTGGTGCACTTAGGAAAAGTCCTGCAAGCAGCATCTTTGGGGCGGTTTGGGAGTGCTCCTAAAACGCCCTGCCCTTCTTTGGGGTTAAAAGCGCAGCTTGCGGCCGAAAAGCACCCCTTTAACAGCGCTAAAGCTAGAGGTGATTTATGGCTAATGTGATTGCGGCTCAGTGTAAAAGGGGTCCAACAGACCCTATGTTCCTGGCCGTTAGATCAGTGGTTCTCAACGCCTGTCCTCAGGACCCACTAACAGGCCAGGTTTGTAAGATAACTGAAATACATCACAGGTGATATCATTTGCTGCTCAGTGATTGCCGTATTCTAGTCTGCATCTCTCCCAAGGCAATACTTAAAATCTGGCCTGTTAAGGCATATCTCCCAACTGTCCCTGATTTGGAACAAAGTCCCTCTGCCCCTCTTTCCTCCTCATTTGTCCCTCATTTTGGTCTGATCTATATAGTTGCATATAAAATGCAGTATTTATCGTGTTTCGCAGTGCAAACCTTTCATCCGATTTCTAAATTGCTGAGTTTCTGAATTTCAAAAGACAGAAAAAAATGAACAGTGGTAAAAAAAAAAAAAAGCATATGTGGATTCAACTAATCATTTTTTTGTGTAATGCTTCTTTAAAGAGGAAGTAAACCCTGATGGGTTTTACTTACTCTTTATTTCCCGGGAAGCATAATGGGCTTTACCGACCTACCTGACATACATACACTTAACATAATGGGCTACTATGCATTTTTTGGCTGGGCGGTGGGATTGTGTGGCAGGGGGTAAGCTCACTTAATGGTTGCTGCCTGACTTACCAGTGCCCATCAATGATGACCATTACACTGACCTACCTACCCTGACATACATACACTGACCTACCTGACATACATACACTGACATATATTCACTGACCTACCTGACATACACACACTGACCTACCAGACATACATACACTGACCTACATGACATATATACATTGACCTACTTGACATTAAGGCTGCTTTCACACTGGGGCGGGAGCAGCGTCGGCGGTAAAGCTATTTTTAGCGGCGCTTTACCGTCGTTTTAGCGGCGGTGTGCGGGCGCTAGGGGGGTGGTTTTAACCCCCGCTAGCGGCTGAAAAGGGGTTAAACCCGCCCGCAAAACGCCGCTGCAGCGGCGCTTTGCCGGCGGTATTGCCGCGGTGTCCCATTGATTTCAATGGGTAGGAGCGGTTTAGGAGCGGTGAATACACCGCTCCTTCACCGCTGCAAAGATGCGGCTAGCAGGACTTTTTTCACCGTCCTGCCAGCGCATCGCTCCAGTGTGAAAGCCCTCCGGCTTTCACACTGGAGTTAAAGGGGCCGGGTTTTTTCAGGCGTTACACAGGCGCTATTTTTAGCGCTGTAACGCCTGAATACCGCCCCAGTGTGAAAGCAGCCTAAGGATGAGCTCAGGCATGTTCACATACGCCATGTGCTGAGCTCGTCAGGAAGTCTGTGTAGCGCTGCGCTAACCACAGGCAGTGAGACATTGCCCCGATGCGCGGCTGCAGAGATCGGGCAATGTCTCCCTGCCTGTGATTAGCGCAGCGCCGACTTCCTGGCGGGCTCTGCACGTGGCGTATGCAAACACTCCTGAGCTCATCCTTACCTGACATACATACACTGATCTACATGACATATATACACTGACCTACCTGACATACATACACTGACACCTATAAACTGGCCTAGCTGACATACATACACTGACGTACCTACCTGACCTACCTATGTGACATACACTGACCTACCTGACCAGACTTCATGTGTCCTGCAGCAGCTCAGCTCAGCCGTGATGTGTGGTGCGCCCATCACAGTAGGCAGCCAGAGGAGGAGAGGAGAGCCGAGCTGGGATCTCACAGTGATTTGGCGCGGCAGCCGCATTGTAATTGCCGCCTTCTGCAGCCTACAGCACCTATGATGGAGGTCACACATCCTGTGGTCTCGGCATTGGACCAGTGGGACGTCCATCATAGGTGCTGCAGAAGGCGGTACCCGCTATGTCGCTCGGCTGCACTCGGCATCAGATTCGTCCTCGGCGGCGGCGCTCGGCATCAGATTCGTCCTCGGCAGCGGCGCTCGGGGCTAACAATAGAATGGTGCATGCCTGAAACCTGGGGCTTTACGGGGACCCATTTGGGGCTCCAGCCCCCTCACTCCCGACGCCACTGCGCTTACCTGTAGGTAAAAGTGATTGTACAGAGTTTACAACCACTTTAAGGCTGGATTCACACATTTTTTGTGCTTTTTGCATTTTGGTTCTTTGCACTACAGAAGGTGTTCCATAGGAAACCATGGTAAATGGACTGTAGTGCAAATCTGCAAAATGCAAAAAGCACTGAAAGTGCATAGGTGTGAATCCAGCCTTAGGGGGCATGGCAGGGTTGTGTGTCCTATTTCTTCATACTTTTGCTAATAGGTGTCCCTCATTCCCATCTTAAAAAGTTGAGAGGTATGCTGTTGGGCTGGATTCACACCGATGTATTTTTAGTGCTTTTTGCATTTTGCAGATTTGCACTACAGAACGTGTTCCATAGGAAACTATGTTAAATTGACTGTAGTGCAATTCTTAAAAATGCAAAAAGCACTAAAAATGCAGAGGTGTGAATCCAGCCTTAGTGCAGTGATGGTGAACCTTGGCACCCCAGATGTTTTGTAACTACATTTCCCATGATGTTCATGCACTCTGAAGGGTAGTTGAGCATCATGGGAAATGTAGTTCCAAAACATCTGGGGTGCCAAGGTTCCCCATCACTGCCTTAGTGGGTCCTGAGGACAGGAGTTGAGAGCTACTGTGTTGGAGGAACATGGACCCCAAAGACAATGGGGGGATTTGCTAAAACTGGAGCACTTAGAATCTGATTCAGCTGTGCATAGTAACCAATCAACTTCTAACTCCAGCTTGTTCAGTTAAGCATTGACAATTAAACCTTGAAGCTGATTGGTTTCTATGCAGTAGGGTTGCCACCTCATCCCTTTAAACCCGAACACATATGAATTACACAAGTTCTGAGGCTAATTGAATGCAGATAAGGCACCAAGTGAGTTTAATTACCACCTTAATTGGCCACAGAACCTGTGTAATTCATATGTGTTCGGTTTTAAAGGGATGAGGCGGCAACCCTACTATACAGAGCTGCACTGGATTTTTACACTCTCCAGTATTAGTAAATCCCACCTATATGTTTTAGCAGAAAATATTCCTTTTCTTCTGAAACTACCCCGGCTCATTTCACACGGCCAGTTTACATGCAAATAATTCTTAGTGGCGATGTCTAATTTCCTAGCGTGCCTACCAGAAACTGATAGGTTGCTTTGGGCAATGCCTGTTTTTTCTCTCTTGCTTCATTTATTGTAAGTCAGTTCCAATGTCTGTTTCCATCGACCAGGCAAAGCCGAAGCAGAAGGAAAAAGAGTGCGCAGTATAAGGCTTATAGCGATGCCGATTGTAGCTATCAGACCAGGTGTTGATGCCAGTTAAGATTAGCAGAGCAAATCTTGCTTGTTCAGGCCTATGAATGGTATGTAGCAAGGAATCCACGGCACTCCTAGGAAAATGCTTCTATCAGAGAACATTATTCTTAAAAAAACATGTCAATCAGCTTGTAGTCGGGTCTCCCAGTAACGGGTATCACCTTCCTCACATATTGCGCTTATTTAGTAGGAGGTACAAATATATTATAAATGTATTATCCTTCCTTAATTAGCTGAGGTTAGCAATTTAACATTGGTGAGCTTTTTGACTGTATAAGGAGAGACAGTAAAGCCTCGTACACACGATCATTTTCTGCAGACAAAGCGTCAGACTTTTGTTCAAAGGACGTTGGCCATGAACTTGTCTTGCATACAAACGGCACACAATTGTCGGCCAACAAAATCTGAAAACAGACCATTGTCCATGGAAAATAATAAGCCTGCCATCCAACATTTTTCTGCGGAAAATCCAACGACAATTGTCCGATGGAGCGTACAAACGGTGGGATTTTAGGCCAACAGTCTGTCAACACACATTTCCCGTCAGAAAATCCGATTGCGTGTACGAGGCGTTACAGGCATTCCACCCTCACAGGTCCGCTAACCATTCAGTAATTCATGAAAAAAAAGGAGACGCATTAAACACAAAAAAAATACAATTTAAAACATTGCACCTTACCGGTCCTTAGAGTGGTTGTAAACCCTCCAATACAACTTGTGCTTTTTCAAATCTAGATAGGACAAGCAGCTGATCGCTGCCTGTGAAAGTATACTCACTGTGGTAGTTTCCATAGCAATCACCCAGCAAGCGTGGGTGACGTCAGGCACGATTGCGCGGTAAGTTTATTCTGTGTGTGCCGTTTCCCCCTCTGCATGCCGGTAATTATCATCCATTAATTTCCTCTCTGAGTGGCACAGAGGGAAGTCTCACGATACCGCCTTGCAAGTTATGTAGCTTCAGCTATGGTTTAGCTCAGTTGCCGTAGTAATGGCAATCGAGATAGAGGCTGGGTTTAGGCGATACGGCACACGCGCGGGTTTTGTATAGGGAAACCTAGTAAGGGCGGAAATTACGTCAATACTAGATTTTAGAAACAGCAGTATACATGGCACAGCCGATACCTGGAAGTGAAGAGATACAAAATATGATAAAGTTATTTTTCTGACTCGTTTTTTTGCCAATTTTGCTGTATTTAAAGTCGCAATACTATATAGTATATACAACTGGAAAAAAATAGGAAAATTGTCCGGGGTTTACTTCCTCTTTAAATGTGGTATAAGTGTTAAGCCTCACACAAGAAGAAGGAGGGTAGGAGGAGGAAGAGCAGAGATAAGAAGAAGAAGGGTAGGAGGAGGTAGAGCAGAGATAATAAGAAGGAGGGTAGGAGGAAGGAAGAGCAGAGATAAGAAGGAGGGTAGGAGGAGGAAGAGCAGAGATAAGAAGGAGGGGAGGAGGAAGGAAGAGCAGAGATAAGAAGAAGAAGGGTAGGAGGAGGAGGAAGAGCAGAGATAAGAAGAAGGAGGGTAGGAGGAAGGAAGAGCAGAGATAAGAAGGAGGGTAGGAGGAGGTAGAGCAGAGATAAGAAGAAGGAGGGTAGGAGGAGGAAGAGCAGAGATAAGAAGAAGGAGGGTAGGAGGAGGTAGAGCAGAGATAAGAAGAAGGAGGGTAGGAGGAGGAAGAGCAGAGATAAGAAGAAGGAGGGTAGGAGGAGGTAGAGCAGAGATAAGAAGAAGGAGGGTAGGAGGAGGAAGAGCAGAGATAAGAAGAAGGGGGGTAGGAGGAGGAAGAGCAGAGATAAGAAGAAGGAGGGTAGGAGGTGGTAGAGCAGAGATAAGAAGCAGGAGGTTAGGAAGAGCAGAGATAAGAAGAAGGAGGGTAGGAGGAGGAAGAGCAGAGATAAGAAGAAGGAGGGTAGGAGGAAGGAAGAGCAGAGATAAGAAGAAGGAGGGTAGGAGGAGGTAGAGCAGAGATAATAAGGAGGGTAGGAGGAAGGAAGAGCAGAGATAAGAAGAAGGAGGGTAGGAGGAGGTAGAGCAGAGATAAGAAGAAGGAGGGTAGGAGGAGGAAGAGCAGAGATAAGAAGAAGGAGGGTAGGAGGAGGTAGAGCAGAGATAAGAAGAAGGAGGGTAGGAGGAGGTAGAGCAGAGATAAGAAGAAGGAGGGTAGGAAGAGGAAGAGCAGAGATAAGAAGAAGGAGGGTAGGAGGAGGAAGAGCAGAGATAAGAAGAAGGAGGGTAGGAGGAAGGAAGAGCAGAGATAAGAAGATGGACGGTAGGAGAAGGAAGAGTAGAGATAAGAAGAAGAGGGTAGGAGGAGGAAGAGCAGAGATAAGAAGAAGGAAGGTAAGAGGAGGAAGAACAGAGATAAGAAGAAGGAGGGTAGGAGGAGGAAGAGCAGAGATAAGAATAAGGAGGGGAGGAGGAGGAAGAGCAGAGATAAGAAGAAGGAGGGGAGGAGGAGGAAGAGCAGAGATAAGAAGAAGGAGGGTAGGAGGAGGAAGAGCAGAGATAAGAAGAAGGAGGACAGGAGGAGGAAGAACAGAGATAAGAAGAAGGAGGGTAGGAGGAGGAAGAACAGAGATAAGAAGAAGGAGGGGAGGAGGAGGAAGAGCAGAGATAAGAAGAAGGAGGGGAGGAGGAGGAAGAGCAGAGATAAGAAGGAGGGTAGGAGGAGGAAGAGCAGAGATAAGAAGAAGGAGGATGAGGAACAGAGATAAGAAGAAGAAGGGGAGGAGGAGGAAGAGCAGAGATAAAAAGAAGGAGGGGAGGAGGAGGAAGAGCAGAGATACGAAGAAGGAGGGTAGGAGGAGGAAGAGCAGAGATAAGAAGAAGGAGGGTAGGAGGAGGAAGAGCAGAGATAAGATGAAGGAGGATAGGAGGAGGAAGAACAGAGATAAGAAGGGAAGGAGGAGGAAGAGCAGAGATAAGAAGAAGGAGGGGAGGAGGAGGAGGAGCAGAAATAAGAAGAAGGAGGGGAGGAGGAGGAAGAGCAGAGATAAGAAGAAGGAGGGTAGGAGGAGGAAGAGCAGAGATAAGAAGAAGGAGGGTAGGAGGAGGAAGAGCAGAGATAAGAAGAAGGGGGGTAGGAGGAGGAAGAGCAGAGATAAGAAGAAGGGGGTAGGAGGAGGAAGAGCAGAGATAAGAAGAAGGAGGGTAGGAGGAGGAAGAGCAGAGATAAGAAGAAGGAGGGTAGGAGGAGGAAGAGCAGAGATAAGAAGAAGGGGGTAGGAGGAGGAAGAGCAGAGATAAGAAGAAGGGGGTAGGAGGAGGAAGAGCAGAGATAAGGAGGAGGGTAGGAGGAAGAAGAGCAGAGATAAGAAGAAGGAGGGTAGGAGGAGGAAGAGCAGAGATAAGAAGAAGGGGGTAGGAGCAGGAAGAGCAGAGATAAGAAGAAGGGGGGTAGGAGGAGGAAGAGCAGAGATAAGAAGAAGGAGGGTAGGAGGAGGAAGAGCAGAGATAAGAAGGAGGGTAGGAGGAGGAAGAGCAGAGATAAGAAGAAGGGGGGTAGGAGGAGGAAGAGCAGAGATAAGAAGAAGGGGGTAGGAGGAGGAAGAGCAGAGATAAGAAGGAGGGTAGGAGGAGGAAGAGCAGAGATAAAAAGAAGGGGGGTAGGAGGAGGAAGAGCAGAGATAAGAAGAAGGGGGTAGGAGGAGGAAGAGCAGAGATAAGAAGGAGGGTAGGAGGAGGAAGAGCAGAGATAAAAAGAAGGGGGGTAGGAGGAGGAAGAGCAGAGATAAGAAGAAGGGGGTAGGAGGAGGAAGAGCAGAGATAAGAAGGAGGGTAGGAGGAGGAAGAGCAGAGATAAGAAGAAGGGGGGTAGGAGGAGGAAGAGCAGAGATAAGAAGGAGGGTAGGAGGAGGAAGAGCAGAGATAAGAAGGAGGGTAGGAGGAGGAAGAGCAGAACTTCCCTTTTTGGGTGAAATTCCGCTTTAAAAAGATGAGTAGAGGGGGTGATGACGGTAATCCATATCAGGAGAGCAGCCTTGTGTGACAAAGCTGTGGATACAGTACATTGAGCGAGAGATGTCATTATAGAAGAGTGTTACAGCCATCACCAAGTGACAGTAAAGGCAGAAAGAAAATAAATGCAGCCGCCCCATCTAAGCACTGGTAACCTGCAATATATTACATTTTTTGCTCTTGGGTTTTGATACACTTTATGTATTCTAAGAGGGTGGTCACTGGGAAAACCAATGAAGAACAGAGGTGTGCATGGACACCATAGGTCAGACTCTCAGCAGAGTGGCATATCAAGCGCTTCCAGACATTTTTAATAAATAAAAGAATAAAGTACGTTAGAAAATGTCATATCTTGAGTGAGATATTTGAAAACTGTCAGGCCTTGCTTAATCATGCCACAATGCGTCACGTCTATTGATGTAGATGGAAATCTAGATGGGCCCCACTAAGGTACACGGCCGCAGAAGGCAGAATGGGCTGTGGGTCAATAGATGAATGCATTGTAAAATAAAAGCGAAGGCTGATCACAAGGAGCCTTTATGTGGCAATTCCCTAGTCTCCGCTTTCCAAGAAGCTTGTAATTGCCTGCCATCCCTTGTGGTGGTCAATCGAAGGATATAACGAGGCTACATTACATTTATCCAATTTACATATGTGTTCTGTTACAAGCTCATTATATCCTGCACACCTTGCTTTCTGGGGCAAAAGTGCTGATTCTATTACAGCTGTAATTTGCCGTTTTCTGCCTTCTGCCTATTTTTATAGCTCCTTTTAATAAACATATATAGAGGATTATATACAGGATTCCTGCAAGGCTTGTGCTGGCCTGACAATTTTAATTAATTGTATGAATCACGCAGCTATCTCACATTAACACTTAAAGATTTGAGCATAGGCGTCATAAGATTAGGTCCAAATATAGACAGCAAGATCCTATTGGTATAGTTCTAATGTATTAATCCGAACTGTATACATGTTGGGATGGACTGGTCTTTCATGGCCGAGTCCACCTGTTCCCAGTGGCGGCTGGGGGGGTTGGCGGTGCAAATAAACTGAAATATTCTGAAGAATACTGAAAAAAAAAACATCAAATGCAGCCACTGTGCCCATAAAATGGAGTCACCGTGCCTATCATATGCAGCCACTGTGGCAATAAAATGCAGCCACTGTGCCCATCAAATGGAACCCCTGTGCCTATCATATGCAGCCGCTGTGCCCATAAAATGCAACCTCTTTGCCCATCATATGCAGCCACTGTGCCCATCATATGCAGCCTCTGTGCCCATCATATGCAGCCACTGTGCCCATAAAATTGAGTCACTGTGCCTATCATATGCAGCCACTGTGCTCATCATATGCAGCCACTGTGGCAATAAAATGCAGCCACTGTGCCCATCAAATGGAACCACTGTGCTCATCATATGCAGCCACTGTGCCCATAAAATGCAACCTCTTTGCCCATCATATGCAGCCACTGTGCCCATCAAATGCAGCCACTGTGCCCATCATTTGCAGCCACTGTGCCCATCATATGCAGCCACTGTGCCCATCAAATGCAGCCCCTGTGCCCATCATATGCAGCCACTGTACCCATCAAATGCAGCCATTGTGGAACAGTGGGGGGACCCACAGAGCCATGTGGAATGCCAGGACTGCACTTTACTTTGACGAACATGCATCTTCTATCATCTTGTAAGTGTTTTTAATCTTATCCTATTAAAGTCATCAGATGCAGCAACTAACCGATGCTGCATCCACCTAGGTGAGTATGATTTCTCAAAAAACAACAACAAAACTTCTCTTTTAAAAACAGAATTTTGGATATAGATGAATTTTATTCACAGGACCAGAGAGGACTGCCCAACACAATTTCCATGCATTCAGCGGTCAAGGATCCAGTTCTTCATAGATCAAGGGGGCCTTCGATATCCAATGTCTGCCAATCACAAGGGGGAATTGGTATCAAATCTAAGTTGAAATGAGTGATATACAATATTTCTTGCAGAAATTAACCAGGATATCACTATTCATTCATACATCTATTTTATTATTCACAGTGTTTTCTTCTATCCATCTGTCATTTATAACACCTCTGTTCATGTTTGTATACTACTTTGTATGTAACATTATGGTGAGACTGGTAAAGCAATTCAATTAATTGGCATATGTGTCTAGCAGCCACGGCTATGTGACATAAACCCAATGTAGTGACAATTTTTGCAGAAATATAATCACTGGAGGTCACTGTGCCTCACAGGGATATTGATGGAGATATCCTACCATCAACAGATTCTCTATACAGCACAGTGAAATACATGTTTGCATGCATCACTCCCTTGCTGTTGTGTTATGCAGCATGGGTTTAATACAAGGCAGCAGGTTTTTGTTTAGTATGTTCCTTATAAGTTTAACAGTTCTTGACTGTGGTATTAAAGATAATTTGTCTCTCTAAGCCCCTGTACACACGGTCGGAGATTTCCACAACCAAATCCGTCGGATTTTGTCCGTCGGATCTTGTCTGTCGGATCTTGTCCGAAACTGTTGCATACACACGGTCGGACAAAGTTGGCGAAAAATCCGATTTTTCAGAAGTAATTTCATTACGATGGGACTACATTCAGGCTAGTAGCCAATAGCTTTGATGTAGGAATTTGATCTGAGCATGCGTGGCACTTTGTCCGATCAAAATTCTCTACACATTATCGGAGTATGTCCGACCGGCCCAGTTGGTCGGGAAATATTTCCAACATGTTGGAAAATTGGGTCTGACGGATATTCCGGCGGAATCAGTCCGATGCATACCACACACAGTAGGATTATCCGAAGACACGGTCCGATAGGACACATTCCGACGGATTCTCCGACCGTGTGTACAATGGCTTACACTGCTTGACCACCACTCCACCATTTATCCATACGTAAGTGTAGAGAACCCCAGCAGAAGCTGCTGGCTATCACTGTCCCTTCCCCCAAACTTACACACAAACTTACATTTTCCTTTTTCTCAATGCCTCAATAACAGTCTAGTGAGTGTCTTTTATGCTTTTATTGCTGATGTCAACTGAGTTGACTGAGGACACCTCTCTTCACACTGTTCTGACAGAGAGCTCCCACAAAGTTCACTGCTGGCTAGGAAATGCCTAGGACTTGCTTTTGTAGAACTGAGGGCTACATACAGTCACTAGGGCACAGGATATAGGTCAGTACTTACAATACCACAGGATTTTAAGCTACCTCCTTCTGATATCCACCAGGCACTTTTCTGTGAAGGAGACGTAGACTCACAACACCACAGGACAGCTGGGCACTCTTCCCTCCCCAACCTCCCCCAGTATTCCTCAGTGAGCTCTCCATACCATAAGAAAATTTGAGACTTTTGACATAGGCCCCCAGTTTAGACTACAACTAGGACTGTCAAGCAGTTTCTCCAGCAGGCCACCTAAGGGGCAGAGTCCCTTAGGGTGCTGCTTTAGCAGGACTGGATCCAGGACCCACACACTCTGCTCTAGGCCTCAGACTTTCTATCCCCAACCACCTACTGGACACATCTCCTCAGGGATCTGGTGGGTCCCATAAATATATACAGGCTGCCTTTCTATTCTTAATCCCACTGAGATTCCCGAATCCTCCAGAATTCAGGGGAAAGCAATCCCGATCAGCAGCCTGTGAAACATTGAGCAGACCAAAACAATCAACCACTGCTCTACTGCTTACAGAGGAGCTAACAAAATTACCTAGTATCCTACACTAACTGAGAGGGTGCTACATAAGTAACCACACAAGACACAAGTTGAAGTTTAATGGCCCCTTATTAACAACATAATTACATAGTAGGTGAGGTTGAAAAAAGTTCATCACTGCCACAATTTGTATGAATAATATATTAACATTCACTAGAGTATGAATAGAGCCCCAAGGTCCTTGTAGTCATCTCTACTTAACAGAGTACCAGTCTCCAGCTGCAAAAACAATGACTCAGAGACAATAAGGCTAATAATCGCAGACACAACCATGAAAGAACCCACAGTTCACTGTCACTGAACCATACAAACTAAGGGGAGATGTTTGTGAGATGGTTCTTTCCCAATGTCCATTTTGCCCATAATGACCACCTTTAACCACTTCCCACCCGGCCAATGCATATATACGGCCGGGTGGGAGCCGTCTACTCCTGATAGGCCGTTCAGGAACGTCCTTCAGAAGTAGCGGGATCGCGCGCGCGCGTGCCTGCGCAGCGGCGCGATCCCGATGTGCTCGTGTCACCCGGACACGGCACATCTCAGATCGGCAGGAGGGCTCTGTGATTGGCCCTCCTGATCACATGACGGCCGTGTCCAATCACGGCCGTCATGTGATGTAAACAAACAGCCGGTTGCTAGGCAATCGGCTCTCCTCTCCTCACACGTAAGTCATCGCTGAGGAGAGGAGAGCAGAACGCTGCAGCCGGCTGATGATCAGTGAGTATGAGCTGTTTTTTACAGCTTTTTACTCACTGATCATCAGTCTAGTGTCAACACACAACACACCACACAGTACAAACACAGTCCCCACATATGTCCCCAAAACATACATGTCCCCAAATAATAAAAACACATGTCCCCAATAATAAAAACATGTCCCCCACATATGTCCCACTAAAATCACATGTCCCAATGATTATCTGCACACATATGTACGTGATCACCTGCACACATATGTACATGATCATTTGCGTACATATGTCCCTGATCACACAAACCAATTATTATACACTTAACGGAATTTTTTTTACCAAAAACATGTCGCAGAATACATTTTGGCTTAAATTTATGCCAAAATTTGATTTTATTGGATTTCTTTTCAAATAGAAAAAAGAAAATATTGTTTTTTTTCCAAATTTCCGCTTTTTTTGTGCTTATATCGCAAAAAATAAAAAACGGAGTCGTGAATAAATAACACCAAAATAAAGCTCTATTTATGCGAACAAAATGATAACCATTTCATTTGGGTACAGTGTAGCATGACCGCGCAATTGTTATTGAAAGCGCTAGAGCGATGAAAGCTGAAAATTGGGCTGGGAAGGAAGGGGGTGAAAGTGCCCTGTATTGTAGTGGTTAAGGACCCTGTACCCTGCTAGCTGCTATGACATATCCACACGAAACCCGTAACTGTTCCCAACAGAAATAATTCACTAAACCTAAAGAAGGGAGGGAAGGTTGTAGGTTTTCCCCGACGCCAGCTCTCTTTCAACAGAAGACTTTCTGTGATGCTCCTACTGACCATTCCCTGAAGTACCTCCTGTTCCTACCTGACCCATCAATCTGGTAAGTACCTCTAGATTCCGATTAACTTAAACCAACAAAAACACTGCTCCTGTGCCAAACCCCTTTTATTCCAGTCATGTTGGCCCTACGTCCATGCTTCTCTTTTCTTACTCAGGGCCTAACTTTTGCTGACCAGTTGTCTCCATCAAATCTCTTGTCTACACATCCAGGTTGTACTTCTAAAATGTCTTTATTAGACCACCATTGGTAGTAAAAGACTGCCAGAAACACAGGCTATACCTAAAGCTGCCCATACATGGATTGATTTTCAGCTGATTTCTTCTGAATTGGCAAAAATTAATTCCATGGGTGGCTTTTTGACCCGTCCTTTTTTTTCTTCAGTTTTTCAATTGATCTTTCACAAAGGAGCCAGGTGTACACAAGTCCATCGCACAAAAGTCCACATATGCTTGGAATCAAGTACGAGCCGGAAGCGTACGGTCTCGTAAAACTAGCACTTGTAATGGAGATATCTCATATGTCTTGTACGTCACTACGTTTGTAATTGTTGGCCAACATTTGTGTGACCATGTGTATGCAAGACAAGTTGGAGCCAACAACCTTCGAACAAAAATCCACAGTTTTGTTGTCGGAAAGTCCGATTGCGTGTATGGGGCATAAGAGTAGCCTCCGGTGCCATATGGTGTCATAACTTACCCAGCTGAATGACCTCATTGGATCCGCCATGTCACAGTATTTAGACATTACAGCAAGGGCTCCAATGGACAAAAAAAGGCAACGACGGAGCACAGATGGGCAAAAAAGACAAAATGACAGTCTCTCTTTTATGTTATAGATTCTCCTAGTGTCTCTGATAAACACAAAAGAGAGCTCACCAGATTTATGGCCGTCTGAGACCAGAAATGATTTCTTAACCAGATAAATTCTATACTTTAAAAATATTCAGCAAATGGTGCCAGATAATATCAAAATGATACTTCTACTTGCAGGAAATTCACATCCATTTTGTATAAAAATCATTTTATTATCTAAAGATGGAAAAACAAGTGTCCAAATAAATTGTTTGTTGTACGGAAAATGTATAGAAAATTATAGCTCTACAGATCCTTTTTGTCTGCCAACGTATTCCTAAAGCCATACGTGTGATCATTCTTTACAGTTGCCTGCTTTATGAGACTGCTTTCTTTTGCATATGGGTAGACTTTCAAAGCAACACTGATGTAAAACATAGGTATGCTCTAAAATGGACTAGCCAGCGGGTGGAGCACTAGTCTTCTTTTCACATGTTTTTCAGTGTATCCTTATCTCCTGTTGTATAAAGCCTGTTGTTTACGGTGCTTTATAGCTCAAGAGGAAATTTACATACACAAATGAATGACACAGATCAGTGGCTCCACTCCCCCATTCCCCTTCCCTTTTTGAGGTTTCTTCGAGACAGGCGGTAAGCTTACTGCCCTCTGAAAAGTTATCTGTGGTGAATTGCTTTTCAGAAGGCTGTATAGCAGTGCCTGGCAGGCATTCATGAGGCACTACTGCCACATCCTGATGCCCTTTTTATGTTTTTATTTATTTATTTTGCCAAATGGAAATTTTAAATTGCAGGACCATGCTACAACTGCATTCCAAGCGTCAATCCTTTTGCTCAGACTCCACTGAGGTTTCAATTAGAGATAGCTTGAAAAAAACTGTACTGTACTGTGTAGATAACCCATAGTGCTCTGGGAATCTATTGTCAAGTATTACATTTATTGTGCGTATGTATGTGTGTGTATATATATATATATATATATATATATATATATATATATATATATATAGCCATATAGTTATTGTCAGGATAACTGATGTAGGCTGACAATGGTAAATTTGGCATCAGCATCTAGGCATTCGTGGCCTTTCTTCACAAACACTTTTATTACTTCTAACAAAAAAAAACTCAAGTTGATCAACTATACAATAAGGTATAAAACTTAGAATATATAAATCCAACACTTCATATTTCTGATATGTGCCTGGTGTAGCATGTACAGTGGAACCTTGGATTACAAGAGTAGTCCGTTCCAGGAGAATACTTGTAATCCAAAACAATCGCACATCAAAGCGAGTTTCTCCATAGAGGTCAATGGAAATGAAGATAATTAGTTCCGCATTGACTTTTATTGAATGCAATACTGCATGCAATACTGCATGTGGGCAGAGGTTGGGGTGGGTGCCGGAGAGCCTCTGAAATACTCGGGGACAGCGCGGCTGAACTCGGAACGCCTCGGAAACACTAGAGAACGAGTATTTCCAAGTGTTTCCAAGTAACACCAAATGTTACACGGAAACAAGTACCAAAATGCGGTACTGCACACCACATTAGCTTAAATTCTGCTCGTTTTGCGAGACAACATTCGCAAACTGAGTCAGTATTTAAAAAAAAAAAAAAAAGTTGCTTGTCTTTCAAAACACTTGTTAACCACGTTACTCGTTAACCGAGGTTCCACTATACTTGCATACTAAAGTATCCTTTTCTTTCTGTATTGCTTCCTTTATGTGAAATCCCTGGTATTGCTGCCAGTCTCTCCACTTTCTCTTAAAAACTGACCACACTAAGCAGGAGAACACACCATGGTCAGTTCTCTAGCTATGCTGGCAACTCAGCTTGCTCTCCTCTAATGATCAGACTTGCCCTGACACACAGCCCTGGACAGCCTTTCACTGGGAAGACCAGTATATCAGTGTACTGCTGCTTCTCTTGCCCCAGCTCTTATGCAGCATACAACAAAGGATGTGTGTTCACATATATATATATCTATCTATCTATCTATATATATATATATATATATATATATATATATATATATATATATATCTATACCCAAATATTTTATCTTTCATTTTTATTTTAAAATGAATGGGTTGTTTTATAAGGTGTGGGTTTACATACGATTTCAATTTAAAGCTCAAATATAACTTTACACACCATATAACATAAACTCCCTTCTGCGTCCCCAAGTTCTCCACTCTAATCTGCTGAATCAGCTCCATTGCTCGGCACAACAGGGTAAACCTTCGCCCACAGCTCTCTCTTCGTTATGCATAAGAGACTTGATAAGTTTCCCAAGAGGCTGAAGCTAAGGGATGGAACAGAACAGCCTCTAGTACTGTGGAATGCAGTAAAACCAAGAATAGATGTATGGCATTGGGATCACAAACATTAAAAAAAAAAAAAAAAATATATATATATATATATATATATATATCTTTTTGAAATAAGCAATTTTTTAATTTAATGTTCTCAAAAGTGAACTTTCTCTTTTAGGCTGGGTTCACACCGGAGTGATGCGGGAACGCCGCAAATCCGCAGCGTTTTCCCACATCGCATGCCTCCCGCCGGCAGTTCACACTGCCCTATGCGGACTGCTGGGAGTGTCAATGAAATCTTAATGACACCCCCAGATCAGTCCGCATATCGCAGTGCGATCTGCAAACTCGGACAGGAATCGGATCGCATGGTGTGAACACTCATGCGATCCGATTCTGCTGCGGACCAAAAAAAGGGTCCTGTGCGAGTTTGCGGCGGGTGTGATGCGAATTCAGCCATACTATCTGTATGGCTGAACTCGCATCGCACAGAGATCGGATGTGATTTGCACTGCAGTGCGGTGCGAATCACATCCGGATCTCCCCCCCGCAGCGGTGTGAACCCAGCCTAAAAGCCAAACTCCAGCTTGGATAGACTTTGAAAAAAGTACAAACTTTTGTAAATATTTTATTACTCTCTGTAACAAACGGGGGGGGGGGGGGGGAGAAAGTCACAGACAGGTATAATAGCTTAATGGAGGTCCTAACCATTTTCCAATTTACTGAGAAACTAAGTTTTGTAGCAGTTTGTGTCCCCATTGGGGAGAGTCCTGGTATGGAATTTCGCCATTGGGGACACAGACTACAATGAAAATCTTACAGGGGTTCTATGCCATGCTTATTCTATGCCCCCCCCCCCCCCCCCCCAGAAAAAAAAAAAAAAAAAAACAGCAGTTTTTTGAAGGGGTTAAGCTTTGATCTGCAGTTATTTGAATTTCTAACTGTTGCAAATATTTAAACATTGCTTTTCTTTAGCTATGACAACTATGGCAAAAATCTGAACATTCTGTACACTGTATTTGTACAGAATGCCCCCTGAAATCTAATTTATAATTGGCCCGCTTGTTTTTCCCCGCAGTTTTCCTCTCATTACAATACTGGCACGGATCATGTTACCGTAACAGGAAGACCATCCCACCCAGTACTCAGGAAATAGGAAGTGATAGGAAAGCATGCTTCGGTGTCAGCAGAATAATAGCAGTGTGCCCCGCCTTTGACAAAACCCCCAGGCTGCCTGTGCTAGCACTATTGTGAATGAGTGCTCCGCCATTGACAAAATCTTTGGCTGTCTGTGCTAGGGACATCATGCATGGGTGCTCTACCATTACCAAAATCCTCGGACTACCTGTGCTAGTTACATAGTCAGGTTGAAAAAAGACACAAGTCCATCTAGTTCAACCATAAAAATAAATAAATGAAATAAAAAATATCATACAATCCCATATACCCAATCCTATACCCACAGTTGATCCAGAGGAAGGCGAAAAAACCCCAGAAAAGCATGATCCAATTTGCTACAGCAGGGGAAAAAATTCCTTCCTGATTACCAGAGAGGTAATTGAATTTTCCCTGCATTAACTTTACCTATAAATGTTAGTACACAGTTATATTATGTACATTTAGGAAAGAATCCTGGCCTTTCTTAAAGCAATCTATTGGCTAGGGCCATCACATATGTGTGCCTCCTCATTGACGAAATTCCAAGGCTGTCCTTGCTAGTGCCATCGTACAGTACAGGGGATCCTCACCATTGACAGAATCCTGAGGATGCCTTTTGCTGGCACCATCAAGCATGCCCTCATCATTATTAAAAACAATCCTTATGCCAACAGACAAGCATCTTTATGTTGGTGTAGTACCCTTCTAGATAGGTTGCTAAAAATGTTAGGTACATTTAGTGGCTCCCCTGTAATCAGTGGAGCAGGGTGTGATTGCTTTGAGCTGATTTAGGCCTCGTTGACTGCAGGTTTGATTGTTTCCCTCTGCCTTATGGAGGATTCTAGACTGTAGTTGGTTGGCAACCCAACCCAAGGCAAATCAACATTCTGAATATTTATGTTGTCTTAGCCAATCCCTGGGGAAGCAATGCCCAGTAAGTAGCTGAGGAGGACATAAATAGTCTGGGGGCTGAGGCAGCTTGGTTCTTGTCCCTGTACACCAGGCTACAAAGGACCCTGCAAGGCAATGTAGACACTGAAAACCCAGAAGGTTGGGGCAGCAAACTTTGGGAGGCTAAAACTGGAAGGAAGGCAACCTTTGAAAGAACAGCAAGCAGCAGACAATGTAAGTGCTGAAGTCAACTGATGTGTTAAATTTTAGAGTTAAAATATACTTTCATGGGTAAAGGGTGTAGCGCTCAAAAGTTGATATAATATGGAAACATAAAGTTCATGATTCAAAGTTCATCTCTATAAGTAAAAAAGACTGGAATCAATCAGAACCAAAATCCACCAGGGAGAAAGAATTATCAAGATCCACCATGGGAATATAGAAGAAATGATATATATCCCATCACCTTCACCCAATAAGACTGACCTTCACCATCAGTGTATGGGTTATACACATATAATGCAATCTGGTGATGACAAAACAACGATCCTTCCTGCTTAAATAGCAATCAACTGCAAAAGCGATCCTTCTCCCAACAGACCAAACAGACTAAAAGGGAAACCTCCTCTCAGCAGGATCTAAGACCAGGTAACTTCCAAGGCTCAGGCAGGCAATGGCTCGGTGCACATATCAATGCAAGGAGTAGAAAGAGAACGCTCATTGCGCAGGCATCCAATAAAGCAGTATTTTTTAAGTAGAATATTTTATTCTACTTAATAAATATCGGATTTTATTCTACTTAATAAATACTTAATAAATATTGCTTTATCGGATGCCTGTGCAATGAGCATTCTCTTTCTACTCCTTGCATTGATATGTGATTGCCTGCCTGAACCTTGGAAGTTACCTGGTCTTAGATCCTGCTGAGAGGAGGTTTCCCTTTTATTCTGTTTGGTCTGTTGGGAGAAGGATCACTTTTGCAGTGGATTGCTATTTAAGCATTATATGTGTATAACCCATACACTGATGGTAAAGGTCAGTCTTATTGGGTGAAGGTGACGGGATCTATAGCATCTTTTCTATATTCCCATGGTGGATTTTGATAATATTTTCTCCCTGGTGGATCTTGGTTCTGATTGTTTCCAGTCTTTTTTACTTATGGAAACGAAAAAAGGTAATTACTGCGCTAAAATGCAGCACACAAAATTATAATGATAGCATACAGCAGCTACATACGAATGTGACAAAAAACTCATATATGTGATAGAAGGAGAAATGTAGCGCTAAAAAGTGAAATCAAATAGTGAAAAAGCTAAAGCAAGAGTCCACTAGAAGTCCCTCCTAAATGGTGATGGGCCAACAGGGCTCAGAAATCAATCCTGTGCAAGGGGAGTCAGTGGTCAGCTGTGCTTGATGGAGTAAAGACGTCCAAAACAATCGAAAATGATGAAATACTCTTACCAGAGTTGGTGGATCTGTATGTCAGCGACACCAGATCTTAAAAGCATAAAACGGTAATCACTTGGAAGAAGCTGGCTGTATAGGATCTCTCGCCGTCCACAATCATCTGGAATGTTCGGCAATCCAAAGCTCAGGCACCAAGGAAATCGAGATGTATAATTCTCCGGCCACTTGAAGGACACAAGGGGCAAATAGCATGTAAAAGCAGAAAAAAACAGGCTCCCAATGGTGTAGGTCTGTTTTTTACTTATAGAGATGAACTTTGAATCATGAATTTTATGTCTCCATATTATATCAACTTTTGAGCGCTACACCCTTTACCCATGTTATGCTTATTGTATCCAGTAATTTAGTGTTAGTGGCTTTTTTCTTATAGTTCATTATTAAGCGCAACAAATCATTTGTTTTTAAAATACAATTTCACTCTTCAAGGTACAGATTTGGGGTGTGTGCGATGTGTATCCTTTGCCTACATACTTTGTGCCAAAAGAAGTCCTTCTTTCCCATCACAGAAAGTTGACATGTATGATATAGGTCCACCTTTGCTGCAGTATATTTCAGCTACCATGAAAAAAGGTAATTCTGAAAATCGCCATTTTTTTCCCCCAAAGTCGTTTCTCTCCAAAATTTTCATAACTTGCATTAAAGCAAATGATGAATTACGATATTTAAAATTGACAGAGTCCTCTTTAAATCTCATTACTTTCCTGAAAGGCTTATTACCGGAATGTTGAAGGAACAAAAAAAAAAATTCAATTTCACACAAACATCATACATATGGAACAAAGAGATACACTACAGTAGATTAATTAAGGCAGTGTTTAAAAGTAAATAGGATTATTAAAAAGTAATTATTGCTTTCCTTTCCAGCAGCGGCGGTGGAGAGAGGCAGTGAAATGAAGCATAGGAAATAGTCTGAGCCCATGAACAGCAGAAAGGACACATCAGCTAGCTGCCTCTCTAGGCACATGGGAGATAATTACTTAGCACGGCGATCAGCCGCACAATGGAAGGCACAATACTAAGAAACTGCACTGAGATATAATGAAAGGGGGCTAGAAAAGGCATTCACATACTGAAGAAATCCTTCAAAAAAAAAAGCTCCTATTACATCTAAACTGGCCATACAACACGACCCCAGTGTCATTTAACAAAAAGAACTACCTGCCCAGTTAAAAAAATCCCTTTGAAGTGTACCTATAGTGAACATAAAATGAGAAGAAAGTAGATTTAAACCCTACCTGCAATACATAGTTTGTTAAAGCTGAGCTCCAGATATGATCTTTGTTGGATACTTACAATGGTCACAAGGTAAGCATGCATATCTTTTACCATAAGGACTGCCAGGAAAGATGGAAATTACTGTAGTAATTGGCACTACTACAGTGATTGCTGCAGTCTTCTGGGTCCTGCTAAGCTTCTATGTGATTGGTTGCCCAATACAACAATGCCCACACTGTAATAGTGTCAAATATTGCAGTGATTTGTTGCTTCTTAGTGGTTCATCAAGTATGAGATATGCATAGTCACTTTGTGCCAAGCTGGACCAATGGAAGTGTGCTATAAAGATACCCGAAGTCGGGGCTGCCGAGGTACAGCTGGTCCTCCTATAACGGGCCCAGGTCTAGGGTTGCCAGACACCCAGGCACATTATTCAGTCAGCATACTTGCCAGAGAGATGTCTCCAGTGCCCCTCATCTTCCCCTCATCTCTGTCCCCAGTTCAGACTCCAGTAACCACACACTGTCCGCACTTCACTGTTTAATACTGCTGGCATCGCAGAAGTCCAGCAGAAGGTGCAGCAAATGCAGCCAATCAGCCTCAGTAGAGGGAGCAACCCACAGCCTACAGATATGGGACACCCGCAGACAGGTATGCAGTCCACCACTGAGCACCACTGTCTCCTCACTATACATGTCACTGACTACTGCCCTCCAGTCCACTCCACTACCCTCCAGTCCACCCCACTCTACCCCATATATTCTGCTGCCCCCCAGTCCACTTCACTACCCTCCAGCCCCCCCCCCCCCACTGCCCTGTGTCCATCTGGATGCCCCCCACTGCCCCATATCCATCTGGATGCCCCCCAGTCCACCCTGCTGCCCCTCTGTCCAACTCGCTGCCCTCCAGTCTACCATCCAGACCATCCTGCTGCCCCCCCCCAGTCCACTCTGCGTCCAACCTGTCCACCCTGCAGTCCCTTGCAGGGCTGCTTTTTGGGGCTGTGTATAGTAAGGAGTGCTGTAGGCAGGTTAGGCTACTTTAGGCCCCTGCCACTGTTAACACAATTTGGCCACACCCACCCACCAGTAAAGTGTTTATGTTTGGCTTGAAGAAAAAGGTGACAACTCTATCCAGGCTCCATCAGTTCAGCCAAAATAAAAGGGGAGTGTGGATAGGACCCAAGGTGTCCTTGTCTTCAATGAAGGAAAAGGAATAAACTCTCTCAGTTCAGCACAAGGCTCAGAGGCAGAGAAGGGACTCTTTAAATAACTGTGGGTGCATGCAAAGTAATCCCAGGGGCCGTGGTTCCCAGCAATTAAATAAAAGTTCCCGGGCCCCATCAGTTCAGCAGCAAAGGCCAGGGACAGAAAGGGACTATTTACTATTTTTTGGGAGCAGGCAAAGGAAACCTTCATGCCACAGCTCCAGAAAATAAAGTTCTGCCCACTTCTTTTACATCAATCCACCGGGGCAGGCTGGGGCGTTAGGCTCAGGCAGGTTGCAGGGGGTCCCACAATTTTCAATAGCAGACGTGCCTGGACGTGTTCAGCTTTAACAGAGTACATCTCATTTGTTTAGCATTTAGATATACTTTCTTCTCATTTTATGTAAGTGTGCAATAAGGGGCATACCTAGAGTTCGGCTTCAAAACACTGTGTATCATAAGCATAGTGTTTTCACCTTTTTTCAATCCTTTTTTTTTTAATCTCAGCTCTGCTGGTCCCCTCTGGCCTCTATCAGCCATTGTCTGCGCATTATTTCTTCCTGATAGTGACAATGGTGAACCATGCCTGCACAATGTCTATAGGTGTGGCTGTTTGTAGCATCCACCAGGGGCATATGTGACAATATGATAATGCAGGAGTACAGTTGAGGGACGCTTATTAGGAAGTTCCTGAACAAGGATCTTCAATCAGGATCACCACATCAGGTATTCATTTTGTGAAATAACATTAAGGTTGCAAATCTTATGAGATTTCAGTGACCGGGTGACCTACTAAAAGCCTAAAAGCCTTTTTGTTCAAAAAGCACTGTTATTGTAAATGTCTTCAATGAAGTGCTGGAACCTTTCAGTGATCCTATGCAAATCGCAATTTTCTGAAGGTTGACATTTGTGTAGGCATCTCCATCTCTTTCATAGTGATCATGTTTGAGCTTGGAAAGACTTTGTTAATCTCTGAAAGATGTATTGTTGGAGGAATGAGAAGTCATACCTGCTCCTGCTATAAATGTTTGGCTAAGATCAAGTATAGTATCTGTTCTTAACAGTGTTCAGAAAGGGGTACCACACCATCATTCTGGTGGCCTTTTGGCAGGAATGGCTGGTTGTACAGTATCTCTGCTGGTATGATGGGGGCTCTGAACGCTAGTATTGGGTGGGACAGAAATCGGGCTGCCCACGGGATGTGGGGCACAAGAGTAATTCCCCTGGGAAGGCTGGAGGGGCCCAGTGCCTCCTGATTTGAATGGATCCACCTTGTCTGGTCATGGGCTTGGAAGGCGAATAGTCCACTGTGTCTGTGCCCACGGGAGTGGTCACCCCAGGGGTGCTCTTAGTAACACTTGGGTGTGGGACCTCACTGTGTGAAAAGGCACATGGTCACAACACTAAAAGCTTTTCTGCACCATGCCTCCATGGGCTAGGCCTTTTGAAGTCCAGGGGAATTTTTGCTACCAGGCCACAGGACCTAGCCAGTGCACAGGCACATCCACTATTTATTTATTTTTCTCCCTCACGTTTGCCACTTTTTGCATTTTTGTTTGTGTTTCTTTCACTGGATGAAGGTTGTGGATCCTTGGGCCTACCGTGAAGTCTAGGGGGAGGATGGGTGGCCATTAGGTTCTTTCCTCTCCTGAATGGGGCGGGGGGGGGGTCTCCCTTTGGCTGACCATGAGGAGAGGAGTCCACCAGATCTTTTGGCCAGGTTGACCTTGCTCAAAACTTGTCCCTGTCAAGAGCCTTGCGTCCTGGGGGTTCGGGGTAAGGTCCTACTCTTTTGGGGGGTGAACAAGAAACACACCCTTAAGTGCATTTTTTTGTGCGTGTATACTGTACTTTTTTGTACATAGGTTTTTAGTTTTTGTGCACAACAAAAAAACAAAACAAGAAGTTGGGTTGGTTTTGGAGGTTCTGATGGCACTTTAAATAGAATGGCAGTAGGCATAGTTTTGCAACTTATTGAAGCACCCATGCTTTTAGTTTATATCATTTTGTTTATTATATCTTTTATTTAACAATTGCATTCTTTGTACAAGCTGTAACCTTTATGTCATGATTATTTTAGTAAAAAAAAAAAAAAAAAAAACTACTGCTAAAATGCACCATTGGAGAAAAAATTACTGTCTGCTTTATATCCACAGATTTTTTCAAATGTGCCAAACCTAAAAAAAGAAAGGAGAGATACTTCGATGTTCCTTGAACTATAGTTAGTCTTCAGTTTACCCTTACTGACCCCCTTGAATGAAAACCCAGCTAATGTTAGCCTATACCTTGTAGAGGTCGAAAGCATTAGACCCCATTGTAACCCACCACTCACAAGTCTGTTCCCAAGAGACATTCCCATCTATGGTCAGAATAAAAGGAATGTTCACACAATAGATGTCTTTGGCCTTTGCTTTACTAAACAGAACATAGAAATATTTACAAGCAGTCCATCCATCCTTCTAGATGGAGGCGGCACATTCTTTAGGTTACAGACTCTATAGAAAGTAAAACATCAGTAGGAGAGGAGAGATTTTCAAGACGCTTGACCTCTGGATGGCCATCCCAGAGTGCTGTCCCAAAAGCATTAGTCCTTTGAAAATGTTAGAAGCTTTAGTAGAGTAGTCCAAAAAGCATTTGTTTTTAAAATAAAGCAGCCTTGGTGGCTACTCCTTGCTTCCCGCTAGGTGGGAGCTTTCCATCTGGGGCTCACACCACCTTGATATGTCCAGTCCTGCGGCACTTCAGAGAATCCTGTTCCTTCTGGGAAGCCTGACTACTAAAACATCTGGGGATGTAATGCCCAAACCATATTTTTGGTGCCCCCTTCCCTACTTGCAGAATCAAGGCATAGGATTCCTTAACCTATTAGGATCTCAGGGACTAACTCACTGTTAGCTATAGTGACATCAAGTTGGGACACATAGGGACTACAATGGGGCACAACTATGCCTTACTGTACAGTACCTTCTCAATACACCAAAATTAAAGAGGAGGACAAGGCAGATTGCTATTATTCATTTCAATAAACCCCACTCTTGTTCAGCACAATTAAAAGGATTGGCCATACCATAGGTACTAGTAGTGAAAAGTAGTAGGTAGCTGAAATAGTAGGTAAAATTTGCCATACTTGCTATAACTATGTATATTGTTTTTGGCTACTAAAGCAATGCAGACATGATAATGACCTTGAAAACTCAAAATCTAACCGGATTCCTATCTCCATGCTCCAGCAACCTGTCAACATCTTCAGTGACACTGGGTGCCTTCGGGAATACATCTCCCCATTTACAGAATGGTTATCTCATGGTTGCACAGATTCTGCAAGGCATCCATGAAGCAATACTGGATAATTTCTCTTTTTTATATCTCATGGCCCACTTGGAACTTGATTGGCTTTAGGGACCATTCGAGTAACTTTGGCCTTTTTATTGTCAGAAAGCAGTGTGTGGCCATGTTCCTTTTGGGGGGTGACTGTGTGTGCCATGTTATTGTTACTTTTTGTCCACCATTTACTGAGGGTAACGTCTTGTCAACATATATTGTAGTGTGTGTGTGTGTATATATATATATATATATATATATATATATATATATATATATATATATATATATATATATATATATACCTATTCCTAATGAAAAGGCATATAAAAGGCATGCCTTTTCCTGATGAAGTTGGTATAACAAAGGGGAAACACATCAAATCATCAGCAACCCATACTTTTCTTATTTGAATGATAAAAGATGCTTACAGCAAAATTATTAATATTATACTTGTGTGAAATCCTATTAGATTTTTGGGGATACTGTTTACACGCTCAAATTGTGATGTCAGTATTTAAGTAGCACAGCATATGCAAACTTTTATTGAATATTTTATTAATAAATGATATGACTGCTGACTATACAATGGATTGTTCTAAGCAGCACCTGAAAAGTCCCAAATAATTTACAGTGGTTTGAAAAAGTGTTTGCCCCCTTCCTCATTTCCTGTTCCTTTGCATGTTTGTCACACTTAAGTGTTTCGGAACATCAAACCAATTTAAACAATAGTCAAGGACAACACAAGTAAACACAAAATGCAATTTGTAAATGAAGGTGTTTATTATTAAAGGTGAAAAAAAATCCAAACCATCATGGCCCTGTGTGAAAAAGTGATTGCCCCCCTTGTTAAAACATACTATAACTGTGGTTGTCCACACCTGAGTTCAATTTCTCTAGCCACACCCAGGCCTGATTATTGCCACACCTGTTCACAATCAAGGCATCACTTAAATAGGTTAATAGGCTGCTTGACACAGTAAGGTCCACCAGAAGATCCTTAAAAGCTACACATCATGCCGAGACCCAAAGAAATTCAGGAACAATTGAGAAAGAAAGTAATTGAGATCTATCAGTCTGGAAAGGGTTATAAAGCCATTTCCAAAGCTTTGGGAATCCAGCGAACCACAGTGAGAGCCATTATCCACAAATGGCGAAGACATGGAACAGTGGTGAACCTTCCCAGGAGTGGCCGGCCGCCCAAAATTACCCCAAGAGTGCAGCGACGACTCATCCAAGAGGTTACAAAAGACCCCACAACAACGTCCAAGGAACTGCAGGCCTCACTTGCCTCAGTTAAGGTCAGCGTTCATGCCTCCACCATCAGGAAAAGACTGGGCAAAAATGGCCTGCATGGCAGATTTCCAAGGAGAAAACCACTGCTGAGCAAAAAGAACATCAAAGCTCGTCTCAATTTCTCCACAACACATCTTGATGATCCCCAAGACTTTTGGGACAACATTCTGTGGACCGATGAGACAAAAGTGGAACTCTTTGGAAGGTGTGTGTCCAAGTATATCTGGCGTAGAAAGAACACTGCATTTCATAAAAAGAACATTATACCAACAGTAAAATATGGTGGTGGTAGTGTGATGGTCTGGGGCTGTTTTGCTGCTTCAGGACCTGGAAGACTTGCCGTGATAAAAGGAACTATGAATTCTGCTGTCTACCAAGAGATCCTGAAGGAGAATGTCCGACCATCTGTTCGTGTACTCTTGCTGAAATGAACTTGGGTTCTGCAGCAGGACAATGATCCTAAACACACCAGCAAGTCCACCACCGAATGGCTGAAGAAAAACAAAATGAAGACTTTGGAGTGGCCCAGCCAAAGTCCTGACCTGAATCCTATTGAGATGTTGTGGTATGACCTTAAAAAGGCCGTTCATGCTCGAAAACCCTCTAATGTAACTGAATTAGGACAATTCTGCAAAGATGAGTGGGCCAAAATTCCTCCAGGACGCTGTAAAAGCCTCATTGCACGTTATCGCAAACGCTTGGTTGCAGTTGTTGCTGCTAAGGGTGGCCCAACCAGTTATTAGGTTTAGGGGGCAATCACTTTTTCACACAGGGCCATGATGGTTTGGATTTTTTTTCACCTTTAATAATAAACACCTTCATTTACAAATTGCATTTTGTGTTTACTTGTGTTGTCCTTGACTATTGTTTAAATTGGTTTGATGTTCCGAAACACTTAAGTGTGACAAACATGCAAAGAAACAGGAAATGAGGAAGGGGGCAAACACTTTTTCACACCACTGTAGGTATATTAGCCTGCTCTATTTA
Source organism: Lithobates pipiens (assembly GCF_037356315.1). Lineage (NCBI taxonomy): Eukaryota > Metazoa > Chordata > Amphibia > Anura > Ranidae > Lithobates > Lithobates pipiens. The sequence continues at coordinate 25,420,443 of NW_027507788.1, forward strand.
ACCCACCACCATTATTCGTTGCAATGATGTTATACCCCTTGCACCCCTTGACTTCATCCAGCTATCTGTTTTGAGCATGGCCCCACATTCACACTAATGCCCTGTACACATGACCGGTTTTCCCGTTGGAATAAACTCCGAAGGTTTTTCTGACGGAGTTCCGATGGAATTCCGCTGAAGCTGTCTTGCGTACACACAATCACACCAAAGTCCGATTGTCAACGTATAACACGTACGACTAGAAAAAGGAGGTTCAATACCCAGTAGCCAATAGCTTCTGTCTCGTACTTTCTTCAGAGAATGTGTCATTTTTGGTCTGTCGGAACAGCATATAGATGAGCGGTTTTCTCAATAGGAATTGGTTCCGTCGGAAATATTTAGAACAGGGATCCTCAAACTACGGCTCTCCAGCTAATATGTGATTTATCCCAATGGTTTAAATGTTAAAAAAGTGATGAGTAAAATATTGGAATTAATAAATAAATAATTGAATTAATAAATGAAAATCCAATATGTTCCCAGAATGTTGAAATTATTCAATAAATAAATAAATATATATATAAATTATGAAAATTCATATAAATATACTAAATAAATAATAAATGTGCAAATACAATGTGGTTGGCACTCTCACCTAGCAGCAAAAAGGGTCACTGGTTCGAATCCCAACCACGACACTACCTGCCTGGAGTTTGCATGTTCTCCCTGTGCCTGCGTGGGTTTCCTCCGGGTACTCCGGTTTCCTCCCACCCTCCAAAGACATGCTGGTAGGTTAATTGGCTTCTGTCCAAAATTGGCCCTAGTATATGAATTGGGACCTTAGATTGTGGGCTCCTTGAGGGTAGGGACCGATGTGAGTGCAATGTACAGGGATAGGGGTAGACACTCACTCAGGTTGAACTGGATGGACTGGTGTCTTTATTCAACCTTACTAACTATGAAACTAATAAATAAATACCAAATATTTTCCCAGAAAGTTGAAATGAATCAATAAATAAATAAATATATATATAAATATTGACATTCACAGACATGACTAGGCATGATGGGAATTGTAGTTCCTGAACAACTGGAGGGCCGTAGTTTGACGACCCCTGATTTAGAACATGTTCTATTTCTAGGTCCATCAGAATTTTCAGAAAAAAAGTCAGATGAGGCATATACACGATCGGAATATACGATGAAAAGCTTCCGTCTGACTTTTTCTGTCGGACATTCCGCTCGTGTGTATGCGGCATAAGTATTCAATCACACAGCCCAGCACACCTTTTCCCCGTCCAGTTTGGACAGCACAGAACAATTGGTCCATAAGAACAGGAGTCTGAATCCAACCAAAAGGACAAACACTATTTATTAAACCCAAACCATGCATTATCTGTTTTTAGTTTTGGATAGAATAGTGTTAGAAGCTCAGTCCAGAGTTTATTGCAGTCTGTGTTGTCACGGAGGATAATTCTCATTATAGGGGAGGGTGTCACCAACACAGGAAGTGACAGGAAATCCCTCCAATAGGAATACCGGCTGCAAGAAAAATACACAAAGCAAAAAATGTTTGGCCCGATATAGCATCTAAACCAATTACATGACCTCATTATTACTTTAGACATCAATGCTTTTATGTGAATGAAAAAGGTTACCGCTCATGGATCAGGCACATCTCAGTAGGACCTGGAACAGTCCTCTGCTTTATCTCGTCTTAGCTGAGCAATTCTGAACCTGAAAAACAAAATATCAGCTCTAAATAATAAGAACCTCCCCTGGTTTGCATTATGGAAGTTGTTCTGTCAGCCAGCAGGATGCAGTAGAGGAACTGATTGGTTCACAGAGCGGCCTCTTCTCTTTCCAGAGTTCTGATGTACAGAAGATCACAGGAAGCTATTAGTTCAAAGACAGACTGAGTGCTAATTAAAGCTGAAGTTTATTCTGCTTATATTTTGTCTTCCCCCGTTCTCCCCTCCTTTTCCCTATCAGCATACGATTAAAACTTTTAAATAAAACCTTCCTTTTCTTCATTACACACCATATCATCAATGAGTCTCTGCGCTTCGCTATGTAATGCAGGCAGATCATGGCTGGTGGGAGGGGCCGGCACCCTTCCCTTCCTTAGAACTCCTCTGAAGAGCCCTCAGCCCTGATGCAAGGAGCGGGCTGGGATCCTGGGAGGATATAAAAATGTTTTGATGGGTGGATGTCAGTCTGGAGGAGTGAGCCTACCTAGGCAGGTTGTATTTGCACCCTAGATAATGTCCACATGTAATGCTGAGATTGAATGTGTGAAAGAACTGACATCCAATGAATGGAAGAGGCGGGTCAGGGGCAGCTAGGGAGGAAAGAGCTATCACATATGTTAAACACAAGTGTCATGGGCCAAATCTGACCCACCAGGCCTTGTCATGTGGCCCTCGGACCCAGTTTTGTAGCCGAAAGATGGCGGAACTCCATTCCGCCACATCCAGCTCTGCCCCTCCCTGCTGTCACTTGCAAACACGGAAGCCTTCTGTGTTTACTAGGGGCAGCTTTGCTTTCAGCGGCTTGCAAATGTAACAGATCCCTCACAGTGGGGCACGGCAGGGGCATTTCTCCAGAATGTGAGAGCCAGAATGATCTCCCTGCAAGGCGAGGCAGAGTCACCTACACATGGAGGTATAACCAAGCCAAATACACACGTAGTAGAGAGGGCTGCCTACACAGGGCTGTACTAGAGCCACCTACATAGGGAGTTACTAGAGCTGGACCAGATGGGGGGGTTGGTGTTGCACCTTGTGAACCCCTGAATTCTGCACTCTGTATGTAGCGTACTCCTGAACTTTGCACTCTGTAAACAGGGCACTCCTGAGCTCTGCAATCTGTATGTAGCGCACCCCTAAATTCTGCACTCTGTACATAGCACACAGCTAAACCCTACACTCTGTGCATTGGGCACCCCTGAACTCTGCACTCTGTATGTAGCGTACTCCTGAACTTTGCACTGTGTAAACAGGGCACCCATGAGCTCTGAACTCTGTATGTAGCGCACCCCTGAATTCTGCACTCTGTACATAGCACACAGCTAAACCCTGCACTCTGTGCATTGGGCATACACCTACACCTGCATACCCGTGTGCATGGTGCACTGGTACCCCTAGCTGCCTATGCTGCTGCCAGCCATATGTAGAGGGAGCTGCATGGGCCCCCTGCAGCACAGGGCCCAGTTGCGTTCGCAACTGCTGCACCCCCTATAGTTACGCCCCTGAGCACTGATCACTCACCTCAAAAAAGGCCACCGCATCACCACTTTACGCACTGACAGTACTTGTCCTGGCCGGCAGAGGCCCATTTTACCTTGTTCCAACGCTGGCTCTACAGGGATTACACGAAAGAGGCAGGATTTATGATTTATCCAATCACAAGCGGGAGGTGGGGATTGTGCCTCTCTAGACATTTCCGGCCAGGACAAGTACTGTCAGTGAGTAAAGCGGCGATGTGGCTGCCTTTTTTTTGGGGCATCAGATCAGCCTTGGGGGTGGGTCCTGGAATGAAGGTGCCCGGGGACAGACGTGCAAAATGCCAGACTGTCCCGGGCAGTCCGGGACGTGCGGCCACCATAGTTTAGGCACTTCCTGTTATAGGCTGATTCTAGGGTGACACTCTATCCCTGACTCCTAATTGTTTTCATTAATTGTCACCCTGTCACATGATTAATGTAGAACAGTAGCACATTGCACAGACATGCTACAGTGCGGTTACCATCATGAAACCCACTCTTACAAAAGATGTGCAACCATCACTGGAATGTATGTAGACATAAAGTGGCTGCAAAGCGGCTGCAGGAGATCAGCATTACTGAGATACACAAACGATAAAGAGTGAAAATAAAGAAATGTGTTTAAAAAATGACACTTGTTTATAAAGCACAGAGCTTAAACAAGTTAAATGTCTTTCAGGACTTTAAATGAAAAGAATTATGTCTATTGCGCAGTGAGACCTCCACGTTAAATATGACGTGCATAGACCAGAACATAACTAGGAAATAGTGATAGTACAGCCTACTCACATTTTTCTTGCTTTTTCCCATAGATCCCCCACATAAAGGTGGGACCCGAGGAAGCCCCTAAGCTCCAGTACCTGCGCTTTGCATCCGTCAGCCTGTATCCGAGTAATGAAGACATCAGCTTGGCTGTTTCCCACATCCTGAAGTCCTTCCACAACCCTTCCACCAGCCTTATCTGTGCCAAGGCCGAATGTAAGTCATTTAAACAGCACATGTTCTTTTTATTAATAAACAAAACGCAGTGCTGTAGAACATAGGGGACGGTAGGCGGTGTTCTTCATTTTTACAATGACAAAGATTTTAGCATATATTTGCAAGTGTCATGTAAGGTTATTGTCGGCCTGTGAGCCTCTGTGCTGTTTTCTTGCAGAAACAACCATAGCTCCCAACTGTCCCTGATTTCGAGGGAATGTCCCTGATTTCGAGGGACTGTCCCTGATTTGGAGCAATGTCCCTCTGTCCCTCTTTCCTCCTCATTTGTCCTTCATTTTGGTCTGATCCATATAGTTGTATATAAAATGCACTTTTTATCTATGAAAAGGTGTTTCCCAGCGCTAAACCTTTCATCTGATTTCTAAATTGCTGCATTTGTAAATTCCAAAAGCCAATATAAAGGAATAGTAGTGGTAAAAAAAAAAATAATCACTTGTGTGTTTAACCAATCTTGTTTTTTGTACAAGTCTCCTTTAAGGGGGTGTGGCCAGGGGTGTGTCCTATACCTGCATACTTTTGCTGATAGGTGTCCCTCATTCCCATCTCAAAAAGTTGGGAGGTCCAGCCAACAGTTGGTGCAGCCTTTAGGCCTCATGCACACCAGACATTTTTGACGCTGCTTCTAGGGGCGTCTTTTTTTTTTTTTTTCTGCTTCTGAACGCCCATGCATGTTAGCCTATGGACATGCACACGTAGGCGTTTAGAGGCAGGAAAAAAAAAATCCTGCCGAGGAGCTGCAGGATTTTGGTAGAAAAAAACAGTTAATACTAGGTGTGTTTAGCACTTGAGAATCTTGAAAAAAAAAATGTTTTCATTTTTATTCTGGCCAATGAAATTAATTAACGGCCAAACGCTTGACAAACCTAAACTCGTTATACACGTTTACAAGCGTCAATCGTTTTTTTCTGCCAAAACACCGCTGCCAGGAGGAAAGGAGTCTAGGGGAGATCGAAAAAATGTCCAGCGTGCATGAGGCTTTAAAATGATATTAAAGGCAAATATATATATATATAAAAGAAATAATAATAATAAACATGTTATACTTACCTGCTCTGTGTAATGGTTTTGCACAGAGCAGCCCTGATCCTCCTCTTCTAGGGTCCCCCTTTCGGCGCTCCTGGCCCCTCCCACCTGCTGAGTGCCCCCACAGCAAGCAGCTTGCACTGGATTAACACAAGCAGGCTCACTCCCGAGCCGCTGCCCTGCATGTCCATTCACACGCAGAACCGCAGCTCGGCACCCTTCTATCTTCTCACCTACTAGCAAATGTATGTAGGCATAGGACATGCTCCCTGCCACACCCCCTTAAAGGACAATTAACCAAAAAAAGGCTAATTAACCGCTTAATGACCGAGCCTCTTTCTGAGATTTGTTGTTTACAAGTTTTTTTTCTAACACCCTAGAGAATAAAATGGCGGCCGTTGCAATACTTTCTGTCACACCGTATTTGCGCAGTGGTCTTACAAGCGCACTTTTTTTGGAAAAAATACACTTTTTTGAATTAAAAAATAAGACAGCAGTAAAGTTAGCCAGATTTTTTATATATTGTGAAAGATAATGTTATAATACCCAACATGTCACGCTTCAAAATTGCGCTCGCTCGTGGAATGGCGACAAACTTTTACCTTTAAAAATCGCCATGGGCGACGTTTTAAAAAATTCTAAAGATTGCATGTTTTGAGTTACAGAGGAGTTCTAGGGCTAGAATTATTGCTCTCGCTCTACCGAACGCAGTGATACCTCACAAGTGTGGTTTGAAAACCGTTTTCATATGCAGACGCTAATAATACTCAGGAGGAGTGGCAGAATGTGTTTTGGGGTGTCATTTGTGGTATACACATGCCATGTGAGAGAAATAATCTATTACAATGACAATGTGGTGGTGAAAAAAAATCTTAATTTTGCAAAGAATTGTGGGAAAAAATGACAACATCAAAAAACTCACCATGCCTCTTACTAAATACCTTGGAATATCTACTTTCAAAAAAAGGGGTCATTTGGGGGGTATTTGTACTTTCCTGGCTTGTTCGGGTCGCCGTCAGTACATCAGGTGTGATCAATTTTTTATGATTTTCACCACAGCTTGTAGGCTCTCTAACTTTCAAAAAGACCAAATAATATCCACTAATTTGAGTTATTTTTTTACCAAAGACATGTAGCAGTATAAATTGTGGCCAAAATTTATGAAGAAAAATTAATAATTTGCAAAATTTTATCACAGAAACTGAGAAAAATGCTTTTTTTTTCAAACTTTTCCGTCTTTTTTCATTTATAGCGAAAAAATAAAGCCCAAAGGTGATCAAATACCACCAAAAGAAAGCTCTATTTGTATGAAAAAAAGGACAAAAAATTCATTTGGGCACAGTATTACATGACTGAGTAACTGTCCTTCAAAGTGTAAGAGCACCGAAAGCTGAAAATTGGTCTGGTCACGAGGAGGGTTTAAGTGCCCAGTTGTCAAGTGGTTAAATGTGAGATCTGGGGTCAAAAAGACCTATTTACACTATAATGCAATAAAGAAGAAAAAATAATTGTCATCTAAATATTTTTTTTTTTTAAATGGCCCTTTAAGAGCTATGATATGGAGACAGGTGGGGGCCAGCTTCCCCTCACTAGTCTCAGCCAGCAGAAGGACCCGATCACCTCCACCGCTGCCGTCAGCTCCAGAGCGCGACAGTACTGGGATCCCCTCTCCTGCCGCCAATGAACGTTCCTGGCGAATCCGCCGCAGAGATCACTATTTTTGGAAACCGAACCGCCGGCCGAAGAAGAGGATACCAGGGTTATGGCAGTTAGCTGCTGCTATTACAAAGCTATCCCTCTTCAAAGTTAGGATGTATATCGGCGTGCGGTGGTCCGGAAGTGGTTAAAGCCACAAGTGCTTTTTTACCACTACTGCAACAATTTAGAATATGGATCAATGGCACTGGGGAACACATTTTGAAAGATAAAAAGTGCATTTTATATACAGCTTTATAGATCAGACCAAAATGAGGGACAAAGACTTTGCTCCAAATCAGAGACAGTCCCTCTAAGCCCACATACACACGGTCGGAGATTTTGCCAACCAAATCCGTCGGATTTTGCCCGAAACTGTTGCATACACACGGTTGGGCCAAGTTGGCGAAAAATCAGATCTTTCAGAACGTGATGACGTAATTTCTTTACGATGGGACTACATTCAGGCTAGTAGCCAATAGCTTTGATGTAGGAATTTGATCTGAGCATGCGTGGCACTTGGTCCGATCAAAATGCTCTACACATGATTGGATTAGGTCCGTCCGGCCCAGTTGGTCGGGAAATATTTCCAACATGTTGGAAAATTGGGTCGGACGGAGATTCGGACGGAATCAGTCTGATGCATACCACACACAGTCGGATTATCTGACGACACGGTCCGATAGGACACATTCCGACAGATTCTCCGACCGTGTGTACAAGGGCTAAGGCTGGATTCACACCTATGCATTTTTAGTGCTTTTTGCATTTTGCAGATTTGCTCTACATTCCAGTTAACATGGTTTCCTATGGAACACGTTCTGTATTGCAAATCTGCAAAATGCAAAAAGCACAAAAAATGCATAGGTGTGAATCCGGCCTAAATCGGGGACAGTTGAAAGCTATGGGTGTATGAGAAGTGATAAAAAGTGCTGCGTCCTATATAGAATTGCAGTTTAATCAGAGGAAATCATGGACTTTTTAGGCATCAATATATAAAAAAAACTGTTTTTATTAGTGACAAAATAACAAAATTTATTTAAAAACATATAAAGTACAGACTTATAAAAGCAGTAAACAGCACTTCCAACTCTATCCGCTGGGCCCGGTTCAGTGCATGTATGACCACTGGGAAGATTCCTTGGTAGAGTGGAAGCAAAATACAATTTTTAAAGATACAAGCTTATTATATTTTGCTAGGTAGTTTGCACAGCTATCATCTGGTGTTTATGGGCACATTCCTGTCGCTGACCTTCCTGTGGAGAGATTTGCTTTGTGCAGTTTTATTTAAAGCGAAGCCTGTTGTGTCTTTCTTGAAGCCCGGGCTGATTTGCTTTCTACTGGAGAGCGGCAATGGAATCTGTGAAATTCATTGAACACGTCCGATTCTGTAACCTCAGTAACGTTAAAACGTTCTTTTACATTAAGTGCTAGTGGGATCATGTCAGTTGTAAGAAAGGCTTTTATTTTCTGTTTTATGGACACTGAGCAAAATCTCTCTATTTTTTTTCAAGAGCGGGTAAACCCACAATTAGGCATTAATCACCTTACTGGGTTAAATTACATGGCTTAAATAACTAGAGCATTTATATTTAACCAAATCTGCCCAGCATGGTTGCGGCCCCGTTCCTTGGCTGACAATTAATATCTTTAAAAAGCTGTTCAGGAGAGCGGAACGTCCTTATTTCACATTTTACTGGAACAATGCTGGGACTATAGGCTAAACAATGTTCTTGCAATCTTCTTGTTAACAGAACAACGAGTCTATGTAAAACCACTGTAGTTTAGCAACATTCTGTTCCTTATAGGGCTTGGTAATTAAACTATTTTTAATTTTTTGAGGTCCTCTACCCTGATGGAATATGGCATTATTGGCCATGATGAGTATGGCATTATTGGCCATGTCCCCCCCAACGGGTTTTACAGTCCAGTTTCTCACCTTACTGGAGCTAAGACAAGGTTGGACAGTTTTTGTCCTCCATGTTGAACAAGCTGTCTAAAGAGAAAGTGCTCGTCCTGTTGTTGTCACTGCATTTAATACAATAATTAAAAATTAAACAAAAATTAGTAAATAAACTATTTTTAGATTCAAAATTTTACATGAAAATTTTTAAGGTCCTCCTCTTTGATGCAGTATGACATCCTTGGCCATGCTCCCCCTAGGGGTTTTTCCAGTTTTCATCCTTGCCTTTCGTCGAGTTAGGGCAAGGCTGGAGAGGCCTAAAGTGAAAGTGCTCCTGTTGGTGCCACTGCTTTTAGTACTAGAATGCACTTTTATTAGTGAAGTTGAATGAATCTAATATTTGTACCATTCAGAAAGGGACGACGTTGCACAATAAACAGCAGTTGTGTGTACTCCAATCACCCCAAACATAAAATGACCTGTCTCGAGGTAATGTGGGTAACAAATGGACAAGGGTCATGGAAGAAGTAGCAAGGCAAAGAGAAGTTGGGTATATAGCTGACCAGATATTTTTGCTGAAATTAATTATCCTCCCACCCCCTTGGGGCCTTGGAAAAAGATGTCTTTTTGCAACTGGAAAGACATTGGTGGAGCAGTGAGAAGCATGTAGCCTGTATCTTTTGTGGTGGTGTAAATGTGAAACACTCAAAGGTAGACCCAAAAGAAGAAGAGCAGAAGGACGGAAGAGCCTTTATTATGTAGTATGTAGTTGATGCTACAAAAGCATTAATTAACAAAACTGTGTTCTTATATCTGGTAGGCTGTGGATAACAATACGCCGATGTTATATGCAATCTTGTAAGGACACCTGTGGAGAAAATATCTGTCTCCAGGCAGAGCAGTTCTATGCCACTCTTGATGCTCAGACAGCCCAGTCCAAGATCCACTTGGGACTTGGTACACCAGGATGGTATCTTGGTTTTACTATTATATGAAAAATCACAGAGGTTTTTTGTGTAGCAGAGGTGCCTATTTAGTAAGTGTATAAAAGCACTTTCACAGTTAGAAAGAGAGTCTCAGAGGCCGTGTTTTTTCCAGGAGGAGCAGGTGGTCAACTGGGTCAAAGTCAACAGAAAGTAGTAAGAACATGGAGTAATGGTCATTGGTTTTAGTAGTTAGTAAGTATTGAGTATTAGTAGGGTGGTTTCTGTGGGGGGAAGTTGTGAGGGAACAGGGGCCAGGTGGTTAGGTGGGCCTCTGAGAAGAATTTCATGACCTGCTCTGTGGTAACAGGGTCAAAAGAGGAAAGTATTTAATGTGATGTGATCTGTAGATGTGATCTACCTTGGGGAGAAAACTGGTCAGACAGAGCAAAGTTTACTCAATATGAAGTATGTATTACAATGACGTGTTTTGTAAGATCTCACTCAAACTGTTAGAATATTATTCCAAATTCATAAATTGGCACTTATAGGTGTTATATTATATTCATATTAAGCTTGCAAAATATATTTGGTTTTATGACTAATCATAATATTAGGATGTGTGAATGTCCTTGATCAATTGATCTGATACGATTCTTCAGCTAAAGCTGAGTCAGTAAAATGTGAGATATTTCTGGTGTAGCTAGTTTGAGAATGACATAAGGTATTTTGGTATAGAATGTCATGGGAAGTCAAGAATAGATCTATGTAATTAGAGGAATAACACACATTTGTTTAAATACTGTTAAATTGGGATTAGCGTAATCTTAGTTATAATCATTAGTATTTGTATGTTTAAGTTGATAATATCTGTTACTTGGGTAGACTTTGTTATATTACATGATCAGCAGATTACAAAACAAGAAGAAGAAGAAGAAAGGAGAGCAGCGCCGATGTAGTAACATGACAAAAATTATTTATTCAAAGGTAATGCACTCACAGACAGAAGTTGCTATAGGTATATAATCATCCAGACCATGGCAGAGATCCAAGGCAGCACCTGTGAAGCATGGTGAACCTAGTACCGGTGGCGCCAGTGGTTTCCGGTGTCCCAGGCTGAATGCAAGGGTGCAAGAGGAAGCTGTAAGCAGGAAGTCTCTGCGAGGAAGGTAGGATCCGTGCACGCGTTTGAAGCATGCGTGCTCCTTCATCAGGCATGCTCTGAATGTGTGCATGGATCCTACCTTCTATGCAGAGTACCACCGGTGACGCCAGATACTAGGATCACCGTGCTCAACAGCTGCTGCCTTGGATCTCTGCCATGGTCTGGATGATTATATACCTATGTGCCTAGAACCATCTTCTCTCTAGTGAGTGCATTACTTTTGTATAAATCATTTTTGTCACGTTACCACACACAGATTGGCTCTGCTCTCTTTTCTTCTTGTTTACCTACAGAGAACTAATTATGCTCTATTGCTGGCAATCTTTCAAGTGTACCCAATGACCCTGTCCCTTCTTTCCGGTGGTTACCACCCAGGATACATGGCCTTACAGTTACCTGGAGTCCCTTCCTTTCCACTCTGTCTCCTAAACTACATCCAAAGAGACTTTACATCCATATTCCCCAGCAGAGGCGCCTTCGCTATAGCCAGATAGCCCCCAAGTGCTCCATTCTTCCCTGTTTACAAAACAAGAATAGAGTGTCACATGTCAAAGTCCATATATGATGAGTTAGTACTTCCTTTATGGAATAATGCATGCCATAAAAGGTTTTGAGTTTTGTGAGGTTATGATGTTCTCATGTAACATATAAAGCCAAGACTTCGATATTCAGGGAGACACAAACACACAGAAGGATGACCAATCTACAGTCAACTCTACATATGAAGTTCTATTCATATACCCTTCGATGTATTGGAACAGCTGCCTTCTCTCAGGAGCCGAAGGTAACTTCATTTCCTGCTTCTTCTTGATGACACGAGGCAGCATTGAAGAAAAGCACATGGAAGACACACATGCCTGAGCAGCCATTATTTCAAGCTTGATACATTTTTCATACGTATTGCTTCTATTTCATATATTTTTACCTACACTGAACTTTTATGCTTTTTACATTGTATTTATGATGCCAACTGTGTGACAATAAACTCACATTTTTGTTTTTAAGTCAGTCTGACTATCAATGCTATTCATCCAGAAACGCCTTGAGATACAAGAATATTAGTTATCTTCAATATTTTTCACAAACTTAATAAGCTCTTTCTCTGTAGCCCCAACTCAATATTGACTTCACGGTACCAGTTTCTAAAATTAAATGTTGTTGAGATTAATAAAAAAAAGGCTCATAAATGCTTATTAGGGTAACCCATTTTCACAGATGTTATTCCGTAATTACAGGGTATTATGGCCTGACCGTGGTCTTGTATCAAAGATATCAGAATATTATAAAACTAACAATCAAGTGAAATGAATAAAACAAAGAGTCCTGCGCAAATCGTGCCACTCTTAAAAAATACAAAAATATATATATATATATATATATATATATATATATATATATATATATATATATATATAAAATGAAAACGTGAAACAGTCAATGTATAAATAAAAAAATATATTCCAAGAATCGCACACAAATGAGTGAGGATAAAATATGGAAAAAAAGCGGGACCAGATATTCCAAAGTCCACTAATCCAGGCTCTCAGAACTCTCACCTTAAGATGAAATATGCAAGCACATCAAATAAAGCCCCAGAAACTTCTCCTTTGATTCACTGTATTAGGCCATTAAGGAAATGCAGGTGAAGGATGTGATAAAAACTTCCGCCACTAGAGGGCCAATCCCAGCTTATAGGTATTGCACTGTAGATATAGACATCTATTCCGTAGTGTATGGCTCGAAAAAACACAAGGGAGAGGGGGAAGGAGAGAGAGAGAGGGGACTCCAATCGTGTAGTAATTTAAATAAGCAGATAAATTTATTTAAAAAAGCCAAGACTCTCACATTTCAAACAATTAAAAAATCACAGAGAGAGGAAGATGGTGATCTGGCGTCTTCCGCCAGTCTTACGCTACTTCCGGTTTGTCCTACGGCCACTCCCTACGCGTTACGTCATACCACGTGACTTCTTCATGGGGATCCTGGGTTTCCTCCAGGTACTCCGGTTTCCTCTCACACTCCAAAGACAGGCAGGTAGGTTAATTGGCTTCTGTCCAAAATTAGCCCTAGTATATGAATGGGGACCTTGGATTGTTGGCTCCTTGAGGGTAGGGACCGATGTGAGTGTGCAATGTACAGGGATAGGGACAATTGTAGACACTCACTCAGGTTGAACTGGATGGACTGGTGTCTTTATTCAACCTAACTATGAAAGGGTTTTTTATTCTAGAGCAAGGTTGCCCAACCTGTGGCCCAGAGAGCCCTCTGATGAGGCTCATGGAGCCCTCCTGTTCTGGGATGGTGGGTAGGCAATACCAGACTGCGGGTTCCATCCCAGAGCATCAGTGTTGTGAATGAAGCCATCGGTAGAGGAAGCAGCCGGTTGCCAATCAGAGCCACATAAGCCAATGTGTCCTGTATAGTTACGGCTCCCAAGCTGAGTGATACCAGATGCACTCTGCCTGGAACAGCAACAGCCGGCGATACCTGAATGGAAGACTGTTAATAAAGGTAAATTTATTACTAAAATCACAGTGAATGCAGTATGGACATATATATTCTGCAGTGGTTACTGGGCAGCTTTCAAACTGATCCACAGTTGCAGTGCACCTGTGGGTTACCTGCACTGAGCCATAGAATTCTGTTATTACCTGTGGGTTTGGTGCGCTTTCAGATTGGAGTAAAGTGAGCTGTGTCCATGTCCGCTCTGTATATGCAGAGTGGACACGGACCTGTCACCGCCCGCTCTGTGGCCCACGACTGGTTACCAAGTCTCTTAAGTGGCCCACGCTCTCCAAAAGGTTGGGCTCCCCTGTTCTAGAGTCACTGAAATATCAATATGTGGGCACTTTAGAAATAAGTAGTATCTAGCAGAGGTCTTCTTTGATTTTTATTTCTTATAAACATTTTTTTACATTTGATCTAAATTTTCTTGTAGCTTACAACTTGTGTCTTTGTATCCTGATTTTTTTTTTCTTTTGTGTTGTATAAAAAAAACGTTCTCAGCAATGTGAGCTGTGGAGATATGGCTGGCTGTGAAACTCGTGTGCTATGTGTCAAATTAAATTCATGTCAGATGCTAGGAATAAAATTAGAATAGAATGCAGATGTTACACTGTTCTGTACTGTTATGTCAACTATTCACCCTTTTATGCTCCCTTCATTACTCACACTCCTTTTCTACCCATTCATTTCAGATGTTTATTATTAAAGCACATCTATACCCTTTATTTAAAGGAAAAGAAAATGTAGCTATTAATTGACTTTGCTTAAAGTATGTGCTGTACATTCATCATTGTCATGTTTAAATAACCTTGTTTCCATGTAGAGAGTGTAATAACTAGATATATAGTGGGTGTATACGCAATATATATATTCATAGATATAATATGTAGCGGATGACATTTGGGATCAATGTTTCCTTATGTTCAGAGTCTCCTTTTGTCATATTGTGATTTCTTGTGATATTACAGTAAAAAGTTAGGATTAGAAAGGAAAGTTGTAGCCTAATGGAAACCTAGGTATTGTTTATAAAGACCCTAATGACTTACCTACCTGACATTTGGGATCAAATGTCACACGCATTGTAAATTTAGTTTTTTCCTCAGGACCCTACGGTTCTGAGGGTTGATTGTGTAGGTAGGCCTTAACACCAGTCTGGCCAGGCCATGTTTTGAAGTTCTGCCTGGTCATGTGAACAGTGAGGTGCACATGACAGGCTAGAACCAGGCCTGGTTGGATGTTTGGGTATGGCCCTCTCGGAGCCAATCAGCGGGAGTGCCAGGCCTGCTGAGGAGTCTGGGAGGGAGGTACTTAAGCAGGTGTGGGTCACGTGTTCAGGGTTCCGGAGTTGTTAGTGAGACCCGTGTAGTCTGTTCTGGTTCCAGGACCGGGGTAGCCATGTGAGGGGTCCCGGTCACGGGGTGTCTGACATCCCGTAGCATGTTCCTGTCAGTGGCCCCTGATAGACCTGTCTGGTCTGGGGTAGGGATCCATCTGTTCCCGAGTCTCGGAACCTGCTGGTCCGAGGCACTGTAACTGAGGGAGGATTCAAAGTGTCCGGGTGTGCTCTCGGCTTGAAGGGACACCACAGCTCGTGGAAGTGACCGGGGGAGGACTCTTCGGAGGAGGGCCGGCAAGTGGCATCCTGAGAAGTGCCTGGTTATTGAGTTGGGAAGGACATTGATGAGTTCACACTTTTCTCTGGAGGTGCTTTCGTTGAGAATGGATGCATAAGACTTAGACTAAAACTGCATGATAGTGTGGTGCAGGGTTGCCAACCTTCAGAATTAAAATTTTCCTGACATGACACAAATAATTTACTGATGGGCCCATTTTTTTTTTTTTTACTGACATAACACAAAAAGTTTTTCTGAAATTACTGTTTAATGCAAATATCAATATTTAAGCTACAAATATATAGCTAGTGCAATTAGCAATGTGCTTAAGGTATAAAAAAAGCCAAAAAAAAACATAGTTTTCCTATTACATGATGGTCAGGTTAATTTAATCCAGCACAAAGTTCTCCATTACATCAGAGTATACAGGGTTCCCTCTTACAGTACGAAGGGGAACTCTGCAGAACCTGATGAAAAAGGGAACACTGCTGTAAGGGAGAACTCAGAGGACTCTGATGTAAGAGGGCATGCTGCAGACTCTGGTGTAAAGAGAAACTCTGATGTAAGGTGGTTTATAGTAAGCAGAGCACCCCCCTTACATCATAGTCCACAGCGTTCCTCTTTACATCAGAGATCCCACTTACATTAGGGTCTGCAGCATTGTCCTTTACATCAGAGTTTCCCTTTACATGATGGTCCTCAGAGTCCCCCCTTACACTAACACTAGAGGTCAGAAATGAGCAATTGATATTTTCTACTGTAAGAAAGTGAGTTTATAAAGTTAGAATAATGTGCATCTTTAAAGTGTGTGCAGTTTTTATGTTAAATTCATGAATGCCAAGTAATTTGTAACACTAACATGTTTTTAATACCTAATCACAGAGGCTCTCACTCTCAAGTCCCGAATCCCCCTCCAGTCCTGTAATTCATAAAAGTGCCAAGCGCTGCCAAGGCGTCGCCGTGCGCCTGCCCCCCAGTCCGTGCCTGCCCGAGCCCTCCCGAGCTGGGACAACTTTGAAAATGCACATGCATAGTTCTGAAGCCAGCCTGCGGGCATTTTTTTTGTGGGCAGCCCCTGTCCGTAACAGACATTTAGAAACAGTTTGCAAATCAGCTGATTTTTACAAAGTGTCCATAAATTTACCGACTGCTGGCAACTCTGGTGCGATTTGAACTTAAACAATTAGAAACTAGACATTTTGCATTGTCTACGAGTTGGGGCTGTGCTGGAAATAGTTGCCAGTGAATCTGGTGTGAACAGGTTCTTATGCCCCATACACACGATTGTAAATTCTGCCAGCAAAAGTCAGATGTGAGCTTATGGTCAGAAATTCCGACTGTGTGTATGCTCAATCGGACTTTTGCTGGCGGAATTCCCACCAGCAAAAGATTGAGAGCAGGCTCTCTATTTTTCGGTCGGAAAAAGTTCAGATCGTAAATTCCGATTGTCTGTACCAATTCCGACGCGCAAAATTCCTATGCATGCTCAGAAACAATTTGAAGCATGCTCTGAAGCATTGAACTTCATTTTCTCGGTTTTATGTCACCGCGTTCTTGGCAGTCGAAAGTTCAAAGAACTTTTGTGTGACTGTATTTATCCAAGCCAAGCTTGAGCGGAATTCCATCGGAAAAACCATCCAAGATTTTTCAGACGGAAATTCCGCTCGTGTGTATGGGGCATAAATGTCCTTTCAAAAGTAATTTCCTATTTTTATAAAGTCTTTCTTTAAAATAATATCTGGTGATCCCACCTTGAAGGTCATTGTTCAGGTACTTCCTGTTATAGGGTGGCCACCCTCTGTCCCTGTCTTCCAAAAGTGCTTCTGGGTTGTCATCCTGTCACACGGGCTTCCAGTGGAGACTACAAGTGGCTGTTTCTACACATAATAACCCACATTTGTTATCCTAAGGAAATTCACCTTGAGAGATAGCATGTAGCCATCACTGCAGAACATGTAGATATCCAGTGGCTTACATATGTTCACTGGTTTAGAAACAAAGATAGTTCAGTGGTGTTCCCTTTTCACAATACCTTCTTTCTAACAACATCTTATCAGTACTGTCAATAGCCTTGTCCTTATTTCTTTCTTCAGGTTTACTTCGGCTAGAGGAACTGGTCCGCCAATTCCTAATATCAAAAGACACCCTGTCTGTCCGAATGTTGGATGAAACCAATGATCCAACACCGTTATTAAAGGAAATCCGCGATGACAAAGTATCCACCATCATTATTGATGCCAATGCAACAGTGTCCCACCTCATTCTTAAAAAGGTCAGTAGTAGCAGAATTCATAGCATCCCCCTTCAGTTTCTCTGGGCTTATCTATTGAAAATGTACTCCTGGCAGCCAATCAGGGGTTAGCCTTCACTATCCAAAATACTAGAGAAATGACAGTTGTTTTGTGATTAGTTATTAAAGCCAACTTTACATTTCTGTTGTTCTAACTCCATTTTCTCAGATTTTTCCACTCACCTATTTTTTATTTTTTTGTTCCTTCTCCCGTAGGCCTCTGAGCTTGGTATGACGTCTGCCCACTACAAATATATTCTGACAACAATGGTAAGACTACAGTTAAAGGGGGGGGGGAGATAGAGGGGGGTTTAAATAAATTGAAATGGTGGAATTTTTTTATAAATTACAATTAAATAATTTGATAGGAACCGTTAATGCAAGGACATGAAAAAGATCTGAAAACAAGGTTTTATGAGGACAGCGAAAAATAAAATAAAACTTTATTGGAAGGAAATTTCCGCTAAATGTTTTTGCTGTAGAAGAACTAGATAAATGGCAGTTTGAAAAAGAAACTTCAGGCACGTTGAAGTGACGTAAAATAAATTTGTGAGCTGCAGTCTATGAAATGCAGAAATCGCACTGCAGTCAGAGTCATCTTCATCCATAAGGCTGCATTCACACCTGAGCGTAGCGTTTTCAAGCGTTTTTTGCGGCGTTTTTTACCGCGATTTGCCGCGAATTTGTGCAGGGCAAAAGGTCACCAATGTTAAAAGAAGAAAAACGCCCAAATCAGCCCGATTCGTGCGACAAAAAAGGGTCCGGAACTTGTTTGAGCTTCAGGCGTAGGGCTTCAGGCGACTTGGAGTGGAGATGTGAACCATCTCCATTGAGAATAATGGATTTTTTCCCCTCCAGCGTTTTGTAGCTTCAGGCGTCAAGCTACAAAACGCTCAGGTGTGAATGGGGTCTTAACTTCAGATCGGACATAATTTAGATTTGCCATATTAAACAGGGGTTTCAGGAGGCCTGTGCTCAGGATTGCATCTGCATGCTAGTAGTTCTGTACTATGCAACCTCTCCAATAAATCTATGGCCCATAGATCATAATGAGGTAGAAGACAGGAGTAGATTCAATGGATTGTCTATGATTTAAGTGGGTATCCAGCCAAACATTTTTATTTTAGTTTTGGATAAAATGGGGATAAGGATAAGAGCCTCCTCTGGGTTTTTATGGAAATGTTACTCCTGTTTGTGTCCGTGCTCAACTTTCTGATGTCTGGTGAAAGTGTACTTTCTAGTGGAGCTCTGCAAAGCAGAAAAAGAATGAGGTTCTAACCCTTCCCCACTTTGTCTAAAACAAAAGTTTTGACTAGATATGTACTTCTTTTTTTTTATTCTTTATTTATATCGACCAATAACATCCTGAACAGTTTGATATATATAAAGGATAGCACAGAGGATGGAACAATCTGACATAGGAGCTACTGCATCAAAAGTAGAGAATACAACAGTGGATCGAAAAACAAATACTCATATAATTACATATACAGTATAACCAATATCTCTACTGTAGGTGGCATTTTCCCAGGTATGGTCTCATTTTCTGTAATACATTCCAGTGATTAGGGGGGATTTAGTAGTGAAGGGGAGTACAGACTATGAAAAGATGAGGATGAGGCCGGGTAGTTGGTAGAGTGGGAGAGAAGAAAAAAAAAAGGAGTGGTGGAGTGTGTTGGGGAGCAGGAGAAGGGGATGGGGATTAAGGGAACTTTCTAAATCTAAGCTGGATATGCACTTTAAAGTCACAGTCACAGCGATTCCACTTCTTCCCTTGCTCCATTAGTGATGTCATCCCTCACATTCACTTTAAAATCATTCTTGATATACAGGCATACCCTTCCCCCTTTGCTTCCCTCCCTCTCCCTACGATATAGGAAATACCCCTGAATGGTTGCCAGCCAATCATGTGAGTTGCCAAACAAGTTTCTGAAATTCCCACAAAATCAAAATCCTCCTCGTAGATTAGCAGCTTTCAGTTCTCCCATTTTATTAGCTAGACTTCTAGCATTGGTATACAAGCCTCACAATTTTGTCCTGTTCCATACTATTTCCTTGTTAGTTGCTACAAGGCTGCTTACCTTGTGTTCTGGTATTCTGGCCACCCTACCACTGATGCCCTCAATATTACCCACAGAACCTTGCTCATTGCTGGCTAGTGCTACATCTAGACCCCCCCCCCCAACACCTAGTTTAAAAGCCCCCTCTTTCTGGCCATCTTCTCTCCCAACAGAGCTATACCATCCCCATTAAGGTGCAGCCTGTCCCTCTGGTAACCGACTGAGAAGTCAGGCCAGTTCTCGAGGAACCCAAAACCCCTTCTTCTACACCAGCTCCTCAGCCACTTGTTAATTTCCCTAATCTCCTTCTGCCTCTCTGGTGTGGCTCGAGGTACAGGTGGTATTTCTGAGAATATTACCTTGGAGGTCCTTCTTCTCAATAGAGCCCCTAAGTCCATGAAATAATGTTTTAGGACACTTCACCTTCCTCTAACTTTCTCATTGGTACCAACATGTACCATGACAGCTGGGTCCCCCCCAGCCCCACCCAATAAACTGTTAATTTTTTATGTTTTTATTTATTTATTCAACAACTTGTTGGTGTTGCACTTTAAAAAAAATGTACAGAATTTAAAAATATAAGCATTTCATTCATTTGTAAATATCTTCGCAATGCTTTGTGTCAGATACATTATGAATGGGATGAAGTTGTGAAAAAAATATATACTTTTTATCTACAGTAAAACATTTTTAATTAACAGTGGTCAAAGTTAAAAAAACTTTTTTTGTTTTGTTTTTTATTTTTTAACATTTTTGCCTGTAGATTACATAGAAAATGAAATGGTTTTGTAAGACAATATCACAAAAAGACAGCATTGTTTGTCTTAAAAAGAAAAAAAAAGTATTGGTCCCCTAAAGAGGAACTTCACCCTTTTGGGGTTCATTTTGATATTAACCTCTTTTTATCTTGTTCTTTGGGTTGAGCTGAACGAACATACTTACCCGCCCAGATATTCCAGTCTTGTCCTCCTGTAATCCTCTGAAAAGCTACCACATGCAGGATTCCATGCCATCATCATCTTTGCTGACATGATTAGGAAGCCGGTAAAATTGTAGAAGTAAAAAAGTAATTTGTAAAAGTGAGTGAAGGTCCTCTTTTTAAGTAAAGTTATCACCAAACAATAACTATTAACTTGTTCTTAGCAGAAAATGTGACGATTTCTCTAGTCCATAAGCGAGAACTGAACTAGTTAAATAGCAAAACTTACATTGCATAGCGATTTTGCAGAATTTCTAGCCTGCAGGTTTGGGAGAAACAGGCAATTTTGTATAGCAGGGCTCATTTGAGTAGAAAGTCATTGCCAGAATAAAAAAACAAAAGCCTTTGGGAGGTAGTCTGTGTAACTCTTTCGTGTATTTCCTTGATACTTTTCCGAGCTTGACTAGCGTACGCCTTTCATATTATACTTTTTTCATCAGTGTTAAGTTTTATCAACCTGCAGATCCTGTGATAAGAATTCCTTCCAGCCGGCCACTCTGAGCAAGAAGCATATCAGTATGTAGAAATCCCCTGGCTGGCTCGCCACTTAATAGAAACGTTTGATGTCTTATGCAGATATCTTAGGCACAAAGACAAAACGATAAATGCGTGCTACTAAGTTTCTGGCTCATAAAAAGTGCACAAAAAAAAGGTTCCAAAATGAAAAGGTTCAAGCAAAGTTTTACAAAGAGCACCCATATGTTAAAGCTAATCTCTAAATGCTCTAATACACAATGAAAACATTTGTAAATTTGGATAATTTGGGGGGGGGGGGGGTTGTAATCAAAAAATAACTGGCACTGTCCCCATGCAATTGAAATCAAAAGAAGGTAAGTTCATACATCTCCTTCCTGAGAGGAGGTGCTCTGAAAAGGGGGATTTTTAAGTGATGAAATAAGTACCGCACAAATAAAATCTGTTCTAAAAACCACAAGTTTTATTTGTACAAAAGTCATTAAAACTTATGTATAAGAGCATATTCAAACATGTTTTATGACAATTTCATGTAGTGAAAACATGGTTTTGATACATATGGATTGGACATGTCTGGATCGAGGCATTTCACCCAAATGAGGGGCTTCCTCAGGATCCACGTTTCTATATTAATAAATCGAAACACTCAGATATAGATAACTAAATTTGACCGATTCATAACGCTTTATATGACCACAGTCACACAGGAAGGTATATGTACACCAAAATGTCCATGCTCATTAAAACCAAAAGAAGAGTCACCACTAAATGGCCACCATCAATCAGGTCTGATTATAAGGGAAATAGAACAAAAAGAGTGAGATAAAACAAAGGTGAGGGTTATCATCCAAGGAAAAGCCAAAGTGTATGCTTTAAACATCAAGGATCCAAACAATTGGAACATACAGGAACCATAAAGGAAGAAATATTCCAGGTTCCAATATAGCTGTGGAGGAGACTGTCCACCGACGCGATGGTCAGACCAATTTGTGTCAAAATGGCGATATCATTTGTACGTAAATTGTCCTACCTGCCAAAGTATCTGTAGTTCTGCTTAGCCAGTCTTGTGATCTAGGAACCTCTGTCAGACAGCACAGCTAAGAAAATGACCCCACTTTTCGGCACTGCAGTTACAAATAATTTCAATTTGAATAATCTCATTAGTAGCCATGCAGAATATAAAGCCATTTTTTGTGCAGCAAATGCCTTTGCAAACCCAGATAATTCATTGTAAAAGCAGCAATGGCATCATCACTCTACTGTGCATAGCTTGTGCAAAGAGTAGAGATGTGGGAGGGACCCGGCAGCTCCTCCCAATATGAGCTTCCTGCAGAAAACTGCAGTAGGGGGGCGGAAACAAGACCAGTCACCCTGCACAAACATTGAGCTGGTTTGGGATGATCTGGACAGAAGAGTGAAAGCAAAGCAATGCACAAGTGGGAACTTCTTCAATATTGTTGGGTGAATGGTTCGGCCCCAGTATGAGTTCGGAACAGAACATTGGTTGTTCGCCCCATTTGGGGAACAATCAAATTTGCATGGTATTCGCCATGCCGAACGCCCTGCGATGCACAAAGCTGTTTGTTAAGGAGTGGGACCGGGAAGCAGGCCGCGGCGTCCTTAACAACTGATAAGTCATCAGCTGTCAATGGACTTCCCCGCTGATAGCTGAATAAAAAATAAAGCATTTAGCAGTAAAAATTTATGGATTGTAAGGGGAAGGGTCTGGTATGGACTGGGGGGGACCACACGCCATTTTTATTTCAATAACTGGGTGTCGGCAAATGCAACTGAGCGTCAATTTAAATGGGATTTGACTCATTTCCTTTTCTTTTTTGAATTTTGAAATGTCATTTTTGTTGCAGCATGTTCTATGCATGCTGCAGATGCCCTATTTTACAGACAGACTAAGGGGACACCCCCCTCCCAAGGGCACTATATTTTAATGATTTTTTCATTTTTATTGTTGCACTGTAAGCATCATTAAAATCACTGCTCCTGAAAAAACGATTTTTGCTGTAGGGACACCCAAGCTCACTCCCGAGCCGCTGCTTTGCATGTCAAATTCAGACACAGAGCCGCAGCTCTGCCCCACCCCCTTTCTCTTCTGATTAGCTCACCGGCTTTGATTGACAGAAGTGGGAGCCATGGGCTCCCTCTGCTGTTCCAGTCAATGAGGAGGGAGAGTTCCTGGAGTGCCGAGACTCTTGTGCAAATTGCTGGATTGGGAGGGGGCTCATTTGAATATTGGGGGGCGGAGGGGGGGCTGCTACACACAGAAGTTTTTTTTTACCTTCGTGCATAGAATGCATGAAGGTAAAAACGTTGAACCTATAGAACCACTTTAAAGAGGAACTTCACCTTTTGGGTGAATCTCCACTTTAAGCAGTACAGCTAGGTCAGTGACCCGGTCCCAGTCTGCTGATTGGAACTATTTGTGCATGACAACACAGTGGTGAGGTCATCACTGGGCTCTCTCCTGTCAGCACGCTTCCAGTGTTAGTTTGATAGTAGTGTCTGAATGGCTCACATTGTGTCCTACATTGCAATCTGAGTCCCGCTGTTAATTATCTTTTTAACAAAAACGCAAGTGGATTGAAAAATTACATGTTGTTATTTTCCTGGAGTTCACATCAAGTTTATAATGCTCTACAATGGCTCCCCCATGTACCTGGGGAGCCATTGTAGAGCGGCAAGTGGGAGAAGAGGAACTCAGTAATGTGTCTCTGCTGCTTCTTTTAAATTTCACTTTAATACTTGAAGAAATCCATAGGAATATATTGTTCCAAAATTGCTATGTATTACTTCAAGACAACTCTTTGCACATACTTACAAAGACATTTTCCAGTTATAGTATAAAGAGGTTTTCCAAATATAACCACACACAGCTACTTTGTAGGGAACCGACTATAAAAATAGCAAAAACGTCTTCATCAGAAAAGAGATGCCTTAAAGTGAACCTGTACTCCATTTTAAACTATGTCGTGCTTAAGAGCAGACACAATAAGGTGCTATAACCCAAGGGTGCCCAATCTTTTGACCTTCATGGGCCACATTGGCGAAGGGGAATTGTCTTGGGCCATACATAAACACTAACAATAAGGATAGCTAATGAGCAGAAAAAGTCGGGCAGGTCACAAATTAATGATCACTGATGTGGATAATGTACCTATCTGAGTAATAAAACTTTTTGTAATATTTATTTTTCAATGTTTTTGATAAACGAACACATCAATATCTGATTAGATGGATGTACTGTAGTAGCATTCTCATTTAATTCTCAACATGCTCATCAGATATTTTGGTTCTAATTTTGCCTTTTGTGTGCTTTATCCTTAAAAATAGTTGCTCACAAATATAGCTATTGCCAAAAACTGATGCCATGAATAAAGCTTGATTTTGAAGAGTAGGAAGACAAACTGTCAGACACTGTCAAACAGACACTGTCAAATTTTTCTTTGGCCGTATGTGTTCGCTAAGTGGAAACACATTTTTATGTAAAAATTCAATATTTTTAAGTAAGTTTACAATTTTTGTTGGGCTGCAATCATAGCCGTCTTGGCCCGTATTTTGGACACCCCTGCTATAACCTTTACTAGCCAGAAAACATTTTTTTTTTTGACAAGCCCTGATTATCTGATGATCTCCTTTTAATTTGTTAAAGGGGGGTCTGACTCTTCTTCCTGACTTCATATATAAAAAGATGGCCATATACTGAGTGAATTTCAGCCAGTCTCTGATGAATTGACCGAAATAAGAGCTGTGAGTAGCCCGGTCAACACCATCTGATTGGACATCCTTCGTTCTGAATCTCAAAGGAGCTGGGCAGAAAATTCTTGACTGAACAGCGCCTGCATCAATTCATGTTGGGTATTCTGACAGCTGTGAGTGCCAGCTGTCAGAATACAATAGGGGAGATCACATGACTGCTGATCTTTTGGTTCTCTATCTTCTTGGAGTGGAGAGAAGTGACTGTCAGTCACCTCTCTGTGCTCTGCCCCTGGAGTGTTCACCAGAACGCTGGGCTGGGGATGGGGAGGGTGCAGCTAGCTTCTGCTCTTAGCCGCAGGCTGAGAGCTGGAGCCAGCTGTCAATCAGGAAGCTCAGTGGATCCCAACAATATGGTTGGGGTCCTTCCAAAGTCTGGATCAGCTCTGCGACACTGTTGGCTGACTCTGGGTCACAGGAGAGCACAAGTAAGTTCACTCCCGTGGCCCACAAGAGAAGTATGGCCAAAAAAAAGTTGGCCCTACTTCTCTTTTAAGCCAAACAATTACAGATTTGGTAAAGATGAAGCTCAATCATTTTTGTTCAGAGCCAGAAATCAATGTAATGGTATATGGGTTATGTCAATGATTAAAGCGGAGTTCCACTTAAAAAAAAATAAAAATAAAAGTCAGCAGCTACAAATACTGGCTACAAATACTGCAGCTGCTGACTTTTAATAATCGGACACTTACTTGTCCCGGGGTCCAGCGACGCTCTGCACAGCAGCACTGGCATTGTAACTGTGGGCGCCTGGCTGTGGCTTCACAGCCAGGCACCCACTGCACATACGCAAGCAGCGCCGCGCGCCGTGACTGGCCGCGCAATCATCTGGGACCTGTGACGTGTCCCAGATGATTGCCTAAAGGAAGGGGGGAGAGGTGATCTCCCTTTCAGCGCCAAGTGAAGTGACGTAAGGAGCCGAGGTGAGTAAGGAGGCAGATTACGAGGGACCCCCTAGCAACAGACATTAAGAGGTGAATAAAAATGTTTTTTTTTTCCCAAATTTTATTAATCGTTTTTAATGCAGCTGAAAATGCTAAAATAATTTTAGGAGTGGAACTTCACTTTAAGTGACTTTGCTGTTTCTTTTTTTCAGGACTTCCCCTTGTTGTCCTTGGAAGGGGTGGTGAGTGACCATTCCAATATTCTGGGGTTTTCCATGTTCAATAGTAGCCATCCATTCTATCTGGAGTTTTTGAGGAGCCTCAACATGTCTTGGAGGGAGAACTGTGAACTTACTACCTACCTGGGACCAGCTGTAAGTCACAGTGCAACTTAAATATGGCTTGCCCCTTTGGAAAAATCTTATTGACCAGCCATTTTTTGTTAAAGCTGGAGGTTAATCTGCTTATGCATTGCCATCCTTTCTTTTTATATTACATATTTTATTTTGTACCCAGTGGTGTCATCATTGGGTCCTTGTTGTGCTTCTCCATGCAATGCAGGCCAATCATGGATCCTGGGAGTGGTTGTCAGGGTGCTGTACATAGCTTCCTTAAGCATCACAGTATTCTTCTCAAAAGCCTTCAGCCCTGATGCAAGCAGTAGGCTGGCTCTTCAGATAAGTTATCCAAATGTTAAAATGCCTTGATGGTTGAATGTAAATCTGGGAGCATGGGCATTCCAAGGCAGGCTGCATTTGTATGTAGACCACCCTAGGTAATACGTGTGAGGCTGAGCTTCCACTAAAGAACTAAAATCCACTGAATGGAAGGGGTGGGTCAGGGACATCCTGGCTGGAGAGGAAAGGACTAGATGATGAGGATGTCGCTGGGCAGAGAATAAAGCAGGTTGTATCTGACTTGCTGTGCTAACCATTACTTGGACCAGTTTTATCACATGGAGTAGGTCACATACTCCCCCATACTTTGAAGTACTGGGTTTCTCTTTTAGCACTCGGCTGAATGAGAGAAGACATAAGAATATGATACAGACTCTCAGATGAGTCTAAGGCCAGCTCTTTCAATAGAAGGTGGCAGCTCAGAAAACAGACACAACATTTCATAACTGGAATTGTGATTGTCATAAATACACACATAATCAATAACATATTTCAAAAGGAAAACTTTCTTCTAGCAAGTTCTTCATTCCCTTTGCTTTATTCAGCTCTGAAAAAATGAAGATAAAATCTAAATAGTCAACAACTTTTTTTTTGCAAAAACGTTTTGTAGACGAAGCTTGGTGCTACGAAGGAGCCATGTGGGTGTGCCATGATAATGACAGCTCCAAAGCGACAGCTAGATTAAAAGTTGTTCTTAGCAACTTTTTCCTTCTTTTGTTAATTTGCAAATGATTTCTGTCAGCATTCATCACATCTCACCGGCAACAGTCTCATTACCATACAAATATTACCCTGTAAGGTCTTATGTCATAATATATTGTTTTAGCTGGAATCAGATTTAATTTATTATTTGACAAGTAAAACAGAAAAACATTTATATGGCAAAACAATTGCTAATTGTGTTTTCCATGCTTTTTAGATGTTTTATTTTGTATTTTAACATTTATTTGCTTTCTGCGGTTTCCCCAGGTCCATGCGTAGGCAAACTGTGCACATAGGTAGACATGTTGAGGAGAGCATGCCTAGAGCAGAACTTTACATACAAATTAAACATTTGTGAACAGCTAGGCATTTTATTGTAGAAGGGATACATATACTATGGGGTTGATTTACTAAAACTGGAGAGTGCAAAATCTGGTGCAGCTCTGTATAGAAACCAATCAGCTTCCAGGTTTTTTTTTTTTTTTTGTCAAAGCTTAATTGAACAAGCTGAAGTTAGAAGCTGATTGGTTACCATGCACAACTGCACCAGTTTTGCACTCTCCAGTTTTAGTAAATAAACCTCTATGTCTCTTCCCCAAAATAAAGCATATTCACAATCTTCTTGAAAATCTATACTTGCACAGCTCAGTGTACTAGCCTGGCATTTGCCAGGTGCTAGGGTCGAAAATCTTATGGGTGGAATTACATCATCCCAATGTGGCCAACCAAGATGGGTGAAGATCCCAAACCCTGCATATTCACAATCTTCTTGAGAATCTATACTTGCACAGCGCAGTGTACTAGCCTGGCATTTGCCAGGTGCTAGGGTCGAAAATCTTATGGGTGGAATTACATCATCCCAATGTGGCCAACCAAGATGGGTGAAGATCCCAAACCCCAGAGAAGGCCAGGTGAAGATATTTTTTTTTCAGAGCTGTGAAATCACAGCTCACAGAAAAATGCACAAAGGATAAAATAATAATCCGACCTCCGAAGACCAAGGGCCTCTATCCCTAAACATGGCCATTTAAGCCAAAGCTAAGTGGACCCCATTCCTTAGTTATCTGCCAAAGCTGGTTCTCCAAGTATTTGGTGTAGGGCTCTCCCAAAGAGAGATACACCAGCTGGGGAGAAGAAAAAGACCCCACAATCACATATCCTCTCCCTGACATGGCAGACCCAGATATCATTCTAACTATGTGAAGATGTTGGTGCTGGCAGGGCTTGGTTACTATGAGCAACTACATTTTGCTACTTGGAGTGTTTATTCAATAAGCCAGTACATTATGAAGGATTCAGGATTCAGAGAGCTTTTAGCTTTCATATTATTTTCTCTACCATAGCCAGTAAACCAAAAATAATTGATACACAATAATATTACAGATTTTAACAGCTCCTTCATTGCATTCCATCTATATGATAATTTAGAGTTCTTCGTTGCGGCAAGCAGAGGTGTACAACCCATCAGAAGGCAATTTTAATTATTTAACCTGGAAATCAAAGATTGGATCTGGTTAGTTGCTGTGGACAACATCTCTGCTTTCTTCTAGCTGGCTTAAACACCCTGTTGTAGGTATTGCGGTATTGACTTCATATATTTACTACAGTATTATATCAGTGCAGTGGGCCGGTAATGAGTATGGTTATTGGTTGGGACAGCAAAGGCATCTTTTGAATAGTAATTGTAGTAGATGGAATCAGAGTGGGTGGCAGGTGAAAGACCTGAGATAATAATGATCATTATATGCCAGGAGCAGATAATAAGCACACCGTTTAGTTTTGAAAAGAGCTCACTTATTATGTTTCTCTCTGTTTCCCTCAGCTGTCCGCAGCGCTCATGTTTGACGCTGTCCACGTGGTAGTCAGTGCGGTGCGAGAGTTGAACCGGAGCCAGGAAATCGGTGTCAAGCAGCTGTCCTGCAGCACATCACAAATCTGGCAACATGGGACCAGTCTGATGAATTACCTCCGCATGGTAATAGGCTTAACCAAAATTGGACAGTAGTCTTGTTTAGTGTCATTTCAAAAGTAATTTTTTGAATATTTTTAGCCTGTAACTTTCAATGAAATAATACCTGGTGATCCTGCCATTAAGGTCCTTGTTTAATTACCTCTTATAAGGTGACAACGATCCGTCCTATTTTGCATGTATAGTTTGTGACTTTATATGTACATAGGGTGACCCAGAGAAAAAATTAAGTAAAATAGGGCCCTAGGCAAGGTAGCTCCTTTGCCATCACCACCCCCCACCCCCCTCCCTTTGGTTGACATTAATGATTGCTTTAGTAGACCAGCTTTTCTCAACAAGCGTTCGGTGGAACCCTAGGGTTACTCCAGAGGTTGCTAGGGGTTCTTAAGATATTAGCAATTTCTGCCTTCGATAAGTAACCGCTGACACCAATGCCCTTTTTAGCTATCTGTATGGGAAGCACTCTTCCCATTTACCACCAATGTGAGGAACATTCTTTCCACTGGCCACCAATGTAAGTAGCATTCTTCCTACTGACCAGAGTAATGGGACTCATCTTCCAGTTACCACCAATTTAAAGGGACCCTTCTCCCACTAATTTCCAATCTAATGAAGCCTGTCTCCACTGACCATTTATGTAAGGGAGGATTTCAATGGCTGCTGATGTAAGGGGAGGCACAGTTCAAATGACTTGCTGTTCATGCCAACATTCCATGAGCTGTTGATCCAGTAATTCATTATTAGCTTGGCTTCCCAATGACCTGAAAATTATTTTAAGGACTCCAGGTTGAGAAAGGAACTTATAGACAAAGAAAAGTCACTCCATCTGCATTATTTATTCTGGAATGACCCCATTCGACACCAAAGGACTACAGGTACATCTTTCATTGTGAAGTGACAGGCAGGCATACAATTTTGACCAACTGTCTTCCTCTCCTGGTTTTCATCATGAAAGTGTTAGCTGGCATTCTGAACATCCTTCAGGTCTAAGGCTCCAAGGTTGCTTTGTGTATGATGAGGTTCTGGGGCAGCCATATCAATTTAGTACATACACAGGCTCTGATTTGCAGTGATACACTATGGTTGTGCCTTACTGTTCCTTCTAACAAAGTCTATGAGTTGGATGACTCTTAGGAAATCCATAGATGATGCAAATTTCTTTCCTGCAACCACGTGTTGCGGGAAAGAAAATCACTAAATTTCCCCTTGAATACATTCAGTGTTGATGGGGGAATCCCTCTCATATAAAGTGATTACTTTTAGGTATAATTAAAATTATCTTTGCAGTGGGGGTCCCCCTCATAACAACGGTTAAATGTTCATTTTGTCTAGGGGGGACCGAATGAGTAAAAATATCTACCTTAAGGAATAAGGTATGTGTTAATGTATATTTCTCTGCCTCTACTGCCTTGTGTGGCGCTTTAAGTCCCTAAATACATTGCGTCAGTAACTGAACATGCTTGTGACAGTGTAAATTATACTGTTTAAAATTGTTTTGGTGTATTACAAAAAAGGGAAAGGAGACATGTCTGTCCCTCCTCCCATGAGACTGCACTGACTGCCTGAAGCCAAATCTCCAACATTATGTAGGAGGAAAGGAAGTGAGTCACATGTTCCTTAAACACAGAACTGGGAAATTTCTTTGCTTCCAGCATCTAAATGGAGTGGTATGGAAGTGAAGGGAAAGTGAGGTTAAATCTAGGAAAAGTAAAAATCCTCCCTTACAATGGGACTGTCCTTGCACTGCAATGGTTAATTGCTTGTTTATGTCTAGGAGCAGCAAAACTAGTATTACTTACCTGACCCTCCACTCCTCCCCTATGCTCCAGCAGTGCAGTGTTCCTTGGCATCCTCCCAGCCAATGCATGGACCTTGCATCAGTCTTGAAGATGTCAGGGGGCATTTGACTACTAGAGTGTAGAGGACAAGAGCCTGCCAGGACCAGTCTTGCACTACAGAGGAGTCAGCAGGACTGTGGATCAAGTAAAACAACTTTTCCCAGTCCTATAGACATAAATAAGAGATTAACCCTTGAAGTGTGGGGACAGCCCCACTGCAAGGGA
Organism: Lithobates pipiens; assembly: GCF_037356315.1. Lineage (NCBI taxonomy): Eukaryota > Metazoa > Chordata > Amphibia > Anura > Ranidae > Lithobates > Lithobates pipiens. Next base: position 25,451,379 of record NW_027507788.1, read on the forward strand.
GAAATATTTACTATCCTGGAGTTCAGTTTTAAGTTACTGCTATTAATGTGGTCATTTTCCTGCATGAATAAAACATAGGTTCACTTTAAATGATCGCCTGATCTTTGTCACCCACACAGGCCATTCGTCACTTCTAAATTTGAAATATGTTTTGTCCCTTCATTCTTCTTCTTTTTCTACTTATCAGGTAGAGTACGATGGGCTGACTGGACGGGTGGAATTTAACAGCAAAGGCCAGCGGACAAATTACACTCTGCGTATCTTGGAGAAGGCAGGAGATGGTCACCGAGAGGTAAATGACATCTAGGGACAGTCTAGGGACAATCTAGAGATAACTATGAAAGCTAGGTAGTGTATTTATATATATATATTTTTTTTTTTTTTTTTTGATGGCTATGCATGTAACTGTAGAATTTTCAAGAAGCCCTAAAAAAAAGAGGAGAAAGTCCAAAGCCCATGAAGGCAGTACCTTGTAAATGTTGCCATTTTAACCACGAAGCCACCATTGTATTCGAATTTTATAGATTAGGGAAGACTTGGCAGTTCGGTTTCTGGCAGTTCAGGTTTTTGTGGATATTCCTACTAGGGAGATTTTCTTTGATTTCCTATTTCCAGAGCAGGTAATAGAGGTAACTCCACAGTGGGGACACAGACAGCAGTGCAAATTTGACAAAGAATCTAACCCTTTTTGTTTATTCAAATCAAACAAGCAAAATTTACACTCCAAAATTTACACTCCAGTCAAACATTTTACATTTTGTATAAACTCTATCATGGGATGCAACCTATCTGCTTCATGGCTCTCATTTTCTGAGATTCCTCTCCTGCGGTTGGCTTCCTTGAGTGTTAAATCTATACATTTGTCAGTTTCACAGTTTCTAAATGGCCATGTCTGAAGGAGTCCCAGTTACCATCCTCTATAGGCCTCAGAGAGGAAGGTTGGAAAGCACAGAATCATGTGATAAAAAGCTGCATTCTTTTCAGAAGCACCAAAAACTTGCCTAACTGCACTGGATCATACAGAACTTTAGCAAAATTCCCAGGATGATAAAACCATTTCAATAACTGATGTTGGTTGTTCCCTTTTCTGTTCCTTCACAGGTTGGAGTTTGGTATTCAAACCGTACCTTGGCCATGAATGCCACCAGCCTGGACATCAACGTGTCAGACACCCTAGAGAACAAGACTCTGGTGGTCACCACAATTCTGGTGCGTTCTTCTAAAACAAACCTTGTAAATTCACCAAAACTTGGTATGTCTTTGACTTAACTAGGTGTTCATCATCTACAATGATCTTTATGTGTCATTGCTGGCTTCTATATAAATATTTTACTGTCTTTGTAAATTTCCTCTGGTTGTTCTAGATGTTATCTTTTCACTACCAGCTGTATAAAAGAAGTTTATGGAATGGGTCTGACAGGCTAATTCTTCTGTTTATTTTGACGTTGTTTATCTCTTGGGAGTGTTATTTGTTCTTATGTCCCTTCCTCTGGTGGTAATCACAAATTTCTGGTTTTCTTTTCGACTGTTGATACTCAAAGGGCAAGATTGACCACTACATGACTTTTAGGCTTACATCTTCTCCTTAAAGAGGACCTTGCATCAACATGTGAGGTCTGTTTATCCTGTAGATCAGGGATATGCAATTAGTGGACCTCCAGCTGTTGCAGAACTACAAGTCCCATGAGGCATAGCAAGACTTTGACAGCCATAAGCATGACACCCAGAGGCAGAGGCATGATGGGACGTGTAGTTTTGCAACAGCTGGAGGTCCGCTAATTGCATATCCCTACTGTAGATCCTCAACCCCCATGCTAAAAAGAAAGCAAAAAATAAATAAAAATGTATTTATATAAAGTAAAAAAAGCACTCAACTTTACACAGAACCTTCTAAAGTGATCTAAGCAAGGGTGATGACACTGGATCTTCTACCAGGAATCTGTGACACTTGGGGATTCTCCTGCACAGTGGTGGTATGATTTCTCAAGGGAACTGGGCACTTCAACGTTCCCAGAATCTCATTAAAGGTTCATTGTCCATGCAAAATTGCTTGTGAGCTAAGGTTCTCTTTTAATGTGTTTTAATTTTTATTTTTATTTTTTACATGGAGGAGGAAAGGAGGTCCACGTGATAAGAGGACCATGCATTTTGATGCAAAGTCCGCTTGAAATCTCAAACCCAGCTAAATCTTTCTTGCTGCTGTTGTCCCCATTAAGGGAAACTTATCATTGTGTCCTGTTCACCAGATAGCCCACCACATCTGTTGTAGATAGTTGCGTTCCCTAGCCAGCCTCAGCCCTGTGAAATACGTAGTACTTCAGGATATGGGAAGTATATGACTTTCTATCCTAATATATCACTGAGTGCAAGTGTGGCCAATGTTTGGTGGGGTTAAGGGTAAGGTCCTTAGCCGTATGTACAGTAAGCTTTGCTCTGAATGTGCAAAATGAGAGTCTCACTCTACCTAGTGCAGTAACAAAGCCTGCCAAAAAGCATAAAGGTAATCGGTAGATTATTTATTATTGAAGTATCACATCCACTCATCTTTGCTTTCTCTTCTATTTTAGTGAATGTTATAAAGTTTTATTACTTATAACTATATTGATGTATGAATTTAGCCAAAATAAATGTACCAAATCCTTTGAGTCATATATTTATAGAGCCGGTGATAATCTTTTTAGTGGTTTTTTTTTGTGTGTCTTTTTAGTACTTTTGAAACAAATTAGCCTAATTGTAATTTTTTTTTTTTTTATCAATGTGTATTATCTTGTTTCTTTGTATAGATGGCAATGCAAATATATACAAATACAAAGTTTTGCAAACCTTAATACATTACTGTAACTGTAATTCTGCCAGATAGGGTCTGTCTCAGCTGTGTAGAATAGCATAAAACACCAACAACGTTTCTGGAAGCCAGAGACCATGTGATTTATGCTAAAGGGAGGTCAGCGGCAGTCTTTTCTTTTTTTATTTGACTTTTCAAGGGAATGTCCTAGTAATATTGACATTGAATATTTGAAGCAAGAATCCCCACCTTAGCCCCCTGTAAACAACCGTGAGATCTCTGTTCCTCTGTGGCTGATAGTACTTGGAGTCCAAGGGGTGAGTTTTAGCATTTTCTTTGGAGAGCTGTTGAATTCCATTATGGTAAGGCAATATTGTTTATCCTAGCAGATGATGTTGAGAGTAAAATCTGAAATGACAGCTCTTGGTTTTACAAACATGAGTGCTCCAAGAGGAAAGGTCTTTATTGTGGTAGAGTTCTACACTAACAAGGTATTCCTATTTTACTCGAAAAAACCTCATCCACCGTGACAGGCCCCCATCCCTATTATAGATGTATATACAAAGAACAGTGGTCATGGGACTTTATATGAGGCATGTCACATCAAAGAATAGTAATATAAAAAGTACATAAGGTAAAAATACAATTGTTTATTATACAAACAGAATAAAAACAGTCTCAAAATACATAATGCAATTTTGGAAATAAAGCCAAAAAAGGCCATTAAAAGCTGACATATGACACATCATAGGTAAAATAAATTCATGATAGATACATGATACATGATGGTGTTTACATGAGAGAATATATGATAGATATAAATAGTAAGAATCAGACTGTTTTGGCATTCGAGACCTCTACGCGTTTTGTGAATCTGTCTGCTCGTCAGGAATATAATGCCAGAAATATCAATAAATGTGGATAGTAAACAATAATGGTATATTGGTAAAGATTTCCTATATTAAAAAAGGAAGAGAAGGTCTTGAAGAACAAAAAGACTAAGCCCTTATACACACGGTCGTACATTCAGACGGAAAATGTCCGATCGGACCGCGTTGTCGGATAATCCGACTGTGTGTGGGCTCCATCGAACTGTTTCCGTCTGAATATCCGACGGACAAAGTTTTAGAGCTGGGCTATAAAACTTTCCGACAACAATACCCGATCTGACTTTGTCCGATTGTGTGTAGAGAATTCCGATCAGACAAAGTGCCACGCATGCTCAGATCAAATTCCTAGACCAAAGCTATTGGCTACTAGCCTGAACGTAGTCCCATCGTAACGAAATAATGTCGTCATGTTATGTACGATCGGATTTTCCGACAACTTTGTCCGACCGTGTGTATGCAACACAAGTTTCAGACAAAATCCGTCGGACAAAATCCAATGGATTTTGTTGTCGGAATGTCCGACCGTGTGTACAAGGGCTTATACTTACATGTCAGCTCAAAGAATTAGAGAGATTATCAGTGGTCTTGTATGCCTTCCATTTTCTAATTATTGCTCCCACAGTTGATTTCTTCACACCAAGCTGCTTGCCTATTGCAGATTCAGTCTTCCCAGCCTTGTGCAGGTCTACAATTTTGTTTCTGGTTCTCCTTCGACAGCTCTTTGGTCTTCACCATAGTGGGGTTTGGAGTGTGACTGTGTGAGGTTGTGGACAGGTGTCTTTTATACTGATAACAAGTTCAAACAGGTGCCATTAATACAGGTAATGAGTTGAGGACAGAGGAGCCTCTTACACCCCTTTCACACTGGGGCGTTTTTCAGGCGTTTTTCATGCACTTTAGCATTAAAAAAAGCGCCTGAAAGAAGCTGCAACTGCAATCCCAATGTAAAAGCCCGAGTGCTTTCACACCAAGATCCCTTTCACACTGGGGCATTTTTCAGGTGCTTTAGCGTTAAAAAAAGCGCCTGAAAGAAGCTGCAACTGCAATCCCAATGTAAAAGCCCGAGTGCTTTCACACTGAGGCGCTGCGCTGGCAGAGCGTCAAAAAAAGTCCTGCAAGCAGCTTCTTTGCAGCGCTTTTGGAGCGGTGAATACAACGCTCCTAAAATGCCCCTTCCCATTGAAATCAATGGGAAGCGCTTGTAAAACGCCCGAAAAACGCCTGAAAAACGCTACTGGCAGCAGCGTTTTGTGGGCACTTTTAACCCTTTATTTGGCCACTAGCAGGGGTTAAAAGCGCCCCATTAACGCTCAAAAAACGCTGGTAAAGCGCTGCTAGTTTAAGCGGCGCTTTACGAGCGTTTTTCGGGCGCTGGCATTTCACATTGGGACTGCAGATGAGGCTTCTTTCAATCGCTTTACAGGCGCTTTTTTTAACGCTAAAGCGCTTGAAAAACGCCTGAAAAACGCCCCAGTGTGAAAGGGGTCTTTTTTTTTTTTTTTTTATATATTTTTTATTGAACAAACAAGATAAATGTAAACAATTAAATGACAGTCGAAGTGGACAGTATCTTTCTGAAGCAGTAACAACATGAAACATCAGAGCAGCTTAAAATAGAAGGAGCAAAACGCTCCATCGACCCCAAGGGCCAAACTATTAGGCAGTTTAATCCTTCAAGAGAGAAGAGAGTGGAGAAGGAAGTTGAGAGGAGAAAACGGAAAAGAAAGAAAGAGAAACGAGAAGGAGATAGGGGGGTAGGGGGTAACACCCTGGGGGACAAGGATCGCATCACAATTTAGGTGCTGCATGGTATCACAATAGAATGTGAAGATGAGAAACAATATCATCTATACATACAGAAGTACAGAAATGAAAATCTCCTACACTGAGGATCACAAAGGGACAGTAACATTTGGCTTAGTCCGGGGTCCCAGTCCACGAAGAATTATTGAGATGTGGAAGGTTGAGCTGAGGGATGGTGTTCCTCCATTGCAGAAACGGTAGGGTCAGACCCGTCCAGCGATAATTGAGCTAGTAAAAGAGCGGCATCTTGTGAGGGAGGTAAATGGTCCGGTAATGATGTCAGCTTGAGTTTCCCCAATGCATTGCCTATGTCTCGTTGCAAGTACCAGTTGGTATAGCGAAAGGGGGAAATGATATTATTTATTTCCTCTGAGGTAAAGGATCGTTCGATGTAAGCTCTCCATCTGGTAAAGAAGCGGGGAGTGGAAACAAATTGGGAGGAGATAACATCAAGTCGTTCTATGTGGAACAGCGACAGGAGGGTTTGTTGAACTCCAGTTAGACTTGGTGGTGTCGTGGAAATCCAGTAATTCATAATAGTCCTGCGTGCCGCCAGGAGGCATAGGTGGGACCAATGCGAGAGGGTGAGTGGACTTGGAGAGGTTAGCGACTCGGGTAGAGGGTCGCAGCTAAACAGGCAAATCAACGGGTCTTTGGGTATCAGTGTCCCGGTAACCGAGTGGATGTAGTCCAAGACTGAATCCCAAAATGCAGATATAGAGGTGCAGTCCCAGAAACGGTGTAGTAGGGTAGGTCGATCTTGAGAGCACCAGGGGCATTTGGCTTCCGAGGGCTCCTTAGTGGTAGTACGGAACGGGTAGTAGGCTCTATGGGTGATCTTAAATTGAGTTTCTCTCCACTTTTCTGAGATAACCAGTTTGGAAACAAGTCTGTATCCCTTCAGGATCCTTTCAGGCAAGGTAGTATCATGAAATATCGAAGCCCATTGTTTGAAGGGAGCAATGTGGTACTTTTCCGCCTGGTAGTCGATTAGGTGGGAATATAGGGTCGAAATGGAGTAGTCGCCCTGTCGAAGCATAGTGTCCAAAGGTGACTTTCGGAGGCAATCTTGACGTAGACCTCCAATGGATTTCAGGTAACTCAGCAGTTGATGATGATAAAACGAGTGAGTAGAGGGTAGTGAGAATTCCTGAGACAATGATCGAAAGGATCTAAGTGTTCCTCGCCCCTGCTCGTAGAGGGATGCCACTGTACGTAGACCCCGCTGTTCCCATTGAGCAAAAGCTGAATGAATGGTAGAAGGCGGAAACATGGGATTGCCTTGAATAGATAGATGAGCAGAAATATTTGTGGGCAAGCCCAGGAGCTTCCTTACCTCCCTCCAAGCCACCACAGTGTCCCGAATAAGAATGTTGCTTTTAAGGTGAGGTGGTAAAACGTGAACGTTGGAGTGAAGGATCGCCGAGAGCGTGTAGGGATGTACCAGCGCCTTTTCGAGATGGTGATTGGAATATCTTGACTTGCCCGCTATCCAGTCAAGGCCCTGTCTCAGGAGACATGAAAGGTTATAGAAACGGAGATTGGGCAGGCCCGCCCCTCCGTCAAGCTTCGGAAGACACAACTTTTGAAGGGCAATGCGTGGCTTTTTATTGGCCCAGAGAAAAGCGGATAAAGCTGTATGTATTTTTTGCACATCAGAATGTTTAAGGAGGAGTGGGATGGTTTGCATTGGATAGAGCAGCCTCGCAAAGGAAACCATTTTGAAGAGATGGCATCTTCCAAAGAGTGACAACGGCAGCCCCGCCCAGGTCTCCAACTCCTGTACAATCTTAGAAATCAAGGGTGGGTAATTGAGGGTGAAAGGGGTCTTAAAGAAGAAGATACAGGTCTGTGAGAGCCAGAAATGTTGCTTGTTTGTAGGTGACCAAATACTTATCTTCTACCATAATTTGCAAATAAATTATTTCAAAAATCAGACAATGTAATTGTCTGGATTTGTTTCCACATTTTGTCTGTCATAGTTGAGGTATACCTATGATGACAATTACAGGCCTCTCATCTTTTTAAGTGGGAGAACTTGCACAATTGGTGGCTGTCTAAATACTTTTTTGCCCCACTGTATTACTATTCTTTGAAGTGATGTGCCTCATATAAAGTCCCATGACCACTGTTCTTTGTATATCCAGTTATTTTCAGTATATATATAGAGTGAGGAAGAATTATGTTTCTATCAGGTCTTCATTTTTCCATGACTATGTTAGGGATATTTTGCCTCACTTGCTATCCCTGTGACACGTTGAAAAGAAGTAGGAGGGAAAGTGGAAAACCAGTGCTGGACCTGTAAGGTTATCTTACTGTTATTACTATCATTGTTGATGTACTGTAAATAATCTGGTTCCTAGGCTTCTTCTACACCCAAGAAGATCTACATAGCTTCCCTGGCTTGTAGTGTAATGTAACAAAAATGGAAATTTAAAAATCTCACCACTGCTGCTAAATGGACCAGAAACTATTCTTATCCAAAAAAAGTTACGGGGACAATCCAAACAAACCGTCTGATTTTATTGGAATAAGGTTGTATTTGGACCTTTTAGAAGTTGTGTGGCACTTCAATTTCCATTTTTGTGGCATTACATTACAAGCCAAGGAAAGCATGGATATCCTCTTGGGTATAGAATTGAGGGAGTGATGGAGGCTCAAAATGTTGGCTGGATTTGGGCTTTAACAACAACAGTCACATTCCATAAACCACCACTCGACTTTCTAATGACCCCATGCAGTCAAATCACTTTCTCCCTAAGGTAAAAGTGAGTTTCATTTCTTGTTATCCCTTTCACCTCTTCCTCACTGATCTTCCATCATCTTTCTTCAGGAGAATCCATATATGATGCGTAAACCGAATTTCCGCTCTTTATCTGGCAATGATCAGTACGAGGGCTTCTGTGCTGAGATGTTGATGGAGTTGGCTGCTCTTCTGAGGTTCAACTACAAGATAAAACTTGTTGAGGATGGATTGTATGGAGCCCCGGAGCCCAACGGATCTTGGACAGGGATGGTGGGAGAGCTGATAAACCGGGTAGGTGGTGGCACCTGATTTATTTTTGGCAGTTGTATTCTGTATTTGTGCTTTTATGAAACTTCTATCTATATTTGAAGTATATTTCTTACCAAGAATTTTGGACTTTGAGGCCAGGAGCCTGAAGCATACCTTCATAAAAAAAACTCAACTGGATAACATATAAAAAAAAAATTCTTCAAAAGTCATGAAATGGTATTGTGTTGATTCAGCCAGTGTATGATGTCTAAGCCCTTGTACACACGGTCGGAGATTCCGACGGAATTTGTCCGATCGAACCGTTTTGTCGGATAATCCGACTGTGTGTGGTCTTCATCGGACTGTTTCCGTCGGAGTATCCGACGGGCCAAGTTTTCCAACTTTATTTTATTTTTCAAATATTCACGAGTGTTATTAATTTTACCATTTAGAGTATTTTTGCACTTTTACCACTAGGGGTCGTGCTATATGATCAGGTTGCTTATTATATACAACCTTTTGCGTACATATATACATTTTTTTCACCTGGTATTGTTTATGCTTTTTTTAGTTATAATAGCATTTGCACATTTTTTTCACATTTAGTTACTGGGCTATATTTTTGTCACTAAATATATATTTAATTACTGGCACAATTATAATATTGCACCTATGTGATTTTAGGTAAATAGGTAAAATTATTTACTGGCACAATTATATTTGCATATATGCGATTTTAAGTTATAATCGCATTGAGTCACATACTAAGCTTGTTACACTTGGTATCTTTATGATAATTCTTTCTGGTTTTCACTGGATGGTTTCTTTTTGAAATTAAGGTTGTCACATTATATTCTAGTGGGGAGTTTGGTGGCTAACTTTAGCACTGATGCGTTTTTGCGATTAATCGCAGTTAGCATTATTATTTCTTGATATTTAGCTTCTTTTACAGAATTTGCTTTGGTTTGGAGACATACTATACAAATTGTGTGATTTAATATCTTCTGGGCGGAGCTGTGTTTTTTGTATCTCTTCCTGGGCTCAATAGCAATAGGAGCAGGAAAGTCTTAGGGTTTTTCGGGTGTAAACCCTAGTTGTTCTTTATATTTATTATTTATTATTTTAGGTGGATTGAGTACCTGTTTTTAGGTAGCGCCAGTTTCCCCGGTTATTATATTATTTCCAAGTTTTCCAACTTGTCGGTAAAATTTTCCGACAACATGATCCGATCGGACCTTGTCCGATCATGTGTAGAGAATTCCGATCGGACAAAGTGCCATGCATGCTCAGATCAAATTCCCACACCAAAGCTATTGGCTACTAGCCTGAACGTAGTCCCGTCGTAATGAAATAACGTCATCATGTTCTGAACAACTGGACATTCCGACAACTTTGTCCGACCGTGTGTATGCAACAGTTTCGGACAAAATCCGTCAGACAAAATCTGACGGATTTGGTTGTCGGAATGTCTGACTGTGTGTACAAGGGCTAACATGTATCTATACTGAAATGTCACCTACAGCTAACATCAGGCCTCCAGTGGGAGTGTCTATCTGTAGGCTGGTAGGTCCTTATATGGAGGAGGGGGAAGTCCTTATATGGGTTTAAAAGAGGATGAGAGCCCAGAGAAAGTATTATTGTGAATGATGTTCAATAGCAGTCCAATCAGAAGGCTGGAAAGAGTCTAAAAGTATTCAAAACTGCAGGCCAGGAAACCTTGTTATGCAATTCAACTTCTAGCACAGCAGAGACTAGTGGATCACAATATTAAGTGCATTACATCACAAATCCTTTTGCAGGTAAAACTCAATGGGATGCCACTTTTCATAAACTGAGACTTGTCCAATCCATTGGCTCCCGCTGCTGTCAATCAAATCCAGTGACACAAGAGCGGGAGAGGGGGCCGAGTCCTGCTGTCTGTGTCAATGGATGCAGTAGTGGGACTCATGACTGCGCCCGCACGGGTGTCCTCATGGAAAGCAGCTTTCTGTAGGGGCACCCAATGAAGAGGAGGGGCCAGGAGCGCCGCCAGAGCACCCCAGAAGAGGAGGATTGGGGCTGCTCTGTGCAAAACTCTTGCACAGAGCAGGTAAATATAACATGTTTGTTAATTTAAAAAAAAAAAAAACTACCCTTTGCAATCACATTAAGGATGTATTAATAAATACAGAGTTGCAAATATTTGTGTCTTTCATATCTGCCGGAGTTTAACTTTAAATAACCATTTAAAAATTTAATAAAATTGTTAGTGTAAAGTAGAACTAAAGCCAAACCGTTTTTTTTTTTTTTTGGACAGCATAAAGTGTTATAACCCCTGTCAGTTTTTTGTCAGCTGTGACCCATTAGGAGATTTCCTTTCACTTCTTATCCCATGGCCACAACAGGGAGTAAGAGCAAGTCCCCCAAAGTGAGGGAATCCCTAGTTACCATCAGAACTAGTTTACCCATTCAAATATCTCCCTTCTATTCCTGTTCTGATGACATCCTGAATTTCTTTTTTCATTTTAAGTCATAATGGTCACCAGGACTCATAGAACGTGTGAATCTCCCTAAAGGGGGGCACAGACAGCAATAAAACCTGGTAGATGTTCTAATCCCTCTCCACTCTATCCAAAAAAAAAAAAAAAGTTTTACCTTTATTTATACTTTAACCACTTCCCTACCGGCCTATTGTGGAATGACTATAAAAACAAAACAAAAAATATCACGCTTGGGGCAAACCTGAGAGCTGCAACTAAAAACCATCTAATATCAAAATATGGGTCAAATCAGAAAAATTATACATAAAGTTGCGCTAAATATACGTGAAAATTGAAGTGAAAAACTCAATACCCCGCAGAGGGCTGTCTGCTCGCGCTAACGACTCCGCTGGTTTGGAGTCCACCCATTGCGGTAAGAGTCCTTTTTTCAGATCTGGATGTGATAGTGGCGAAGTCAGGAAGATTCCGCTGTATTCGTAAAAAGGATTGATTTTCCTGTTCGCTGGCTTCTTTTTGGAACTAAGATTCCCTGATTACAAAGACTTTTTTTCTTGATTGAACTTTACACAGGATGTTTTTTTGATTTGCATTTTCTTTGTGATTTGTATTGAGTTTTTCACTTCAATTTTCACGTATATTTAGCGCAACTTTATGTATAATTATTGCGGAATGACGTCTGCAAGGTGGCTCTGTTATCCTGACTGGGCATCATATGACGTCCAGCAGGATAAGCCGCTTGTGCGCGCTCCCGGAGGCATACATCGCGGCAATCGGTTGTGCTGTGCGTCGCTCTGACACACCTCCTCTGCGATCATGGTAAAGTGCCTTTGACGTAGGCTCTTAACCACGTGATCAGCTGGGACCAATCACAGCTGATCACAGCAGTAACCAGGAAGTGCCGGTAATCGGCTTTCCTCAGTTTGCGCTGACAGGGAGAGCCGATTGGCGGCTCTCCTGACAGGGGCGGGGTGGTTTGCGCTGATAATCGGCGCATTAATTATCAGTGCAGCCCCCAACAGAGTGCCCACCACAGAAGCTAAGTAGTGCACATCAGATTCCAATCAGTGCCCATCAATAACGCCTGTCGGTGCCCAACACAGATGCCAATCAGTGCCCATCAGTAAAGACTGCCAGTGCCTCCTCATCAGTGCTACCTATCAGTGCCATCTAGTAGTGCCCATCAGTGCCGTCTATCAGTGCCTAATATTGTCGCCTATCAGTGCCCATCATTGCCACCTGTTAGTGCCCATCAGTGCCACCTATCAGCTCTCATCAGTGCTGCACATGTGAAGCTAAGTAGTGCCCATCAGATTCCAATCAGTGCCCATCAATAACGCCTGTCGGTGCCCAACACAGATGCCAATCAGTGCCCATCAGTAAAGACTGCCAGTGCCTCCTCATCAGTGCTACCTATCAGTGCCATCTAGTAGTGCCCATCAGTGCCGTCTATCAGTGCCTAATATTGAAGCCTATCAGTGCCCATCATTGCCACCTGTTAGTGCCCATCAGTGCCACCTATCAGCTCTCATCAGTGCTGCACAAGTGTACTGCCTATCGGTGCTGCACATTAGTGCCTCCTCATCAGTGCCCATTAGTGCCGCCTCATCAGTGCCCGTCAGTGAAGGAGAAAACCACATTTTATAACAGAAACAAAGAAAAAACTTTTTTTACCCAAAAATGTCTTTCATTTTTTTTTTATTTGTTTAGAAAAAAATATAAAAACCCCAGTGGTGATCAAATACCACCAAAAGGAAGCTCTATTTGTGTGAAGAAAATTGTAAAAATGTAGTTTGGGTACAGCGCTGCATGACCGCGCAACTGTCATTCAAAATGTGACATCGCTGAAAGCTGGAAATTGGCCTGGGCAGGAAGGGGGTGAAAGTGCCCGGTATTGAAGTGGTTAAGGCACTAGAACCTTTGTTATATGGCCCCTGTCTAAGTGTATGTCTGTATAACTCAGTTCAGAAGAATGGTGAATAATTTGTGTCGGTCGATCAGGTTTTACCTTTCCGCAGTCTAGCGGGAGACTAATTACATGTGATTTCTGATTGTTTGTTAAGGGTAAATACACTTTGTATATCGCCGTTTGCCTTAAAGGTCATTTCCATCTGACTTCAGGCCCTTTAATTTGCCATTACACTTTCACTCTCCTAATGTGTTGGCAGCCATGCGATGTTGGCGTGTTTAATCATGTAGTCAGTGATATGTGCATAAGGTCGGTAATTATTGATGATAACGAGCAGAGATTACATGAAGCTGTTCAGGCGGTGGAAATATTACTGGCTGAACCCGTGAGAATTATATATCCAGTATGTCTGTGCCAATGTATCAGATTCCTTCCTGTGGGGAGGCAGCAAACAGCGACGGGCCTCAGGGGAGATATTACAGGTTAATAGGGTCAGAAATATAATTCTTAACCGCCTTCGGTTTTGGAGTTTTGGGTGAGTGTGGTCTTTGTGTGAAAGTGGGAGGAATTGGCCACATTGAGCTGCGGTTAGGGCAGGTTGAGCACAGTTCAAGCTCATTAGCACAAAATTTGTACACTTTAAAGTGACCCCGACTATCCTGGAAAGAAAACGGCTTCATACATACACTATGTTACCAAAAGTATTGGCACACACGCACATGAACTTTAATGGCATCCCAGTCCTTAGTCCGTAGGGTTCAATATTGAGTTGGCCCACCTTTTGCAGCTATAACAGCTTCAACTCTTCTGGGAAGGCTGTCCACAAGGTTTAGGAGTGTGTCTATGGGAATGTTTGACCATTCTTCCAGAAGCGCATTTGTGAGATCAGGCACTGATGTTGGACGAGAAGGCCTGGCTCATAGTCTCCACTCTAATTCATCTCAAAGGTGTTCTGTGGGGTTGAAGGCAGGACTCTGTGTAGGCCAGTCAAGTTCCTCCACCCCAAACTTGCCCATCCATGTCTTTATTGACCTTGTTTTGTCCACTGGTGTGCAGTCATATTGGAGCGGGAAGGGGCCTTGCCAAAACTGTTCTCAAAAGTTGGGAGCATGAAATTGTCTAAAATGTCTTGGTGTGCTGATGCCTTAAGAGTTCCCTTCACTAAGGGAACTAAAGGGTCAAGCCCAACCCCTGAAAAACAACCCCACAAAATAAACCCCCCCCTCCACCAAATGATTTGGACCAGTGCACAAAGCAAGGTCCATAAAGACATGGATGCCCTTGTACACATGGTCGGAGATTCCGACGGAATGTGTCCTATCGGACCGTTTTGTCGGATATTCCGACTGTGTGTGGTCTCCATCGGACTGTTTCAGTCGGAATATCCGACGGACCAACTTTTCCAACTTGCCAGTGAAATTTTCCGACAAAATGCTCCGATCGGACATACTCCGATCATGTGTAGCCTACTCCGACGGACAAAGGGCCACGCATGCTCAGATCAAATTCCTAGACCAAAGCTATTGGCTACTAGCCTGAACGTTGTCCTGTCGGAACGAAATAACGTCATCACGTTATGTACAATCGAATTTTCCGACAACTTTGTCCGACCGTGCGTATGCAACATCACTTCCGGACCTCTTCCGGAATTAATCCGTCTGAATTACTCCGGCGGATTTGGTTGTCGGAATCTCCAAACGTGTGTACAAGGGCGATGAGCGAGTTTGGAGTGGAGGAACTTGATTGGCCTGCAAAGAGTCCTGACCTCAACCCAAAATAACACCTTTGGGATGAATTACATCTAGAGAGTGACATTTATGCCCAATCTTCTGTCAGATTGGATGGAGAGTGTCTGTGAACAGCAATTTTTAAGTCTTGCTACAGATTCTCATTTGGATTTAGGTCTGGACTTTGACTGGGTCATTCTAACACATGAATATACTTTTATCTAAACCATTCCATTGTAGCTCTGGCTGTATGTTGAGGGTTGTTGTCCTGCTGGAAGGTGAACCTCCGCCCCAGTCTCAAGTCTTTTGTAGATTCTAATGCCGTGTACACACAAACAGAATAAACTCTGACGGTCTTTCCGATGGAGTTCCGGCTGAACGGACTTGCCTACACACAATCGCACCAAAGTCCATTCGTTTTTAATGCATTGACGTACAACGGGACTAGAAAAGGAAAAAAGAAAAGCTTATAGCAGCCCCGGTGTGTGGCTACGGAGGTACTGAGGGTTTGTCCTCCTTTCTCCCTTCCCCCTAAGGCCAAGTCGGAACTACATTAGGAAACAGCTCCTTTATACATTTAAAGACTTATCGGTAACTACCTATCTTGGCTAAGACCCTTCTGGGCGTTATCCTGGATTCTTTGTGAATTAGAAGAGGAAAACAGATTGAAGCACTATAACAATCACGGTTTTTATACATTTTTTCCCCCCTCTCCTTGTCCTATACTCTTGGAGTCCTCGGTTCCTTTTGTGCCTTTTTTATATGATATATGGGCTACACTACTGCCTATACCTCTATATAGATGCTTTTTTTTCTCCCTGGCTATCCTTGGGAACAAAAAGTTATAAGCTCCTGATGAAGCGTTGTAGAGAACCCGTAACACGTAGAGCATCTTTGAGCTGATTCACCCATGATACACTGTCTGTATAAATTGTATTCTCTGTATTGATGGTTTCTTTTTTCAATGTCCCCACGTTGTATGCATATGGGAATATATGTAAAATGTGATGCATTTATATTATACTAGACAGTGAAACTTTTATGCTCTGAGGCACTGAACATCTGTTTGTTTTTAGAAATAAAATTTGTTTAAAATTACTCTTTTTTTATCTATATTTATGCCTAAAAAGTCCATCACTTTCAACACTAGTTGTTGTGTTTTTTAGTAAATCTAAATATCGGGATGTGGCATGCGTATTATGCAATGTATCCACAGGACCACCCTGTGGTAGATACATAACAAATCTAATTGTATTTGTAACATATTTATTTCATATAAATGAGGAAAAATAATATAAATTCAATTTTAGCTTGTAAGTCTGCTCTTCTGTTTTAGGTGTATGGGTACCTTTTTATAGGATTTAGCCAGTTTCTGACCTTTCTCTTCAGTACGGAATACGTGCCTGGAAACCATGCACATAGAACTCTAATGAGCTAGTTTGTAGAATGAATACATTCCCATAAAAACGAATAAATGAAGTTTATGAGTTTTGCAACATTTTAGTCCACAGAGGTCAATATAAATAATAATAATTTTCAACAAAACACACTACTAAGCAAGGTAATATATTCAGAGGAGTTAGAGTACATATAGGAAATGCATCAGCTGTAATGTAAGATAATTGAAGGGTTTGTACCGCAGTGGAAATGCCAATATAACTGCTCTGAGGACCTGCAAGGTTACAGCTAAAGGGAAACAAAAGTATTTTTTTCAGTGAGTACATAATTTGAATCATTATTATAACAATTATGGTAAAGTAATCTTTGACTTGACTTTCACATTTTTCCATCCTTGCTTTGCCATACAAATCAATGGCTAACATGGTCCAATAATACTTCTATACTTAACCCCTTGGAGCCAGCGCCTCATGGCTCTTTAAGGGGTTTAGGATGCCAGGAGGCGGGACAAGGTTTCTGATCATGTGACCAATCATGGCGGTCACATGAGGAGACAGCTCTCAATCGCAAGCTGCGATCGTGAACTTTACATTAGCCACCAGTAATGGAGGGCACGCTCTCTTGGCACAGCTGTATTCCACCAAATTCAAATTTGCGGCCATTTGAAAGCAAGGCCCACCTGCCGAGAGCTGGCCGGAGCCAATGGGTTAAATACATTGAGTACTCATTTTATGCACTTGACCTCCCACTTCATGACCAGGCCATTTTTTGCTATACGGCACTGCACTTTAACTGACAATTGCGCGGTCATGCACTTTAACCACTAGCAGACCGGACCATTTTGCTGGTCAAAGACCAGACCACTTTTTGTGATTCGGCACTGCGTCGCTTTAACTGACAATTGCGCGGTCGTGCGACGTGGCTCCCAAACAAAATTGACGTCCTTTTTTTCCCACAAATAGAGCTTTCTTTTGGTGGTATTTGATCACCCCTGCGGTTTTTATTTTTTGCGCTATAAACAAAAATAGAGCGACAATTTTGAAAAAAACACATTATTTTTGACTTTTTGTTATAATAAATATCCCCCAAAAATATATAAAAAAACATTTTTTTCCCTCAGTTTAGGCCGATACATATTCTTCTACATATTTTTGGTAAAAAAAATCGCAATAAGCGATTATTGATTGGTTTGCACAAAAGTTATAGCGTTTACAAAATAGGGATAGTTTTATAGCATTTTTATTAATAATTTTTTATTATTTTTTTTTTTACTAGTAATGGCGCGATCAGTGATTTTTATTGTGACTGCGACATTGTGGGGGACCCATCAGACATTTTTGACACATTTTTGGGACCATTGTCATTTATACAGTAATCACTGCTATATAAATGCAGTGATTCCTGTGTAAATGACACTGGCAGTGAAGGGGTTAACCAGTGGGTGGCAGTGTAGGGGTTAAGTGTTCCTAGGGGTGTGTTACTAACTGTGGGGGGGTTGGGCTTTCATTTAGTGAACACTGATCTCTGCTCCAATCACATGGAGCAGAGATCAGCGTCACTAGTTGCTAGGCAGAATGGAGAAATGCTGTTTACACTGCATTTCCTCCATTCGGCCGCTCCGTGAGACGATCGCGGGGATGCCCGTGGCGATCGAGTCCACAGGTGCCGCGACCGGACTCAAGGGGGTCCCGACCAGCGCGGCAGGGCGACATTGAATATTGGACGTACCTGTACGCCAATATGCCTGCCCATGCCATTCTGTCGACGTACATCGTCGTGCGCTGGTCGGGAAGTGGTTAACTGATAATTGCGCGGTCATGCACTTTAACTGACAATTGCGCAGTCATGCAATGCTGTACACAAATTTAATTAGTATACTTTTTCCCCACAAATAGAGCTTTCTCTTGGTGGTATTTGATCTTTATTTTACTTTTTGCTCTATAAAGGAAACAAGACCGACAATTAAAAACAAAAAAAAACAAAAAAAAAAATTTTTTTTACATTCTGCTATAAACCATATCCAATAAAAAAATTGAATTTCTTCATAAATTTATGCCAGTATGTATTCTGCTACATCAGGGGTGCTCAACCTTTTGAAGAGCGAGGGCCACATAAGCAACTTAGTAACAATGATGAGGTCCAAGTCCACTCCGCATATGCAGAGTTGACACAGACACTGCCCACTCAACTCTATGGGCCCTCAGATCTGCTTAGATGGAAGGGGATGGACCCCCTTCGGATTGGTGGTAGGTGGGTGTAAATGGCCACAAGTCCGTTTACACATGTGGTTCACTAGAGGTGAATAGAGGTTCTGATCGTGTTGGAACCGATCGTGTCAAAAGCAGCCTAAGGCTGCTTTCACACTGACACGCTGTGGTTTACCCACACTGAGGGTGCAGCGCAGTGTACCTGTGGCTTAGCTGTACTTTGCCATAGACTTCTATTATATCCTGCAGGGGTGATGCACTTTCTGAAGTGCACCAAACCCGCAAGTAATAGTAGAAGTCTATGGCTCAGTGCAGATAACCTGCAGATGTTCTGCGCTACACCTGCAGCCCAGATATGCCCATATACACACTGATTTTAGTAATAAACTTACCTTTAATAACAGTCTTCCATTCAGGTCAGCTTATGCGGCTCTGCTCCGCAACCACTTGCTTCCTCTACCACCGGCTTCATTCACAACACCCTTGCTTTGGGATGGTGGGTCGGCAACCCACAATCTGGACTTGCCAACCCACCATCTCAGAGCAGGAGGTCGCGGGCCACATCAGAGGGCTCCGCGGGCCACTGGTTGGGCACCCCTGTGCTACATATTTTTGGTTAAAAAAAATCCCAATAAGTGTATATTGATTGGTTGCATCTAAAAACTATGGTATATATACTGGAATTTGTATTTATTGTTTTCTTTTATACTAGTAATGGCAGCGATCAGCGGCTTATAGGGGGACTGTGATAGTATAGCGAGAAGTCTGACACTAACTGACACTTTGTGGGAACCAGTGACACTAATGCAGTGATCAGTGCTAAAAATATGTAGACAAGTGAAAGGTGCAAAACACTAGTACCTCTAAAGTAACCCTACAGAGTCCAAACGTATGGGGTGGATAATAGATCTGTATGCTCAGGGCTGTCACCAGAAAAAAACAGAAGCCAGAATTCCAGTAACGCTGAGAAAAAACAACAAGGAGAGGGGCGCTTCTGAGTGTGGAGATTGAACACTTTAATAGTAAAAACAATAGTTACTCACATGGGATAAAGTAAAGAAGAGCTCATCTGTAGACTGGAACGCATCCAGGAGCAAGATGGATGACCACGTAAGGGTTGTTCCACTAATCGCTGGTTATACAGGAGGCTTTATTTAAGTTCTTTAAGATTATAGATTCTATTCTTAGAGTTTTTGTTTGGGGCAACAGCAGAGACAAACTACCCTGGCCTGACTTTAAAAATCCATTGACCCAGGGTAGTACTGCCTTACTAGATTTTAGTTTGTAATACCTCAAAGCCCAGCTTTCCTATTTCTACCATGTGGATAAGTTGAATGAAGGAACTAAACTCTAATTTGCACCCCTACACATCCTACACCTCATCCTGCAGGTTGTCCTACAAGGTGTATGGGAGTCTAATATGACTCCTAACCATGCTAGCCTTCTATACCATTATCAATGTGACTGGTGTAGCTTCCTGATGTTAAGGCAGTGTTTCTACCAAATTTAGTTGCCAGGCAATAGTTGCCTTGACCAATTGTTAGGAGATCAATTGATTACTCTCTAAATCTGGACTCGTTGTACCCTTTCTCTTCTGTCACTAGGTGGCAATATGCTAGTGACATTATATAAGACAGGGGCTTTGCAAGCTCAGACATGAATGGATGGGGTGTCTCAACCAATGAGCAGGGATTTTCTTTGGTTCCTTGGTCTGCTGGGAGAGCCTATTTATATGGGTGAAGTCAGGTGATTGGGGTTCTGTGCCACCTGGACAGCTGTCTGGGTTGACATGTGTTGTGCTGTTCCAGGCTGCTAGGCCGGAAGCCTGAGGTCTATCCCAGGGACATTTGGCTGCTAGACTGCCTGAGGGCCTTTCCAAGAGCGGGAAAGCAGCGTAGGGTTGTGACTGCTGGCTTGTAGTCCAACCAAAAGTACCATAGCGGTTCAGCTGGAGGGGGAACCAGCTGTGGTTGGAGGTTGAAGGGGAAGCTGTCGGGATCCAGTGGCCATTGAATTCGAAGTCTAGTGAAAGACTGGGAGTTTGTTGAGTAAAGACCCAGAGTGAGTGACTGTGAAGTAAGCGGAAAACTGTTTGTGTTGCCAATAGTTGACTACAACCACCATTAGTAACTGCTACAAAATTGTTGCTATAAAAGACAGCGGTCTTACCTATACAGAAGTGGTGTCCAGCTGAAGGCCTTCACCTGTTTAGCTATCTTCCTATAGAAGTCTCAGAGTCTGCCAATTATCATTGCATCTACTTAAAGGCGTCCTGGCCCTAACCCTCTCTCTCCTGCAGTTCTGTTCAAGAGACAATAAATCTCTTTGCATTCAAAAAGTCTCTGGCGCCCACCATTTCATCTTGCAGTACACCCACCATACCTTGTAGCCCACTCTACACAGAAGGATGTCAGCTTTCCCTGACTCTGGAGGTCACCATTAGGCCTCAAGGGACCTGAGACTTTGCTACACTGGGAAGTGGCCATGTCTAAGCTGAATTTCCCTAAGATATATGCATTCACCCGTCTATGGCACAACAAATATCTGCCCGGACTGGCCTAAAATTTCATTTTATTCCTGTGAATAGGATAAAATTACAGCCATGGGTGGCCTGACAACCCCATGTGATGCAACAAACTTTTATAGAGAAATCCAGGGGGCCGGGCAGGAAAAAATTCAGTCGAACAGTGACCGCAGCCAATTAGCTGCACTTGCTGTTCAGGTATTTTGTCAGCTACAATTTCACTGACCCTTAGAAAATCTGAATTCATCACCCTGTTTATTCTTGTGTTTGGGCTATTGTATATAGAATACAATAGCCCAAACACAAGAATAAACAGGGTGATGAATTCAGATTTTCTAAGGGTCAGTGAAATTGTTGCTGGGCTTTGGCACGGCAAGACTCCATAAAACAGAGACTCCCCCCAGGAACAGGTAAAGGACCCACAGTTGAGAATCCACATACTGTACATATATCAAAACCAGTGAAAATGTAATATATAAACCAAAGTGCATATATAGCAAAATTCACAGTAGCGCAACAATTACAACAATTACACCTACAATTCAGTGTTCAATACAAAAATGTAATGATCTATTATATATAATATTCAATGTGCAAAGAAATTAGAAAAAATATATAAAAAATTAAAATGTCATAAAAAGAAAAACAAAACAAGAGTCCAATAGCAGTCCTCTTTAAACAATGAACAAAATGTGTTGATATTCCCAGTTATGTCCTAATTAAGAATAAACACCGTAAGTATCCACTACAATATGTGTTGCATCAGACGCACTCCCATCAGGTGGAAACTCATTAAATGTATTTGCTTACCACTCTATTTGTACCAAACCACAAGCCAGATCAAGGTCAGAGCCAAGCAGAGGTTGGAAACGTTCAGGTAGCAAGGTACACAAAGGGCAAAATCTTGGTTAAGAGTCCAGTCCAGTTGGTACAACGGTAGACAGCAGACATAAACAAGCAGGGGTAATCCAGAGGCAAGTCAACCAAAGCTAACAGTAACCAAGTCAAGCAGTTTAAGGATCACTGATCTCATAAAGGGGCCAGGTTTAACCAGTTCCCACCCGTAGGACATCATATGACATCTTGGATTTGAGTGGAGATATCTGAATGATGCCTGCAGCTATAGACATCATTCAGATATATTTTTTCAGCCAGCTATTCCCTCATAGCTGCTTGGTTGCTTTTGCAGGTGGCAGAAGGGGACGCAACAAACCCACAACCTTCCAGTGCTTCTCGAGGCTCACTTGTGCGATCAGGGAGCCAGGGAATGAATGCACTGGTGACAGCGCTTTACCATAGAGCTGGCAATGGACCAGATGGTCCCCAGCCATCTTTATGACCCTTGAAGGCCAGAAGCAACATCATGAGGTTACTTCCGGAGCTGGCAGATGTAAACACTGCCATTTTATTTTTTGCTGGAAAGCCTGAGATCGATTTTTTTTATCTCAGGCTTTCCAGCGTAGAGGAGAGATGTGGGGACTTATAGACCCCTGATCTCTCCACAAAGAGGACCTATCATGCCCTATTCCTATTACAAGGGATGTTTACATTCCTAGTAATATTAATAAAAGTGATCAAAATATAAAATATTAAGGGGAAGTGTAAAAAAAAAAAATGAGATCGCCACCATCCCCTGGCACGCAGAAGCAAACGTAGGTCATGCCTGCATAGGTAAAAGGCGTTCAAACAACACATGTGAGGTATTGCCGCCAATGTTAGAGCAAGAGCATTAATTCTAGCACAAGACCTCCTCTGTAACTCCAAATTGGTAACCTGTAAAAATTCTTAAAGCGTGGCCTAGATTTTTAAGTACCAACGCTTATTTCATGAGTGTGCACAATTTTAAAGCATGACTAATGACTCGGCATAACATAATTTTTCACATTATACGAAAAAATTGGGGTAAATATTGTAATTTTTCTTTTTAATTCATGAAACGTTTATTGTTCATAAAAATTGCAATGAGTGCCATTTTATTCCATAGGGTCTTTGCTAAAATATATATATATAATGTTTGAGGGTTCTGAGTAATTTTCTAGCAAAAAAATGATTTATATATGTAGGAGAGGAATGCTAGAATTGGCCCGCTACAAGCATCTGTTGTGGACACGGCACATACACACTGTTGTGCGTGTGCACATCCTTGCGCTCTTTGTTAGGACTCCATGCCCAAAATGCATGCACGTTTATTGCACATGTCCATTTCCTTTTGGCCATGTTGGTGGACTATCAGAACAAAAGGGTAGTCACAGATAGCTATTTCTATGAAAAATGCCTTCATGGATATTCAGCTCCCCTTTAAGTTTGCCCCTAAATGCCTGCAATTCTGCAAGTCTCCAGCCATTCTCACATTCCGTGCTTAACAGTTCGATTGTATTATAATTTTTGCCCTCCCGTGTATTCCATTCTTGGCTGACTTTTAAGCGTTTCTGCAAGAATCCTGATTTTAATTAATATTTATTGCCGACCAAAACAGCAGCAATCCAGGGCATTCAAGAGAATCACCATCTCCGATTGATCAGAATTCCCGCCATTAATCACCTGCTAATGCCCCTACATTCTGGCATGGTGACAGCGAACAAGATTTTATTAATGAACACGCTGTGGGTGGAGGCAGAAGGCTCATCTGTCTGGCCTGGCAGTAGAGACTGGAAAGGCCTTGAGGCCTGCTGGCTGCAGCAATGTGAGGATTTGCTTGTTCTCGCTGAGAGACTTAAATGATGATGGCGATGATGATGGCACTGCAGGAAAAAAAATGGCTGATCTCTCTAATAAAAGATGGCTGGGAGGGGGCTATCCTTTTAGTCAGCGGTACACCTGGGTCATATAACTGATCCTAGGTAATTAATGCAGTTAACTTCAGGAATGACTAACCGGTCCTAATAGAGTTATATAGCTTTATGTGAAAAGCAACACCTCCCTATATTATGATAAAGGGACACAATTATCATGATTGGGAAATACTGCATATCATACGTAATACATATGTATATTTTTTTGCTCTAGTATATCAGCATGTCTGTTTTAATGGGTATATTTATTATAGTGTCATGGACATATAATAGTATGCAATAGGCTCAATTTATAAAGCTTTAAAGTGACCTTGCCATTAAAGAAGAACATCACCCTCCCCAAGAAAATGATAGTTTATGTGCCCTTTGGGTTTTCTGTATGGTTTTTTTTTTTTTTTGCTGCATAAATATGTTTTCAAGCCCAGTAAATCTAGAATTTTCCTCTTGCATGGCTCCTATACTACAGGTCCCATTTCATCCCGCCATCTTTTTTTCATTGGGAGGTGACTGTCTCTTCATGGTTCTTTGGAGAAGCTGATGCCTCCTGGGATATGTGACTTTGTGCTTGCCTAGGTGAAAATGGAGGCAAGGAGGATTACTGAACATGAATAAGAGCACAGTTTTACCACCCCCTGACCGCCCACAGAAAGGGCATGCAGACTCTGTACACATGCCACACATGCCTGCTTCGTGACCACAGCAAAAATGAAAACGCAAGTTACAATCAGGTAGGCAGTAGTGCCATCGACCACGACCCATATAATTGTATGAGGCGGCACTGCAACCGCATGAATTGCATGTTGTGCAGTGGTTCAGTCTTTTTAGGCTTAAAACAGGCAATGAGAAGACAATATATCACCTCCTCCCCGCCTGTCAATAGCCCTCTGAAAAGTGATCCATTGCAGAGAACAAGCCCTAAAAGAAAAAAAGGATCTATAAACAATTTAAAATGAATGCTCTGCTATTTTATGTTGTGGATGGGTGAGATTGGGATTGGGAGTAGTTTTAAATGACTTTTTTTCCTTTGGAAATGTCATTTTGCTGTCAGACTGTTCTAAACACGGGAAACATGCGCCACTTTAAAGGAATACTATAGACACCCCCCAGGTACAAAATTTAAAGGAATAATACACTTTTATTGTTTCACTTTAAGCATTAGTAACCACTTTCAGACCGGACCATTTTGCTGGCTTAAGACCAGACCACTTTTTGCGATTCGGCACTGTCGCTTTAACTGACAACTGTGCGGTCATGCGACGAGGCTCCTAAACAAAATGTACGTAATTTTTTTCCCACAAATAGAGCTTTCTTTTGGTGGTATTTGATCACCCCTGCAGTTTTTATTTTTTGCGCTATAAAAAAAATAGAGTGACAATTTTGAAAAAAACGCATAATTTTTTACTTTTTGCTATAATAAATATCCCCCAAAAATATATAAAAAAACATTTTTTTTCCTCAGTTTAGGCCAATACGTATTCTACATATTTTTGGTAAAAAAAATCGCAATAAGCGAATATTGATTGGTTTGTGCAAAATTTATAGCATTTACAAAATAGGGGATAGTTTTATGGCATTTTTATTAATAATTTTTTTTTACTAATAATGATCAGCGATTTTTATTGTGACTACGACGGACACATCGGACATTTTTGACACATTTTTAGGACCATTGTCATTTATAAAGCAATCAGTGCTATACAAATGCACTGATTCCTGTGTAAATGACACTGGCAGTGAAGGGGTTAACCAGGGGGTGGCAGTGTAGGGGTTAAGTGTGTACTAGGGGTGTGTTACTAACTGTGGGGGGCTGGGCTGTGTGTTAGTCAACACAGGGAGCAGAGATCAGTGTCACTTGTTGCTAGGCAGAACAGGGAGATGCTGTTTACATCGGCATCTCCCCGTGAGACGATCGCGGGTATCTGCGACCGGACTCACGGGGGTTTCCGACCACCGGCCGGCGGCGTGCACACGATGGCAGGGCAGCAAATACAAATGGATGTACCTGTACGCCAGTGCCATTCTGCCGACGTACATCGTCGTGCGCAGGTCGGGAAGTGGTTAAAATCACTGCTCCCGAAAAATATGGCTGTTTTTAAAACTTTTTTTTGCATTTATACATGTTTCCTGGGGCAGGACCCAGGTCCCCAAACACTTTTTAAGATAATACCATGCATATAAGTGTCATGGTTATGCAGTGATCTTCCTCTGTTTGCTTACCTCCCCTCATGTGTTCTGACTAAGAGGCCAGCCACTTCAACCTGGTGGTTTTTATAACCTCTCCTCTAAGCATGGCTCCACCCCAGGCCCTATCAGGGAACCCTATATTAACCTGTGCACTGCAAGCCAGCGGCGCTGATCTACCATTGTGTATTCATTGTGTGTTTGGCTTCCTGTTTCCTGCTTGCCGTGTGCTCTACGTTTGTCTCTGTTACCGACCTTTTGGCATGTCCCTGACCATCCCTGTCTGCCTGTGACCCTGAACCTTTGGCGTGTACCCTGTTGTTCCTGTCTGCTAGTTGCCCTGACCTCTGCCTTATCCCCTTACTATTCTTGTTGTTCCAGCCTGCTGCTTCCTTCTCCTGTAGTCTACTGTGAGTGTGAGCTGTGAGACCCTAGGGGCCGCGACCTGGAGCCAGACTGCAGCGAAGTCCATCCTCACCATTGGAGGCTCTGGTGAACACCTGCTGGCTCTTAGACTCCGCGCCCTGGGGAATCTATGCTCTAGCTCCTAGTGGGATCTGTGTTAGTGATCCAGTAGACCTGTGTCCTGAATCTCCCTGGATACAATCCGCAGCAGTCAGTCCTAAGGTCCACTACCTAGCGGTGCACTTCCAACTCCTACGGAGTGCATCTGTCACCTGATCTCAGGTGACCTGACAATAAGCCTTCAAAATTAGCACTTTTGATTTTTCATGTTCATGTCCCATAGACTTTAATGGTGTTCACGTGTTCGAACAAATTTTTTCGCCAGTTCGCATGTCCTGGTGCGAACTGAACGGGTTGTGTTCGGCCCATCCCTAGTCACCAGTATGGTATTTGTAATGCACAGGCATTCGTCTTCATCTTCCACAAATTCCTCTTACTGGCCTTCTAGTCACTGCAGGACACAGTAAAGACATGGAGGTCAGCAGGAGGAGACAGGGAGAGCTATGGGGGACCCAAGAGATTGACACTCCAGGAAGTGTTGGTTTCCTAGTACACTTCACCAAAAACTTTCTTCAGATTGAAGCAGTTTTCAGCGAGGTAAGTTTTCACAGTCTTCTTTTACAGGTATGCCCGTTTGAGGTATTTTCAATTACTGACTCCAGGTCATTCTAATACGAAGATTCTTATTCTTTTTTCTCGGATGAAAGCTTGGCCCCTTTTGCCATCTATTCCTCATTGTTGGCCAGTGAGGGAGCCCATTGCAAAAATTTGACAAAAATGAGGCTTAGGTTGTCACACGGGCGACCCTTGCCACTAGCAACACATGTGGGTTAGCTTCAACTTACCTCTGTTGGATCATTCCCTCATTGGCCCTGATTGCTGCCAAATCTAACTTTCTAGAGAAGGGACAATGAGGTAACGACATCCTATTGGTCCTGCTACCCAGGGAGCAGTTCCATAGAGACTGGCAGACAGCCTCTTTGCAAACCCAATGCTGGTTAATTGCAACCATTGTTAAGGTCACCTTGGGAGGTAAGAGAGGAGTGACTGGCTCTCAACCACGAAACCAAAAGCTGGGTTTATGTTTATTGTACCAGAGCGCTCCCCTGATTATGGGCAACTGATGTTCTGAATTGATTAACAAACCTGACATTTAAGCAGCTAGAAGTGATTGCTATATGCTGCCAATATCAGTTCTTCCTACTTCCCAAAGTTTGCTTTAAAGGAGACATTTTCAAAATAAAATAACACTTTCACCACTGTATGTAGCAATATATTTACCATTAGCAAACCAGTGCCCTTTAAAATGACATTTTACTTAATGTTTACCATAATATAAATGTCCAGCCTGAGGGCCTAGGCACACAGCTGACTACTTCATCGGTTACAGATTGAGTACCTTTCACTTTGCAGGTGTGAAAGACATTTATCCCTGGCCAAGCTGGTTTACCATTGTTACAGGAAGGATGTGAATGGGTGTTAAGGGTTGCAGCAGAAAAAAAATGATTATTTCTCAGCTATAAACCTAAGTGATAATAGCTGCATGATGTTACTTAATGTTGACCTAAAATTGTTTTCCAGTTACATTGTGTTTCTATGTTATAGTTGTTATTTGATGTAGGACCCCAACATTGCATTCGTCATTAGAATCCTGCTAAATCAGTACTATTGATAACCATTTAAAGACCTCAAAATTGTATCCTGTAACCCAATTGAGATCATTATTAAAGCTAAGCTTACCAAAACTGATATTTCAGTTTTTGATACACGCCTTTGACTTCTCCCAATGAGCTACATTATTAATTAAAACATCCCTTTTGGGTAAAATGACCTTTTAAAACTAAGAAAATAAAGAAGAAAGATGAGTAAAACCTAACTGATTGAAAGCCACTCGATTTTGTTTATAATCCTTTCTCATATCCTGGTAACAATTCCCAATTTTCTTGTAAAGTGTCACAGGGACAGGGAGTAAAAGAGAATCTCCCAAATGGAACCATAGAAAGTATAATTCTTCCCACTTTATAGAAAGCGGAAATAAAATTGCTTGGAGGTAGCCTTTAACTCAAAATAATAATGGTATTTGGTAACACCAACCTTATAATGAATGAGGGTTGGGAATTGTAAAGGAATTGTAAACTCATAACTTTACACGTTACCTGACTAAGAAGTAGAGTTTAAACTAGAAGATGTTCTGATAGTCCCACTGTAAGTTGTCCACTAAAATGCAGGATATACACTTGCACAAGGTGGGGGAATTGTAATAGGCTCACCTTCAACCAAGGGTGTCCAATCTGCGGCCCAAGATGGCTGTGAATGTGGCTCAACACAAAATAGTAAACTTACTAAAAAATGTTGACTTTTTAAAAACATTTTTCTAAAAATGCATTTACACTTAGCGAATTACACTATGCGACCGAAGACAAATTTTATCTTCCCAAGGAAAAATCTCCCACTCATCTCAACCTTATTAATGTCATCTATTTTCGGCAGCACCTATATTTGTGAGCAACTATTTTCAAGGATGAAGCACACGAAAGGGTAAAATTAGAACCAAAATATCTGATGAGCACCTTGAGAATTGCTACTCCAGCCATCAAACCGGATACTAATGCGTTAGTTTATTAAAAACAGTGTCAAATAGGGCACTCGTTTCTAGTTGTTGCCCTCTTTTACTTTTATGATAAAAAAATATTATTTGGGTACATTCTCTATGTCAGTGATCATTAACTTGTCATGAGTGCAACATATGTTGCACGTTTTGTGTCACTCTTTATGTGTGTGCACTTTTTTTGGCACCGGCTGGAGTTTTTGGGTGTGTTTCACACACCACTGGCTTTTAAAAAAAAAAAACGATGTCAGTCATCTCAGACTCTATTAAACCACACCCAATTTAAGCCACGCCCACCTCCTTGAAATGAGTTTGCCACCTCCCTGAAATGAGTTTTTGCAAGTTGGGATGTCTGGGTGTGCAGGTTGTAGTACTCTCACTTTAACTTGTACATAACCAGGGTATAAACTGGTACATGACTATAAACTAGAATATGATTCTGATAGTTGATATAGACCCACTTTAAGGTTTGTATGACTAAGAAGCAGGGAGTAAAATAAGTTGTGGTTGAAAATTGCAAGTGGGCACCAGTCCCCCCCCCCCACCACCAACACTCCCCCTTTCTCTCACTCATTCTCCCCTTGCTCCTCCTCCTCCTTTTGCTCCTTTTTTCTTCCTCTCGTTTCATGGATCTCAATTAGATCACTCCCTTCCTTCAGACTCGCCCCCCACCTTTTCTAGCCTTACTGTGCAGCAGAGAATTGGGCGCTCCCAGTCATTTGTATCCTAGGGGACCCAACATCTCTACTTTTCTTCATAATACATGCATCGGGCTACCTCCCGTGCGGGACTCCCCCTACCTGACCCATATCGGTGGCCCACTACTGCTTACCCTCAGGCTTTTATCCATGTACATATTGTGCTATTGTCTCGCACCTTTATTGCCCTACTGTTACTACCTAATAATTTTTGCTATACGGTCTGCGTCCCAATTGTCTCTTCTGATTGCCATATATGTTCCATCTTTATTGCATTTTTGGAAAGTTCTTCCCTCTACTCCTTTGTATTCTGTACTTTGTATTACTCTCATTATACTTTCCAAAAAAATTTTTGAACGAGAAATATGCAAGTGGTCCAAGTGAAAGAAGCAGGTTATAAAAATACAAGGTGAGAATTATTGTTGGGTCACTTTAAGGCGTGCTTGAATAAGAAGCAAGGTATAAAATAAAAGACGGGATGCGAATTGTAAGCTCACTTTAAGGTGTTCATGACTAAGAAGCAGGATGTAAAATCTAAAATGGCCGTGGGAACTGTAGTGAGCTCATTTTAAAGGGTGCATGAATAAGAAGCAGGGTGTAAACAGAAGATGGAGATTGAGAAATGGGTGTATGTTGAATAATAGCTTCCAGCTGAGGCTATCATGGGAAGTTGTTGAAGTGTTTACCCATAGTAAACCTATAATTGCATTGTTTGCATACAGCTAAGCAAAATGCACTATGCGCGTCCTTGATGGGCAATTTATTAGTGCATTAATTCCGGTCATGTACCTTCCCATCAACCTAAGGGATATACAGATCATTCCTTCCATCCCACGTACTGATACTGTCACTACAAGAAGATGAGAGAACTCCAAGACCATCACTGCAGCCGCCAGAGACATCAGTAGATTATTAGCAGGCATTGGATCACTATGGCAGATGAAAGCTAATGAGGATAGCCTCCAGGATTGTATGACAACCATTATTTCTCATTAAAGGGTGACTCCAGACAGTTAAATAGCCAACTGAAATATGCATATAGGAGTTCTTTTTTTTTTAAACTGGCAATGGATTTATAAAGAAATTCACTTATTCCTCTGTTCCCACCTTCTGCTGTTCTTTAACCACTTGCCAACCACTGCGTGCCGATTTACGCTGGCAGAATGGCACAGGCAGGCAAAAGGGCGTACCCGTATGTCCCTTTGAATTTACCACCTAGCAGGCGCGTGTTTTCTGCCGGCGGCGCACGCAACCCGAGAGCGTGCCCCGCAATCATGTTGTAGTGAGCCCACTCCCCCTACAGTTAGAACACATCCAGGGAACACACTTAACCCCTTGATTGCCCCCTACTGTTTAACCCCTTCCTTGCCAGTGTCATTTATAAAGTAATTAGTAGCTCTGATCACTGTATAAATGTGAATGGTCCCAAAATAGTGTCAAAAGTGCCTGATCTGTCCGCCATAATGTCACAGTCCTGATAAAAATCACAGATCGGCGCCATTACTAATAAAAAATAATAATAATAAAAATGCCATAAAACTATCCCCTATTTTGTAGGCGCTCAAACTTTTGCGCAAACCAATTAATATACACTTATTGTGATTTTGTTCCCCAAAAAATATGTAGAAGAATACATATCGGCCTAAACTGTGGAAGAAATTTTTTTTTTTATATATATATTTTTGGGGGATATTTATTATAGCAAAAAGTAAAAAATATTGCTTTTTTTTCATAATTGTCTGGGTTTCATTGTTTATAGCGCAGGGAATAAAAATCGTAGAGATGATCAAATACCACCAAAAGAAAGCTCTATTTGTGTGGAAAAAATACTTCAATTTTGTTTGGGTACAACATCGCGCGACCACGCAATTGTCAGTTAAAATGATGCCGTGCCGAGTCGCAAAAAATGCTCTGGTCAGGAAGGGGGTAAATCCTTCCGGGGGCTGAAGTAGTTATAGATAGATACTTAGCATAAAGATGGTGACATTATATTTCCGATTTGTATGTATACAGTTTTATAGCTGTTTTGGCTACTGATTATTATCACTTACCTTGAAATTTTCCTCTTGTAAGGCTACCTACCCTTCCCTGCCCATTAGTTTACCAAGCAGGCCCTGATTTCAGCATTCGGTTATCATATATCTATTTTAGTAAGATTGACATTAAACTGGAAATCTGTTGATAATCCAGGAGAGGTTCCCTTCGTAGAGAACCCTCCATCTCCCATCCCCCCCCCCACGCTAATATTTTCCTTTGCTCATTCGCCTCTCGAAGCCCTGGGTCTAATCCTTGTCTAAGCTCCATGTCAGTCTGTGTCAGAGTTTACAAAGTGTTAATAACCTTCTATCCTTCCCCCTAAGTGATAGTGATCCGGCCTGAACACTGCATTCTGGGAGGAAAGAGAGAGGGTCACATGCCCCCTCATACCTGGAAGTACTGGGTATTTTTAAGGGCTTTTACAAACGTAGGAGGAGTATGTGGTGAAGGCAAGTACCAGTGGATTGGATAGTGACCTCAGAAGAAAACCTGCCAATTTGTCTTCAATGGACACAGTAACATATTCTCTTTTAAAGAACTGAAAAAAAATCATGACTTTTAGTGAAATACACATACTAGCTATAGTTTTTATTTCAAAATACTGTATATATATATATATATATATATATATATATATATATATATATATATATAATATTATATATATATATATATATATATATATATATACACACACACACACACATTATATATATATATATATATATATATATATATATATATATATATATATATTCCCCCCTGCCCGTGCTCCCCCCCCCCCCCCCCGACTTTTCCATCAAAATCAACAATGCAACCATCAGTCCCTCCCCTCATGCCAGGGTACTAGGTGTAATCCTAGACCAGTGATGGCGAACCTTGGCACTCCAGATGTTCTGGAACTACATTTCCCATGATGCTTAACTACACTGCAGAGTGCATGAGCATCATGGGAAATGTAGTTCCAAAACATCTAGGGTGCCAAGGTTCGCCATCACTGCCCTAGACTCTGACTTGTCATTTCAGCCTCAAGTCCAATCGTTGTCAAATGTTTGTAGAATTCACCTCTGTAACATCTTTAAAATTCGCCCCTTTTTAACAAATGAAACCACCAAGCTCCTCATTCACTCCCTTGTTATCTCTCACCTTGACTATTGCAACTCCCTTCTCCCAATCCCTACACCGGCTCCCAATCACCCATTCAAATTCAAAATACTAACTACAACATACAAAGCCATTCACAACTCTGCCCCGAGCTACATCACCAATCTTGTCTCCAAATATCACCCAAACTGTCCTCTCCGCTCTTCTCAAGACCTCCTACTCTCAAGCTCTCTCATCTCCTCCTCTCATGCTTGACTCCAGGATTTCTCCAGAGCCTCTTCCATCCTCTAGAACTCGCTACCTCCACCGGTCCTGCTATCCCCTACTCGATATCCCCTACCCTACTTGATATCTTCAGGAGGTCCCTGAAAATTCATCTCTTCAGGGAAGCTTATCACGTCTTCAACTAATCTCCTACCACTTCCATCAGCTCATTCCCCACAGTTACAAACTTTTGTACCACCTGCCCCACCCTATTAGATTGTAAGCTCTTCTGAGCAGGGCCCTCTTAATCCTCTTGTATTTTATTGTATTATAACTGTATTGTCTCCCTTTTATATTGTAAAGTGCTGAGTACAAAGTTGATGCTATATAAATCCTGTATAATAATAATATTTAATTGTCCTTTATTTGAGTTCTTACACTCTGTCTTTCCCAACAGAAGGCAGACCTGGCAGTTGCTGCGTTCACCATCACAGCCGAGCGGGAAAAAGTCATCGACTTCTCCAAGCCCTTCATGACTCTGGGGATCAGCATCTTGTACCGAGTACAGATGGTAAGAATCTGCTCGCATCCTGTCATACAGACCTTTCCTTCACCTCCCTTCATATAACTAATTCATACGTGTTCTTCAACAAATGTGCAACATATTCTTTGTAAAACAAAGATCCAAAGAGTGCATAGGAAAAATCCCTATCCCCAGAACACTAGTTTTTTTCTTTTCTTTTTTGTTTTGACTATGCAAATATATTTTCCCCAAAGGAACAGAGGTTTCTGGGTAAATGCTACCATTATATTGTATTATACCACTATACATATACAGGTGGTCCCCGGGTTGCAAACATCCAACTTACAAACAACTCCTACTTACAAAACGAAGGGAGACAACAGGAAGTGAGAGGAAATCTACCCCTAGGAAGGGAAGTTCCCTTCTGTAAGCGTTATCATGGGAAAAAGGTGTCTCCACTGAAGCTTTATCATCAATCCTTGTTTCCACAACAACCCAAATTTTTTTAAATCCAATTGTCATTGGGCCTGAAAGTGAGGTGAAATCTTCTGAACAGGGGCACAGACAGCAAAACGAACGTTAGAGGGATGTTAACCCTTCCCTATGCTATACAAAAAACGTAAAAAATATTTTTTGCTGGATCTACACTTACAAAAATTTACCTGTTCCGACTTACAAACAAATTCAACTTAAGAATAAACATACAGGCCCTATCTTATTTGTAACCCAGGGACCTCCTGTATTATACATTATACATATGCTATACCATTATACATCTATATTTTATATGATAATACATATACTATACAATATATTATACATTATTATATACAGTAGTAAACATTATACTTATGTTACAACATTATACATATATTACACATTGTACATTATATATTATACATTAATATTATTATTATAATAGAACCCCATATTGATTGTTTTACTACCTGGTTTTAAAAGAGTAATCATTATATTATTATTATTATACAGGTTTTATATAGCGCCAACAGTTTTCTCAGCGCTTTACAACATGAGGGCAGACATTACATTTACATTACAATTTGGTACAAGAGGAATCAGAGGGCCCTGCTCGTTAGAGTTTACAATCTAAAATTATACATTTCCTTCATACATTTAACCTTTTACCATTCGGAAAAGGATTATCTGATTTTTAGACCCTGAAAGGGGAACAAGTTGAATAAGCTTGGTTCGGCTTGAACTGGCTAAAACTAAGCCTGTAGGGTCAGGATTGGTCAATAAGATGAATTGCTCACTGGTTTCTCATGTATGTTTGGGTCTGTGGTGATGTCCCTATACCTGTATTCCCAACTCCTCCTGATCTTCAGTCATGATAGAGTACTGGAAGATTGTGGTAGCACAGGATCAGTAAGGATGGGAATTGTTTAAATCCAACAAGAGATAGGAGAGTGCTCCTTAAAGGAGATAAACCCCTGATAGCAGTGATGTGCGTGGACCTGTTGTGTTGGACCTGGTTCTTGGTTGCTGCCTCTTTGCAATAGGCAAATCACTCATCAGACGGTAAAATCATGGATATGTGGTTAGGTGAGCCTGGTGAAATGTGGTCATCCCACTTGGAGGTTTGTCTGAATTAATTGAACCGAAATGTCTAATGCAGCCAACCCATTTCAGGGGAACTGGACTTCCTCTACTTCAGGGCTTGAGCAATAATATATAATGGTATCGGGAAAAAAAGGTCTTTGCATCCATTATTGGGATTGATTGTCAGCGTGACCTGTTTGTAGCGAGGGCAGCTAACTTGACGTGGCCTTCACCTTACACTGTAGTACTTGAACTTTGATCTAATATTTTGATCAACCTGCCATAGTGCTAGAATTGTCTGTTTAAAACATATTCGGATAGATACAGATGCTAGAATAGCAGTCATTATATTGGGATATATGGTTATATGTGTGGTTTTACATATACTTTATGAGTATAGTCTACTACACTACTAGTATAATTTTACATTCTTGAGATTATATAGGCTTTTAGATTTACCAAATAAAAATGTTCAACATTATTTGTTAGTTTTTGTAACATATTTTTGAGTCTGTGAGATAAAATAAGCCTCTGTTTCTTTCTGCCCTTTTCACATTGTATTGGTTGTGGTTGTCCCCCCGACCAATTATTACTATATAAATATATTAAAGGTTTAAGCCCTTGTACACACGGTGGGAGATTCCGACGGAATGTGCTCTATCGGACCGTTTTGTCGGATATTCCGACTGTGTGTGGTCTCCATCGGACTGTTTTCCAACTTGTCCATAAAATTTTCCGTCAAAATGCTCCGATCGGACATACTCCGATCATGTGTAGCCTACTCCGACGCACAAAGTGCCACGCATGCTCAGATCAAATTCCTAGACCAAAGCCATTGGCTACTAGACTGAACATAGTCCCATCGTAACGAAATAACCTCATCATGTTATGTACAATCGGATTTTCCGACAACTTTGTCCGACCGTGTGTATGCAACAGTTTCGGACAAAATCCGTCGGACAAAATCCAACAGATTTGGTTGTCAGAATGTCTGACCGTGCGTGCAAGGGCTTAGATGGTTATATTGACATATTATTATATCCCCCCCCCCGGTGGTGGTCAAGCAATAATAATTAGTTTTTAGGTTTTTATTGCGTTTGTTTCTTCATTGGGGAGATTACCTCTCCCTTCAGGTCCACTTGTGATAAAGACTGGACGTGGGAGGAAATCTTCCCAGCTCAGACACAAATAGCAATAGCAACTTGACAGAAGAGCTACTCTTTCCCTACTCTATTTAGAATAAAACAGTAGTAGTTGGAATTGCAATCTAAGGAACCAGTGGGTGATTCATCTCCTCAGAAATCACCATTTATCATTTTAGTTTTAGATTGACTTCATCCACCTCATTCTTTATCTTAGTGTGGTTGGGCTACGTATTACTTTTTTTGCAGCGTATTGGGCCTTGACAACGTAGACAGGTGACTTTGCTGAAAAAAGGACATTTACCCAGAAGCGGTTCCATTTATGGACAGGATTATTTCCATACATTTCTCAGCGAACATTGCATGAAACATCTACTTACCCAATAATTACCTTCAGGCTAGCTCATCAGATTGCTTTTTTAATGGCATATGTAACATTTTCTGTATGGTAATGTGTATAGCTATTATATAGCTTTTGCTCAGTTTATTGTAATTGAATGCTAAATATTTTTTATGGTTAAGGGACCTCTGAACCTAAAATAAAGGTAGCTTTTACGCCAACAGCAAGGACATTCACAAACTTGTATATTGGGACAAGCTCATCTTTTACTGGCTTTTGAAATTACTTGAACAAATGTAGGCCCACGACAGGTCTACTTGGAACAAGTAACAATAGCTGTGTGTAAACAGGATCCACAACCAAACCATTAAGGTGGCCCCCAGTAGTGTTTTTAGTTTTTGTGCTGGCCTAGGCCTGACCTAAACTCTGCACCCCCTAATTTAAATATGACCCACCCATCCTGCCAAGGCCACACCCCTTTCTGTTTAAGACCCACCCTGACATTTTTGAGTGGGGACACTAGTTCTGAGGGCCTGGGGGGGGGGGAGGCAATGGATTCCCTTCATTTGCATAGATTTCCTCTCACTTCCTGTGTGGCTATGGGGCAGGAAGTGAAGGGAAATCTCTGCAATGGGACAGGGATGGTAAAAAATAAACTATACCCTCCCTTATTCTATCCAAAATGGGAAAAAAAAAGTGTTGCCTATAGTTCTACTTTAAGCACAAATTTTTGATAATTTTATGGAGAGGACTAAGATGATATAACCATGTCAATGGTGCAGCAGAAAACATATAGCATAGTGAGGAAGGTTTGTAGTCCAGGATGATAGGACAGTCAAAATTATAAGCTGCGCCCCCCTCCCCAACAGTTGCGGAATGCCGGCCGCCCGCATACTGGCAGCAATGTGGCCGCTTTATGGACTAATCTTCCTCTCAACCCAGTCCGCCCCATAAGATTGGCGCTACACTAACAGTGTAGCACAAGCCAGCGGGGACTCTGTCCGTGCTGCCCCTCTGCAAAATGCTGCCCTAGGCCTGGGCCTTGTCGGCCTAGGCCAGGATACAGTGTTGCTGGCCCCCTATCTCTCTAACCTTTGAAGCCAAATTCTCTAGTGTTACAAAATGCTAAATGTTCTCATAGCAATTGTATAGAGATTCCCAAACGTTAAGCCCCTTTCCTTTTATCCAAATGTATTTCTTGAACTACTACAACCTGCATAAATCACTGTTTAGTAAAAAAGCTCTGGCCCCCATAGCAGTCACACATCCTACTATGGCAGTAGTTGCTCCTTTGATTGGGAAGGGCACAACTAAGAGAAACCATGCAGGACTTAAGGAAGATGTACGGGGTTTAAAAAAACAACAAAAAAAAATCCATACTCACCTCTATGTCCCAAGTCAGCTATAAGCCCAAGAACTGAGCGATCACACGACCACTGAATGTTCAATTCTCGTTCTGTTTAGAGGAAGTCACAGTCACCGCTCACTACTCCGCTCCCCCAGTGGTCACTGGAGCGTCAGGCTGGAAAGGGGGAAGGTGCAGCTGGCATTGACTCTTAGCCAATATTGTCAAGATCCTTCCAGATCCAGGAGCGGCTGTCATGTCAGCTGACAGTGGGCAATAGCCCACTAAAAACTGATTCTGGGTCACAGGAGAGCAAAATTAAGCATACTCCTGTGACCAACAAGAGAAGTATGGCAAAAAAATCTTTGTCTTTTAATTGCTCATCCCTTTCTGGGATATATTGACCTTTTCTTTACTCACTCTATCCTCTTGTAGGTGAAGAGAAGCTTACACTAGGTTAAAGACCCTTCTCTCACTCTTCTGTGACAGCATTCAGGCCTGACTATTACCCCTTTAGGCACCCAGATCTGCATCTTTCCCTATACCATACCAGGCAGTTTGGTGGTCAAATGGAACAGTGGGGAGTAAGGCTGTATTCACACCTGAGCGTTTTCAGCTCATAAAACGCTTGTAAAATGCCAGAAAGAATGCCTGAAAAAGGCCCAAAAAGCAAAATCCCATTAATTTCAATGGCACCTGTTCAAATCTGAGCGTTCTGTCATCGGAAGCAAAACGCCTGAAAAACGCCCTAAGCTCAAAAAAGAACACAAGCTTTTTTTGCGGTAGATTACAGGCGTTTTTCTACCTTTTACATTGGGGACCTGAACAAAATCGTGGTAAAATCGTGATAAAAACACGCGACTTTGAAACACTCAGGTGTGAATGCAGCCTTATGCCGCGTACACACGAGAGGACTTATGTCCGACAGACCTCCAAAGGAGTTCCGCCGGAGTTCCGACGGAGTTCTGGCGGAGTTCTGGCGGACTTTTCGACCGAACGGACTTGGACACACACCATCACACCAAACTCCGACGGAGTCGAACGTGATGACGTACGACTGGATTCGAATAAGGAAGTTCATAGCCAGTAGCCAATAGCTGCCCTAGCGTCGGTTTTAGTCCGTCGGAGTAGCATACACACGAGCGGATTTTTCGAAGGGGACCGGGTCCGGCGGAGTTCCGTCGGGAAAATTTGAAGCATGCTTCATTTCTAAAGTCCGTCAGACTTTGGCGAATCAAAAGTCCGTTGCAGCCCACACACGATCGAATAGTCTGACGGACTCAGTCCGTCGGAGTTTGGATGTTGAAAAGTCCGCTCGTGTGTACGGGGCATTAGAGGAACTGCAGTCTGCTGACATAATTTGTAATAAAAACATCTTTGCCATTCTGAAGCTTCCCTCCAACCACTTTGCATATTATTTTATATATACTGTGATTCTGTACTTGCCAAATATGCTGCAGAAATTTCCCTCCACTGAGTCTGGCTGCAACCATTTTAACTGTGGGCAGCTGAAGCTGCTGCCTGTTCACTTCCTGGATTTACACAGACACACAGAAGCACACATCCAGCTCTGCAGCTCTCATTGGCTCTCTTATGACTCATCCCCACTTATAAGCCTAGGCTTTTTACCAGACAAGAAACAGAAAGTGGGCTGTATAAGGTATTTACTGGCAGAAAAAAATGTTTTACTATCCAAAGTTAAAACAACAAGGGCAGAAGATTTACTAGATGAAAGATGAAAAAAATGACTGAAGGTCCGCTTTAAGGTATGGTGATTGTTAGCAGCTGCTGAGTGGAAAAATAAGTGAACCTGATGCTTTGCCTTCATGGCCAAACCACAAAAGAAACTATATTGATAAGACAGACTCTATTCTAAAAGCTTCCTGGCTAAAACAGATTACAAGGCCCCTGAAAGGTTCGATAGATGCAGTGCCTGGCCACAAGCACCAGCACATGGTTGGAAATTGGTGTGTGGTCTAGGCAAATAAATCAAGAGTTGAAATGCCTTCCTAATATTTCAGTCCACAAGATAGGTGTATTCCAAACATGCATTGTATACAAGACCAACAGGTTTTAGGGGCTATACTCCATCCCTTCATCGGGGCTGAAATACAACATAAAAAGCAATAACACTAATAAATAATAATAAAACATATAAAAGTTACGATACACAGTATAATAAAAAAAAAAATATTGGTGTGTGGTCTGACCATCTTTATAAAATGCTTTAACTCATCTTAAAAATAAGACTTTTTGTGCAGGAACCATAACAAAACTTTTCAGATGAGCTTAGGGTACCCTGATCCGAGGCACTCTTATCTGGTAGCTATTTTCAGCCCCTTCACTTTAGAGCAGGGGTCTCCAAACTGTGGCCCAGGGGCCAGATGCGGCCCCTTGTTTGTTTTTGCCCTTAGAGCACTATTAAATCCACTGATACCAACAATGGGGCATTATTTCCCTCAATTACCCACCAACGAAGGCGGTACATTTCCTCCCAATGATTGGACACATTTCCTCCCAATGACACCAACAATGGGGCCCAATGACATCAACGATAGGGCCAATTCCTCCCACTTACACCAATAATGGGACGCGATTACTTTCACTGAAACAAACAATGGGACATTATTTTTTCCCACTGACGTTGGGACCTTTTCTACTTCCACCGGCTACAGTCCGGCCCTCCTAAAGTCTGAAGGACAGTAAACTGGCCCTTTGTTTAGAAAGTTTAGAGACCCCTGCCTTAGAGCACTGTATTCTGGGATGATAGGAGCTGTGCTAGGTACTCTACCTAAAGCCAAGGTTGAGGCCCTCCTGCTGACTGTGCCTGGTTGTGGTTACAGTTGCTGTTTAAAGACAAAGATGATCTGTTTTGATCAGTCCTTGTGTTTGTGAATGTCTTGGAGCTCTTTCAAGTAAACCTGTACTGCATTTTCAATTTCTAAAAACAAAACTATCCTGCCTAAGAGAAGACCCCACAATATGCATGATAGCACCTTTATTAGCTATAAAAGCCTTTGTTGTGCCCCCATCGGATTTATTTTCATTTAGTTACAAGGGTCTGACTTTTCCCTGACATTATTGCCAAGCTCTAGCAGTGGCCATCTTCCTGCCCAGTGAAAGTCGTGTTTCTGCCCACTGAATTGGGCTGATTGGCCGGGAACATTGAGGCCTTGGTAAAAAGAAACTAAATCAGAGAGGGGCACTTAAGAGGGAGTCCTGGTGAATAAAGATCACAGCTGGCATCTTGTGTAGCCTATCTATAGGCAGGACTTCTAAAATTAAAAAATTATGTACATGTTTACTGTTATATAAGTGACTACATATTTTAGGTTTAATGGTCTCTTAGAACATTGTATGCATGTGCTTGTCCTTCCTATTCTATACAGAAGCCCATCTGTCTCTTGTGTAGGCATCACTCCACGTTCTGTGTTTATTTCTAAGCCCTTGTACACACGGTCGGAGATTCCGACAACCAAATCCGCCGGAGAAATTCCGACGGATTAATTCCGGAAGAGGTCCGGAAGTGATGTTGCATACACACGGTCGGACTAAGTTGTCGGAAAATCCGATTGCACATAAGGTGATGACGTTATTTCGTTACGACGGGACTACGTTCAGACTAGTAGCCAATAGCTTTGGTGTAGGAATTTGATCTGGGCATACGTGGCACTTTGTCCGTCGGAGTAGGCTACACATGATCGGAGTATGTCCAATAGGAGAATTTTGTCGGAAAATTTTACCGGCAAGTTGGAAAACTTGGTCCGTCGGATATTTCGACGGAAACAGACCGATGCAGGGCACACACAGTTGGAATATCCGACAAAACGGTCCGATAGGGCACATTCCGTCGGGATCTCCGACCGTGTGTACAAGGGCTAAGAGTGCACACAACCACATATACAGTACAATAGGTATACCTTACATTGTCTCCCATACATATTTAGGTTCTCCATTCTGTACATTGTTACCAAAGGGCAGCCATCTGTACATCATCCTTTTTAAAAAGAACTTCAATAGCTCTGTAGATATGAATCATGGCATGAGAAGAGTATAATGGTGTCCTCTTCACTTCTATTCATACTTGTATTTCCATCCTCAAACATTTCAGCATGCTGTGTGCCTCTTAGCAGTCTCTCTAAGTGTAAGGGAATTCACCATAGACATTGAAGGCTAAAAGACTGCAGAGCAAATGGGTCAGAAGGCAACCCACCTTCACCCCTAATATCCCATTCATTCAAGCAGTGGAGCTCTGCGAGACTCAACTGCATCTTTATGGCAAATGCAAAATAATTGGAGAGGACAGGAGCATCTTCAGATTTGTCCATCATGTTATTTTCTATTTTTCCTTAAAGCCCAAATGATTGTTCAATTTAAATTGGCTAACTACAGTCTAGGTGCAATACAAATTAGTACAGAATCAATACAAAAGGTGTTTAAAGTTTTAGGACTAAATTACAGTTGTGGTTGGAGGGCAGTAAAAATAAAAAAAGGTCCACTAGTTTATTACTAGAGGTCCTCTAGTTATTACAATCCTGATTGGCCAGCCATGTTTTACCACTACCACCCAACTCCCCCCCCCCCCCCCCGTAAGCTGCAAAGGCAGCCTTTTGGAGGTATACACATACCACAGCTGCAATGCTTCTTGTTATAGCAAACATTTTCATCAGTTATGTTCATTAGACAGTATCGCTGCCAAATTTGACATTTTCAATTGAATGAGGTCACATCACAACCATGAGCCAAATAACAGGTTTGTAGTTGTGGAGCAGTATTGCCATTCATAAAGCCCATTCGACTGTAAAAAAAAAGCCAAGGAATTCATATTGCGGCAGTATCGCCTGCTGAATGCTTGTCAGCTGTATCCCCTCGTGTTCCTTGCTGATTGGAGAGCTATAACTCTGACTCAGCATGGAGTGCCCCAGACCTCTGCAGAGAGACAACTGCTTCCACTTAGTGTTTTAAGTGAACCTGACCTTGCCAAAATGTTCCTAAGCTAGCAATACTGCTTAAGGTGACATCATTGCAGACAGGCTGTTATGCAGATTAGATGCAGATTATTGTCCACAAAGCCTTAAAACTGGGTGCTTGAAGGCCCTGATGGAAGGAGGAGGTCATGGAAGGAGGTGAGATGCTCTCATGTCCCCCTACACCTTCAGTAACAGGTCCTCCTTAGTAAGCTTGTTCTGACAGTAATAATAATTTAACTAAGATCAGGAACCTACATATGGATATTTCACTGGATACCTGCTTGAGCCTTGAAACCTGAAGGGGCTATTGTGCTATTTCTGAATTTGGCATTGAAATCATGCCCTGACCCCCTCCTGTACCCTTATTGCCGATGCAGGTTTATGATGCTCTTTTTTGTTAGAAGTTGTCAATGCATTACCTCCACAAATGTGTGTCCACTTTCTTTTTGTTAGCTTATGGTCTGATTCTAGATTATGAGTTGGTGTAAACCACAAACTCAGCTAGTGTTCCAGGATAGGACTGTCATGAAGGTCTGCAGTCCACTAATAATCCACCAAAAACTTCTATTTCTATGGTCGACTTGTCTTCTCCTCCTATAGACATCTATCCATCTGACTGCTGATCTTGTGAATAGTCTTGACCCCCAAAAAGGTCCACTAGTTATTACTATTCTGATTGGCCAGCAATTCATATCATACAAGCAAATTAGTTGAGGAAGCTGTACTGGATTGCTATAAAAAAAAAACAGCTGGTGTGCTGCAGTGTTAAGTTTGGTAATAGAATGGCACAAGACTCAGAGGTAAGACCCCTCGGCATCTCATGAAGATGAACATTGTTTATAAATGTTGCATTTTGCATTCAGTGCTACTCAAACAGCTTTACATGCAAAATGTTACAGTGGTTGCTTTTGACCTAACTTTTCTGAAGTCCAAATGGATCCTAGTGTACTGACTGCATCTGACGAAGTCAAACTCAGCCTTAAAGAAGATCTAGCATTATTATTTTCTTTTACCAGGTCTCTTGTAGTAGTTTAGTACTTTGTCTGATGTTGCCAGGTGCTTTCTATACCAAGTTATGAGGTCTGACATGTCCCCTCCTGCCATGGCCAATCCCACAACAGCTATGAAGGAGATGGCTGATTTATAGCTGTAGCTTGTCTCGGCTTTGAGCACTTTCCAAAGACAAGCAAAGGCAAGATGAATTATTTTCATGCCTCTTGCCATTGCTTGTCTCGGGATAGTGCTCAGAGCTGAGAAACGCTGAGAAACGCTGCAGGTATGAGTTAGCCATCTCCTTCATAGCTGTTGTAGAAAAGATGTAGCTGGATAGCCGCACTCCGAATTATTCAACTTTATTTCAAAAATGTAATTAAAATCATAGCATCTAGGCTGGTAAACAGACTAACTGCACAGCCACTGACATGTTTCACACCGAACACGGTGCTTAGTCATAGCTAAGAGCCAGAGCCAGCACCCTGTGGGACTGTGGAGACAGCTGTTTTGGGAGAAGTCATTACCTTAGAGCGGTAATTATTTGTATTTCCTTCATAGCTGTTGTCGGAACAATTGTGGCAGGAGGAGGGAGGGAGGTCGGGCAGATCAGACCTCATAACGTAGAAACATGAGACAAGGTACTACAGGTACTTGCCCCATAGGGGACAGAACTGTAAAAGAAAAAGAAATAAATATAGATTTAAGCTGGCCGTTTTATCATTGTTAGGAGGGGTCAAATTTGAAGGAGCAGGAAGATTTTTCTGCAATGATACGAATCTCAAAATTCTATAATAAATTTGATAATGTCGTTCTCTTTTAGGGAAAAACTCACATATTGAATTGAAACCTATTTAATAAGTTTACAGGCTTTCAAATGAAATTATTGAAGCCAGTGATGGCAAGAAAGAATGTTCTGATGAACAATTTACCATTGTAGGTACTATAAATTAGTTATTATAGGTACTATACAGTACGTACCATAGGTTATAGCAACCTGCAGCATATCTGTAGGTTGTTAGCGGCGTAGC
Organism: Lithobates pipiens; assembly: GCF_037356315.1. Taxonomy (NCBI): domain Eukaryota; kingdom Metazoa; phylum Chordata; class Amphibia; order Anura; family Ranidae; genus Lithobates; species Lithobates pipiens. Next base: position 25,496,084 of record NW_027507788.1, read on the forward strand.
TGCTTTACTAACTGATGATGAGAGGCTTCGTTTCTAAGCCACTGACACCTACTGTATATCATTTTTACAAAACACATGTTGGTCCATAGTCCAATATTTTTTATGCCAATCTGTAGAAATGTATCTTCAGTTACTTCCTCCCAGTAGTTTTTCAACTAGTGTAGCTCTAAAAGCCCCAATAAATGAGTAGATATGCTAGATTAACTTCGGTGAGTTGAGGTGAACCAGGTCAGGACCCCTTATACTTCATTTGCCGTGTTCTGGCACCATAAAACAAGTATGTACTCACCTTGTCCTCGTATACTGTTTACCCATTTCCAGTATATTTCTGTGTAATGCAGCAAATTTATCAAGCCTCCCCCTTTCTATACAGACTAGACTGACACTTCTGAATATGATGTCCTTTCTTGACACATCCATCAGGGTGTGCTGTCATTTGTCTGTCACACCATGTCCTCTGTCCTACATATGTCCTCTGCCGCTTAGCAATTGTCGTTCCCGTTTATAATCTCGCTAATGCTGTCCCAGGTGTTGTGCGAAAGTAGGATACTTCAGCTATTGCACATTTATATAAGAAATTTGTGTTATGAAATACACTATACAAATACCATACACAACATCAGGGACAGCGTCAGAGTACATCTATCTATCTATCTATCTATCTATCTATCTATCTATCTATCTATCTATCTATCTATCTATCTATCTATCTATCTACCTAATGCACCCTCTCTGATGGTACATACTATATGTATATCCTGCACCCGCTTTTACTATCTCCTCTACTGCTATTACCTTTTCTTCTTCCCATTTAGGCTCTTTGCACAAGGGCATAATAAATTACTGTTGTATTTACATAGGATCTTGCTGGAAGAGACTAGCAGAAAGATCCTGCGTAAAAAAACGCAAGTATGGTCCGTGTGAACGTCCGTATGTGTAAATTTCTGTAAAATGCTTTTTACATTCATTTTCTTAACTAAGGATTAAATTTACACATGAACACATAAATGCATCTACCCGTGTAGGTGCATTGATACGCATAGAGATGCCTACATGCATAAATTAACGACCACGGACGCAAATATTTCTATTTTTAGTTTACAGATATGAACGCAGTGCAGTTTTACTGAACATTACTCACTGTGTGTATTGGCTTATAGAAAACAATATAACACATTCAGATCTGCTATACCAGGGATATGCAATTAGCGGACCTCCAGCTGTTGCAGAACTACAAGTCCCATGAGCCATAGCAAGACACTGACAGCCACAATCATGAAACCCAGAGGCAGAGGCATGATGGAACTTGTAGTGTTGCAACAGCTGGAGGTCCGCTAATTGCAGATCCCTGTGCTATACCGATAAGAATGTTGCCTTTTTTTTTTTTTTGGGCTGTGTGCAAAGACCCCGAGCTTCAGATCTATAGTATCATCTTTTATTGTACATACCATGTACATGGTCCTCCATCCTGTGTACACTTCTTTTGCAGGATGTGTACATTCTTCAGACATGTTGGATATGTCAAGGTGCCTCTCCAAATATTTGAATATCATCAAAAAGTCTATTTATTTCAGTGAAACTCATATATTATATTGATTCATTACACACAGAGTGATATATTTCAAGCATTTCTTTCTTTTAATTTTGATGATTATGGCTTACAGGTAGTGAAAACCCAGAATTCAGTATCTCAGAAAAGTAGATTATTATGAAAAAGTTCAATATTGTAGACTCATTGGGGGTTGATTTACTAAAGACAAATCGACTGCACTTTTCAAAGTGCAGTTGCACTCTGTAAAAGCAATTGCTTCAGAGTTTAGTAAACGAGCAGAAGCACTAAAGACTACCATAAGCCAATCAGGTGCAAGCAAAAATGCTGTTTTTTTTATTTTCCTTGCATGTGATTGGGTATTCTTTCCAAAGTGAAGCTTTACCTCATTTATTAAGCTCTGGAGCAACTGCGCTTTCAGAGTGCAACCGCACTTTGCAAAGTGCACAGTCTTTTTGCCTTTAGTAAATCAACCCCATGGTGTCACACTCTAATCAGCTTATTAACTCAAAACACCTGTAATGCCCTGTACACACGAGCAGAATTTCCGACAGAAAAAGTCAGACGGGAGCTTTTCATCGTATATTCTGATTGTGTGTATGCCCCATCTGACTTTTTATGTCGAAAATTCTGACATACCTAGAAAGAGAACCAATTGCTATCGGGAAAACCACTCGTCTGTATGCTGTTCTGACGTACCAAAAACGACACATGCTCTGAAGAAAGTATGAGACGGAAGCTATTATTGGCTACTGGCTATTGAACTTTCTTTTTCTAGGTTCGTCGTACGTGTTGTACGTCACCGTGTTCTTGACGGTCAGACTTTAGTGTGACCGTGTGTATGAAAGACAGCTTGAGCGGAATTCCATCGGAATTCCGTCAGAGAAACCTTCTGAGTTTATTTGGATGGTAAAAACGCTTGTGTGTACACAGCATAAGGGTTTGCTGAGCCTTTAAATGGTCTCTCAGTCTGGTTCAATAGATTAGGCACAATTAGGGGGAAGACTGTTGACTTGACATTTGTCCAGAAGACAGTAACTGACCCCCTCCACAAGGAGGGTAAGTGACAAAAGGTCATTGCCAAAGAAGCTGGCTGTTTACAGAGTGCTGTATCCAAGCATATTAATGAAAAGTTAAGTGGAAGGAAAGATGTGGTAGAAAAAGGTGCACAAGCAACAGGGATAACTGCAGCCTTGAGAGGATTGTCAGTGCTTAAAGAGCCACCACAGACAGACAAATCCAGGACATGGGCTACAACTATCACATTCCTTGTGTCAAGCCACTCCTGAACCATTAGAAGCATTATCCCATTCTTACCTGGGCTAAAGAAAAAAAAGACTGCACTGTTGCTCAGTGCTCCAAATTCCTATTTTCGGGTGAAAGTAAATTTTGCATTTCATTTGGAAATCAAGGTCCCAGAGTCTGGAGGAAGAGTAGAGAGATGCAGAATCCAAGTTGCATGAGGGCCAGTGTAAAGTTTCCACAGTCATTGATGATTTGGGTAGCCATGTCATCTGCTGGTATTGGCCCACTTTGTTTTATCAAGTCCAAAGTCAGGACAGCCCTCTATCAGGAAATTCTAGAGCACTTTGTGCTTCCCTCTGCTGACCGACTTTATGGAGATGCTGATTTCAATTTCCAGCAGGACTTGGCACCTGCCCACACTGCCAAAAGTACCAATACCTGGTTTAATGATCATGCTATCACTGTGCTTGATTGTCCAGCAAACTCGCCTCACCTAAACCCCATAGAGAATCGGTGGGATATTGTCAAGAAGAAAATGAAAGACACCAGAACCAACAATACAGATGAGCTGAAGGCCACTATCAAAGCAACCTGGGCTTCCATAACACCTCAGCAGAGCCACAGGCTGATTGCCTCCATGCCAAACCACATTGATGCAATAATTCATGCAAAAGGAGCCCCAACCAAGTATTGAGTGCATACTATACTGTATATGGACATACTTTTCAGTAAACCGATATTTCTGTATTAAAAAAATACTTTTATTATTGGTATTATGTAATATTCAAATTTACCGAGATACTGAATTTTGGGTTTTCACTAGCTATATGCCATAATCATCAAAATTAAAAGAAAGAAATGCTGGAATATATCTAATTTATGAGTTTCACTTTTTGAATTGAATGACTTAAATACATTAACTTTTTGATGGTATTCTAATTTTTTGAGATGCACCTGTATAATTTTCATTGGTACATTCACAATCCATTCCCTAGACCCTCCTTCCCTGAAAGTGTATACCCAGCACAATGTGATATACATACTTGGTTATGTTCATGTGTTCTCATTTCTATTCATATGCACTAGTCATTCAGGAGTAGTCAATAAGGCAGTGAAAAGAGCCAGTCATATTTCAGTGTACTGCAGTCAGATCAGTTATAAAATGATTTCTGGTTGGTTGATTTAGGTCTCTGAACCTTGACCCATCACCATTGCTCTTTGCACTTCTTTACTGAGTAGCTGGCCATACACTTGTACAATTTGTAATGAAGGTTTGAACAGTCGCACAAAAATTTTCAGTGCGTTTGAGTAATTTTCATTTACCCTTAAAATAATATTTTCGGAATAAATGGACTTTCCCGAATGAAAAACACTTACACTGTTAGAAAATGTGTTCACGAAAAAATTTCCAATTTTTTTCATTTTCTCGTCACCACAGTCAAAAATGAATGCCGATTTGACCCCACTAAGAATTAGTTAACCAAACGAACATTCTTAAAATGAAATATTTTGAACAAATATTTTCAATGTGAAAGAAATCCATTGCAAATAATTAAATTTTTTTTTTTTTTTTACTTTCCAAAGACCATGTTAAAATAAAAATTAAAATCTAGCAAAATAGTGTGTTTAATTTATTACTGTCTGTGTCCTGTACAGGAAGATTTCCTACCACTTCATGATCATTGTGATTGGGACATTAAGGGAGGAAAATCTCCACAACTGGGCCACAGTTAACAGTAAAAATTCATTAAGGGCTGTAATCTTCTTATACTCTTTCCCCAGCACAAAATCTATAAAAATGTGGCAGAGGTTGTAGCCCTTCTCCATGGTGATCAAAAAATTAAAACTTTCCTGGAATTCCACTTGTATTAACTTCTAGTTGTGCCATTCTAGAAGCATTATTATCACTGCAGTATACTAATGGCTGAACTTTTGCACAGTTAACATTGGTTGAAGCCTATGGTAACAGGGATGAGCAAGATGGCACACAACCACTCGTGTGTCATGTCAGTAACACATGTATATTAAAAGATTTCTAGCCTGCCTGCAAGTGCCATCAGAACAACTCTTATTGTTTCTGTCCCTGCATAGTTTGGCATTTTGTTGGTGAGAAAGTGAACTGTGTACTTCACCGACACCATGGCCGTCCACCTGGAACACATTTGCTAGTAGGTTAAAATGACAGTGTAGTCATCTTTTCTGGGTGTACTGATACATTGGGAAGCTGTGGTCCGCCTGCACTGTTGGACACAGTTGCACAGCCTACCATGGCTATAGTTACCTCCCTTGCCTCATGGTTATTTTGTACCCAGTTTACACTGCGTTTTTATGTTTAGAGGTATGAATTTCAAGCTGTAATCTTCATTCTATAAATATATAACTACACACACATGACATGGGGTTTTCTAATGCATACACTTTTGCAGTATATACACATGACACAAATGATCTTCCCCTTAGAGCTTTAGGCTTCATAGTGTGATCGCTCATATACATGTAAACCCTTTTTTGCTGTGCTCTCTACTTGTATTTGTGCACCCTAACCCTCTCAGTGTGCCTCTTGTATACATATGTTCCCTCCTGTATATATTCCAATCCCATGTCTCCCACAGGGCCGGAAGCCTGGGTACTTCTCCTTCTTGGATCCTTTCTCTCCTGCTGTCTGGCTCTTCATGTTGTTGGCTTATCTGGCCGTCAGCTGTGTGCTGTTCTTGGCAGCCAGGTAATAACCCCTGTTTATCCAACCTCCCTGTGCACTGAACTATAGATACATCTGCTGTAATGAGACTTGTGTACCTCTAATGTGCTGAACCCTTATCACCTATAGAATGCTAAGCCCTTTGCACTTAAATGTTCTTTGAAGCCTGACATTCCAGAACTTTTGCATGATCCCAGTGCACTGTAATACATTTTTAGTTGTAAAAACCTAAGTAAGCTTGGATATTTTACATATAACAATGCACTGAAAAAATGTGAATTTGTTTGCTTTATATGCCATTCAGACTTCTGAAATATCAAGCAATTTACCACCTGAGGCATTGTATTTAATAAACATTATTAGCATTATTCAAATATTTGTAGAATTATATTGTATCTTCTTTTAAACAAACAAGCCTAACTTGGACCATGTGCAGCACCCATTATGGTACCATATTATTACTGTCTGAAATCTGAAAATACTGGTCTCATTTTATGATGTGATATATCACAGACCTTAAATGACCTTGCTGTAGCTATCAGCAACCTGAAGCTGTTTGCTGGTGGGGCATGGTAGAACTAGGATAGTTCCAGAAAATTTAGAGGGCTCTTGGATATCTATGCCTGGTCTAGTACAGTTTGTTACAATCAGCCTCTGGAATGTCTTCAGCTGTTGATGAAAAAAAGCCCAGTCACCCAGATTTAAAAAAAGGAATATTTTAAGGTAATCAAAGCTCTGATAGACATTCTATATAGTATATTTATTCTGGAATAAATAAAAACATGGATATTGCCCACAATAATGAAGTATAAAAACTGCATGGTAGTGGTAGGCAACACCTCCATTTCTTTGCTGAAGGTATTATATATGATATGGTCAAACATTTGCGGAAGCCTAACAATCCCATCTATATGAGTTTGCTGCATATCAATTGTCAACACCAAGGGCATTAATATGGAGTCGCCCCCCCATTTTTGAGGCAATAACAGCTACTGTACAATTCTTCAGGGATGGCTTTCCAGAAGATTTTTTTAGTGTATCTTTGGGAATTTAGGCCAATTATACCAACGTAATTGGCTTTTTAATTCACCCAAAAGTGTTCAGTAGGATTGAGGCCGGGACTTTGTGCAAGTCCCCTGAGTTCTTCCTCACTCAAATCATCAAATCTTGTTTATATGGAGCTGGCTTTGTACACAGGGGAACAGTCTTGTTGGAACATAAAATGGTCTTCCCCAAATGGTTGCCACAAGGTTGTAAGTGCACAATTGTCTAAAATATCTGTTTATGATGTCACATTAACTGTGCTCTTCACCAACTCAGCAATTTCCAAAGAAGCTATTCAATTGCAATAAGTTTAGGGAGAGTTAATGTAACGCTGCATGAGAAATGTATAGAAAACAACTAATCCAAGTGGAAGACACCAGAGGTTTGGGCTTTCACTTACTGGCTTCCTGTCTAAAATTAATAACATATACCTGGAGATAATTTACCCTTTTATGAGAGGCTTATTTCACATGTGGCACTACGTGAAGTCTACTTAGTTATACTCAACTACTGAAACAGTAGAAACAAATAGACAATTAGAGTCTCCGAGTCCGAGGCACTGTTTTTTAACTCTGTAAAATTTAATGTGGAATAAAGACGGGACATAAGATTTTACTGTCAATGCAGCCTGATGATTTTCTTCTAATTCATCAGTCCTGAACATCTTAGATTCTTGTTTTTTTGACGACTGAGCTGACCTTTTCTCTGCAAACAGAGAAATTCAGCAGATCAATTGCTTTTGTCTGACTGAAGCCAATAATTGCTCCACTAACACAAAAAAGGACTAGCAATTTGTCATTATATTGAGTGACTGAAAAAGAACGAACAAGTGAAATATAAACTGTGTAAAACAGGAAAGCAGGAAATAATATACATTCTAAAGAAAAACTGTATGTGTTCCTGCAGAACAAAAAAGTAGCAGTGGAGGATTTAATTGCACGTCTGAACACTGATATCATAGCGCATTATATATATATATATATATATATATATATATATATATATATATATATATATATATATATATATACACACATATACATACACACACACACATTATATATAGATGACCACTGCCTTGCTAAAGAAGCTGAGGGTAAAGGTGATGGACTGGCAAAGTATGTCTTCAGACCTAAACCCCAAACAGAAGGTGGTGGAGCGCAAGGTCTCTAACACCCACCAGCTCTGTGATGTCATCATGAAGGAGTGGAAGAGGACTCCAGTGGCAACCTGTGAAGCTCTGGTGACCTCCATGCCTAAGAGGGTTAAGGCAGTGCTGGAAGGTAATGGTGGCCACACAAAATATTAACACTTTGGACCCAATTTGGACATTTTCACTTGGACATGTTGCCAGCGGTTTAGACATTAATGGCTGTGTGTTGAGTTATTTTGAGGGGACAGCAATTTTACACTTTTATACAAGCTGTACACTCACTACTTTACATTGTAGCAAAGTTTCATTTCTTCAGTGTTGTCACATGAAAAAATAGAAGACAATATTTACAAAAAAAAAAAATATATATATATATATATATACACATACAGTTGTGCTCATAGTTTACATACCCTAGCAGAATTTATGATTTTCTTGGCCATTTTTCAGAGGATATGAATGTGATAACACAAAAAAATTCTTTCACTCATGGTTATTATAAATCAACTGTGTTTACTCTTTTTAAATCATAATGACAACAGAAACTACCCAAATGACCCTGATCAAAAGCTTACATACCCTGGTGATTTTGGCCTGATAACATGCACACAAGTTGACACAAATGGGTTTGAATTATTATTATTATTATACAGGATTTATATAATGTCGATAGTTTACGCAGCGCTTTACAACATTAGGGCAGACAGTACAATTACAATACAATTCAATGCAGGGGGGAATCAGGGTGCCCTGCTCATTACAGAGTGTACAATCTAGGTTTGAATGATTATTACAGGTAGCCGTCCTCACCTGTGATCTGTTTACTTGTAATTAGTGTGTGTGTGAAAAAGGTCAATGCGTTTGTGGACTCCTGACAGACCCTTGCATATTTCATCCAGTGCTACACTGATGTTTCTGGATTCTGAGTCATGGGGAAAGCAGAAGAATTGTCAAAGGATCTGCGGGAAAAGGTAGTTGAACTGTACAAAACAGGAAAGGGATATAAAAAGATATCCAATAAAATGAGAATATCCTCTGAAAAATGGCCAAGAGATCATAAATTCTGCTAGGGTATGTAAACTTATGAGCACAACTGTATATATGTATATATATGTGTGTGTGTATGTGTATATATATATATATATATATATATATATATATATATATATATATATATATATATATATATATATATATATATATATATATTAATATACTATGTATAAATAATAAAAAAAACAGATTCTCCATCCATGCTAAATAGCACAGAAGCCCCTGCTGCAGGTATAGTATTTAGTGCTGTCTGTTGGCAATTTTATGCCAAGCTCCTTTGATGTTACAATCAAAGGATGTCGGGCGGTGGAGTGTGGACAGGACCACCCGCTAGGTGAATTGAATTTCAGAGGATACATGCTCTGTGCTTTGGCCAGCTTAATGCATCTAGTTATGCAGTTAAGGGGGGGGGGGGGCAGCAAAAATGCACAGCTAAGTTGCTTTTTTGCCACCCACCAACAACCCCCCTTAAGCTGCAATAGGCAGCGAACTGGGGTGTTTACACGCTGTGGTCTTGATGTGGCAAAGTTTACCAGACTTGTAGCAATTAGCGGGCAGCAAGCCCCAAATGCCAAACGCACACCGAATGCCACAAGCAAATGGGTAGGTGACGCAACAACCTTGAACCCTCATTCAATGCATGTTTTTTGGCAAAAATGGAGTTTAAACAGGTGGCTAGGAGGCATCACATTGCTTCCTCATTGCCCGTCAGTAGCCTTTGAAGTGCGTCCTGAACTTGGATTGGGCTTCAGAGAAAAGTGAGATTTAGATGCACATTTAAATCTACTCTAAACACTATCCTTATTCTTCAAAAATAATCCATGTGCAAACACTACTTAAAGCAGAACTTCACTTACTACTGCCTTCCCTCCTTATCTGAGTGCATTGGATGTTTTTTTTCTGGGAGTTAGTACCTAAGTTGACAGGTACCCGCTCCTGCTTCTGCACAGATGCCTAGGGAAGTTCGACTGCCCCTTCAACTGCCCGCATCCTCCTGGGACATGTCACAGGTTCCAGGAGGCTGCAGGACCATTCACAGAGCTCGCGCATTGTGCAGTAAGGAGTTGGCTGTGAAGCTGCAGGAAGTCATAGCTGGCTTCCCACAGTCAACATGGTGGTACTGGGGTCCCAAAAAATTGCCAAGAATCAGCTCAGGCGAAGACAGAACTGGATCCCTGAGCTTGGTGACGTTTTGTTAAAGAGGAGGGGCCACCTTAAAAAAAAAAAATCATTAAAAGTCAGCAGCTACAAATACTGCAGCTGCTGACTTTTAATAAATGGACACTTACCTGTCCAGGGTGCCCGCAATGTCAGCAGCAGATTCCTACATAAAGTGGGAACATGAAGCATGAATGTAGCCACCCTCTTATGCCGCACACACACGACCGGAAATTCTGAAAATTAGAGCTTTTGGTCGGAAAATGCGATCGTGTGTATGCTCCATCGGACTTTTGCTGGACGAATTTCGGCCAGCAAAAGATTGAGAGCATGTTCTCAATTTTGAGGTCGCAAAAAAGTTCCGACCTCAAAATGCGTTTGTGTGTGTGTGTGTATGCAATTCCGACACGCAAAAACTCACGCATGCTCAGATTCAACTACGAGACAGAAGCTGTTGGCTACTGGCTATTGAACTTCCTTTTTCTAGTCCCGTCGTACGTGTTGTACGTCACCGCGTTCTTGACGGTCGGAATTTGGTGTGACCGTGTGTATGCAAGACAGCTTGAGCGAAATCCCATCGGAATTCCGTCAGGAAAACCATCAGAGCTTTTTCCGACCAAAATTCCAATCGTGTGTACGCGGCATAACAGGAAGTCAGATCACAGCAGCAAAAAAAAAAAAAAAAGAGTTTGAAGATGCGGAGGAGGCTGAGAGTAATAAAAAGCACTTTTTAAATGAATACGTACTTGAATAGAATTATTTTTTTTAACCAAAGTTTAAAGCGAACAACACAACCCGATTTGCTGCAGAAGATAATGTTTCTTATTTGTAACAGATAGCATAAACCTTTTAATTCTAATTTTCTTTTTTATACAGCCCTGATATGATGTAACAGAGGAAAAAAAAAGTCTCTCCGGGAAAGAACGGGTTAGAAATAAATTGCAGCTTTTGCCTACGAAAGCCCTATTTAGATTTACAATATATTTGACCTATTCGGGTATACGTATGCTAAATTAAAACTTGTTAGGTTGCCGAATGCGAGACATCAGAACCCCGAGGCATGAAACACGGCTAATTTCCCCACACTGTTCTGTTTGTTTTGGAGTGTAGATGCTAGATGAGCTCTGCAAACACAGGAAGAGTAAACAACAAGCACCGTACAAAATACGCATTCACTCATTCATATCCAGTTTTCACGCATTTATATCTGGCCCAACAGCAAAATATGCAGCTGCAGAAAGCATAAAAAAAAAATATTAAAGTGGAAATAAACTCTTTTTTTGCACTTGTACTTACAGGTAAGCCTATATAATAAGGCTCACTTGTAGGTAATGTGAATATCTCCTAAATTAATTTTAAATTTTTAGGAGATATTCACCCTGCATGCAGCCGGTGATGTCACTGGAGCATGCTCTCTGAAGGCATACCCGTCATGTCCCTTCAGAGCCCTGGGCCATGGCTCCCGTGGACATGCGTGGGAGTAACATCATCGTGGCACATCCAATGAGACAGCCAGAGCATGCAAACCTGGAAGGAAGACCAGGTGAAGATGGAAGCCCTCTCAGCGGTGACAGCGCGCCACTAGAGGGCTTTGTTCTAAGGTAAGTATTTCATAATGTGCTAGTATGTGATGCATACAAGCACATTATGCCTTTACCTTGCAGGGTCAAAAAAAAAAATAAGGACCCTTTCACACTGACGATCCGTTCAGGCCCGCCTGTCAGTTTTTCAGGCGGACCTGAACGGATGCTCCATAGACCTCTATGGAGCGTCGGATGTCAGCGGTGACATGTCCGCTGACATCCGACCCGCTCCGATCCGAAAAAGTGTGACGGAGGAAAAAGCTATTTTTCCATCCGTCTGCGGATCGGATCGGGTGACGACGGACACTGCGGTCCGTCGTCATCCAATCTCCCATAGGGGAGAGCGGCGCTGTGACAGGTCTGTCCCTGCGCAGTGTGCAGAGACGGACCTGTCATCTCCCTGCTCAGCGGGGATCGACGGAGTGATCCCCGCTGAGCAAACGGATATCCACGGGGCGGATCAGCACTGATCCGCCCCATGTGAAAGGACCCTTAAATTGGTGCAGTTTACTACCGCTTTAACCACTTCAGTCCCGGAAGATTTGGCTGCCGAATGACCAGGCCATTTTTTTTGCAATTCGGCACTGCGTCACTTTAACTGACAATTGCGCGGACGAGCGATGTTGTACCCAAACACAATTGAGGTCCTTTTTTTCCCCACAAATAGAGATTTCTTTTGGTGGTATTTGATCACCTCTGCGATTTTGATTTTTTTGCGCTATATACAAAAAATTGCCGACCAATTTTGAAAAAAACACAATATTTTGTACTTTTTCTATAATAAATATCCCAATTTTTTTTTTAAAAAGCTATTTTTTTCTCATTTTAGGCTGATATGTATTCTTTAACATATTTTTGGTAAAAAAAAAATCACATAAGCGTATATTGATTGGTTTCCGCAAAAGTTATAGCGTCTACAAAACAGGGGATAGACTTACAGCATTTTTATTTTTATTTTTTTACTAGTAATGACAGCGATCTGCGATTTTTATTGGGACTGCAACATTATGGCGGACACATCAGACACTTTTGACATATTTTTTGGGACCATTGGCATTTATACAGCGATAAGTGCTATAAAAATGCACTGATTACTGTAAAAATTACACTGATAGGGAAGAGGTTAACACTCGGGGGCGATCAAGAGGTTAACTGTGTTCCCTGTGTGTATTTCTAACTGTAGGGGGAGGGGACTGACGTAGAGGAAGTTACGGATCGTGGTTCCTAGTTAATAGGAACACACAATCTGTCTCTCCTCACAGAGTAGAACAGTCATACCCCCCCCCCCCCCAACATTTCAGATGGGAATGAGGGACACTTATCAGCAAAAGTCTGCAGGCATAGGACACACCCCTTACCACGCCCCCTTAAAGAAGAATTGTACAAAAAATCAAGATTGGTTAAACCCACAAGTGCTTTTTTTTACCACTACTATTCCTTTATATTGGCTTTTGGAATTTACAAATGCAGCAATTTAGAAATCAAATGAAAGGTTTAGCGCTAGAAAACACTTTTTTAAGGATAAAAAGTGCATTTTATATACAACTATATAGATCAGACCAAAATGAGGGACAAATGAGGAGGAATGAGGGACAGAGGGACATTGCTCCAAATCAGGGACAGTCCCTCCAAATCAGGGACAGTTGGGAGGTATGGAACAGAGATTTGTGTGTTTACACATGTTCTGCCTCTTGTGCCTGCAATTGCTCGTGGCTGGTGGTCATCGCAAGTGTCAGCCACGAGCATCGGCACCCCCACAGTGCACCTGCTATCCCGATCCCACGAGCCAACGTATAGCTACGAGGGCTCTCAGGATCGTGCCGACCTGCCACAGTAAAATGATGGCGGCTGGCAAGCAGTTAAACAGGCCATGGGGTTGATTTATGAAAGGGAAATAGGCTGTTCACTTCACAAGGGATGTTGCACTTTGCAAGGGAATTTCCTCCAGCGCTTAGAGAATGAGATGCACCTGTGCTGATTTTCATCATCAATTTATGTGCAGCTAAAAATGCATTTTTTTTCAATAGTTCCCTGCATGTAATTGTGTATTCGTTGCAAAGTGAAATTTCACCACATTCACCAATCTCTGTGGAAAAGTCCCTTGCAAATTGCAACTTTCCTTGCAACGTGAACAGTCTCTTTGTCTTTAGACAACCAACCCCACTGTCACTTTGCTTTGGATGACATAGTGGATGACTTACTAACTGCAAACAGCAGAGCTTCAAGGGGTTGTAAACCTTTGAGGTTTTTCACCTCAATGCATTCTATGCATTGAGGTAAAAAACCTCCTTTAAAGCTGCAGCTCCCCCAAGCCCCCTTTTACTTACCTGTACCCCCTTTATCACGACCCGGGGACAAGCACAGCAAAAGCTGGTGTCTCGGGTCCTGATTGGATGGATTGATAGCAGCGCAGCCATTGGCTCTCACTGCTGTCAATCCAATCCAATGATCGGGCGTCGGGGGGCGGGGCCGAGTCATTCATTTGGCTTCTATGGAAGCCGAGTGAATGACTCAGGAGCGCGCCCGCAAGGTAACCCCCCGGGAGAGCGCTTCTCCTAGGGGTTATCTAATTCAGGGCTGATTCGTGAGAGCCGCTGAGGGACCCATGAAGAGGATGTTCGGGGCCACTCTGTGAAAAACGAACTGCACAGTGGAGGTAAGTATGACGTTTGTTTTTTCTAAAAGGTAGCTTTAGTGTCACTTATTCACTTCTTTCAATAAGCTCTGGGGGAAAGTTCCTTTGCAAAGTAATTTTGCTCTGGAAGGGCAAGGTGACATGGAAGTTGATTAAAATAGAAGTAAACTCTCCTATTGTTTTCAGGCAAGGAAGCTGCCATCTTGGCTTCTGTTTGATCTTCAACTGCCATGATGCTACACATGTGATCAGTTTTGACACCAGCCATTGGACGGTCAGACAGTTTGGTTGAGAATACAACCAATGTGACAATTACAATTACCGTCATGTGCCGGAAATGTAACTTTTTTTTTAAACTGTTAAATCGATGGGTATACTTCCGCTTTAAAGTAGCTGTAAAGCCTCAAGGTTTTTTACCTTCATGCAATCTATGCATGGAGATTTAAAAAAAAAAACCTGTGTGCAGCAACCTCCTCAGCTCCCCCCCCCCCCCAATACTTACCTGAGCCCGATCCAGGGATGTGCACAAGTGCAACTGCTCTCTCGGGTCTCTTCCTCCTCATTGGCTGAGACAGCAGAAATTGCCTCCCGCTACTGTCAATCATTGCCAGTAAGCCAAATAGGAGAGAGCGGGGTTAGGCCCGGGCCATACTCCACGTGTGAATAGACACACAGAGCAGTGGCTCGGGACTGAGCCTGTATTTCCAGGTTGTCATTGATCTGCCCCTTGGGGGTATATTATCACTCCAGCTTGGGCTTAAAAGAGAACGTAGCATAAAATGGAAATTTGCTACATCATTACGTGGCAGCAGTCTGGACATTCCTTTCACCATAGGGTAAAGACAACCCATGAGGTCACACAACCAGACCAAAGACGGCTAGGAAAAAGGAATGTATTTCATTTTTAAGGATTTATATAATTAAACAGGTCACTATGGGGTCTATGTATAAAAAATTCTTTACGAATGTGTCAGTTATTTGCAAAGGCACAACAAATTTTCACCACCGTTTGATTAATGCAATTATCTCCTGTAATCATCAGCACCTTTCATTAGCAAATATTGTATATTTTTTTTCTGATTGCGGCATTGCAGGTAAAATACTGCCTTAGGCTGCTTTCACACTGGGGCGGGAGCGGCGTGGCCGGTAAAGCGGCGCTATTTTTAGCGGCGCTTTACCGTCGTTTTAGCGGCGGTCTGCGGGCGCTAGCGGGGTGGTTTTAACCCCCGCTAGCGGCCAAAAAAGGGTTAAACCCGCCCGCAAAGCGCCGCTGCAGCGGCGCTTTGCCGGCGGTATTGCCGCGATGTCCCATTGATTTCAATGGGTAGGAGCGGTGAAGGAGCGGTGAATACACCGCTCCTTCACCGCTCCAAAGATGCGGCTAGCAGGACTTTTTTCACTGTCCTGCCAGCGCACCGCCCCAGTGTGAAAGCCCTCCGGCTTTCACACTGGAGTGAAAGGGGCCGGTTTTTTTCAGGCGCTACACAGGCGCTATTTTTAGCGCTGTAACGCCTGAATACCGCCCCAGTGTGAAAGCAGCCTTATTGCTACTAAATGGCGCTGACTACCCTAGGAAATAAGCATTGCAGTCAAGATTCCTTGTGCCTGTGTAAATGGCTGACACATACCGGTACATACTTTTTATACATGGATCCCCATGTGTTTAATTGTACATTACCCACATCTTTTGTAGAAAAAAATATTTTTCTCATAGCGTGAGAATTGGGACATTAATTGTATCTAACTTGTATAAAGAAATCCATTCTGTTATTAAATTATTGAACCACTTAGTTAGATTTTATTGAACAAAATCATTAAAAGAATTAAAAAAATAACTCAGCTGCATTGTGCAAAGAGATCAGTCATTTTGATATTACATATTGCCAACATTCAGCAATCAGCATTGTATAAAAGTCGTATAGATTTCCACCATTATATACTTTTGTAGCTCTATGTCCTGGCGTTATACCTTCCTCTGAAGAAGTTGACTTTGCTTCAGTGAAATGTGTCAGAAAATTTGCATTCAAACCATAGTGATCACTTACAAAATGGGTAACGTTGGAAGTCTAAAAGACTCATAGACAATGCAGATTGTCGAATGTTGACAATATGTAATATCAGAAGGACTGATCTCTTTGCATAATGCAACTGAGTTTTTTTTTACAATGCCTTTTTAGATAAAATATAACAAAGTGGACTTATGATAACTGATTGGATTATTTCGTACAAACTGGATATCATTAAAGCAACATTAAAATGTGTTTTTTTTTTTTTTTTATCTATTCAAGCATGTAACATTTATTATTTTCAACTTCCTTCAAATCTCCAAATTCCTTTTTTAACTGCTGAGAGCTGAGTTCCTGTTAGACCAGTCTTTCTCAACCAAGGTTCCTTGGAACCCTAATGCCCTGTACACACGACCGGTTTTCTGGTCAGAATAAACTCTGAGGCCGCGTACACACGGGCGGACTGTTCGCCCAACTTTGTCCGCTGAACAGTGTTTGGGCGGACAGTCCGCTCGTGTGTGGGCTTTCAGCGGACAGTTTCAGCGGACAGTTTGACGAACAAGGTTTTTCGGAATTTCCGAAAAACTGTCCGCTGAAACCTTGTTTCAGCGAACAGTCCGCTCGTGTGTAGGCTTGTTCGTCAAACTAAGTTCCGCGCATGCTCAGAAAGGATTTACACGCCGAAAGTTATAATGCAGTGTATAGGACGTCGTATTTTTCGTCCCGTCGTACGTGCCGTTCACGTCATCACGCACGGTTTCAGCAAACTGTTCGTCCGTCGTGTGTGGCCATGTCCGTCCATGCTAATTTTGAGCGGACTGTTTGCCGAAACTGTTTGACGGACAAAGTTGGGCGAACAGTCCCCGCGTGTGTACGCGGCCTGAAGGTTTTTCTGACGGAGTTCCGATGGAATTCCGCTGAAACTGTCTTGCGTACACATGATCACACCAAAGTCCGATCGTCAAGACCGCGGTGACGTACAATGCATACGACGGGACTAGAAAAAGGAAGTTCAATAGCCAGTAGCCAATAGCTTTCATCTCGTACTTGATTCAGAGCATGCGTCATTTTTGGTTGGTCAGAACAGCATACAAACGAGCGGTTTTCACGATGGGAATTGGTTCCGTCGGAAATATTTAGAACATGTTCTATTTCTAGATCCACCAGCATTTTTGAAAAAAAGTCAGATGAGGCATACACACAAACAGAATATACGATGAAAAGCTTCCTTCAGTCTTTTTCATGTGTATGCGGCTTAAGGTTCCCCCAGATGTTGCTAGGGTTTCCTTGAGAAATTAGCAATTTTGGCTTCTCAGATTAGTAAACAATGACACCAATGATCTTTGAGCTATCTGTACAAGAAACATTCTTCCCATTGACCACCAATGTGAGGAATGTTCTTTCCACTGGCCACCACCTGTACAGAGCATCTTTTCCACTAACCACCAATGTAAGAAGCATTCTTGTCACTGACCACTAGAGTTATAGGACTCTTTACAATTACCACCAATTTAAAGGAAGCCTCCCATTGACTACCAATCTCCGATAAGTAACCATGGACACCAATAAT